>NC_067403.1:112486552-113165052 GCF_016432865.1 Antechinus flavipes | reverse complement strand
TTATAGTCATTTGGGCTTAGGTTCAAATTGTTTTTCAGAATGATTAAAACAGTTCATTACTTCATCAGTAGATAATTACTGTACCTATAATCACTATCCCCTATAACATGTGATATGGCACCTCAAAGTTATTTTAATTTACATGTGTTTAATCAGTATCAATATTGATAGTGATGATTGCTTCTAAAAACTGTTCATATATTTTGGCCATTTAGGAACTTGTGAATGGCTCTTTTTAATAAAAAGTAAATCTGACTCCATTCCTTAAAAAGTTAAGAAATGAAAATAAAATTTAAAGATACATATTTTAAAACTGTGTCATTACTTCATTGATTATGATAGCTTATAAAAATGTAGTTTCCCTTATTCTATCTTTTAATTAGGTAATTTTTGTTTTTGCATTATCTGAGATGATGAATGCTATCCTTGTGTTTTTATTTCAATTGAAGTATTATTAAATTGTGCTCTAGCCCTTTTTCATTCAAGTGTGTCTCTTGTAAACCACATGATGCTTTATTTTTGTTTTTAATTAATTCTGTTCTCTTCTTTCATAAGAGTGAATTCATCCCATTTACATTCATAGTGGTGATTACTAACTGCATCTTATCCTCCATCCCATTATGTTCTCTCTCTCTCTCTCTCTCTCTCTCTCTCTCTTTCTCTCTCTCTCTCTCTCTCTCTCTCTCTCTCTCTCTCTCTTTCTCTCTCTCTCTCTCTCTCTCTCTCTCTCTCTCTCTCTCTCTCTCCCTCCTGTCTATCCATAAAAGCTTATTTTGTTTCTAACTACTGCCTGCTTTAATCTACTTTCCTTTTTATCATTCCCTCCCTTTCTTGTGTGTGTGTGTGTGTGTGTGTGTGTGTGTGTGTGTGTGTGTAATTTGATTCTTTTTTCTTCTCTCTTTAAATCAATGCTAATGGGACTGAGGTAACTCTTGCCCCTCATCCACTCATTTTCCATTACACTGTAAAAACTTTTCTTTGCATGTTTCTTATATATGAAATTTTTTTTCTCCACTCTACCGCTTCTCTCCTCTTCACCCATTGCATCCCTCTTTCTTAGATTTTTTTTTTTTTTTCTGGAGATGCTTCCTATGTAATGGAATCACACCCATGCCTACAATCTTTTAACTGCCCTAATAATAATTCTTAGGAGTTACCTAAATCATTTTCTCATTAAGTAATGTAAATATTTAATTCACAACTTTAGCAAAGTTTCAGAATACAAAGTAAATTCATATAATTTTTTCAGGATTTTTATATATTACCAACAAAGTCCAGCAGAAAGAGATAAAAAGAGAAATTCCATTTAAAATAACCAAACATTATATAAAATATTTGGTAGTCTACCTGCCAAGGCAAAATCAGGGACTTATATGAAAACAATTACAAAACCCTTTCCACACAAATAAAGTCAGATTCAATCAATTGGAAAAAATATCAAGTGTACATGGGTAGGCCAAGCTAACATAATAAAAATGACAATACTATTTAAATTAATCTACTTATTCAATGTCATACCAATCAAACTCCCAATAAATTACAGAGCTAGAAAATATAATAATAAAGTTCATCCAGAAGAACAAAAGGTCCAGAATTATTAGGAAATTAATAAAAAATGCAAATGAAGGTGGCCTGGCTGTATCATACCTAAAATTATATTATAAAGCAGTGGCCATCAAAGCCATTTGATACTAAAATCTATCAATGGAATAGGTTAGGTTCCCAGGACAAAACAGTCAATGACTATCATAATCTAGTATCTGACAAACCCAAAGACAACAGCTTTTGGGATAAGAACTCACTCCCTGACAAAAACTGCTGGGAAAATTAGAAATTAGTATTGTAGAAACTAGGCATTGACCCACAACTTAACACCCTATACCAATATAAGATAGAAATAACATTGTATACTGCAACTGCATGGTTATATGATAATCAGTTCTGATGGACATGGCTCTTTTCAACAATGAGATGATTCAAGTCAGTTCCAATGGTTTTATTATGGAGAAAGCCAACTGTACCCAGAGAGAGGACTGTGTAAAGTAAATGTGGATTACAACATAGTATTTTTACTTTTTCTTTGTTGTTTGCTTTCATTTTGTTTTCTTTCTCATTTTTTAAAATTTTTGATCTGATTTTTCTTGTGCAGCATATTTGTGGAAATATGTGTAGAAAATTGCACATATTTAACATATATTAGATTACTTGCCATCCAGGGAATGGGATGAGGGGAAGGGGTGAAAAATTTTGGAGCATGCAGTTTTGAAGGGGTGAGTGTTGAAAGTTTTTTATACAAGTATTTTGAAAATAAAAAGTTTTAAGTTTTTTGGGAAAAAAAGAAATGTAAATATTGAGGTCTTATGAGTTCTCTTTTACATTTACTTTTTTATGCTTCTGTTGAATCGTATATTTGAAAGTAAAACTTTATATACAGTTCTAGCCTTTTCATCAAGAATTCTTGAATATCCATTTTTCCCCTGAGGGATTATACTTCATTTTGCTGGGTAAGTTATTCATGGTTATATCTCTAACCTTTTCGCTGTCTAGAGAATCACATTCCAAATTCTCTAATTCTTTAGCAGAGAAGAATATTATGTCATTCTTACTGTGGATCCACAGTATTTGAAATGTTTCTTTCTGGTGCTTGCAATATTATCTTCTTAATTTGGGATTTCTGAAAGTTTTTATTTTGGGATCTCTTTTAGGAGGTGATTGGTGGATTCTTTTAATTTCTATTTTATTTTCTGTATCTAAGGTATCAAGGCAGTTTTCCTTGATAGATTCTTGAAATATGATGTGTCAGCTCCTTTTATCAAGCATAACTTTCAGGTAGTTCAATAATTCTTAACTCTCCTCAATCAGTTTTCCAGGTGAGTTTTTTTGATGAGATATTTCATATTTTCTTCTATTTGTTTTAATTCTTTTGATTATATTTTATTGTTTTTGATGTCTCAAGGAATCACTAATTACCACTTGCCCAATTCTAATTTTTAAGGAATTATTTGCTTGTATGGGCTTTTGTATTTTTTTTTCCTGTTTGACCAATTCTGCTTTTTAAGGAGTTCTTTTTTTCATGATTTTTTTTTCTTTCTTTTTTAGTCAGTGGGACAGTTTTGTCTCTCTTTTTAAAATTCTTAATTTATTTACTTATTTTTTGCAGTTACATTCAAAACATTTTTTACATTTGTTTATAAGATTTTTGAGTCCTAGTTTCTCTCCCTTATCCTCACCCACAAATAAGAAGCCACATGTGAAATTATGCAAAACATTTCCATGAAAAGCAAGTTGTGAAAGAAAACATAGATCTTCCAAATGAAAAGTAAAACCCTCAAGAAAAATTAAATTAAAAAACAAAGAGAGAGATAGAGAGGAAACTAGAGAATGCTTCAGTTTATATTCAGACACAATCAGTTTTTTTTTTTTCCTCTGAATTTGGATAGGATTTTTCATCTTAAGTCCTTCAGAATACTTGTGGATATTGGTCATCCCATAACATTGCTATTACTCTGTATACAATATATTTCACTTTGTTCAAAGAGGACTTTGCAGGGTTTGTTGGTTTTTTTCCTGAGATAATTTTGCTAATCATTTCCCAGAGAAAAAATAATACTCCATTAACAAAAATTGCTTTAAAATTTTCTTTTTACAATTACTATTATTTTATATCCCACTTCCATCTATTCCCTTACTCCTTTCACCCTGTTCCTCAAAAGTGTTTTGCTACTAACCAGTCCCTCTTCCAATATGTTCTCTCTTTTATCACTCTCTCTCTCCTAGTTCCCACATCCCATTTCCCTTCTGTTTTCCTTCAGGATAAGATAGATTTCTATACCCCTATTGAATGTGTATATCATTTCCTGTTTGAGTCAATTTGATGAGAGAAAATGTGTATATTTTTATGATGAGAGAAAGGTTTACTCACTCACCCTCTCCTCTCTCTCTTCCCCTCCATTGTAAAAGCTTTTTCTTGCCTCTTTTTACATGGCAGATAATTTGTGCCATTCCACTTCTCTCTTTTCTTTGTTCCCAGTACATTCATTTATCACCCCATAATTTGGTCATTAAAAAAAAAAGCTATTATCCCTCATATTCAACTCACACTGGTGCCCTCTATCTATATATACTCCTAACTGCCATAATACTAACAGTCTAATGAGTTACAAGTATCATCTTCTTATGTAGTAAACAGATAAATCTTATCCCTTATGATATCACTTTCTTGATTACCTCCTTATGGTTCTGTATTTGAAAATCAAATTTTCCATTCAGTGATGTTTTTCTTCTTTAAAATAATGAAGGTTCTCTCTGGGAGCAGGTTTCTTGGGGAGGTTTTCTGGAAGCAGCCTTAGTTTCAGTTAAAAGTAATAATCACCCAAATGCAGCCAGATGTTAAAAGTTCAAATCTTTTATTATCTCCAATATAGCCTGGTTAGTTTTCTTAGAGGCCTCTCTCTCTCTTCTTGGTTCTAAGAGCTCTTGCAGCTTTGTCTTTTGCTTCTGCCTCTGCTTTCTTCAGCCTCAAGCCAGCACCAAGGTGAAAGTTGTAATTTATCTTTCTTGTCTCCGAGAGAGGGCTTCTGGCTAAACTATTTGATGCTCCTCTCTCAATCTAATTCAGCTGAACTCCTTTGACTGGCTCATTGAAGCTCTATTTATGCTCCTCTGAGAAAGTGGGATTATGGGTTTCCTCTCAAAGTGTTCTCTGGCCCTAAGAGCTTCTTGCTTATATGAGCTCTCTAACGGTGTGAACATAAGCATTGATTTTTATCAGTTCTACTTAGTACCTTGTTTCTTCTGGCCCATAACATCTTGTAAGATCAGATCAATAATACTGAACCATGCTAAATTAGATAATTATTGTCTCTATCAACTCTAATGACTTTACAATTTGTAAAGATTCCAACACCATCAGCTCTGGTCTTTTTTATCATGAAAATCCTCTGTTTCATTGAATAATCCCTCTCAGAAGTATACTTAGTTTTTCTGGGTAGGCAATTCTTGATTGTAATTCTAGCTCCAAAACATATTCTAAGCCTTCCAGTCCTTTTGAAGCAGAAGCTGCTAAATTTTGTATTACCTGACTGTGGCTCCACTATATATGAATTGTTTCTTTCTTGATGCTTGTAATATTTTCTCCTTGACCTGTGAATGCTGGAATTTGGTTATAATATTCCTGAGAGTTTTTATTTTGGGATTTCTTTCAGGAGATGATTGGTGGATTCTTTCCACTTATATTTTACTCTCTGGTCTTGGAATATCAGAACAATTTTCCCTAATAATTTCTTAAAAGATGATGATCAGATTCTTTTTTTTTTTTTTTTTTTTGATAATGACTTTTAGGTAGACCTATAATTTTAAGTTTTCTGTCCTGGATCTATTTTCCAGGTCAGTTGTTTTTCCCATGAGATATCTCATTTTTTTTTTCTTTCTTTCTTTCTTTCTTTTTTTTTTTTTTTTTTTTTTTTTTTTGTTTTGCTTCATTATAACTTGATTTATGCTAAAGTCATTAGCTTCCATTTGCTCAATTCTATTTTTTAAGGAATTATTTTCCTCAGTGAGCTTTTGTATCTTCTTCCCAAATGGCCCATTTTGCTTTTTAAAGAATTTTTTACCTCAGTAGCTTTTTGTATTTCCTTTTGCAACTCTCTCAATTCTTTTCCTAATTTTTCCTCTATTTGTCTTGCTTGATTTACAAAGACCCTTTTGAGCTCTTCCATAACCTGAGCTCAATTCTTATATTTCTTCAAGACTTTGAATTTAGGAGCTTTGATTTTGTTTTGATCTTCTGAGTGGGTTTTGATCTTCTTTGTCACCATAATAACTTTCAATATTCAGAATTTTTTTATGCTATTTTTTCTAGGCTATTACTCTGTTTTTGATTATTGCAGAGCTATTTTCCAGGTTGAGGGTGCATTGTCCCAAGCTTCAGGAGTTTTGTGCAACTGTTTTCAGAAATTCTCCTAAGAATCTGACCACAAGCACTGTTTTTTACCCTGGAATTATTTATTACATGTGTCTCTGCCCCAGTGTAGCTATACAATCTAGTGTGCTGGCTAGGGTTGGGTCTCTAGTGACAGGTGCTGTGCTGTGACTGCTCACCAGACTCTCACCTTGTTTGCCACAGACCCTCTCCATGGACCTTCCAAGTCCTTCCTGATGTCTCCAGACTCAGAGGCTCAGAAGTCTCAGCACTGCTGCTGATTCAGAGGTCCCCCCTCACTGATACTGAGGTCTATGACAGAACTCAGACCTGGGCCAGACTTGCTCTGGAATTGCATGCTGCACTCCCACCCTTGTTGCACAGACCTTTTATGCTGACCTTTTAAGTTGTCTTCAGCTAGAAAAGTTTCTACTCCATCTTTTTGGATGTTCTGATGCTCTAAATTTGTTTAGAGTCATTATTTAAAAGAATTTGAAGCAGCTTGGGGGAGGGGTGGGGCAAGTTCCTGTCTTTACTGCTATCTTGGCTCCACCTCAGCCACCAAGCTATTAATTTTTTTTCCATATTCTTTTTGCATCTCTTTCAACCTCCCTTCCCCATTTTTTCCCCCTCTACTATTCTTTTCTTTTTAATTCTCTCAGAAATTTTTATTTGGCTTTTGCTAACTCACATTTTTTTTGGAGATTTTTTTCTTGTGGCTATTTTTATGTTATTGTCTTCTGAGTTTATGTCTTGGTCTTCCCTGTTATTATAGCAACTTTTTATGTTCCAGTGTTTTGGTTGTTGTTGTTGTTGTTGTTGTTGTTGTTATTCATTTTCCAAGTTTTTAGTAATTTTTTTTTTTATTTTTTATGGTAAAATGTGACTCTGATCATTTGGGTATGGTAAAGCAGTTACAGATTTCATACTTTTTTGTGCTTCTGTTTTCAGAGTTAGTCATGGGAGTCTGCATGTTTCTGGTACTTCCAGGGCGATTTGATCCAGGGAGAGATGTGGTCACTGCTCTCTGACTTTTCACTCTGGTTTTCATCCAATAAGATCCCCTTATCCCCAACAGCCAGAAGCACTAACCCTGCAATTTTGACTAGGTTGACTATTTTCCTGCTGTTGCAAGTGCTAGTGATTTTTTTGGCCCTAATTGTGATCAGGATTCTGCTTTATTGTGATTGACCCCAAGGACCCCTTCTAAACCCGAACTGTGATGCATACACACACACACACACACACACACACACACACACACACACACAAGATTAGCCAATCAGAAATTCTCTGTGTGTGCTTTAGTCAGTTTATTTCTCTAATGTCACAAACTTCTACAAACATCCTAAATTTTTGAAAAAAGGTCTCACCATGATTTGTTTTGTTTCTTTTGGTTGGTTTGTTTGGTTTTGGCTTTGCTGATCCAAAATTTTATTTTTGGCATTATTTTAAAATTAATTGATGGAAAATATTGAGAGAATTCTGCTATTTAAGTTCTTCCAGTCTGCCACCTCGTCTCCACCCCTGCTTCTCATGTCATGTTAGTTGGAATTTATAATGGATTTCTGGGTTATATTCTGGCCAAGCCTTTTTACTCCATAAATTTTTATTAGTTAGGATGATGTCTTCTCATTGATCAATCTGAATTTTCTTTTTTTTTTTTTCTTTTGTTCTTTCCATCACCAGTTTTTTAGTAGATAGGCATCTATTTTAGATAAACTTCTCTCTTGATCTTAGTCACATTCTCTAAATTGTTGCTTATCTTTTTATGAAGATCCTGAGATTTGGATTCTAGTACTGACATAGTTATTAAGTAGATGTGAATTGCTGGTCAAAGTAAATAATTTGATCTTTGTAAGCTATAAGGACTTACATTCTCATTCATTGCCATTTACTAGAAAAGTGCCATATAGAGGCAAGATAAACATGCAATCTCAAAATTAGGAAGTTCTAAATTCAATATGTAAATTTTGATATATAATAAATAAGTGATTTTGGGAGAGTCAAATCCTTTATATGCAAAAATTACCTAATCTTTAAAAATATACATCTTTAACAATGAATAATTAGAGGAATTTTTTCCATGTTCCCTACTAGTTCTATAGTCTTGATGTTCTCTTTTTTATATCTTTTTATATCTTTATTATATATATTATATTTTATATGTTTAAAAATATGTATCACATATTTTACTTTTTTCATTCTTTGATATATACTGGCTATGTCATCTTGAAACATTAGTTAACCTTTAACTATCTGATAGAAGGAAGAAATCTGTTCCATTAGAGGGAAGTTTCTCACATAGAATTTCCTTATAAAGGAAATTACTGGTTCAGTTTCTTTTTCCAAATAAATAAATAAAAATTAAAGAGGACTATGGGTATATTCAAATGGTGTACTTATTCCCAGCTTCATGTTTCCTCTGAACATAAAAAAATAATTTCACCATAATTTACATATATTCTTTTGATAATTTTGCAACAACTAACAAAATAACACTTACATAATTTTTAAAATTCCAAGGGAAATTACCTTTAAAGTTTTCCTTTTGTTTATTTAAAAAGTTTGCATGTTTCATTATATATCTTCCTAAACAGACCTCAGAGTGACTAGTATTACCTATTTAAGTTTTATAATAAACTCCTTCTATTTTAGAAATGATATTAAGCACTTTAATAGCTTATGTTAAATTATCCTTTGAAATATTCATTTTGATGCAAATTGAATGTAAATATTAGCTAAGGTGGTAAGAAGATCCTGGAGAGCTTTTTTTTTAAACTTAAAACCTACTTTTGAAAAAGAAATATTATTACTCAAAGACAAACTGCAATTTGACCCTAAGATAATTGACTCATCTTTTTTTTTTTTTTCCAATAAGCATCATAATTGGCTATGAATATATCTTGGCAATTGTTCCCTGTGAATCACTGATGAAAGATTATGAACAGATATGAGATCAAATCTGAAGACATGTCATTACTCTGCTAATATCTAGATCCTAGTTATTCAACCACATTCAAAACTATTACTGAAGAAATGAAGGGAAACCCTGGACCAATATAATTAAGCTTCTATAGATTCCTTAAAACTTTTTCAGCTTCTGCCCTGTCCACAATGTCATATAGTACACTGGAATGGTCACAAAGGTTGAGTTTTTATACCCAACTCTTGGAAGCTCTATAAAGCTAAGGGAATTACTTTTAAGTCTAAATATAATCTACTTTCTTTCTTTCAGGTGCATAGCATTAGAAAAGATCTATCACCCTTCCTTGCATTGCTAATATTCAGACGTCTTTGTGGCAGAAAGTAAGAAATACAGAATGGGAGGCAAAGCCAAGATGTCAGAGTGAAGACAAAAAGGTTCCTGAACTCTCTTCAATTTCTCTCAGAAACAAGAGTAATCAAGCCTCTAGATAGATTCAGGAGTAACAGAACCTACCAAAAATAGAGTGAAATGATTTCCCAGCTAAAGATAACGTAGAAGGACTTCAGGATGTTTTCTCACTTGATTAAAAGAAAGTACATCCCAGTGTAGAAGATGTTGAGGAAAGCCAGCATGAGGCTTCTGGCCACAGTAGATATAAGCAATTAAAAATCAATCAAACAATATCAAAAGAATGGGGAAAAAAATGCAAACTATCCCACTAGGTAAACAACTGTCCTGAAAAAAATAGATCCAGGGAAGGTAAATAAAGAATCATTATTCTACCTGAAAGTTATCATCAAAAACAAAAAGAGCCTAGACACTATCTTTCAAAAACTATTGAGAAATATTGCCTTGATGTTTTACAACAAAAGGGTAAAATAGTCATTGGAAAAATTCACCAATCACCTTCTGAAAGAGACCTCGAAATAAAAATCCCAAGGAATATTGTAGCCCAATTCCAGAATTATCAGGTCAAGGAGAAAATACTGCAAGCAGCCAGAAATAAGCAATTCAAGTAGCAGAAGAGCCATAGTCAGTATTAGAAAGAACTTAGGAGTCTACATTAAAGAATCAGAGAGCCTAGAATATAATATACCAGAAGGAAAAAGGAAATTGTACTACAACCAAGAAAAAAGTAGATGTAATAAAAGATTGTAGAAAAATAAACCAAAACTAATTGGAAACTAACCAATCTAATCTTAAAGAATGAATAGGTCAAATAAGAAATAATAGAAACAATCAATAAGTTCATCAAAGAAAAAAAACAATGAGAAAACATACCAAAACTTATGGGATACAGCCAAAGAAGTTCTCTTTTGGGGAAAAACATTTTTTAATGGATAGGCAACCCACATTAATATAGCAAAAATGACAATTCTACCTATATTAATTTAACTATTCAGTCCCATATTAATCAAACTACCAAAATATTTTATAGAGCTAGAAACAATAACAACAAAATTCATAGTAAAGAACAAAAGATCAAAAATATTAATTATAGTGGGGATAATTAATTATTAAGAATTTATGTTGGAAAAATGCAAAGGGAGGTGGTCTTGCAATACCAGAACTAAAACTTTATTATAAAGTGGCAATTATCAAAATGTTTGGTACTAGCTTGGAAATAGAGTGATATATCAGTGAAAGAGTTTAGGTACAAAAGACACAGTAGCAAATGATTACAATAATCTACTGCTTGATAAACTCAAAGACCTCAGTTTCTGGGATAAGAACTTACCATGTGACAAAACCTTCTATGAAAACCAAAAAATACTATGGCAGAGTAGGCATTTACCAATATTTCACATTTTACAACAACAACAAACTAGGAAAACTGGAAAATACTATGGCAGAGTAGGCATTTATTAATATTTCACATTTTACAACAAGATTTAGTCATAAGAGATGGTACAACAAGCAAATTAGGAGAGCAAAGAATAATTTACCTGTCAGCTCACTGGAGAAAGGTAAAGTATGGGCTAGCTCCCTAAAGGCCTCAGGGTTTACTAGAGTCAGGATAAATCAAAGTCCTTGGTCTTTAGGGGGAGAAGTGAAGAAGTCAGGCAAGTTGCCACATGACTTGCCAAAGACATATCTTGTATTCTGGAGTCCAGAATCTTCAGCCTCTCTCCTCCTCTTTCTGCAGTCAAGTCCCACTGATTTCTCTCCCCCAGCCCTCCAATTCTTCCTAAGATTACCTTACTATCACCCATTCAGCAGGCACCAGTGGTGAGGAGAGCCATCATCTAAATATATGCTAATAGAGCCATTATCTTACATCAAATAAGTTATTAGCCTTAAGTGCTCTGTATTCTCAGATTCCAGTACACCTATTCAGAGTTTCAGTCAGTCCTCTACAGAAAAAGGAGCAATTTTTGACCAAACAGAAATAGACAACATTATAAAATGCAAAATGGATAATTTTGACTACCTTAAATTTAAAAGTTTTTACACAAAGCCTCAGCAACCAAGATTAGAATGGGGGTAGAAAGCTGGGAAATAATGTTAAAGTCAATGTTTATGATAAAGGGTTCCTTGTTAAAATATATAGAGAATGGCATCAAATTTACAAGAATGCAAGTCATGATAATCAAAGGATATGAAAAGGCAATTTTCAGATAAAGAAATCAAAACTATTTAGTCTCAAAAAATATGCCCTAAATTCCTATTGATTAGAGAAATGCAAATTAAAACAACTTCTAACTATCACTTTATACCAATCAGATTGGCTTATATGATAGAAAAAGAAAAGGATAAATATGAGAGATGATGTAGGAAAATTGGAATACTAATGCATTGTTTATGGAGTTGTGGACTGATCCACCTGTTCTGGAGATCAGTGTGGAACTGTACATACCCTTTGGTCCAGGATTACCATTACTAGTTCGGTATCCCAAAGAGATCATGAAAAGGGGCAAAGTAGCCACATATACAAAAATGTTTATGGCAACTCTCTTTGTGATGGCAAAAAAAAAAAAAAAAAATGGGAAAGTGAAGATAACCCCATCACTTGAGGAATGGCTTAACAAACTGTGATATATGGATATAATGAAATACTATTTTTCTGTAAGAAATAATGGGCAGAAAGGTGTTAGAAAATCCTTGAAAGACTAACAGGAACTGATGATAAGTGAAGTGAGCAGAACCAGGAGAACATTTTATACAGTTATAGCAACATTGTGTGATCAGCTTTGACAGACTTATCTCTTTTAATATACAATGATCAAAGACAATTCCAAGATATCCATGATAGAAAATGCTATCCATATCCAGAAAAAGAACTGTAAAATTTGATTGCAGAACAAAGAATACTATTTTCATGTTTGTTTTATTGTTGTTTTTTCTTTTTCATGATTTTTCCCTTTCATTCTGATTTTTTTCTTTCATAATATATAATTTATATAATTTTATATAACCTAAATTATATTGCTTGCTTTCTTGAGGTTTGGGGGTAGGGATGAAGGAAGTAAAAAAAAAAAAATGAATATCAAAATCTTTTAAATGTAAATGTTGATCTGATTGACATGGTTCTTTTCAACAATGAGGTGATTCAGGCCAATTCCATTAGACTTGAGATGGAGAGAGCTATTTGCATCCAGAAAAGAGACTGTGGGGATTAAATATGGATCACAACATAGTATTTTCAACTTTTTTTTTTGTTGTTTGTTTGCTTTTTTATTTCTCTTTTCCCCCCTTTTAATCAGATTTTTCTTGTGCACCATAATGCATGTAGAAATATGTATAGAAGAATTGCACATATTTAACATATATTGGATTATTTGCTCTTTTGGGGAGAGGATAAGGGAAAAGAAGGGAGAAAAATTTGGAACACAAGGTTTTCAAGGGTGAATGTTGAAAATTATCTTTGCATTCATTTTTAAATTAAAAAACTTTTATTAAAAAGTAAGTGTTAAAAACTATCTTTACATGTAATTGGAAAATATGATTAAATGAGAAAAAAAGAAATGTAGAATGTAGCATGAATTTTTAAGGCTTTATTTCTTATTCATCAGATAGCATAGATAAATGATTCTGAGTAACCATGGAACAAACATCTTACTAGGAAATGTGAGTGATATAATCATATCTGTTGTACTGATTTCAGCAAAGGTACATAATTTCTGGGTTATTTCTTTTCTGCCTTTTTTTTTTAAATCAGGACCTGCTTTTTTTCAAAAATTTTCACTTAGATTTCTGTTCCCCTGTTTTTAGGGCATAGATTCTGTATTCCTCAAATATTTGCTAAATATATAACATGATAGCCTCAGATATGACTGGATTGTTTACATGTCAGTTCTTCATTTTTTGCTCCATTGGGGGAAAATAAGTGACAGCTATTAAATTTTTGTTATTGTTAGTGGTAGTGGTGTTGGTTTTGGGGAGGAAGTTGGGAAAGCTAATCCTTTTTCCTTTGTCACAGGCCTCCAGATGGCAAGCTATTATATACAGCAACAATATTCCTCAAAGTAATCTTTTGGAGACCAACTAATAATTTTGTCTCAAATGGTGCCCCCCATGTCATATATGCCACTGAATTCCCCGCCACTTGGTAAGATTATTTAGTAATTACCTAGCTGTTTACAGTATAAAAGATAACTGTAAATGAGTTCACATAAATGAGCATATTCATAACTTGTGAATTTGTTAAAAAATATCTATGAAGGGCTGAAACTCTTAAAAAGATGTGCTTGAATCAGACAACCAAGCACTTAAGGCTAATGAAATATTGGACAATGATTCTATTAGCATATGTTTGGGAAAATGGTCCTTCTCACTGTTCCATGCTCGCTGGATGTTTGATGTATACAGATAATTGTAAGTAAGGATTAAGGGGTGGAGTGAGAGAGGCGAGAGAACTTCACTTTACAGCAGGACCAGGAGAAGGGAGGTTGGTGGCAAGCCTGTGGCAGTTTGTCTGTCTCCTTCAGTTCTCCCCTGGAAGACCAAGGACTTTTACTTATACTGACTCCAGCTGTTCCTGAGGCCTCCAGGGAGCTAGTCTGAACTTTACAAATATCCATATATTCTATACATAGAGAGAATCTGTCATGAAAATATACAATTACTAATAACCAAGCTCCTGGAGAAGTTTAGAAGAGTTGCAGCAAATTAGTGTCTTTGCCTGCATTTCCTGATACAATAAAATTTGTTTAAGTAATTCCCATTCTATATTTCCAATCTGGAAATCTGTAATAGACAATGTTCATTCTTTGGGATGGGAGCAAGTCATCTTTATAGAGATCAATTTTTTTTTTCTTATTCTTTTTAAATTAAATTTTTAGATCACTATTCTCTGTGTGTCTTTCTCTGTCTCTGTCTCTCTGTCTCTGTCTCTGTCTCTCTCTCTCTGTCTCACTTCATTTTTCTTGGTCTCTTCCATAGACACATAATCTGCTAATATGCCAAAAATGAGAAAGCAAGACAATCTAAACACTTGTTAAAACATTTAAAATCAAGCAAAATTAATTCCTAAATTGTCCATATCTGGGAGGACAAAATGTCTCCATATGTACTCTGAGTCCATCATCTATCTATCAGGAGGTAGATAGAATTTCCTTGTTTATTTTCTCCCTTAATCTTGATCCCTATTACAGGAATTGTCCAGAGGTGAAAAACTGGCAAAAACAGAAACATCCTTCATGTGCGACACATGAATAAGACCGATGAAGCCTCAAAGTACATTTCATTTTTTTTTTTTTTCCTTATCCCTGAAACAGTCATTAGTTATCAAGTTGCCTTCCAGTGGTAACACCGTGCCTTTAGGACTACATTAATTGGCAACAATTCCCAATCAATGAATATTTAAATTTCTTTGTAGGAGGTTAACTAGCACAAATAGTATCAGGAGTCCTCAAACTTTTTAAATAGGGGGCCAGTTCGCTGTCCCTCAGACTGTTGGAGGGCCGGATTATAGTAAAAACAAAAACTTTGTTTTGTGGGCCTTTAAATAAAGAAACTTCATAGCCCTGGGTGAGGGGGATAATCGTGCTCAGCCGCCGCATCTGGCCCACAGGCTGTAGTTCCTTTTGTGCATTCCACTTTTAGTTTCTCTTCTTTCATCATAATGCTTTGCATACTCCAAGACCTATTCCCCATGTGTGTGTCTTAAAAAAAAAAAAAAAATACAGAAAACAAGTACAAAACCCAAAACAACAATAAAAAAAAAAAAAAAAAAATTACACAAGCAAAAAAAAAAAAAAAAAAAAAAAAAGGCACAAACAAAAGAAACAAAGAAAAACAGGGTTTTTAGGCTTGATATATTTTAATTTGCCTCCATACCAATGCACATCTTTTTGTTGTTGTTGTTGTTGTTGTTGGCTGATCAAGCCTTCTTTCATAAAAAACAAAGTTTCAATAAAAATTTACTGGACCTAGAAAATGCTTACAGCTTCACTTTGCAAAATGTCCAGGGTGCCTTATAAGTTGCATATCTAGGGTTTGTGAAATATTTTTTCTCCTGAAGTGTGGTTATGGAAATATTGAAATGTAACCTAGACAAACCAAAATAATTTTTAACAATTTTATTTATTTTATTCTGAGCTTAAGAAATGAAATAAATGCTTTTCCATAACAGAATAGGGGGGAAAAAAAGGAAAAAATATAATTGTAAATGAAACTGCATACCTATTACATACAACTTGTTATTCCTTTAAAAAACATAATAAAATTATAATAAAGTAATTCTTTTTTGTCCCTTTTTGCTTTCCTCTCACCCACCTTATGGATGGCTATCACTAAATACAACTGTTTTATGTGTGTGTGTGTGTAAAACCATTATATGCACACTTCTGTTTATCAGGTCTATCTCTGGATACAGATTGTATCTTCTTTCATATGTCCTTTGTAATTAATTTGGGTACTTATAGTCAAAACCCAGTAAGGTCAGGTGTGAAATAAATGCTCACTGTCACCAATATTATTCCAAAAAACTATTGTAAATCCTACAATAATAATAAGAGAAGAAAAATAAATAGAAGGAATCAGATAGGAATTAAGCAATGTTTAAAACTATCTCATTTTGCAAATAATATGGTATTCTTGTAAAATTAACTAAAATGACAACTTTTTTGAAAAGTAACGGTGTTTAATGTAAATCTATATGAATCATAAGTATTTCTATATATAACAAATAAAACCATGAAAGAAGAGATAATAAGGAAAACCCCATTTAAAATAAATCCAGACACTATAAAATACCTTCCAAGATAAACCCAGAAACTATATAAACAAAATTATTAAAAAAAAAACTACACACAAATATATCTGTCATATTTAAATATTTGGAGAAATAGAACCTATATAATAAAGATAATAATTTTACCTAAAATAATTTATATATTTAATGTCATTCTAATTAAATTACCAAAATTTTTATTGAATTAGAAGAACAATAGCAAAATATATTTGAAAAATGAAAGAAATTCAATCAAAAAGATTAACAAAGACATCATTAATGAATTGTTGGGTTACTGGCCAGCTCAAATAGCATAACTTGGTATTTGTAAGATTTGTTTTTTTTTGTTTTTTTTTTTTTTTTTGAGACAATTGAGATAATATTACTTGCCCAGAATCACAAAATTAGTAAGTGTTAAATGTCTGAAGCTATATTTGAACTCAGGTCCTCTTGACTTTTAAGGCCCAGAGTTCTATCCCATACACCATCTAGCTGTTCCTATTCATTGGATTAAAATCAACTAACTACCCTGTTGGGTTTTTTTGCCCTTGAACCTAATTGCCTTGTAAGGCATATATCAATCAATAAATTAATTATTTGATCAACCAACCCAATATTTTTAAACATTCACTATGTGGTAGGCACTGTATTAGATGCTCCCCTCAAAGCTTCTTACCTCAAAGAGTTTACATTCTCTCAGCAGAGATAGCATATAAATAAAAAATGCAGACAGAGTAAGTGGGGAAAAGAGAGAGGGACCCGAAGGGGAAACACTTGAATCAAGGTGAATCAAGAAAGGCCACTAGAACTGGGCTTTGAAAGGTTCTAGAGATAAACATTATTTTCTGTGCATATCTGAGACTTCATACATTTCCTAGCATGCTAGAAATGAAAAGTAGTAGATATCATATTTAGACTATTTTTATCCTGAACCCACTCCTCCCCCAATCAGGTATGACAAAAATCTTTGGGATAAAAAAGATGGGATTCCTCTCTATTTGGTAATTAACAAGTTTTGATGAAGCCATTTTTTTGATTTTCCTAAGCTTATGCTCACAAGCCTATGCTCTCTTCTTCATTTAGTGCATAAATCAGTCTAGAGAGTCGTAATATACTGAGAAGACTGTTTTCAAGGCAATTTTTCTCTTGATGGAGAAAAATTGATTATTTGCCTCCTTCCATATGTCTAACAATTTCCAGTTTACCAAGGCTACCTGAGCCCTTCATTTTACTTAATACTCCTAGGGAAATATCTGAGATGGATTTTTGTCCCAAGAAATCTTTGTTTTGAGAACTTAAACTGAATATCTTTATTTTGTTCAATAAGGGGTGGATAGATAGCACAATGGATAGACTGTCAGGCCTGGAATCAGGAAGAATCATTTTCAAATATGACCTCAGACACTAAGTAAGAATTAATAATTCTGTGAGGCTAAGCAACTCTGTTAACCTCGTTTGTCTCATTTTTTTTTTCATTTTTATGTGAAATGGAGAAGAGAATGACAAAGTACTCCATTAACTTTGCCATGTGAATCCCAAATGGCATTACAAAAAGTTGAATGTGACTGAAATGACTGAAAAACTATGTTTCATTTGATATTCATCTTTGGGTTATCATAATCAAAAAAATTCTCACACAAATTCATATAGTTAATTTAAATATTTTTTTTTCTTCTGCCAATATATAGTCACCAAGCAAGACAAATGCCTCAGTACCATCCATTCTCCCCAAAGTATATTTTTTTACCATCACCTCATATTTAAAACTTATCACTCACTTAGCAGAGGGACACTCCTTTTCTCAGATGAAGACAAAATAAATCAAAAGCTTGGGAGTCAAATCTTTATTCTGTTTATAATTCCTGTTGGCTTAACAAATTTCCACTGAGAACTTAGACATAGTTGATGTGAGGCATCATAGTACACTGAGGCAAAATATAGATTATAAAAATCTCAGATACTTAACTGTTACCTTGGCAGATTACTTAATCTCAACTATAAAAAGATGAGGATGAACCCAAAATCGTCTATATTTTCCAGCTTTAAATTTATGATCATGTTTCAGTTCCCAAATTATCCTTCTGATTTTAACAATTATGTATATGTATAACTTTTTTACAGAACATTCCAACCTAATTCCTATCTGGATTGACATTCATCTCTTTGACCTGGTTCCTTATAGTTTCATTTATTTTACCTATACCAAACAAGCTAATTTGGTTTTCTTCAACTAAAAACAACAATGCCAACAACAGAGTATGGTTGGAGCCTCCTAAAGGCAATCTATTACATTAGTTTTAAGTCTTCTGCTCTTTTTCATGCTCCTTTTTTCCCCTCTGACTTTCCAAATAATTTTATTCTTTTTAAAATCTATCAATAAACTACATAGTAAAAATAATTAATCTGGCTAAATCCTATGCTATCATGAATTTTGCTAACTGATTCTTGAGTTCATCATTCAATCCTCTTCTGATCTAATTTTTTAAATCATAAAATGGCTCAAAATCTACAAAAGTATTTATGTTTTCAATTAACAGTCTTTTCCCTTGCCTTAATTTGTCTTTGTCATTATATTATCCAAAAATCACCAGGGACACAATTTTGAATTATGGATTGTTTTTTAATGATGAGTTTTCTTCTTATGTTAACAGGACCATGTAATCATACATGAGTCCCCTTAGTCTTCTAACAACAGATATCACTGTACTTAGCAAGTGCTTCATAGAGAGTAGATATTTAATGAGGACTTTTTCATTCATTGATTCATTCTTTACCTCTTGTTCATTTGTAAACGTAAAGGGTTTAGTCTTCTATTTTATCTCACACTGGCCAAGAAAAGTCAATATGCCTTTCACCATAATTGGAAAGTAGACACTTTAAAGTGGGCTCTGAAATAAGAAGCAATCTTGTTCTAGAACAGAAGGTCATAGTTAATCACTTTTACATCATCAATTGAGTTAAAATTATCAGCACTTCCTATGATTGCTTCTTCATTCCAGTATCAATCTCTAGCCCTAAATCTTCTAAATAAAGGGGGAGATGAATAATATTCCTCAAGTAATGTTAGCATATTTGTTTGGGACCCTCTCTCTGAAAGAAGGCCATCATTTATTTCACAGTGATAAAGGACTGATTATAATTGTAATGTAGACAACACACAAAAATACACGTTTAAAACCATCTATTAGACCATTGTTATTTAGATTATTGGTTTAGATATATTTTGTTTATTAGTTCTCAAATAGGGTAGCATTTGATCAACCAAAAAATATCCCCAATAAACTAAAAATATCATATTAGCTCTTGAATGACTCCCTTTCTAGGTACATTATCCAGAACCACATATGATTGAGAGGATAAGAGGGAGATATCCCAGACTACCACAGCTACTTGAAATTTTAAATTGTTTCTACTTTCCCCTTCTTTCACTATCCCTGAAAACTTTTTGAAAGCTTAGAAGAGGATAATCAGAGTATATCATCACTAAAGGCAGAACAGAACTAAATAGCTGCTAGATCTGAGTGGGAGAACCTGATAGTAACTTGTTTACATAAAACTAGCATAACTTCTCTTTTTCTCTTGTTACTTTATTTCTAAAACAAAAATTATAAATGATCAACAAAGCAAAAAATTATTTATCCCCTTAGTAGTATTACAGTTTCAAAAAATATCATTAGATTTCTTAGTTCTTTTTAAAAAAAGGCAAAGAGTCAGTTGTGGTGACACACATCTGTGATTCCTGACAACTGAAAAGTTTAAGGATTATGGTAGATAACAAGTTCAGTGACTCTGAGTTACTATGGGCTAAAGTTTCTCTGAAGTCCATTAAGTCCAGAACCAATATAGAAATAGCCTAGAGTAAGTAAGCCACAAGGCTGTGTTGGAATGTGTTGGACTAGACTGAAAATGGAGCAGGTCAAAGGTTTCATGGGAAGGAGAGGGAAAGGAAGGAAAATAGATTATTTAATATAGATTTTTAAAAATCAATTTATTTATTTCCTATATTTATAGTATGACATTTGCATGGTTTATATGTGGTTTTTATTTCCCTAGCATCAATATAAGTTTATGTAGGATAAATATACTCAAACTGTGGGAATAATGTACTTTTTGTCCATGTGGAAATTGACTGGAAATATCAGATTGGAAATATACCACACTGAAAACAAAAGTTGTTGCTGCTGCTGGGCAAAGTAAACATCCTAACCACAAATTCCAATTCACTAACTCAAAGAAAGATTTCATAGCAAGGATTTTCTCAATCAGCAAATCAAATGAAATAGAGTCAATATTAATCACTGTCAAACAGTGAAATTATTTTATTGAAGTTACTGATAGCACAGAAAAGGTCAAATTGCATAATAATAATAGGTCAAAATCTAATTTATATTTTTTAGGAAAATAATTTAAGTTGACATGTATGCTAAGTTCACATATGCCCTATAATGTATAAAATAGAAAAAACACTTCTGAAACTATACTTGACTCTTTTTTTTTTTTTAATGCAAAGTTACATTATCAATAACATGATTTTGGGAAAAAGATCACCACACACTATGGACCCTATTTGATATTAATTTATTAATGACATTAAAGTGATATTATTTAAGATAAAAAAAGCTTGTATTAGCATAGCACTTGAAAGTTTGCAATGAATTTTACAAATATTATCTGATCTTGTTCTCACAATAACTCTGGGAAATTATTGATGTTGTGTTTCCTGTTTTATAGATGCAGAAATTAGTGCTGTTTGTTTATTTTTGTATTCTTAAATTAAAGCTTTTAACTTTCAAAACATATGCATAGATAATTTTCAAAATTCACCCTTGCAAAACCTTGTGTTCCAAATTTTTTCTCTCTCCCTACCCCCGCCCCACACCCTTCCTTACAGGGAAGCTATCCAATATATGTTAAACATGTGCTATTTTTCTATACATATTTCCACAATTATCTGCTGCACAAGAAAAATCAGATTAAAAAGGGAAAAAATGAGAAAGAAAACAAAATGCAAGCAAACAACAAAAAAGAATGAAAATACTATGTTGTGATACATAGTCCACACAATCTTCTTACTGGGTGCAAATAGCTCTCTCCAAGGACATTGGAAGTGGCCTGAATCATCTCATTGTTGAGAAGAGCCACATCCATCAGAATTAATCATTGTTTATTCTTGTTGTTGTTGTGCATAATGTTCTCCTGTTCCTGTTCTCTACTCCTGTTCTCTACTCACTTCACTTAGCATCACTTCATGTAATGAACTTGTAATGTAAACATGTAATGAACTCCAGGACTTTTTGAAATCATCCTGCTGATTTTTTCTTATAGAACGATAATATTCCATAAAATTTGTGTACCATAACTTATTCAGGCATTCCCTAACTGATGGACATCCATTCAGTTTACAATTTCTTGCCCTTACTAAAAGGGCTGTTAATTTTGCACACATAGATCCTTTTTACTTTTTTATGATCTCTTTGGGATACAGGCCCAGTAGAGATGCTGAATCTAAGGGTGTGCACAGTTTGATAGCTCTTTGGGCATAATTCATATAGCTCTCCAAAATGGTTGAATCAGTTTACAACTCCATCGACAATGTATTAGTGTCCCAGTTTTCCCACATCCCCTTCAATATTCATCACTATGTTCCACTGTCATCTTAGCTAATCTGAGAGGTGTGTAGTGGTACCTCAGAGGTGTCTTAATTTGCATTTCTCTGATCATTAGTGATTTAGAGCATTTTTTTCATATGACTAGAAATAGTTTTAATTTCTTCATATAAAAATTTTCTGTTTGATCACTTATCAATTGGAGAATGGTTTGTTTTCACATAAATTTGAGTCATTTCTCTATGTTTTTTTAGCAAGGAGGCCCGTTATCAGAACTTTTAGATGTAAATTTTTTTGCTAGTTTACTGTTTCCCTTCTGTAATGTTCTGATTAGCTCTCTGTAAGGCCTTGGGACCAACCTTGATCTCAGCAGAATAATCATCATGAGAATAGTCAGGAATAAAGTCCAATTTATGGACTATAAAGAATCTAATGGAATAAAAAGGAATTTTATAACTTAACTTTAAAATTCACTACAAATTTGCCTCATAACAATCTTGCCCCTGTTATCTCATCTGTAAAACAGAGGTAATAATAGTACTTACCATATGGAGTTGTTATCAGGATCAATTAATAGTAGCATGGTATCTTAAATAGCTCTTATTATAATGATCATTAATTGACTTGATCTTGAATGGAAAGCAACAAAGCTAGCATTTTAACTAGGAACCTATATTCAATGAATTTCAGTTCAAACCTATCTCTGATGATGAAGCTCTATGTGACACTGGATGACTCATTTTAGTTCCTTAGCACTCCCTCTCTTGTCTATAAAATACAAGAATGGGTTAGTTGGCTTCTGAGGCCTCTTTTAACTATTAATAGATAATATCTTCATGTACTCTCACTCTTAAATTTACCATGATGCTGTCTAACAAGCAAAGAATAACTTTATAGAAGCGGTATGAAGAATGCCATGAAAGAAATGTATCCTCTCCTTATATCACTGGTATTCTCATGATGCCAATGAGGAAAGTGTGAAGCAAGTTGAATTGACTCTGCTCCAGTGAACATATTAGAGCGTGCTTTTATGTAAAAAAGGCAGAGTCACATTTGCACAGAACTGTAATCCATAAAAATTTAAGAGTTTGAGGGTTATGGTTGATGGCTTGAGTTCAGATGTGCAGAGTTCCAGTGGACTAAAGCTTCATTGGTATCTACACTAAGTTCAAAACCAGTGCCTTAAAGTACATTGTAGGACGGCAGTAGGCTGTGTAAGGACATTAAACTGGACCAGTTGGAAATGAAGAGGTCAAAAGTCTCAGGGAAGGAAAAAGAAAAATGAAGATAGAAGGAGGCAGACAGACAAAGAGAAGTATTGTTTAGCTTAAGTAAACCAAAAAATGAAATAGTTTTCCATATTCATAATGACATTTGGACAGCTCATATATAGTTTTTACTTTCTGAACATGCAATATCAGTTATTTTAAAAGCACTCAAACTGAGGGAATGATGTACTTTTTGTCTACTTGGAAACTGTAATTTCCAGATTGGAAATGTCAGGTTGGATCATAATGAATAAAATGCCAGATCTGGAGTCAAGAAAACTAACCTTCCTGAGGTCAAAACTAATTTAGCCACTTACTACATGTATCCTGTTTGCCTCAGTTTCTTTTATGCAAAATGAACTGGAGAAGGAAAAGACAAACCACTCTAGTATCTTTACCAAGAAAATCCCAAAAAGACACATGAAGAGCTGGATATGACTAAACAATGACAACAATAAATATTCTAACCTACATACCATTATTTATTTGTGAGGTTTTCTGGGGGAAGTGGGATGGCTATGGTCATAAGAAATTTCTATCATGTGAAGGAGCATATGGGAGATAGACAATAAGACTGAGGATTTGTTCTATAACAGTCATCTAAAAATTGGAATGAATGAAAGTACAATTAATTCTATTTTAAAATGATTAATTATAAAATAATATTTATACACAAAGCATGAAGCAGTGCTTTACAAAATTTGGATATGCTTCATCATTGTCATATCAGTAAGACACTTCTAGCCCAATAAAAAGTCAAAAGGATTTGATCAGTAAGGTACCTATTCCTATAAGTTAAGATCTAATTTTTCTGAGCTATAAAATCCACAATTAAAATAAATAAAACTAACAATAATGATATTTATTACCTGCTGTTTCAGTCCTTCAATAAATTCATGAATCATTTCAGTGTGATTATATGATCTCCATGGGTAAAAGATCAAAACCCATCAACATTTTTTTAGCATCTGCCATTCTTGTATATGTTCATCTATAAAGTCTCCATAACTGATCTGATACTTAGCAAGATATAGATCAGCTAACAACTTGTATGTACCAACACCATTGGTTTTTCATTACTAGCTATATGAATAGTCTACTTCCTTTTCATATCATCTATTTGACGATATCTTTTATACGACTTCTTAAGTAATTAAGAATGCATTTCTGTCTACTTATGACCATCACTCATATTGTCATTGTTCTTTAGACACATAATTTTAACTCTTTTCTTTATGTTTTTTCTTTATATTTTTGCTTTTTTAGTACACATTATATCCCCCTCAGAGATACTCTTTGTCCTGAACTGAATTAAATATCTTATCGCAGAAAGAAAAAAATCTATTTTTAAAAAATAGATTATTGTATTTGTGGAAAATCTGGCATTATTCCAAGCATTACAAAATTGTCAAAATACAATCTATTCTACTTCCATCTGTCTTTTCAATTCTAGTCAAGCTCATTTTCTATTAGAGATATACAAAGGAATAATTAATAATCTGTGCCTCCAACTGCTTGCTATAGCTTGGACAATACACTTTTTTTCTAAAGAAATAATTGTTATGTTCTGAACATGCTGAATTTGAGATACCTATGATACATTCACTTTGTGATATTTGAACTATAGTTGACTGCAGCTCAGGGCTGAGAAAGACTAATGATAAAGCTATTATTTTAACCATAGTAACAAATATACTTTACATTCATATTGGCTATCTACTACCAGATAATTGATCAGTTGAATCAATTAAAATAATAATTAATTGAGAGAAATTTACATCTCATCATTTAAACTGAGCTGCTCCATCAATTTCATTATTCATAGATAAATGACCAAAAAATATATAGTTACTTTTTTTCTTTACCCAAAATTTTAAATACATTATCATCAAAGATTTTTTTTTGGTGGTTGCCAAGAAGAGCAAACAAATGACTGGGTAAATAACGACTTCATAAGCAGCAATCAGGCATATAAATAAATTAGAACCAAATAACAGTGTTATCGATCATAATACATGTTACAGAACTAAGGAGGGTCATTAGTGAAATCACTCACAGCAAATTAGTTGGTTAGAAATGAGAATTTTTAGACTTTATAAAGGGCCAGGCTAGAATGAAAGGGTACATCTTTATTTCCACAGGAAGAACATCTCACACCTTATGTAACCACAAGTCAGTTGAGAAAACCTGTGGATCCAACCAACAATAGCAGCAGAGATCAATTAGCATGAACAGCAAAAAGACATCAATCTTAATGTGTAGAATGGCCATTCTGATATTCACTGAAGTTATAAATATCAATATTGAGTAAAGGAGGAAAGAAAAACACAAGAGACATTTTATTCATCTATGTTGATCAAATTTTTTCTGCAAAAATATGAAAAGACCTCTTTATTCCTGAGTTTTTTTTAAATAATGTATCCTTTTATAAATGGATAAATTAATGAATATTATCTATGTATTTGTATATATGAATGTAAATGCATGTATGTATAAACATCCATATATGAATATATATATACTTTTTTGTGCTTGACATCAAAGGTAGCAAGAGATATGTGTATGCACATATCTATATCTATATCTATATCAATATAATTTTCCCTATATCTTAATAGCAATTACAAAAACATTATAAAATTTCCTCAGTTATCTGATTTTTGTTTGCTAAGAATAGCAAGGGAATTTAAATAATGAAAATATTTGAGTTTGTCAAATAATCTAGCATGCCTTTTAGGAGCTAGCTCAGCATTTTAATTTTGCATATTCAGGAACATCATTGTACCAAATGAGTTCAAATATATGCTCGTTTTAGGAAGTTTTATTTGCTTAATTATAGTAATTAGAACTGAATCCTTAATTTACAACCATAGTAAATTATATTTTCTAAGCCTAAAATCAGGATATTAAGTCTGACAAAGTATTTCTTTTGCAAAGGCTTAAAGAAAAGCATATTTTCTTTTATTGAGATATGGATCATGCCAATTGTAGTCTCAGATCTGTTGCAGTCGTACTGAAGAAAAGGAAATATCTTATGACCTGAAAGTTTTAAATCCTCTTTATTGTTAAACTGTTGGCAGTATTTGACTCTTTTCATCACATTATCTTTTTGTATGCTCTGTTCTTTTTTATTTTGTTGTGTTTTCCCATGACAACGCATTCTCCTAGTTTTCATCCTATCTGTCTGATGGATTCTTACATTCCTTTGCTTGTTTTTCTTACATATCATATCCTCATTCATTTCAGATTTATTCATACTGTTAGTATCTTTAAAGACTCTGTTCTTGGGTCTTTTTTTGTTTCAGTCTATGCTATCTTACTTTGTAATGTCAATAGCTATTAGGGTTGAATTTTCACTTCTAGGCAGAAAATTCCAAACTGTATTGGAACACTGATTTCTCTTTTTATTTAAAATGTATCTTTCTTTCTTTATTGTTTGGTTACATTTTGAAAACAGAAGAAAATGTAAAATACCTCATTGGAAAAACAATTGACATAGAAAATAGATCTAGAAGAAATAATCCAAGAATTATTGAATTATTTGAAAGCCATGATGAAAAAAAGAGCCTGGGCAACATCTCTCTCTCTCTCTCTCTCTCTCTCTCTCTCTCTCTCTCTCTCTCTCTTTCATAGCTTTTTGGTTACAAATTATATGCATGGATAACTTTACAGCATTGACAATTGCCAAACCTTTTGTTTCAATTTTTCCCCTTTCCTCCCATCCCCTCCTGCAGATGACAGGTTGACCAATACACGTTAAATATGTTAAAGTATAAATTAAATACAATATAAGTATACATGTCCAAACAGTTATTTTGCTGTAAAAAAAGAATCGGACTTTGAAAATAGTGTACAATTAGCCTGTGAAGGAAAACAAAAATGCAGGTGGACAAAAATAGAGGGATTGGGAATTCTATGTAATGGTTCATAGTCATCTCCCAGAGTTCTTTCGCGTGGTGTAGCTGGTTCAATTCATTACTGCTCTATTGTGGCTGATTTGGTTCATCTCATTGCTGGAGATGGCTTTTTTTCTCTCCTACGGCTTATACCTTTCTTTCTGATATTGTTTCCCTATGTATATGTATATACATTGCATGTAGAATATATGTACATACACATATATTTATGCATATGTGTTTATGGGTATATTTCTCAGTAACAAAAAAAAAATTAGGATTTTAACAAGTATCCAACTTAGAATAAAGAGATCATAAAATAATTGTTAGACTTGGTCTTGCATTCAAGAAGAATTTGTGACTCATTCTCACTCACTATATCACCTTGAACAAGTCATTTCATCTTTTAGTACTCTAGGAAACTATCTCAGACTCTTACTAATGCAAATATGCACATGTTCATATATCTGCATGTACACATGTATATAATTGAATACTTACGTGAACACACATAAAAAATATAAGGGGATATTCTCATAAGGAAATGAACTGGCAGTGAGATGGACAAGGAAAGGCCTCTTTTAGAAGATGGAATTTGAGTTGATTTGGTATTTTTTTTTCTTTATTGGTTTCAATTGGAGAATAGAAATAGCTTACTAAAAATGGCAAGGATCCTAGGGACATAAGAGTAACAGATTTGAATCTTTAAGGGACCTTAAGTAAAATCTATTATGTGGTAGAAGGAAGGAAGGAAAGAAGGAAGGAAAAAGACAGAAAGAATCCTATATTGGATTTTTTTTTCAACTATATAAAAGAATATTGGGAATCTTTCAGCTCAGTTATAGTCAAGGTCTAAGTGAACTGTCTTCCTAGGTCACTGGAAGACTGAGTAACATCTAGGGTCATACCATCAGTATGTCAGAAGCAGAAATTGAAAGGAAGCCTTGCTGACTCCAAAATCAGCTCCCTCTCCATTAAGTCATGATCTCTGTTTTCTAAGATGGCAACTTGTTAAAAAAAAAAAAAAAATCCTACTGCTTTTGTTTCCAGGGATTAGCTATGGGAAAACCTCAGTCCATTAAATGATGGTGGTAGAATCCCTTAGCACATCATACAAATTGTAAAAATAGTATACATTTCCTTTAAGACCATTTATAAAGTCAATAACTAAATTCTTCTCTATTGACTTTTACATTTCTACACATGCTACTCTTCTTTCTATGATTATGTTTTATTATTTTATTATAATTCCTCATAGGTTAATTTAAGCAGAATAAAGCATACTTAAAATAATTTAGCTCAGTTGGGCATGTAACCAATAAGTCACAAATGTCTAACTATTAGCATATTTGCAGTGATATAATGATATTCTAAAACTTTACCAGTAAATATAATTTATTCTGAAATTATGTGCCAAATTAATTCTCTTCTCTGCACTTCTTCCCTCTATTTCCTGACACATAACTGGTTAAAAAAAGGCTCTAAAATCTGTATAGAAATTTCCAAACCTGTGGATTGTTTACAAATAATAATTTCATAATATCATTTACCCTCTTCCTACTATCTTTTGCTATTTTCTTTCCAAGATATCCATAATGTCACTTTTCAAGTTATTGTTTTTAAGAAAAAAAACTACATTTCTTCCTATTTTTCTTATTTTTTACAATTTTTATAATAAATAATAATTAATAACCTCCTTGATTTAATTATATTTTGGAAAGAAGGAATGCATGGCTAGAATTTAGAATTGGAAACTTAAAAAAAAGTTTAAAATGTTTTAACATATAACCAGGAAAAATTAGATAGATAGATAGATAGATAGATAAAAAGAAAGTCTCTATTTCTCCTTAGACAAAGGGGAACTTTAAGACTATACTAAATCATTAATTTTAGAATTATGATCATGTTTTTAAAATCTTAAATATAAAATAAACAATATATTACTTTAAATCTAAAATGCAAATTTCCTATCACAATACCCTGTCCTCTCCCTCCCCAAAAAATTCAATACAAGAATTATTACAAAAATTTGATAGGTAAGTTTTCTGAAGCTTAAAGTGCCTTGGCTTTGATGACACATCTTGTAAATGTCAGAGTCTAAATTCCAACTTTATTTCAAAGGGATATGAGTTGATCAGCCTGGGTTCCACCTTGATTAATGTAAAGAAACAGATATTCTATAATTTATTTGATATCTTTCATAATGGTGCATTGGGAAAGTTATGGATTTTGAATACTCAAAAGTTTTGAGTTCCTTTGATAACTCCCACACTTAATTAGCTATGTGGCTTGGGTAGGTCAAATAACCTTTTTGGAGTTATATTACCTTATTTGTTTTTAGTAGTAGTAGTAGTAGTAGTAGTAGTAGTAGTAGTTTTTCCTTTTGTAGCAATAATAAGAATAACTATCAATCTGTAAAGTACAATATGGACGGCATTCACCACTCAAGTTTAAAGGTAGTGAGACTACTGTTTCCAGTTACCTAAAGAAAAAGTTGCACTTCTTCTTCTTCTTCTTCTTCTTCTTCTTCTTCTTTTTTTTTAATTTCCTGTCTTCTTTTCTCACATTCTCCCCAGAGAGGAGAAAGCTTTGAAATTTAAAAAATACATTTCCAAATGTTTAAAGTAAGTAGTTTTAACAAAAACCTCCCATTATCCCATTTTATTATTCTTTATAATTTACTCATTCTTTAAAATGAAAGATTCAGAAACTTTTTTTTAAAAAATTTAAAGTTAGGGGGGAAGTATCATTTTTCTCTAAAACAAACAACAACAATAACAAAACAAAACAAAACAAAACAAAAACAAAAAACACTGACTATGATTTTTGTCTTTTCTACAACAGCCAGTTGAATCCATTAAATACTGAAAGTATACTCTGGACCAAAAATGTATTTAATGTTGTTAAGCACACCAAAGAAACTCAAGGAATGGATTCTTTCACCTCAAATAATTTACAATCTCATCAGAAAGACAAGAAACCAAACATGACCATATGTAATTTAAATGCTGTATAAACTTTTTTTTTTCCTATGCCATATTTATATGATACAGAATATTACTTAAGGCTGAAGAAATTCAGAAAAGGTTAACTTCTACTTAAGCAAATATTTGTGGAGCATCTCACCTACTGTGCATTTGCTATTATCTTCCAAAGCTGAAAAGACCTAGCTATAAGCATTATGTTTATTAAAGAGGATAAGTTCTTTTCAAAGTAGAACTGATAGCTCTGAGTATAGTATTTTTTTAGTCTCTTCACCTGAGTTCTATCTTATAATCCTACAGTGGTCACTTCACAAATGATTTTGTCTTGATTTTTGTCTTTGGTCCAGAAAATAACCAAAAAAAAATATTTTCCAATAAGAAAATTATTTTTCCTCCATCTAATTTATTAATACAAAATTCAAATTTATAAATGTTTTCACAGTGATATATAAAATATTTTTCTCACAGGAGCCCTATTAGCTATACAGTACAAATGTTACTATATTGTCACTGTGTTATCACAGAGTGATAAAAGAATGTTGGCTGCATTTGGAGGTTTCACACCCCTAAGAAATAAACATATAAAACAGAGCAAAGCCTCCAGTGCATTATAATGATAGATTAGAGTTGGTCATTCTGAATGCCCTCCCAGGAGATGGGCAGGTTATTATTACTCCGGACTTCACCTTCCTCATCTGGAAAACGAGGTTGTTGCATTCAATAATCACTAAGGTCCCTTCAACTTCCACATTTGTCAGCTAATGACAGTATTATGTAAATAGTGGATAGTAATTGCTTTTATTTACAATGATCAGTTTACTAAATTAATCAATAAGCTCTTAAAAAAACAAACAAACAGTAAATTCCAATCATATGATAGCATATCATTTTAAACCTATTTTTATTTTATTACCTCTTTTTTCCCGTTTACACAACAGATATATAATGTTTTCTTTACTCATTAACTCATTAATTGACAATATACTGTTTAAGCTCAATGGGTATTTTTTTAAATTAATTTTTTCTCTCCTATTCACAGTTCTCTCCTTCACAAAACAACTCAGAAATTCTAAGCCTAAAAGACAAAGGATATCCAGATGTGTGGCATTTACTAAATGCTGCTGTCTATATTATTTACTTTAATAGACAATCACTAAAGTAAAAAAAAAAAAAAATCATTGTTCAGCAATAATATATGTTGGAAATGTTGCAACTGAGTTTTCTAGAATTATTTAGAATACATTTAAAGTATGCACCGAGGAATGTTTTATTGATCACTATCTCCTTTTCATCTAAGTGATGAACTAATTTGTCTCTTTAAACTACGAATTTTTATAGCAAATACTCAAAAAAGACACAGGGATGATGATTTTTTTTGACCAGGAAACATTGGTGAATTTAGAAACATTTTGCCTATCTGTGATTGAAAGTTTAAAGTAAAACTTGAAATGAAAAGGAAGACCTTGCCCAAGGCAACAGATACGAATGATTTCCTACCCTAAGAAATTCTTTTTAATCAGTAGATTATCTACCAAGATAAGAAAAAAGGCTTGCTTGGTCAGCGATTTGACAAAATGTTCCTGTAGGTTACTGTATTTGCAAATAGCAAAAGTGTCCTTTCATTTCCCCCTGACACTTCATTACTTCTACCATCCTTAGTACATCAGAAAAGCATCATTTGCTAAAACAAATAAAATATTGAATGTTTTAAGTATCTTTCTTCTCTCCTCCCCAAAGCAAGGTAAGATTAAGCAGTCACATTTCTAATTTAAATCCTTAGCTATGATTTCGAAATATTAGATCCCCAACAATGCTTCTTTTCCAACTCTTCAGCAAACATTTATATTATTTAAAAAGAGAAAAAAAGATTATTAATTTACAGGAAAGTTACACCAAGAGAAATATCATGTCTCTCACTAATAGTATGAGTTTCTCCATTTCTTTGATTAGAACTGTTTATACCTCAATGTGTGGCTTTCACTTGTTCTAGAAATTAATTTCTTTAAATTCATATTTTTATTTTGGGATAAAACATTGATTATTGACACCTAAGATATACCTAGCTGTTTGTTCAGAAGTTACAATCTGATATTCAGAAATTATAATAACATTCTCCATAGGAAAATAATAATAACAATCCTAAAATGTTCTATATTAACTTTTATAAACATGGCATACATTAAAATTAAAATATTCAAATAAATACAAACTATTAAAATATTCAGATAAATACAAACTATATAATGAACTTTTAATCATATCAATGAAATGTTAGGTGATTTTCTCATCACCACAAAAAGGAAAACATATGCTATATTAGAATCCCATATAATTCTGTGGGAGCAGAAATTGAAGTTGGTTAAATACAAATATATCTATATCAAAAATGCATATATGTGTACACATATACATTTGTATCTACACATGCATATATACCTACATATACATACATATACAGATACAGACATTTATTAATTATCTCTCTGAGCCAACCAAGCACTGTGCTAAACACGGAGGTTATAATGAAAGGTAATAAAGATAAAACTCTCCATTGTCCCTCATTCCTCACATTATACCAAATCTCATTGATTTCTACATGAGATGGAGGACTGACCAAGCTGAGATTCAGTCTCTCAGGAATGTACATTCTGTCTTTCCTGATGGCTATCCACATTGTTGCTTCATGAGACTGTAGCCTGAAAAGTGAATTAGAATATCTTATCCTCTACTTCAGATTATGAACATAAATCCTCTGATTATGTCCTATTAATCTATTCCCTGATGATGGAAAGCTTTTTAATTGATTGCTTAACCAGAACTGAGTGCCAATGTAAAGTACATCAGTAAGAAAAATCTTTTATATGCCATGAATCTGTGATCCACAGGGAAAGAGGGCATTTATGGTGGAAGGGATTTCCATTCCTGAACATCCTTTTTTGATTGCTTGTGTATGAACAAAACCAACCTCCTATTTCGTTATCTTCTTTATTTTGGAATAGAGAGTCATATTTGACCAAACTGGGGAATAACCCAGCCCTAAAAGTAACCTCCTTGACCTCACCTAAGAATCGATCAAACTAAGAGTAAAGATGCTGTTTTCATCATCATGTATCAGCTATGCTACCACTGGAATTGAAATGATGTGAAGAATTCATTATGTTTCTATTTTATGGCTGATCTTAGTTTCACTATGGATATTAGTGTATAAGGGGGAATATTTCCCATTTCAAGGAGAGTTGTTGTTGTTGTTGTTGTTGTTTTTGTACTTTAGTTCTTGACAAATCTTGAGAATGCCTTTGCAAAAGCTAACTGATGTTATCAATTCTGAGAAGAAATCAATTGCTTAAATTAATAATGGGACACTAATCACTGATACTTATGATAGTTAAGGATATATTATCCATCAGTAATGATTGATATTAGAAAAAAAAGGATTAGAGAACTTTTCTAAACCTTAAGGTTACTTTTAAAGCCCTAAGATGATGATGCAGCTACTCATATGGTAAAGACTTGACCTCCAAGCTAAGAGAGTAAGTCCACAGATAATAAAGTTTCCTCTTACACAATATCCCTTTCAGTCATTCCTTTTCTACAGTTAAATGTCCCTTTCTTTCATTTTGGCTATAATTATCTTTTATTCTGGACTATTGTTATATTCTCCAAATTAGTCTTCCTACCTTCACATGATTCCTTTTCCAATCTGTCTTCTCTATAGCTGAGAAAATTATCTTTTAAAAGATTAAGATTTTTTTTTAAATTGGTCATGGCACTTCCCTGCTCAAAAATATTTCATGTAGGATAAAATAAAATCTTCTTCACTTTACATTTAAAATATTCTTACATTCAGAATACAATCTATACTTCAGGGTTTTTTTTTTTTTTTTCTTTCACAATACTCCTTTTCATACATACTATTTATTTTCACCTTTTAGGATATTTGTCTAATCTCAAATCATAACTTATTTGCAATTTCCTATAAACATTTTTCCTGATACTCCTGACTGTTAGCACTCTTTCAAATTATTTTGATTTTACTTGGCCATTTTTAAGCTCTTTGAGGGCAAGGGAAATTTATTTGTTTGTTTATTTACCTATTTATTTATTTAATTATTTGATTATACATTTATTTATTTATCTACTTACCTAAGTATTTACTTATTTATACTTTTATCTATTATTAATTTATTATTTCCTTCATTATTTATATGTATATTTTTGTTTATTATTTTTGTGTCTTCAGTATCTGTTACAATGCTTTGCACAAAATAGATATTTAATACATTTTTTTATGAAAAAAACTACACATACTAGCACCAAAAAAATTACAATGAAATTACATTATAGTGAAGGAAGCAATATATAATAATAAAAATAAAAGAAAATTTTAAAAAGCATAGAGTTGAAGAACTTAGAGAAAATCTTTGAATACAAATGGAAAAATTACTGAAAGAAAATTCCATAAGTAGAGAGAATATATTTTAGAAAGAAGTAGAGATTAATAATTCTATGTACAAAGTTTTACAAGAAAAGAATAAGAAGGTTTTCTATATGCCATAAAGAAAAGGCCATTATATAGATTAATATAATTTTCCCTGCTTCAGAAGAAATCATGTGGGGATATCTAAAAGCCAAATGTGACCTTTCATATTTTAAAATTAATATACCAAAATTGAGAGCCATAATAATATCCAGGTTGAAATTGCACTCTCCCCTACACAGACTGCCTTTTGTTTTCCTCAAGTTACCACTTTAGTCCATCAAGTGAAATGGTTCTGAATTTCAAAAAGATTTTTTCTGTAACTCCATTATTAGTGCCCATTTTTCTTTTTCATTTGATATTTTTGTCTGCTTATTGTTCCATATCTTAACCAAAAAAAAAAAAAAAAAAAGTATCAGTATTGTCATTCTGCTCTAGTAGTTTGGGCCCCCATGACTATCACACATTGTAGGTATTCCTTTGTGGTAATCATATTCATGTATCAATTTAGTTAACCACAGGTTAGCTTATTTGCTAGTTTGAATATTGGGATTCATCTTCTTGTTATACAATATGGCACCTGATTCCAAAGCAAAAATTTCAAACTTCATCAGAAGGTAGATCTAAAAATGTATAGGAACTTTAAAAGGTCCAACCCCTTTGTTTTGCAGGTAATGGAAATCATAGCGATTTAGCCAAGATCACATAAAGTCATGATTTAAACCTAAAGTCTGTGATTCCAGAACTAGAATACTTTCCACTGCCAGTTAGTACATGCCATCAAGCAGTCATCTTGATATCACAGCCTAAGTTTTTATTATAAGGGCTTTCAAGAACACCAGAAAACAGGCTTGTCCTGAGAAGCAGCCCCAATTGTGAACTTTTAAGTAGAGATTGCTTAAAATCAAAAGAGAAGGTAGAAAACACTCCTGCTAGGATCCATATTCTTCAGTTATAGTCTTCTCTAGATCTTCCTATTTCATATTTTCTGTTGCCATTTATTTCTGATCAAATGCCTTATTAGTCAAAGAGTTTGTCTGGTTTTACTTGAACTATCAATATGCCAGAACTCTACTCCTGTCTTGGATTTCTCAACATTGACTTGACCTATCCATTCTATTTTTTTTTTCTAAGTTTCACTCAGTTTTACTATTTCCTGATTATGTAGATTTTTAAGGTCTATATTCTGAGCCTCTTATAGAAGAATAGTTTTTATTCATTTCTTGATACTCTCTATACCTCCCAACTGCTCTACTCTCCCTTAATTACCTCATGTTTATATCCAATTTATTCTATTTATATTGTCTATATGTAACCTGAAGTCCTTGCAAGCAAAGATTTTATTTAATTTTTTTTCTCTCCAATAGATCAGAAAGCATGAATTAAATACCTTCTATTTATCAGATACTGAGCTAGAAACTAAAGATACAAAGTCAAAGAATAAATATTCTTTATCATCAAATAGTTTATAGTTTTGTTTGTTTGTTTGTTTTTTTTTTTTTTTTTCAGGGAATGGCAATATACTACCTATAAAAGTATATATCTCTTTTATTTTTTTAATTATTTTTGCATAAGTGTCACTAACAGCTGAGTGTACTACGAAGTAATTCATGTAAGAAGGTAATGCTACAGTTTAACTGTGAAGAGAAAACATAATGCTGAAAAATGGAGTTAAGGATTAAGTTCATTCCGTGCCTTGAGGCCAATAGACACAAATGTATTGCAATGGAAAATGGAGAACAGTTTGTTTGCATAGGATTTGAGCCTAGTTACAAAGAGCTTTAAATGTCAAAAAAGAAACATATTTATTTAAACCTGGAAGATAGATGAAAATACTGAAGGGGAGTGACAGAGTCAGATTGGAGCTTTAGAAAAATGAAAGCTATAAGAAGGATAATTTAGAGAAAGAGAACTTAGAGAGGAAGATCAGTACTTGGAACATAGTAGACACTTCAAAAATTATTGCTCATCATATCATGCATGGAATCTATATACTATAGATTACTATCTGTGCTCCTAGTTTGAATCATATCCATGTGGTCATAAAATCATGGATTAGAGCTGGAAAAGACTTCAGAAATTATGTAGTACAATGCTTAAGTTTACAGATAAAGAAATTGAGGGCAAGAGAAATAAAGAATTTGCCCAAGGCCATATGGGATATCTTTTAATTTGGCCTTGTGTGTTATTACTTTTTCTTTGACTATAATCTCAAACTTTGTGGTAATCACATGCTTAGTAATTATGCAAACTATGTCCTTACCTTCACATACCACACACACACATACACACATATACACACTCAAACAAGCCATCACCTCCAACCTATACACCTCTGTAAGCTATTCTATTCCTTATACCTAATTGCAATGGGTGCATTTACCCTTTCTCACAGTGGCTCATAGTTGACAGAAGGAATTTATTGTTCTACTATTTAACCAACACAACAACAGAGGTGGCATTCCAGGATTTTAAGGATAGGACATTTTGTTGTAAGTCCTTTTAGTTTGTTTTTTCTTTTCATCAAAAATGAATTAAATTGAACCTCTAAGAAATGGAAACCAAAGCAATATTTTTAATTGTATTATTTTTCTTATAATTTCCAGATAGAATTTAAATTGACTAACCAACTAATCAATAAGAATTTATCAAGTGCCCACCACATTTCACAAAATATGCAAGATTATGTATACACAAAGTGAAAAGTGAATTAATTCATGTCATCTATGAGCTTATATTCTATCACAGGAGATATTTACCTAAATAAACATATATGACATTTTAAAAGGTATTAAATAAAATCAGGCATTATTAAGAAAGACCTTACTTAGAAAGTGGTATTTGAATTCAGCTTTAAATGAAACTAGAAATTCTGAACAATACTTGTGAGGAGAGCATTCTAGTGACAGAGGACAACCTATGCAAATGTATGAAAATGAGAGATGAAATTTTAGTGTTAGGGGCAGCATGAAGGTCATTTACTTATTTGAAGTAGCATGTAAGTGTGGCTGTGTGTGGGGGACAGCTACACTTACCTAAATTAGCATCAGAGACTCTCAAGTTGAAAAGCATAAAAGGAATTATTATGATCTCCCAGGAAAGGGCACTCCCAACACATAAGGTGTCAATAAAGGAGTGCAAAGTGCAAACTGCAAAACACAAGATTATATAGACCCTACCACAGAAAGCATCCCCATCTCCCTTCTGACCTTTTCTCTCATTGGCTGGCAAGTTCTAATTTACCCAGAAATCGACCCCAGAACACACTTTAAGGTATTAGGTACTTAAATGCAAATGAAAAGGGAAGGGGGGAGACAGGAGGGAAATGGTTTGTTTATCTAAAATAATCGAACACCTGCAGCTTTTAGCTATAGCTCAACTTGTTATTACAAAGTCTCAAATCACAATCAGGGCATAGGTTGGGGCCACATTCTTATGAGAGATGTACAAATTTTCCTGCACAAATATGATTTAGAATCTGAATGCAACCTATCTGATAAAAAATGGCAAGGGGCAGGGATCTTTGCAAAACATTGTTTGAAGAGGTGGTACTTTAGAGCTTCTTCATTTCATTTCCCTTTAGGCAATGTAATGAGAAAGAGAAGTGACTTCTCTGAGACAAGAATAGGCTTATTTCTCTATCAGATGTCACCAAGAATTTTGGTAGGCAATGACTACATATAATGGAAAAGACTTTTCAGTGTGATACTTAGTGAAGAACTTAATGAAGAACTTATTTCTTTTCCTGGGATTGTGTAGAGGTTGAATATACTTCTTTTTGAATGACATTCCACAAATGGAGGAGTTGTTTTTTGAGTCAATACAAGATGTCAATAGACAAAAGATAAAAATAGACAAAAGATGTCAATATCTTTTGGACTCAATCAAGAGAGGGATATTCTAGAGTCATCCAGGATATTATGGCAGATGATTCAATTCAGGAAGGTGTTAAGTTAACCAAGGATGATTTAGGAACGTGGGAGATAATACAATTCAATTTTGAAGTAGAACTCTTTCAAAATCATAGTCAATTTCCTAAGCTTTGTTCCTATCTGTCCTCTTTTCCATTGTAAATAAATACCAAAGGAAAAGCATATCATAGTTTAAAGTTTGCAGTAAGGGACAAAGAGGGAAACGGGACTATAATTAAGCTCTATTGGATGGCAGTAAGCAATTTGGGAAGTTCCGTGTTAATAAGAATTGTTTCATTTATTTTCATTGTATCTTTAGCAAGTAGGTTAATGATTGGTATATTATGGGTACTTAATAAAAGCTTGTTGATTAATTGATGATTATACTGCAATTGAAGCAGAAGAGACTGAGGGAGGGAGGGAGAAAAAGAGAAAGGAAAAGAGGGAGGAAGAGAAGGAGGGAAAGATTGAGACAGAGAAAGACAATAAAGGTAACAGAAAGGAATAAGCATTTTTTAAACGATATGCTTTAAAATATAAAATACTATGATAAGTGTTTTACAAATATCTCAATTGATCTTCACAACTCTGCAAATTAGATGGTATTAATACTTTATTTGACAATGAATAATTGCATTTGAACGAAATGAAACAAAAGTAAAGTGAATGGCCCAGAATCACATAGTAAATGTCTGAGTGTGGATTTGAATTCATGTCTTCTTGTCTCCAGTTCACACTCTATCCACTGTAACTACCACCTATTTCTGAGAAAGAGAGAGAGAGAGAGAGAGAGAGAGAAGAGAGAGACAGAGAGAGACAGAGAGAGAGAGGCATAGCAATTACATAACACTTTAAAATTTGCACAGTATTTTGTATATACTGTCCCATCTGATCCTCAAGAGCTGTTATTATTAAATCCATTTTACTGATGAAGAAACAGGAATAAAGTGATGTTCTAGGAATCATACAGCTAATATGTTTGTGAGGCTGGATTTTGGCTCGAATCTTCCTAATTCCAAGTCCAGAATTCTATCAAATATGACACCCAGCCACTTAGTTTCTCTGATTTCAGGTAAAAGATAATCTGGTGAATTTTTATCAGGAAACAGTTAAAGAGGAGGATTTTTTTAGCAGAGGGGAAGGCTAATTTAGACATAAATTTAATTTTCCAGTAAATTAATATTATTTGCCACAGGCTGGGTAGAATCCCTTGTATGTTGATTTGGTTATTTTTCTAAATGTATGTTGATAGGTTTTTGTTCCCTCAAAGGATATCATGGGATTTGAAAGGGAGGAAGAGTTAAAGATCAGTATTGCCTATATTGAAAGGTGACTTAGCTAATATAGTATTCCTGGATATTTTAGGATGTGTCGACCCTCAATACATCCAGTCTATATTTAGTGGCTAATTCATATTAATTATCTTAAATGATAGAGGGTCTTAGATACCTGTGACAAATAGGATCTTTCCACAAGAATTATAACCTTGAATTCTTAAATGTTTTATAAGTATGGATCATTTATAGATTCAATAAACACCATCATAGAAATCATATAATAGTAAAGGACATTTCCACCTCACCAAATTTGGTATTAGTTCCTATGATGATATAGATTATGACACTGTTTATCCTTTAAGTAATTACCAAAAACAATGCAAGATCTATGTGAAAGAATTCCTGTCAGAGGTATTTTCCATAGACACAATCAATTCTTAATGAAATATTTCACTTTCCATTTTTTTAAAATTACATGTATATATGTATGTATTATGTTCTTTTCATAAAGGAATATGAACAAGGGGCAGCTAGGTTGTGCAGTGGATAGAGCACCAGCCCTGAAGTCAGGAGGACCTAAGTTCAAATCTGGCTTCAGACACTTAACACTTCCAAGCTGTATGACCCTGGGCAAATCACTTCACCCCAATTGCCTCAGAACAAAAAGGAAAAAAAAAAAAAGAAATATGAACAATTCAATCTTATTAAATCTTTTATGGATGCAGCTAAATCATATTTATTTATTTTAGAAACTGCCAAAATCTGGGCAATCCTGATCGTTTTTCCTTAATATTTAAATTGTTTTTATCTGGCAGTTCGCAGTATTTTTTCCTTGAGATTATAGTTCTGGAGTTTTGCAATAATGTTCCTTGGGATTTTCCTTGTAGAGTCTCTTTTTGAAGGTAATCGATGGGTTCTTTCAATGAGTGTCTCCTCTGCTTCTATTGTATCAGGGAAGTTTTCCTTGATGATCTCTTGAAGAATGCTATTCCAGATCTTTTGGGAGGTCTATTGGTCTTCAGGTAGGCCAATAATCTATAAAATTGTCTCTTCTGGATTTGTTTTCCAGATCATCTGTTTTTCTACTGAGGTATTTCACATTTTCTTCCATTTTTTCATTCTTTTTAGAATGTTGATTGATTCTTCATATCTCATAAAGTCATTAACTTCCATTTGCTTCATTCCAGTTTTTAATGTGTGATTTTCTTCATTTAGCTTTTATAGCTCTTTTTCCATTTGGTTAATCCTGCTTTTTAAAAAGTTGTTTTTTGGGGTGGCTAGATGGTGCAGTAGATAGAGCACCAGCCTTGAAGTCAGGAGAACCTGAGTTCAAATCTGATCTCAGACAGTTCAAACTTCCTAGCTGTGTGACTCTGGGCAAGTCACTTAACCTCAGTTGCCTCAGGGGGAAAAGATTGTTTTTTTAATTTTTTCCTTTCTTTTCCAAGCTGTTGACTCCTTTATGTATATCTCTCATTTCCTTTCTCATTATTTTCATGTACCTCTCAGTTGCCTTTTAAAGTCTTTTATAAGCATTTTAAAGAATCTTCTTTGGGCTTGAGACAAATTTATATCATTCTTTGAGATTTCCTCTATTGACATTTTCTCCTCATCTGAATTGGTGTTTTGTAATTTTCCCTGTCTCCACAGTAGCTTTCTATGGTCAAGGTTCTTCTCTGTTTCTTGCTCGTTTTCTTTTCTTTTCTTTTGGTATTTCTTCTTTTTTTTACTTTTGTGGTTGAATTCTGCTCCTGGGGTTTACCCAGGGAGCATTGTCCCAACCTTCCTATGCAATTCTGAGCCTTGACTGAGCACAGGAGGCCCTTTTGTTTCCAGGTAGTAGCTTTGCCTCCTCTGTTGAGGAAACAGCCTGTTTTCCCAGTTTTGTCTTCTGAGCTTGGAGTGAAGGCTGCTCCACTGATCTGTTCCACTACTTTTCCAGACTGAGGGTCTCAGTTGCTGGATTTGCTGTGATTAAGACTTTCTCATTGGTTTTCCCAAATCTGTCTGAGCTGGGTTGAATACCCATTTATCACCAGTAAGGATGACCTTTCCTGAAACTTTTCCAATCTATCTTGAGCTAGAGAGAGATTTCATTCTGTCAGACTCTCTTCAGAATCTCAGTTTCATGTGGTTTTTGAGGTAAACTGGGAGAGCTCCAGCAGCTTCCTGGCTTCACTCACCATCTTGGCTCCACTTCTGGAAGTCACTGATTCCTAAGTCTTAAAGATTTCTTTTGGTTTCCTTGGACCTGATATTCTGGAAGCCACTCTGTGCCGGCAAGACTTGTGCTCCACTCTCACTCTTTCCTGCTGACTTTCCAAGTTGTCTTGGGCTTCACCATTGCTTCACAGCATCCTTCTGTTATTCTGATGCTCTATAATTTGTTTAGAGTCATTATTTAAAGGCATTTGGAGAAGTTTGAGAGAGAACTCAGATGAGTGCCCTATTTTTCTCAGCTATTTGACTATGCTTTCTTTTTGAAGCATTTTTGCCTTTGAGTTGAATGCAGATGCAACATAAGCTTTTCTGGGGAAGTTGCTAGGACTTAGATGCTGGGAGAAAGTCCAAATTCATATATATATATATATATATATACACATATATATTTAATTCATAGTTATCCTCTAGCTAAAGTGGGACTTAAAAAAGACATTGAGACCAAAGTTGAGGTCAGAGCTAGGTCTTTTCCTTTCTGCAAGTCCCCCAAAGTTATCAGTCTTCAGGGATGGTATAAAGTTCATGAGCACTGACCCATGTGTTTTTGGTTCTTAATAAAACTTAAATAAAGGGGAACCATCTTTTTTTTTTTTTTTTTTTTTTTTTTGGTCCCGCCATACCTTTTCATTTTATTTGCTTTCTTATAGAGTGGTAAAAGGGGGAAGAAAGGAAGAAACTCTTTCTCTATTTCTCTGACTATTCATCTGTGAGACTGGAAATCCAATGTAGTGAAACAAAATTCATTACAGTTTGATGAGTTTTAGATTTCAGGATTCATTTGTGTATAATTCTTTTTTAATTTCCATTTCCAGATAACTCAAGTTTTTAAAAATTTTTTAATATGCAGCATTTTGTCTTTTATTTTAATGTACAACAAAAACCTATAATTTTTTGAATTTTGCTCTGAAAGTATATTTAAATTAGCATTTGTATTTACCAGCTCACTGTGTTGGTAATAATCAGCAGAATGGTATTGTAAATACGATGAAATGCATCTTTTATAGTTGGATAAGCCCATCAATAAGCACCAAAATAGTCCTCTTTCTTTTTTTAATAAGCTTCAAAAAGCATCTGTCTTGCTGCAGACATCATACTTCACCAACCATGTAAGAATTTATTTCCATTGTCATGATTAACTTAGTTGAAAAATGGGTTTTAAGAGTCTGAAAGTTACTTATTGTTCTCATGATAGGAGGTTATCTGTATTGGAACCAATGGACTGAAATGGGAACTAATTTTACACAGTAGAATTATAGCTAATAGACTTCCCTCACTATTATTGTAGTTATTAAATAGTATCACCCTGAAGCCAGCACAAAGGAAATGGTAACCTTTAAGAAACTTCACTGTGCATGCACATCAAGAAAACTGTTCAGCATTTTTGATAGAGGAAAATTACTAGTATGTAGAGAATTTCTCCACGGGGGGAAAAATCAATTAAAAACAGAGATGATTAACAAATTATGTAGAAATGAGAATAAGCTCTTGTATTGAAAGAAGCCCTATTGAATTAGAAAAAAAATAAAAACATTTCAAGAAGTTATATATTGTTATATTATATTATCTTATATTAGGAAAAGGTCTTGCAGGCCTAAAGAGAATATTTTCTACAATAAATATCATAAATAGTCAACAGATTTTTCCTGAAGAACTCCAGTTAAAGGGAGCCTAATAACTCATTTTACATTAGTATAGAACAAAGTAATAATTAGGCTAGAGATGGGAAAAACAATAAATAGAGATATACACATATACATATACGTATATGTAATATATGTATGGATACATATGAATGTGTGTATATGTATCTACACATTTATCATTTACCTACATCTCTCTATATATAGCTATATCAATCTATGAATACATATATATATATATGTGTGTGTGTGTGTGTGTGTGTGTGTACATACAAATATATGTGTGCATAAATATATATATGTATGGGACTTCCAGCCATGATGGCAGAGAAGAGGCACACAGCTGTGTAAGCTGCGCATTTTCTCTCACTATCCATTTCATTACAAGCCTCTAAATTAATGCTTGACTGAAAAAAAACCCACAAATAGTTACCAAGAGAAGCCATCCTTGAGATTAGCCAAAAAAGTTCTGTTTTTGCTCGAGGGCAGGGATGGTTTTAGATCCTGCGCAGGTGGCGGGCAGTGGCAGTGAGAGCACGGGAGCAGACTGGAGAGGGGGTGGGGAGTGATTGCAGCCGTCTCTGCGGGGAGAGCTTTGCTACAGGATTGGAAACTTTGCCCTGGCAGCGAGCCAGCAGCCCAGCAGAGAAGCTAAAAACACCGTGGGTGGGGAGGTGGGGGAAGGTGGGGGGGTGGGGGAGGTGGGGGGGTGAAGAATACAACCCGAAACAGCTGGAGTCTCTTGGGACCTGGCCACCCCTCCCCCACAGTGTCTCAGCACACTCTCGGAGTCTCAGAGCACAGGCGCAGCACAGTCATGCTAGTGCCTCGCTGCTGCCCCCACAGTCTGTAGAGGAAGCTCAGTAACACCACCAGCCCCTGCCCCCAAAGAAAGCAGACTCCAATTAGGTTTTTTTTTTTTCTTTTTGCTAGTTTGTCTTTGATTCTTATCTGACAAAATGAGCAAAAATTGAAGAGGACTTTAAGCCTTGACAGCTTCTATATGGATAGAGAGCAGACTCTAAACCCTGAGGAGACTAAAAACAGACTGTCTCCAGGTGAATCCCCAAAGGAGGAGATCATCTGTTCCTCAGCACAGATGAACCTCATAGAAGTAATTAAAAAGGCTCTCACAAGGGAGCTAGAAGAAAAATGGGAAAAGAAGAAGGAGGCTTGGCAAGAGAGTCTGGAGAAGTCATCCCACTCAGTTAAAGACAGAGTGGATAAAGAAATCAAATCCTTGAAAAATAGGATTAGTGAACTGGAAACAGAAAACAGCTCTCTAAAAAACAAAATTGGAGAAATGGAAAAAAATTCCATAGAACAAAAGAACTCAATTGGACAATTAGAAAAAAGATTTTAAAAAAGTGAATGAAGAAAATACTTCATTGAAAATCAGAATTGAACAAATGGAATTGAATGACTTGAGGAGACAAGAAGAATCAGTCAAGCAAATCCAAAAAAAATCAAACAATGGAAAAGAAAGTGAAATACCTTCTTGGGAAAACAACAGACTTGGAAAATAGATCCAGGAGAGACAATCTGAGAATCATTGGACTCCCAGAAAAGTACGATGAAAAAAAGAGCCTGGACACTATTTTCCAGGAAATTATCAAAGAGAACTGCCCAGAAGTCATAGGAACAGAGGGTAAAATAGACATTGAAAGAATTCATCAATTACTCACTGAAAGGGATCCTAAAATCAAAACACCAAGGAATATAGTGGCCAAATGCCAGAACCCTCAGATGAAGGAAAAAATACTGCAAGCGGCTAGAAAAACCCAATTCAAGTATCAAGGAGCCACAATAAGGATCACCCAGGATCTGGTAGCATCCACATTAAAGGATCGAAGGGCCTGGAATATGATATTCTGAAAGGCTAAGGAACTTGATATGCAACCAAAAATAACTTACCCAGCGAGAATGAGCATCTTTTTCAAAGGAAGAAGATGGACATTCAATGAAGTAAGCGAATTTCATCTATTTCTGATGAAAAAGCCAGAACTTAACAAAAAGTTTGATCTACAAATAGAGAACTCAAGAGAAATCTAAAAAGGTAAAGATTAATCTTGGGAACTATATTTCTGATATAAAGATGTATAAAGAATACATGTATACCTTGTTCTAGAAAGTAGATGTGGAAAGGACATTATACCAGAAAAAGGGTAAAGTGTGGGTACTACATCTCATGAAGAGACAAAGGAAACCTATTATATCTGAGAGAAAGAATGAAGGGGGGATGAATATAGTGGGTATCTTACTGCCTTCAGAATTGGTTTTAAGAGAAAAATTTTAGACATATTCAATTTATGGTGAAACTTCTCCCACCTCATTGAAAAGTGAGAAAGGAAAAGTGATAAGGGAAGGAATAAGCTAAGTGGAAGGGAATACGGAAACGGGGAGGGAAAGGGGTAAGATAGGGGGAGGAACTCTAAGGCGGGGGCAGAGATACTAAAAAGGGAGGGCTGTGAGAAGCAAGTGGTACTCACAAGCTTAATACTGGGAAGGGGGTAAAGGGGAAAGAAGGGAGAAAAGCATAAACAGGGGTTAACACGATGGCAAGTAATACAGAATTGGTCATTTTAACCATAAATGTGAACGGGGTAAACTCCCCCATAAAGAGGAAGCAGTTAGCAGAATGGATTAAAAGCCAGAATCCTACAATATGTTGTTTATAGGAAACACACCTGAAGCAGGGAGATACATGCAGGTTAAAGGTAAAAGGCTGAAGCAAAATCTACTATGCTTCAGGTGAAGTCAAAAAAGCAGGGGTAGCCATCCTGATCTCAGATCAAGTTAAAACAAAAATTGATCTAATTAAAAGAGATAAGGAAGGGCACTATATCTTGCTAAAGGGTAGCATGGATAATGAAGCAATATCAATATTAAACATACATGCACCAAGTGGTGTATCTAAATTCTTAAAAGAGAAATTAAGAGAGCTCCAAGAAGAAATAGACAGCAAAACTATAATAGTGGGAGATCTCAACCTTGCACTCTCAGAATTAGATAAATCAAACCACAAAATAAATAAGAAAGAAATCAAAGAAGTAAATAGAATACTAGAAAAATTAGATATGATAGATCTCTGGAGAAAATGTAATGGAGACAGAAAGGAGTACACTTTCTTTTCAGCAGTTCATGGAACCTATACAAAAATTGACCATATACTAGGACATAAAAACCTCAAACTGAAATGCAGTAAGGCAGAAATAGTAAATGCATCCTTTTCAGACCACAATGCAATGAAAATTACATTCAACAAAAAGTTAGGTGTAAATAGACCAAAAAATAATCGGAAACTAAATAATCTCATACTAAAGAATGATTGGATGAAACAGCAAATCACAGACATAATAACTTCACCCAAGAAAATGATAATAATGAGACATTATACCAAAATGTATGGGATGCAGCCAAAGCCGTAATAAGGGGAAATTTCATATCTCTAGAGGCCTATTTGTATAAAATAGAGAAAGAGAAGGTCAATGAATTGGGCTTGCAATTAAAAATGCTAGAAAAAGAACAAATTAAAAACCCCCAGTCAAACACTAAACTTGAAATTCTAAAAATAAAAGGAGAGATCAATAAAATTGAAAGTAAAAAAAAACTATTGAATTAATTAATAAAACTAAGAGTTGGTTCTATGAAAAAACCAACAAAATAGACAAACACTTAGTAAATCTGATTTAAAAAAGGAAAGAGGAAAATCAAATTGTTAGTCTTAAAAATGAAAAGGGAGAACTCACCACTAACAAAGAGGAAATTAGAGCAATAATTAGGAGTTACTTTGCCCAACTTTATGCCAATAAATTGCTATTAGAAAAAATGCAAATTAAGACAACTCTGAAGTATCACTACATACCTCTCAGATAGGTTACAATGACAAGAAAAGATAATGATAAATGTTGGAAGGGATATGGAAAAACTAGGACTCTAATATATTGTTGGTGAAGTTGTGAACTGATCCAACCAATCTGGAGAGCAATTTGGAGCTATGACCAAAGAGCTATCAAACTGTGCATACCCTTTGATCCATCATTGTCTCTACTGGGTCTGTATCCCCCAAAATCATAAAAAAATATATGTACATATTATTTTTTGCATAATATATAACCCACATGTGCAAAAATGTTTCAACAATCCTTTTTTTAGTGGTAAGAAACTAGAAACTGAGTTGATGCCTAACAATTGGGGAGTGCTTGAATAAGTTATGGTATATGTGTGTGTGTATATATATATGTATGTATATGCATATACATACATATATATACATATATGTCTATATGTATATACATGTGCGTGTGTGTGTGTGTGTGTTGTTATGGAATATTATTGTTATATAAGAAATGATCAGGAGGATGATTTTTGAAAGACCTGAAGAGATCTACATGAATTGATGCTAAGTGAAGTGAGTAGAACCAAGAGATTGTATACAGCAACAATAAGATTATGTAATGATCTGATGGACATAGCTCTTTTAAACAATGAGCTGATTCAGGCCCATTTTAATAGACTTGTGATGGAGATAGCCATCTGCATGCATCTAGAAAGAGGTCTAAGGGGACTAAATGTAGATCACAACATAGTAGTTTCATCTTTTTGTTGTTTGCTTGCTTTTTATTTCTTTCTCAATTTTTTTCATTTTTGATCTGATTTTCTCATGCAGCATGATAAATGTGAAAATATGTATAGAAGAATTGCACATGTTTAACATATATTGGATTATTTGCTTTTAAGGGAAGGGATGAGAGGAAGAGGTGGGAGAATGATTTGAAACACCAAGTTTTTCAAGGACGTATGTTGAAAACTATCTTTGCTTGTATTTTTAAAACAAAAAGCTATTATCAAAAAAGAATCTTTTTTTTTCTTTTCTGTGGACAATGTACTTCTGAGAAATCATTTAACTTTTCTCTAAAGGAAAGCATATGTTTCCACATACACACATGTGTATTTTTTTTACATTAGATATATATTTATATAATTGTAAATCACTTGATAATCTCAGTAGAATTTCTCATTTTAGAATAACCTTAAAGGAATTCAGTGAAATTAAAAAACTTCAACCTAAATCCTTAGGGATTGCCACTGCTGCATTATAATAAATTAATATATTTAATTATATTTAAATTTAAAAACTAGGTGAGACCTCAAAAGAATAAATTTTAAAATAAGTAAAATGATTGTGTTTGGCAAAACTTCTCTTTGCTGCCATGTTTCTAAAGCTCAAGTCTTTGGTGTAAATTTGAACTTTAGATTTCATGTTTCAATGTTTCTATTAACATGGTTGGTCTCCTTAATGGTTGTTTTTTCAGGGGTTTTTCACACGAGGATCCATGAATTCATTAAAAAAAATATTTGATGACTATTTAAAAATGACTGGCTTCTTTGGCAATTCTATATATTCTATTATATGTATTTAAAATTGGTCTTGTTAGAAAGTATCTATAGGCTTCAGCAGATTGTCAAAGGGGTCTATAACAAAGAAAAAGTTAAAGAAGTTTTTTTAGATGGTCTTTAAAAAAAAAGTTTCTCTTGCCTTTCTGTCTCTGCAAACAGTCTGGTAATGAGCCCTTCCAAAACCAAGCAGTCCAGTTCTCAGGTAACAGAGGAAGAATCTTACAGAAGAGCCACACAGAAAACCTTTCTCACTTTTTAGAAATTAATAAAATTAGTGATCAGAGGGGTCAGTACAATCTCTACAATAGCCCAGTGCAATGGAGGAGGTCTAGAGTAGAAATTTATTATATACCTGCTAAAAGTTTTCATTTTTAAAGACAGATTTTATACCCCACCTCCTTACACAAAGACTTGAGATAACATAATTTTAAATACATAAAAATAGTAATTTCTTTTTCTTTCAGTAGTTAGACTTATTCAAATCCACTTAGAATAATAATACCTTGTGTTGTAACAGTATCTATTATGATCTAGCCCTTTATTATACTCCTGTAGTCAATCATGCTTGACGTAGGAGCATGGCAGTGTGTTCTTTCCCCTGGGTGGGTTGTTTTCCTTTTCTAATAGTATGGTGTTTAATATATTTAAAAAATAGATTGAGAACAAGGTGAGGGAATTGTGTTTAATGCCAACAATATTGCTAGTAAGGCTCAGCAATTTTTCATGCTTAGAAAAAATAATAAAAGTATGAATAAAAACACTGGTTTAATATTTGTAACTTTTGTATAATTAGAAACACCTAAAATTAAAGGATTGCTAACATTTTACATTTTAAATGCTTATGATTAACAGTTCTATTAGGCTACAGTGGCCATAATCTCAGAGGAAGCAAAGGCACTGTTGGAATTAATGAAATTATAAACTGCTCGTGCTTGTTTTGAACCCCAAGTATATCAAGAAGGAATATCACAGCTGTCCTTTGAGGATGGAGCTTTTGGCTTCTTATACATTAGAATCACCAATTACTATTATGTCCATAAGATAGATTGCAAACCAATATAGCCCTGGGCTGAGGGAACAGATCTTTCTTTAGTATTTTGGTTTTTTCTACATTTAAGGGGACAGAATCAGAAAAGGGAAAATAAGTATCAGAAATTGAAAACTGACCAAAATGCTGTGAATTTTTGTACTGAGTAAAGAATCTTTAAAAAGACAGACTGTATGTAGGAAGCATGACAGACCAAAGAAAGCACTTATAGGATATCAAGAGTGGAAAAAGATGAGAGATGAAAAGAGACAATGAGATAGAAAGAATAGATTATCCTATCTATATATCTAGTACATAATCTATGAGATATCTATAATTTAATACATAATAATACATATCGAAGAGTTAGTAACTATAGTTGTCATTGACACTAGTTAGAAATTTACAACATTCTAGCAAGAGAAAAACAAAAAAAAACAAATAAAGAAACAAACAAAATGAGATTCATGGGAAATTGCTGAGGAAACTTTCTGAAAAGAAATTTAGAACTGTATCATAGTATCTGGCACATAGTAGGTACTTATTAAATTCTAGTTGACTCAGAAAAATGTCTCCAGTTCCAAATTACTGATAAATTGAATATTTGCCATTTGGGGCTAAGATAAATATATTTCATCCTTTTATACTCTGATATTGCATGGGTAGAGAGCAGAAGGAGGGAAGAAAAACTAGCATCATGATAACTCTGTTCTGTTACTAAGTATTCCCAGGTACCCAGGATCCTTTAAGAATGTCAACTTAGTAAATATATCAACAGCTATTAAGAAGAGGTAATCACTACTCATAGGCCTTGAGGAAGCTTCAAGTTTTTATAGTAGCAGTGAGCCAAGCTTGCCAGTTTCTCATTATATTTTATTTGCTTTCTATTTCAAGCAGTTAAGATATAACAAGCTATGTATGACTGTATTGCCTTCTGAGTTCCATGAAGAAAAAGAGATAAAACCTTAGTGGGGAATGAAGTTTAAGCTAAACCTAAGCTATTTTTGGTTATTTTAGTTGAATATATTCCAGAAGGGCACAGAAAATGAGTTAAATTTGACACATAGGTATGAAATAGTAGATGCAAATTAATCTTCCACACAATTTTTTAATCACATGCCTAGCACAGAGGAGCTTGGGCCACGGTAGAGAGTGGAATTAGGCAATGCTTGTTATAGAACTATAGTTTGGACAAATTAATAACAAACTTATTAAGTTTTTATCTTCAGACATTTCACTGCATCTTTTAGAGAAAGGTAGAACTATATGAAAGATAGCTTCTTAAACAATATCTTTTTCCTATTTCAAGGAAACCTTATAGTTTTCCCTTATGGAAACCTCTTTGCAATTTATAGTTTCAAAGAGCTATGAAGCATAATGAGGTACTAAAGGATTAGGATTATTTTAACCTTTGTGGCTCTTTCCATTTGGCAAGTATTTTCCTGTGGTATTTTCTTCTTCTTTAAAATATAATGGTTCTTTCTGGGAGCAGGTTTCTTGGGGAGGTTTTCTGGAGGCAACCTTAGTTTCAGTTCAGGGTAATAATTACTCCAAATTCAGCCAGCTGATAAAATCCAAACATTTATTTTCTCCTTTTTTGGGCCCCGAGTAGCTTTCTTAGAGGCCTCAGCTTTCCTGAGAGCTCTTGTTTCTAGTCTTTTGCCTCTAGCTCAACTTTGAATGTCTCCAGCCAGCACCAAGGTGAAAGTTAGAATGAATCTGAGTTCACCTCTGAGAGTGGGTTTGTAGGCTTTCTACCATAGTGCCTCTGTATCTATCCCAGAGTACCCTTTGGCCCTGGGAGCTTCTGAAATATATGCACTCTCTAAAGGTGTGAACACAAGCATTGTTTCTATCAGTTCCACATAGTACCTTGTTTCAAGTTCTGGCCCATAACATCTCCTTGTAAGATCAAATCAATCATACTGAACCATGCTAAATTAGATAATTATTGTCTCTATCAACTCTAATGAGTTAACACTTTGTAAGGATTCCAACATTTTGCAGCAAGTCCATTTGGCAAAAAGGCCCAGTTCTACCATCATTCATTTTTTGCACTTTAGTATCATGCCTCCGTTCCCTTCTTTCTCTTCTCTATTGGCATCCATTTCCCATCAATGTGTTCATCCTGGAACCATTTTTGTTATCACTTGTCTGTGAGGTTACCTGCCCTACCTTCCTTCTTTTCCAATATTAAGTATTTTCCCCTATTAGAATGTAAGGTCCCTTGGGAGTCAAGATGTCAGAATAAAGCCAGGAAGTTGCTTGAGCTCTCCTAGTTTCCCACAAAAACCACATGAAACCAAGCCTCTGAGCCTGATGGAATGAAACCAGCTCAAGATAGAGTGGAAAAACTTGAAGAAAAATCAGTCCCAGTGCGGTGAAAAGAGCCTAGTTCAGATAGACTCTGGGAAAGCCAGTATGAGCATCTTAATCACAGCAAATCAGCAACTAAGACCTTTAGTACTGACTTAGTAGAGGAGCAGATTAGGGGGACAGCTTCCAATCCCGACTCAGAAGGCAAATTCTAGGAAACTGGGCTGTTTTCTGAAAAAAGCAGGCAAAGCTACCCCTGCAAATACAAGGACCTCTGTGCTCAAAGCTAAGGCTTAGAGCTACACAGGAAGTTTGAGACAGAGTCCCCTTTATCTCAAGAGCAGAGCCCCACTTTAAAAGTTAAAAAAAAAAAAAAGAGGAAATACCAATAGAATGTAAGGTCCTTGAGGGCTTTCTTTTTGCATGTATTTGTAATAACTATGTTAGTCTTAAGCTTAGCATAGCACCTGGAATGTAGTAAGTTCTTAAATAATGTTTTTGTTTTTAATCTTTTATCTCTCTAGCCATCTTTACAATTGTAAATACAAATGCTATTAAAGAAATCTATGGTTCCAAAAGAAGATTGCCTGATCAAGTGGAAATATAACAGCTATAGTAGTTTTCTGAAAGTTTCACATGTCAAGAAAACATGAAGAGATCCAATATATCGGACAGACCCTTTTTGGTGAACATGTGAATCAGAATCTTGCAAGCCATATAAAGATGAGTAGGTAAAGATACATTTCAATTTAAATTGTATATTTTGAACATTAATTATAGGTATATGCAGATGGCCTCTTATTGACATAATTGCTTGAAAAAAAAAGGTGAAAATTATGTGAAAGAAACCATAATGTTTTGGCCCTAGCTGGCCTTTATTCAACTTCTTCACAATAGCCAAGTAAGCTAAGAAATGCAATTCTTAAGGCTTTGAAAATTGCTTTTCATCTGGGGATTTGTAATTTGGTGGGTCAAGTATTTCCTCTCTGTCCTGAAAGAAATTTTGTAGTGTAACAAACAGTTAACCAGAAGATGTCTTGAGTTACATCAAGAGTGTATAGAGAGGAGGGGAGGTTCTTAAAGGAACAAGGAAAATTTTAAAAGAGAAAAGAAGGAGACCCTATATAGCTAAGCAAGCAGCTGCTATTGTAAAGTGAGCTCTTCAGACCTTAGGTGGAAGTTATGAGCCAAGTAGGAAAAAATGGAGGTGAAAGTAGGATAGAGATATGGCACCGAAGACATTTGGAAACAGAAGTCTGAAGTTAGAGCTATTAGTTGTATTCACTTCTTAAATATTAAGGAAAATCTCCACCAAGTTCTTACTTTTTTCACCCTGTCATCTCCATCCTTATCCAGTCACAGATACTATGATACAATCTGCTGCTTCTTTGGACCTAAATGTTTTCTTTATCCTAATTGTGCATCAAATACAGAAACAATAGATTAGTTAGAAATAGGTACATTTAGATTAAAGCAAAGGATAGTTGGGGAATATAGTAGGTAGAGTCCTAAGCCTGGAAGTCAAATTTGAGTCAAATTTGGCCTCAGACATCTAGTAGTTAGTTAAGTTAAGTCACTTAGTTCTATTTATCTCATCTATAAAATGAGCTAGAAAAAGAAATAGCTACAAGAAATGGCTGTCTTCATTATACTAGTGATTTATTTCCATGGGATAATATTTTGATTAACTAAGGTATCATATTACTCACATTTTACCTGAAATCATCTAATAGTCTAGGACTGCACCTTCTGCTTTGACAAAATTTATTTTAATGTAGTGACTATAGCAGATTTTGATCTGTTAATAACATAAAGTACCTTAAAAATCATTTAGTTCAAACTCCTGATTGTACAGAGGAAGAAAATAAAAGCAAGCCAAACAAAGCAAAATCAACTTAGCCAGTACTTATTAGTAGCCATTGTCTAAAGCATAGGAATTAGTTGAGGAAAATGTATATATTCTACTATATTTATAATCTACAAATAGATTAGCATATATAAGCTAATTTGAAGTGTAGGAAGGAAGCACTAATAATTAAGAAAATAAGCAAAAGTTTTGTTTTTGTTTTTTAATAGGAAATAGCACATGAGATATCTTTAAGGTTTATCAGGGAGTCAAAAATACAGAGGTAAAGAGAAAATACATTCCAAGCATGTGGATCAGCCAGTGATGAGAGATGGAAAGCTGAGTTTGGAAAAAAACTAAGTATATGATTTTTTACTGGAAAACAGAGTTTACATGATGGAACAATGTGCAATGAACCTAAAAAGGTTGTCTAGTGCCAGATTATAAAAAGTTTTCACTACTAAGATAAAAAGCCAAGTTTCATCCTGTGTGTATCATAGGGAGCTGTTGAAGGTTCACGCACAGAGGATGACATAGTGAGATTTATACTTTAGGAAGATGGTTTTAACAGCTATGTGGGAAAAGAATTACAGCTAAAAGGATTATGTAAAACTTCATTTTAATAAAATATAGATTGGATGAACAAATGGGTTTGTTTAAGACTAAGGGAAGTAGAACAGAATGTTTTTTTGAAAAAAATTAACTATTAACACAGCCATTGCAAAATGTTTTCGTTAGCAATATGATGACATGATGGATGCTAATATTTTAAATAAAAATAAGTGAAAGACATTTAATATATTTAATTAAGCATTTCAGAGCATGTTGAAATTACTGGTACTGGTTTAAACCCAATTCTGTCTAATGACATTAGAAAACTGCTTAATTCTGATTACAAAATGAGAGATTTTACAGTCTAATGAATTTTTAATAACACTTCAGCACATAAGTCTATGGCCCATTCCTTAATGCATAAAAAGAGATAGAAATCTTCATATTTCATTAATTTAAGTATTTATCAATGGAGTGCACATAATTTCCCCAAAGCCTTACTTATTTACCCTAAAACTACATTTTAAAACACTGTATTTTAAATTCATTTATAATCCATTCCAGTAAAAATGGGAAATTCAGAATTATTCATACAAATGCGCCATTTGTGGAATAGCATTTAAAAATGACTCATTTTCATGTTTACCTCGCACTCATTGCTTTCCTGTGTAAATAAAATTTTTTAAAAATGGAAGGTGAAGAAACTACCAGTGCTGGGAATCATAGGATATCTTCCAAATGTTTTTCCTTATACTTTGGGAAGTACATTTTCTGAATAATTCCAACTTTCATTTTAAATCCCGTATACTTATAAGGAAAATTTAATTTATGTATTTCCAACTTGCATTTAAGCCATAAAAATGCTCCATGTTAAAAAGTTACATAATATAAAGTAACAAACCAAGCTTTTTTCTTTGGCTATTAAATATTTCTTCTTCAAAACTGGAAGTGGTACATTATCTAGAAAAAAACAAATCTTGAAATTTATGAAGATTCATTTCAGACCCTCTGAGCCACAAATTCTGGGGAATTATGACCTTGGCAAAAGCCAATTTTCAAACCCTCAAGCTCTTGGAAATATCAGTTCTCCCAGGCAGCCAGTTCATTACACCCAGAGTAGAGGTCAAATCTTTATGAAGTTCTCACTCAGTGTGCATGTGTGTGTGCATATATGTACACATGTGTATGTGGCGTGTGCACCAATGGGAGTATTTTTAATCACCATTTTTTTTTATCAAAAGCATCTTGTATAAACTAAGATTCCAGGCTCAAATCAAGGGGGAAAGTAACTTATTTTGAGAATTAATAATATTTTCATTGCTTAAAACTGCCACTGCAGAAATTTTGTTCTGTTTTTTGCTGGAAGAAAGTGCATGGTTTATGCTGTCTCTAGTTGATTTTACAGATAATTATCTTTTCTTTGTTTATATGAGGAATAAGAATTATAGGAGAATCTACTACTTCCTGATTTATCCTTTCTTGTTTCCCCCAGAGTATTCCTTTCCAAAAGTTATAGTTTGAGGGTAATGATAGATGATTGAGTTCCCATTATCACATAGCTGGGACAGATTTCATCAAGAATCATGGTTTCCAAACTGAGGAGGTTTGTTTCAGTTCCATATAAATTATTTAGACTCCCCTTCAAATGAGACAATATTTAAAATTCACTTAGCACATAACAGGTGTTTAATAAATGTTTGTTTTTCCTCCATACTCATCAGTGTGTACTCCATCTGGTTCTTACAGTTTCTGATAATTATTAAATTTCCAATGTGAAATTTATGCCTTAGAAATATATAAATGCTATAAATCAGAGCTTGATTTATTGTTCTGTGTCTTGTCTAGATTCAAGAAAGTGATGAAGAACATGTTGATAATGCAAATTAAACATAAAAGTATATTGTTTATACCTTTTTTTAAAAGTGTGGTTAGACATTTAATAGTACACCCCCACTTCTCTTGCTCTAGACTGACTCATTTTCTGGCAGAAATAGGACTAGAAGGCATTTGGAGGTTCAAAGATGGGATTGAAGAACTAACAAGCTTAAGAACCTGAGACCTGGTTTGACTGCATGGGGTTAGAAGTGTTTCTGAAACTTGGTTCTTGACTTATCTTCCTCTCTGTTTACAATAGAGAAGTTATCTTCTTCCACTGTTTCTACATTCCCTTTCTTCTGGTACTTGTGGAAGTATTAGCCTTAAGACTCGTTTCCAGTGAAATCTGTATCTTCAATAGTTCTCTGTTCTGTGTTTAACTGTAATTTTTTTCTCAGTTTATCTTGCACCTTATGGCTAAAGAAAGGAGTGGTCCATTCATGGTGTTTCCCTAGCATTTCCTTCTGTCTCTCTTTATTTTAGCCAAGTCACATATCATGCTAAGTACTGAGGATATGAAAAGAGAAAAAATAAGATTTTACCTGTTCCCCAAGTGCTTACATCCAAGTCAGCAAAAAACAATATGTAAAAGAAAGATGTAACAGGGAGAGAGGAATAGTTGCATGAGGGAGGTGGAAGAGACTACAGAGTGAGTTAGAAAAAAAACTGAAAGGGCACAACTCCTTCTGAAGCAAAATAGAATTGAGAGGAAGAAAAAGTATTAGCATAGAATATAGAAATGTTACACGCATAATCTAATTGTTAATCGTTTTAAGGAAGAAGGTGAGGAGAGGAGGAAAAGAATTTGGAGCTCAAAATTTTAAAAAATGTTAAAATGCTTTTTAAATGTAATTTGAAAAACTAAAATATTTAAAGTATCAGCATAACAAAAGTTGGGTTTGAATCCCAATTCTGATACATTTGCTTTAGGACCCTGGCAATGAAATTAACCTTTGAGTCTCAATTTCCTAACCCACCCATGGGAAAATTAATTTAACCCTTAAGTCTCATTTTTCTCATCTATACTGGGAGGAAATAATGTTTTTAGTTCTTGCTCACAGGAGCTGCTGTAAATCTTAAGATGTGGTGAGATAAAAATGTGGGCGATTATTTTTCTAATGAATGTGACCAAGCAAATCAATCTCTATTCCATGAATGCAGAGAGATATGCTTCATCAGGAAGATACTATTTGGATATTAACTTTATGCTCCTGGTAATCACTGATTTTTTGTAAAGCAATCATGATACACATTTTTTCAGTATGAGAGCAAGTACTTTGAGATTTTTAATGAATTGATAAGATGGGCAGGTAGGTTGGGTCTTATGTATACACTGCTAAAATTGCTACATATTCCCATTGAGTAATACAGTGGGAAAAACAATGATTGAAAAGTCAGAGGAACTATGTATAAGTCTTACTTTGGTTTGTGTGACCTTGGTAAATAAGCTTTGACTCTAATAGCCTCAGTTTCCCCATATACAAATGAGAGGTTAGGACTAGATTACTTTTGATATTCCTTGCAGCTCTAAGTTTATAATGCTGTTTAGATAATGTCTTTTTATATCTTTATTGGCCATTATAACAAAACTTTTATGTAGCTATAGACAAAATATTACCTAAATGTAAATAATTATCTTGATACCTATAAATATGTTGTTTACCATAACTTCAGAAAAACAGTCATATCTAGATAGATCAACTAGATCAGTAATTTTGACTTGTAGAATAGCTCATTCATGCAACTTACAAGGCAGACTTATTTCCTGCAATTAAATTAGAAAATTGATTAAAACATCTGAATCATTACATATGGTCATATGGTTCACTTCAAACTTGGTTAGAAATTCAGGAGAAATGGTATAAAACCAGGACAAGATTGTGAAGTAGAGAAAGTACTCAGGTGAGCTCTCCCAACATTCCCCTTTAAATAATTTTTTAAAAAATGTCTCAAATAATTAGGATGATAATTAGGGCGAGATGTTCTTTCTGACTACCATGTCCCTCAATCTGATCTCCCCTTTTACAGTACCTCCCTCCTTTCTTATTTCCTTGTATTTCTATTCTTCCTTCTATTGTTTCCCTCTTTTCTTCCCATTTTCTTATAAGTTGCTTTATTAAATTTATGTTTGATATTCTCTCTTTGAGACAAATCCATTGAGATTAAGGTTCACACAATGCTTATCCCCTCCCATCTTTCTCTCAAGTGTAATTTTTTTTAATTCTTCATGTGATGTAAGTTATCTCATTTTACCTCTCCTTCCCTCTTCATTCAGTACAATCCCATTACTATTTGTAGTTGTTTTTTATATCATCACATAAAGTCAAATTATACCTATTCTATAAGTATAACCCTAAGAAATATCCAGTTTTCATAAGTTAAACATTTTATCTCCCCATATGGGGATGTAAAGTTTGTAACTTTTAAAAGAAATGTAGTTTTCTGTAAACTTTTTAGCTTTTAAAAGAAAAAGTTTTTTTTTTCCCTTTTCCTCTTACTTTTTTATGCTTCTCTTGAATCTTATATTTGAAGACCAAATTTTCTGTTCAGTTCTCTTCTTTTTATTAAAAATAAATGAAAACCCCCTATTTCATTGTATGTCCATCTTTTTCACTGAAAGATAATGCTTAATTTTGCTGAATAGTCAATTTTTGGCTTCAGTATAAGTTCCTTTACCTTCAGAATATTATATTCCAGGCTTTTCAAGCCTTTAAAGTGGAAGCTGCTAGGTTGTGGGTAATCCTGATTGTGGCTCCTCAATATTTGTTTCTTTCAGGCTTCTTGCAGTATTTTCTCCTTAATCTAATAATTCTGAAATTTTACTGCAATATTTCTTGGAGCTTTCATTTTGGGATCTCTTTCAGGAAGTATTTGGTGTATTCTTCCAAAGGCTATTTTACTCTCTACTGCTAAGACAACAGGGCAGTTTTCCTTGGTGATTTCTTGAAAGATATTGTCCAGGCTATTCTTCATTGTGGTTTTCAGATAGTCGAATAATTCATAGATTGTCTCTTCTCTATGTATTTTCCAGGTCAGTTGTTATTCCAATGTCGTATTTATATTTTCTTCTATTATTTTATTTTCTTTTGGTTTCGCTTAACAGATTCTTGATGTCTTACTAAGTCATTCATTTCCATTTGTTCAATTCTAATTTTTAGTGAATTATTTTTTTCAGTTAGCTTTTTTGTCTCTTTTTGCACTTGGCCAATTAAACTTTTAAATGAATTGTTTTGTTCATTGGACATTTTTTTTCCATTTCAGAAATTCTGTTTTTTGTGGAGTTGTTTTCTTTTTCCATTTCACCGAAACTATTCTTTAAGGAGTGATTTTTTTTCATACAATTTATGGGTTTCCTTTTCCAAAGCTTTTATTTCCTTTCCCTATTTTTCCCAACTCTCTTTTAAAATACATTAGGAATTCCATCAAGAGACTCTTGTGATATGGAGACCAATTTATATCACTGTTTGAGGCTTTATCTAAAGATATTTTGCCTTTCATGTCCTCAGAGTCTAAGATCTGTCCTCTATTTCCATGGAAGCTATCTATAGAGAGAACTCCTTTTGCTTTTTTTGCTCATTTGTAAAGGTTGAGGTTTGTTCTTAGGACAAAGGGGAGATTGTCCAAAGTTTCCTGTACATGGGACAGCAACTTCATACTGCCCTGGGGCTGGTGATGCTGGTTGTCTTCTTTACTGGGTGGGTATGCCTATGTTGCAGATTATGCAGAGGTTCAGAGGCTCACTATTTGCCTTCTCTAGTTGTGTTGAATGTCTCACAGATAATCTGCTGATCCACTGGCTTCTGAACCAGGACAGAGTAGCAAATACTGTTGTATTTTGGCTATGAACCTCCCACTAGATTTCCCCAGCACTGAAGCCTCTACACTTTAGGTCTTCCTGCACTGTATTGCATCTGCTCTGGCCTGCAATGCAACCCCCCACTGCCCAATTGATACAGACCTTTTCTGAAATTCTTTCAAAATACCTTCAACTGGAAATTTGTTACACTCCAAATATATGTAGGTTCTGTCACTCCAAAATTTGATCAGAGGCTTGATCTGGTGTTGATATGAGGGAAGCCAGAAAGAGTTCAGATAAAGATCTGTCTGGTCTCCACCATTTTGGCTCTGCTCCCCAAGATGTTCTTTGAGCTCAAGATAATAAGGAATAAGGAATCTGTGATTTATTGGTGGAAGACATCCAGAAACACACATGAAGGAAATACTAGTGATAATATTTGTTGGGACTCTGGAGAAAGAGTCATTAAAAGGCCCTGGTAACTAATTCAAAAGACATTTCAGAGAAGCACTTTGCAAGGATTTTACACAGGACCCAATTCTGTTCAGCTATTTGGATTGTATTAAATCACAGTTCCCTGATAGAGAATTTAAGTGGAATTAGAGGTCCTAAGAAGTAGTAAAATTCTGGTCCCAAAAAAGCAGAGGTCTTAGGAGTACTGTCAATTTCAAATCCAAGGAATCAGGGGCCCTTCATGAATAAAGATCAGAACACAGATCAGTGTGGTGATTTTCTTTCTTTTTTTTTTTTTTTTTTTAATATAATAGTTCTCTCTGGGAGAAGGCACCTTTCTTGGGGAGGTTTTCTGGAGGTAGCCTTAGTTGCAGTAATAATCACCTCAAAACACAGCCAGGTGATAAAAGTTCAGATCTTTTATTGTCTCCAATATAGCCTGGTTAGTTTTCTTAGAGGCCTATCTCTCTGCTCCTTTCAGCCTCCAGCCAGCACCAAGTTGAATCTGTCTTGCCTCCGAAGAGCTCTTGCAGCTTTGTCCTTTGCTTCTGCCTCTGCCTCCAGCCAGCACCAAGGTAAAAAGTTGTAATGAATCTTTCTTGCCTCCGAGAGAGGGCTTCTGGCTCTCCCAGAGTACTCTGTGTCTGGCCCAGAGTGCTCCTCTCCAATGTGATTCAGCTGAATTCTCTTCTGCCACCAGCCAGCCAATTGGAAAATGGAATGAATCTTCTCCAAATTGGGCCTCTGCTTTCTTCTTATATATCAGAGAGCGGAATTATGGGTTTTCTCCCAGAGTGCTCTCTGGCCCTAAGAGCTTCAAGGGAGGTGTGAATTCACAAAGTTACAAAGTTTACTTTGTGAATCTCCCATACTTGTGAATTCTAATGAGTAAAGGTATAAACATAAACATTGTATCAGTTAGTTCTACTTAGTACCTTGTTTCAGGTTCTGGCCCAAAACATCATCTCTAAGGAGTTAGCAGTTTGTAAAGATTTCAACAGATCAGGACAACAGCGCCATATCTCTCCCCAAGTCATAACATCTTAGAAGCACCAAAAACTTTCACACTCCCACAATTGACTCTGAAAATAGTAGTATAGAAATATCCTGAAGTCTGGTACAATATTATCCATAACAGACCTCCCTTTCCCTATTCCTCTTCTCCCAATTTTGGAACATAGCCTAAATTTAGCATGATATTAAAAAGTGAGCCATAGTCTGTGAAAAATGAACAAAAAAACAGCAAAAGAAAAATAACTTGAATATATTTTAAAATGAAAAAAAAAAAAAACAACCTACAGAAAAGATAAAGATATAAACTTAGAAGACAATATTGTAAAAACAGCTTACAAGCAAAACCTCAAAAAAGTAAATTGGACACAAGCCCAGTAAGAATTCCCTGGAGAAATAAACACAATTACTTTTTGCATTTAATATCATTTTAGTTTTCTAATAACATTATTTTTTGGTAAGATTTTAAGTTTCAAATTTTTTCTCCCTCCTTTCCTTTCCTATCCCTTCTCCAAGATAGCAAATAATCTGACCAGAGCTATATATGTCCAATAATTTTAAATGTATTTCCATATTAGTCATATTGTTACAAAAAAAATGAGAAAAAAGGAAAAACCACAAGAAAGAAAAAAGTAAAAATAGTATGCTTCGATTGGTATTCATTCTCTATAGTTCTTTCAAAACAGAGAATGAAAATTATAGATCAATTTTCCTACTTAATATCTGTGCAAAAAATGTACAGAAATTTATCACCAGGATAATACACTATGAACAAATGGGATTTATACAATAATGAAGGGCTAGTTCAATATTAAGAAAACTGTATAATTGACTATATCAATAACAAAACAAACAAAAATTACATTATCTCAATAAATGCAGAAAAAAACATTTTTTAAAAAATAGAGTGATTATTCCTATGGAAAACACTATAAAGCACAGGAACAAATGGAATTTGGTTCATAAATTCCTCCTTTCTCCAAAGATCTGAGAGATTAAACTATCAAGGGATACTAATTTGCTTAAAAGCATATCCTTTATGTTTACTTCATGAACTGATTTTGACTTTATCTTGGTAAAGGGAGTGATATGTTGATCTATGTCTGGTTTCTATCCCATTATTTTCACCTTTTCCCAGAAAGCAATTTCTTAATACAAAGACTAATATCTTTAAGTTTATCAAGCAGTAAATTATTAGAGTCACTGACTAGTGTGTTTTGTGTATCTATCTTTGCTTAATGGTTCACCACTTTCTTTTTAAGTCATTATCAAATGGTTTTGATGACTGCTACTTCATATTATAGTTTTAGGTTTGGTATAATTAGGCAACATTCCTTTGATATTCTTGGTCTTTTGTTCTTCCATATTAATTTTACTATTATTTTTTTCTAGTTCCATAAAATATTTTTGACCATTTGGTTGGTATGACACTAAATTTGTAGATTAATTTAAGTAGAATTGTTATATTAGCTTAGCCTATCTATGGGCAATTGATATTTTGCAATTTTTCTTTTTTTTGTATCTAATCTTATTTGTGTGAAAAGTGTTTTATAATTGTGTTCATATAGTTCCTGGATTTGTCTTGGTAGGTAGACTCTCAAATATTTTATAGACATAGTAACTTCCATGTTAGAGAATCAAAGAGTGTAGAATATGATATTAAGAGTGATGGGCTCAATTGGAGAATGGCTGGGTAAATTGTGGTATATGAATGTCATGGAATATTATTGTTCTGTAAGAAATGACCAACAGGATGAATACAGAGAGGCTTGGAGAGACCTACATGGACTGATGCTAAGTGAGATGAGCAGAACCAGGAGATCATTATACACTTCGACAACAATATTGTATGAGGATGTATTCTGATGGAAGTGGATTTCTATGACAAAGAGACCTAACTGAGTTTCAATGGATAAATGATGGACAGAAACAGCTACACCCAAAGAAGGAACACTGGGAAACGAATGTGAACTATTTGCATTTTTGATTTTCTTCCCGAGTTATTTTTACCTTCTGAATCCAATTCTCCCTGTGCAACAGGAGAACTGTTTGGTTCTACAAATATGTATTATATCTAGGATATACTGCAACATATTTAACATATATAGGACTGCTTGCCATCTTGGTGGGGGGTGGCGGGAGGGAGGGGAAAAAACGAAACATAAGCGAGTGCAAGGGATAACGTTGTAAAAATTACCCTGGAATGGATTCTGTCAATACAAAGTTATTATTAAATAAAATAAAATTAAAAAAAAAAAAAGAATGATGGGCATTAGAAACCCTTCTTCCATTTCCTTTTCCCTTTTAGTTCTGGTCTTTTAATTAGAAAAGATTAAAAGTCCTCTATTGCATTGAATATCCATCTTTTCCCCTGAAAGATTATGCTCAATTTTGCTGGGTAGATGATCCTCTGCCTGCCAAAATCTCATATTTCCAGCCTTCTGATTGTTTAATGTAGAAGATGAATAGTCTTGTGTAACCTTGACTATGGCTTCATCATATTTGAATTATTTGTTTCTAGTTGCATACAGTATTTTCTCCATCTAATTGATAGTTCTGTAATTTATTTTGGGGTCTCTTTGAGGAGGTAATGGGTAGATATTTCAACGACTATTTTGTTCTCTGATTCTAGGATGTCAAAGTTTTTCCTTGATGATTTCTTGAAAGATGATTTCCAGCCTTTTTTTTTTTTTTTTAATCATTTCAGGTAGTTTAATAATTCTTTAATTATCTTTCCTAGGCCTGTTTTCCAGGATTGTATTGTTTTTCCAACATGATATTTTACATTTTCTTTTTATTTATTTATTTTTTATTTCTGTTTGACCAATTCTATTTTTAAAGGAATTATTTTCTTCAGTGTGTTTTCTTTTTCAATTTCATTAATTCTGTCTTTTAAGGAGTCGTTTTCTTTAATGTATTTTTCCCCATTTGGCCAATTCAATTGTTTCAGGAGTTGTTTTCTTTGGTCAGTTTTTGTGCTTCCTTTTCCAAACTGCTGACTCTTTAAAAATATTTTTTTCATGCAAAACTCTCATTTCTTTTTGTAATTTTTTCTCTTTTTTTATTTGGTTTTTGAAATGCCTTTTGGGAACTTCTAAGATAATCTTTTTGAGCTTGAGACCAATTCTTATTTCCCTTTAAATATTCACATGTAGCCATTTTGCCATTTCTGTCTTCTGAGTTGTATTCTTCGCTATTGTCATAGTAGCTTTGTATAATCTGATTTCTTTCTTCTTTTGGTTTTGCTCATTTTTAAAGTTGTCTGCTCCTAAGGTATTATCCCAAATTTCTTTTGTTGGAGAACCTAATTAATGAGACAAACAAAGAAATATCTTGCCAAATGACACCATGGACAATTAAATAATATCAAACATGTGTATAAATAAATAAATAATATATAAATACCATACATATGTACCAAATGGTATAAAATTCAGGAAAAATAAAATGAATTTTACAAGTAAATAATAAAACTATACTAGCTGAGCACTTCAATTTTCCCCTCTCAGAGTTAGATAGCTCTAATCACAAAATAAATACAAGTTAAGGTAATAAATGGAATTTTAGAAAAGTTATATATAATAGACTATATTTATTTCTCTCAATTGTAAATGACATCTTAGCAAAAAAATAATTATGAATTAGGACATAAAAAATCTCAAAACCAAATGAAGAAAAACAGAAATTATATGTACATCCTTTTCCAACAATAAAACAATAAACACTGCATTTAGTAAAGGACTATCGAAGCATAGATTCTAATTGAAAACTAAATAATAGAGTAGTCAAGAATTAGTAGATCTATCAACAAATCAAGCAAACAATAATTTCATTTAAGTAAAAGAAAATATATTATAATAAGTGGGATTAAATTAGGGGAAATTTAATATCTCTGAATTGGTAAGTCAAAAAAAGAAAAAAGAGGTACAGACCAATGAATTGGACATAAAATTAAATATAAAAAAATGGAAAAATTATAAATAAAACTTGAAAAATAAAAAATTTTGAAAACAAAAGGACAAATTAATTAAATTGAGAGTTAAAAACAGTGCAACACTGAACTAATAAAACTGGGGAAGGTTTTAATGGGTGAAAAACAATAATTGATTCATTTGATATTAAAAAAAAAAAGAACTAGAGCATTCAGGAAAGATGGAGTAGGTTTGAAAATCCTAAAATCTCTAAATATCTCCTACATATAAAACAAAATTGCACCTCAAAGCAAAGAGAAAACAAAGTGAAAAAAAAAATGAGATTTAGGGTAGAACAGGAATCCTCCTGGTTAATCTGAGAAGACCTGAGGGGATTTAACTGGCTTGAAGTTAAACAACTCCAGACTAGATCCACTGAAACAGCAAACAGGAAGCATTGGGCTAGCTAGACATCCAGACAGCCTTAGCTCAAACCACATAAACTTTGACTTCTTGGAAAGCCTGGGGGAAAAGGAATCTGACACAGGACAGACTGAGAGAACCCTGTCTGAGTAGGACTACCAAACCTGTTCTGCAGGGATGCTGCCTTGGGTGAGAAGGAACCAGCACACCTGATGAGTGCAGAAGCTATGGAGCAAAAATACTACTGGTTAACTAGGGGCACTTGCAGGAGAGGGGAGTTTTATTTTGGAATTCTAAGACAGAGGGGAGAGCAGAAGTACTGTCTGCCCCTCTACAAGATAAGAAGTATTTGCATTAAAACTCATTTTTAAAACATGAACATAAAAAAGAGAAAAAAGCCAATCAGAAACATATTATGGGAATAAGATAAACTGGGATTCATTTTCAGAGTAGAATGGTGAAGAATAAAAAGTCTCTTGTACCCTAAAGAGTAACATTAATCGATTACCTTTCTAGAAAAAAAAAAAAAAAGTATTAGAAGAATTCAAAAAAAAAAAAAAACTTTAAAAATCAAATGAGAGAGATTAAAAAAAAAAACTAAAAAAATATAATAAATAAGAAAAATAAAAGAAAAACAAAGAGATTGTGGGAGGAGGGGAGATAGCCAACTAGAAAAGGAGGTACAGAGTCTTGAAGAAAAAAATAATTCTTTGAAAATTTGAATTAAGCAAAAGGAAGCCTGTGAAGCTATAATAGCCCCAGAAATAACAAAATAAAATATAAGGAATGAAAAAATAAAAGAGAATGTGAAATAATTTATAAGAAAAACAATAGATCTGGAGAACAAATTAATAATAAAAACATAATAATGGAATTATCTGAAAGCTGTAACAAAAAAAAAAAATCAACAAATAAACAACAACATAAAAAAAAAAAATTTCCCTCTGTAGCAATAGAAAGTGAGGGGAAAGCAGAAATAGAAAAAAAAAAAAATTCACTGATCACCACCTCAAATAAATCCTATAAAGAAAATGCACAGGATGTTATTGCTAAATTTCAAAATCCCCAGATCTAAGAGACAATTCTACAAGAAACAAATGAGTATAACAGGAAACAGGACATCTCAAATAATTACAGATCCAATTTCAAAGATCTGTTAATCATTAAGACACTGTGAAGGAGAACAAAAGACTTGCTCTCTTGCAGAAATATCTGATCTCCTTGACCTTAATAACCTGGAGATATTCTAAGAGGTCTATAAACTGAGTAATCTCTATTTATTGAGGAAGCCTAAGGTAAATTAAGTTTCCTTGATTATTCTGGTTTAATGGATTACTTACCTCTAAACAAATACTCTCTTTGTGGGGGATTATATGGTTTATTTAAAATCATCAACTAAGGTAGATAGAACATATAACTTACATTCAGTTTATCTGGGGAATTCAGGAAAATGAAATAGGATAAACAGTTATAAGCAGTTGCAAAACTGACCACCATAAAATGTACCTGCAAACAGTTGTAAACCTTGTGAAACTTACTATCATAAAATTCAGGTCAAAATTTAACAAGTCCATGTTACTTCCAGCCATTAAGGGAGATAATGAGAATCCACAGGGTAAGGGGAAAGAGGGGGTTGTCATGATTTCTTATGGCTTGTGACTATATAATCTCCCCTGACTTCTGAAAGGGTGACTTCCAGTTTATTGGATGTCTAGTTCTCATGAGATTCCTGAATAAAACTTCTATTCTTCACTTTGAGAGACCTCTGAGAAGTCCTTTTGAGTTAGGATTTGCTATGGCATTCACAAACAAGTAAAACACATATGCTGGAACTACACTGAGAATTTATCAGCAGCTACAATAACAAATGACACATCTGAAAATAGTATATATTGACAATTAAAAGATCTATGTCTGAGGCCAAAAATACATATTCAACAAAACTAAGCACAATATTGAATGGAGGGAAAAAATGGACATTCAACAAACTTGCAGATTTTTAGGATTTTTCCTCAACCAAATCTCAACTCAATAAAAAAATTAATAGAAAACCACCAACATCAAAGATTAATTTCAAGGGATCAACTGTTTATGGAATTTTGTTGTTTTTTTGGTTTTTTTAATGGAAATATAAACCATATCTTCAGTAATTGGATAACTAAAAAGAAAGATTGAGACAGAGATGAATATGATATGACTCTAAAAAGAAAAATTGTCCAGTGAACAGTAAAAATAGTAATAGTAAATTTTAATCAGAAATTTATTCTTTTATCTATTTTTTCTTTCAGTCTAATTCACCTGGCCTGTTTTGCAAGGATGATATAAGTAATATGATCATTCCCAGTCCCCAAGGGATCTGCACATTAACCAGCTAGGTCTTCCCCAAGGGACAAGACTTCTATCCATGCTTTTATTCCTCAAAGTTAGGATCAATTGGTTTTCTTTCTTTTTTTTTTAATAACTTTTTATTGATAGAACACATGCCAGGGTAATTTTTTACAGCATTATCCCTTGCATTCACTTCTGTTGTGATTTTTCCCCTCCCTCCCTCCACCCCTTCCCCCAGATGGCAAGCAGTTCTTTACATGTTGAATGGGTTACAGTATATCCTAGATACAATATATATGTGCAGAACCGAACAGTTTTCTTGTTGCACAGGGAGAATTGAATTCAGAAGGTATAAATAACCCGGGAAGAAAAACAAAAATGCAAGCAGTTTATATTCATTTCCAGTGTTCTTTCTCTGGGTGTAGCTGCTTCTGTCCATCTTTGATCAATTAAAGCTCTCTTTATCGAAGAGATCCACTTCCATCGGAATACATCCTCAAACAGTATCGTTGTTGAGGTATATAATGATCTCCTGGTTCTGCTCATTTTACTCAGCATCAGTTCATGTAAGTCTCGCCAGTCCTCTCTGTATTCATCCTGCTGGTCATTCCTTACAGAACAATAATATTCCATAACATTCATATACCACAATTTATTCAACCATTCTCCAATTGATGGACATCCTTTCATTTTCCAGCTTCTAGCCACTACAAACAGGGCTGCCACAAACATTTTGGCACATACAGGTCCCTTTCCTTTCTTTAGTATCTCTTTGGGGTATAAGCCCAATAGAAATTTATTCAATTTATTACCACAATTTATTCAGCTATTCTCCAATTGGTGGGTATCCCTTCAATTTCCAGTTTCTTGTTACTACAAAAAGGGTTGCCACAAACATTTTGGCACATACGGGTCCCTTTCACTTCTTTAGTATCTCTTTGAGATATAAGCCCAGTAGAAACACTGCTGGATCAAAGGGTATGCACAGTTTGATAACTTTTTGAGCATAGTTCCAAATTGCTCTCCAGAATGGCTGGATGTGTTCACAATTCCACCAACAATATATCAGTGTCCCTGTTTTCCCACATCCCCTCCAACATTCCCCATTATCTTTCCCTGTCATTCTAGCCAATCTGACAGGTGTGTAGTGGTATCTCAGAGTTGTCTTAATTTGCATTTCTCTGATTAATAATGATTTGGAGCATATTTTCACATGTCTATAAATAGTTTCAATTTCTTCATCTGAGAATTGTCTGTTCATATCCTTTGACCATTTATCAATTGGAGAATGGTTTGATTTCTTATAGATTAGAGTCAATTCTCTATATATTTTGGAAATGAGGCCTTTATCAGAACCTTTGATTGTAAAAATGTTTTCCCAGTTTATTGTTTCCCTTCTAATCTTGTCTGCATTTGTTTTGTTTGTACAAAAACTTTTCAATTTGATATAATCAAAATTTTCTATGTTGTGGTCAATAGTGAGGATCAATTGGTTTTCAAGTGGGGGGAGGCACACCAGGAAGAACCTGATAGAGTTGGTTTTTGCTTTTTGTTTTTTGTTGTTGTTTGTTTGTTTGTTTGTGTTTTACCGAGATTACTAGAAGCAGATGGTTGTGATAAAACAACTATTTTTCTTTAACCCTCTCTAAGGGACATAATTAACCACATCTATAGCCCAACCACTTTCCCCAGCTTCACATAAATCCTTTCAGCTAAAGAATAGAATAAAGTAATTGGAGATAGTTGAAAATGCTTAAACTATCTATTCATTCAAAAATCTACAATCTAAATTGTTTTGCCTTTACCAAGGGAGATTTAGAAGATGTACTGTCAGATACACCCAGGTTCTTTGATCATGGAGAAAAGCCTCAATGCCTTGGTTACTCCAGCCTAAACAGTAAATTCATCATGATTAGGTACCTGGTTTTTGCTGAGATGTCAGTGTGATCCATTTTGCTACCAGTTTTCACATTGCTGAATGGGATATAATAATAACATAATAGAAATAATGAATTGTATATTTTTAGAAAAATCTGGGAAGATTTATAAGAACTAATGCAAAGTAAAATAAGAACTAAAAAAATGTGTACTTAGTAAGAACAATATTATGATAATATTCATCTCTGAAAGACAACTATTCTAATCAAACCAATGATCCAAAACAATGACAAAAGATCAATTATGACAGATATTATCCATCTTCAGAAAGACAACTGGTGAACTTTGATTATAGATTGAAACATACTGTGTTTTAAGAAATAATGAATAAGGGGCAGCTAGGTAGTGCAGTGGATAGAGCACCAGCCCAGAAGTCAGGAGGACCTGAGTTCAAATCTGGTCTCAGACACTTACCACTTCCTAGCTATGTGACTCTGGGCAAGTCACTTAATCCCAATTGCCTCAGCAAAAAATCAATCAATAAGTAAAGAAACAAATAAACAATTAAATAAATAAATAGATACTCAAATGAGTAAATAAATAAGAAGATGATATTATTAAAAAAAAAAAAAAAGAAAAAAAGAATGAACAGAAGACTTCCGGAAGTGGAGTCAAAATGGCAGAGTAAAGTTAGGAAGCTGCTCAAGAACTCCCAATTTCCTTCAAAAACCATATGAAACCAATCTTCTGAATAGAGTCTGGTGGATGAAACCATTCTCCAGATCAAAATAGACTGGAAAACCTTCAAGAAAGGCAACTCAACTTATATATATTCCAGGAAAGCTGGTAAGAAGTTTTTAATCACAGCAAACGAGCAACTGAGACTTTCAGTCCTGGCTCCATAGTGGAGCGGATTAGTGGGGCAGCTTCCGCTCCCAGCTCAGAAGGCAAATTCTAGGAAAACAGGTTATTTTCTGAAAAGAGATAGCAAAGGTATCCCTGCAAACACAACAGGCCACATGCTCAAAGCCAAGGGTCAGAGCTGAACAGGAAGACTGGAACAGTGTCCCCTTACCCCCTGGAGCAGAGCTCAACCATCAGAGTTAAAAAAAAAAAAAAAAAAAAAGAAAGAAAAAAAGGAAGAAAGAAAAAAAAAAGAAATACCAGAAGAAAAGGGGGAAAAAATTGACTATAACTTTCTATGGTGACAGGGAAGAATAAAATATCAAGTCAGATGTGGACAAAATGGACACAGAGAAAAGCTCAATGACTGCTGTTAATTGGTCTCAAGTCCTAAGAGGCTCCTTGGAAGTGTTCATAAAAGACTTTAAAATGCAAATAAGAAATGTATACGAAAATATGAGAAAAGAAATAAGAGGTATGCAAGAGAGAATCAACAGCTTGGAAAGGAAGTCAGTTCCTTAGAAAATACAATTGGTCAAATGCAAAAATAAAAAAAAAAAAATCCCTCAAGAAAACACCTTCATAACAACCAATTGGAAAAGGAGACAGAAAGGCTAATTAAAGAAAATCACACATTAAAAACTAGAATGGGGCAAATGGAAAACAAATGATTCTATGAGACATAAATCAGTCAAACAAATTAAAAAGAATTAAAAAAGGGAAGACATTGTGAAATACCTCATTGGAAAAATAGATCCAGAAGAGACAATTTAAAAGTATTCCCGTAGCTAAAGGCCATGACCAAAAAAAAAAAAAAAAAAAAAAAAGAGCCTGGATAGCATTCTTCAAGAGATCATTAAGGAATACATCAATATTCTAGAAACAAAAATAGTCATTGAAAAAATCCATGGATCAACTTTGGAAAGAGATCCCACAAAGAAAATCCCAAGGAACATTATTGTGAAATTCTAAAACTACAATCTCAAGGAAAAAAATACTGCAAGTTGCCAGACAAAAACAATTCAAATGTAAAAGATTAACAGTCAGGAATACCCAGAATCTGGCAGCATGTACAATAAAGGATTGTAAGGCCTAGAGTATTATGTTCCAGGAGGCAAAGGACCTGGAGTTATAATCAAGAATTAATGCCCAGCAAATTTCAGCGTCAACTTTCAGAGAAGGAGACAGAACTTCAATGAAGAAAGAGTCTTTCAATCATTGCTATTGAAAAAAAAAAAAAAACCAGAACTAAACAGAAAATTTAATCCACAAATACAGGACTCAAGAGAAGCATAGAAAGGTAAAGAGGGAACAATAGGTATTATTTAAAGGTTAAATTGTTTACATCCATAAAGGGTAAAACCATATCTGCAACTCTTGATAACTGTATCTTACTGGGACAGACAGATGGGAGCATCACATGGATTTAGGATGTGGTTGTGAATAAACTTTGACTTGATAATATTTTTTAAAAAAGACATTAAGGGGTGGGAGAAGGTCTGTACTGGAAGGAGATAAAGGAAACTTGTAATGGAACAAATTAGAACACATGAAGATGCACAAAACAATTACTACAATTCAGGGAAGCAGTGAGAGGGATAATCATTGTCTGAAGCTTGATGTCATCAGTTTTGGCTCAAAGAGGGAATAATATATTCACTCAGTTGAGTATAGAAATTATCTAATCCTATGAAGAAGTAGAAGGAGGAAAGAAAAGGGAAGGACTGGATAGAAGAGAGGGTAGAAACACTGATGGGGAGGGAGAACGATAAGAGGAAAGAGGGGAATAGAAGATAAAGTAGTGGGTGGGATGGGTATAAACCCCCACAAAAGACTACTATGGACAAGGTAGAAAGAGATAACAAAGGTATGTGCAGCAAAGAAAATAGGATGGAGAGAAATACAAAGCTGGTAGAGAAATACAACTGTCAATGTAAGTATATGCAGGGGAGAAAATAGGATGGAGAGAAATACAGAGCTGGTAGGAAATACAACTGTTAATGTGAATGGGATGAACTCTTCCATAAAACAGAAGCAAATAGAAGAATGGATTAAAAAACAGAATCATATATGTTGCTTACAAGAAACACATGTGACACAAAAAGGCACATACAGAGTAAAGGTAAAGGGCTTGGAAAAAATCAGGGAAAGAATTGAGAGGTACAAAAGGAAATAAAAAAAGATATTCAGGAAAAGAGCCTTAAAAAGCAAAATTGCTAATCAGTAAAGGAGGTACAAAAGCTTACTGAGAAAAATAATTCATTAAAATTTGTTCAATTCTCAATTAGAGAATGGCTGAATAAATTGTGGTATATGAATATTATGGAATATTATTGTTCCGTAAGAAATGACCAACAGGACAATTTCAGAAAGGCCTGGAGAGACTTACACGAACTGACGCTGAGTGAAATGAGTAGAACAAGGAGATCATTATACATGTCAACAATAATACTATATGAGGATGTATTCTGATGGATATGGCCCTCTTCAGCAATGAGATGAACCAAATCAGTTCCAATGGAGCAGTAATGAACTGAACCAGCTACGCCCGGCAAAAGAACTCTGGGAGATGACTAAGAACCATTACATTGAATTCCCAATCTCTATATTTTCGCCTGCCTGCATTTTGGATTTCCTTCATAGGCTAATTGTACAATATTTCAGAGTCTGATTCTTTTTGTACAGCAAAATAACGGTTTGGTCATGTATACTTATTGTGTATCTAATTTATACTTTAATATATTTACCATCTACTGGTCATCCTGCCATCTAGGGGAAGGGGTGGGGGGAAGGAAAGGAAAAATTGGAACAAAAGGTTTGGCAACTGTCAATGCTGTAAAATTACCCATACATATAACTTGCAAATAAAAAGCTATTACAAATTAAAAAAAAATAAAAATAATAAAATTTGTTCAATTCTATTATTAAACAAATGGAAGATAATCACTTTATGAGGAATCTAGATACAATAAAGTAAAACAAAACAATGAAAAAATAGGAAAATAAACTATGAAATTATCTCATTGGAAAAACAACTGACCTGGAAAATAGATCCAGGAGAGATAATTTAACAATTATTGGTCCACCTGAAAGTTATGATAAAAGAAAAAGGCTCTTGGACATCTTTCAAGAAATTATCAAGAAAAACTTTCCAGATATTCTAGAATCAGAGGATAAGGTAAAAATTGAAAGGATCCACTAATCACCTCCTGAAAGAGAGCCCCAAATAAAAACTCCCAGAAATGTTATAGCCAAATTCTGGAACTCCCAGCTCAAGAAGAAAATAATGCAAGCATCCAGAAAGAAACAATTCAAGTATAGTGGAACCACAGTCAGTATAACACAAGATTTATCAGCTTCTACATAAAAAATATAAGAGGGTTTTGAATATGAAATTCCAGGGAGCAGTGGAGCTAGGATTGCAACCAAAAATCACCTATCCAGGAAAACTGAGTATAATCCTTCAGAGGAAAAGGTGGCCATTCAGTGAAACTGATGAATTTCAAGCATTTGTCATGAAAAAAACCAAAGCTGAATGAAAAACTTCAATTTTAAATATAGGACTCTGGAAAAGCACAAGAAGGTAATCAGGAAAGTGATGTCATAAGGGACTTAATAAGGTATGTCTATTTACATTTCTACGTGGAAGGATGATATTTGTAACTCATTAGAACATTTTCATTATTATGGTAGTTAGGAGTATATATTAACAACGGGCACAAGTGTAATATTGAATATGAATGATTATCTTTTTTTTTTTAATAATGAAATTTAGGGCTGAGAAAGGGAAAGGGAGAAGTGGAATGATAGAAATTATCTTCCAGAAAAAAGAAGACAAGAAAAAGTTTTTATAATGGAGGGTAAGAGGAGGAAGGAGATAGTGAACCTCACTCTTATCAGATTTTGCTCAAATAGGAAATAATATACATATTCATTTAGGATAAAGAAATCTATCTTACCCTGCAAGAAAATAGTAGAAGAAGTAGGGCGAGGGTGATTAAAAAAAAGAGGGCATATTAGGTGATGGAATGATTGGTAGCAAAACACTTTTGAGGAAAGATAGAGTGAAAGGAGAGAGAAAATGGGGGGGGGAATAGAATCAGCAATAGTAATTATAAAAAAAAAATTGAAGCAAGTTTCTCTGATGGAATATTATTGTTGTCTGGGAAATGATGAACAGGATGCTCTCAGGGAAAAAAAAAACTGGAAAGTCCTCCATAAACAAAGTGAAATATACTGTATTTAAAGTAATAGCAATGTTCTGGGATGACTAGTTGTAAATGACTGTTAGTATCAGAAGTATAATTATCCACAAGTACTCTGAAGGACTTATGATTAAAAATCCTATTCAAACCCAGAGAAAGAACTGATTGTGTCTGAATGCAGATCAAAGCAATTCTCTATTTCTCTTTCTCTCTCTCTTTTTTAAAAACAACTTTTCTTGAGGCTTTTCATTTTCATTAGGTTGGGAGATCTATGTTTTCTTTCACAATTTGACTTTTATGAAAAAGTTCTGCATAACCCTACATGTGGTTTCTTAATTGTGGGTAGGGATAAAGGAGAGAACCTAGAACTCAAAAATCTTGAAAAAAATATTTATAAAGAAAAGAGAGTTGTAGATCAGTAGACTATATTAGATACACACAATACAATAATCAAGGCCTAGAATAATCTAGCATTTGATAAACCCCCAAATTCTAACTTCTGGAATAAGAACTCGCTATTTGACAAAAATATTCTGAGAGAACTGGAAAATAATATGTCAGAAACTTGACATAGCCCTACATCTCAAATATACCTCATACCAAAATAAAGTCAAATCATTACATGATTTGAGCATAAAGGATAATATCATAAACAAATTGGGAAAATAAAGATTAATTTACATAGCAGATCTTTGGAGAAGGGAGGAATTTATGACCAAAGCAGAACTAAAGAACATTATGAAAAGCAAAATTGACAACTTTGATTATATTAAATTAAATATTTTTGCACAAAGAAAACTAACAGAAACATGATTAAAAAGGAAGTACAAAGGTGTGAAAAAAACAGCCAGTGTTTCTGATAAAGTTCTCATTTCAAAAATATGCAAAGTCAATTTTATAATAAAATCATTCCTCAATTGATAAATTGTCAAATGATATGAATAGACAAATTTTCAGATAATGAAATTAAAGTCATCTATAATAATAGGAAATAAATACTCTCATTATTATTTAGAGAAATGAAAATTAAAAGAACTTTGAAGTACTACCTCACACTTCTCAGATTGGCTAAGATGACAGCAAAATATAATGATAAATGTTGGGAGGAAAACTTGGATTAATGCATTATTAAAGTTGTGAAAATTATAAAGGAGAGATAAGAACCCACATGTGAAATATCCTTAAAGCAACTCTTTGTGTGGTAGCAAAGAATTGGAAAAGGTGTAGATGCCCATCAGTTGTGGAATGGCTGAATACCAATAAACTGTGGTATATGAAGGTAATGGAATATTATTGTTCTATAAAGATGAGGAACAAGCTGATTTTAGAAAAGCCTGGAAAGATTTGCATGAACTGATGCTAAGCAAAACAAGCAAAATTAGGGATACAACGATACACAATAACAGCAAGAATGTGCAATGATCAACTATGAAAGACTTGGTTCAATGATCCACAGTAATCCCAATAGACTTGGGATAGAAAATGCCATCTGCATCCAGAAAAATAACTAAGAAGAATGACTATAAATCAACACATGTCACGTTCTTTTTTCTTTTTTTTTTCTTCCCATGATTTTCCCTATTTGTTCTCCTAACATGATTCATAAAGCAATGTGCATTAAAATAAATAAGTATATATTTTTTGAAAAATAAAGAAAGGTTCAAGAAATGATTTGGGGTCAAAAACTTTTCTCCCCACCAATGAGTACTTTTCATCCTGTCTTGACATACTACATAATTTGGTCTTACTCTTTCCATCCAATCTTATTATTTTATTTTCTCATATTCTCTAACATAAATTATCTTCTCCACTTGGGCTAGTCTGTTCACTGAAGATAAACTTTATCATTAGCACTTCATGGCTGGGTCCATTTTGGAGTGTTTCATTGTTGTTGTTGCTGCTATTGTTGTTTTCTTCAGTTTTTCATGTCCTATACATTGGACAAATGTCACTTTAAGTACCAAGGCCCCCATGAAACTATCTTCAATTTTGCCAGTCTAAAATGAGCTGCTCTCCCTCTTCTAAACTATTTCACTCATACTCAGTGTCACACACAATTTTCTATTTTAATTTTTTCCCAATTATTGTTTTTTTTTTCCCTGTTGAAGGACTTGACTTTGACCATTATGTTTGTCTCATATTATTGCCTGATACTTAGTGGACCTGCAATTTATGCTCAATAAATACTTGTAGTTCAATTAATTCTATTAACTTCTACTTATCAGTAAAGTAACATACTTTTCTCCATGCAGTTTTGAGAGTTCTCCTTTGACACTGATACTGACTGGCAGGAAATAAAGCATTTTATGGTACTTCATAATGTAGATGGCTAAGTGGTTTCTATAAAATGTTTTATTAGGATATAAAGTGCAAAATTTGTCTCAGTGTAGATGCAACCTTAAAGGTTAGTCAAACATGATTTTCACTAAGAGGTTTATTTATGTGAGTTAAAGTCAAAGGAGGTTTACATAGAACTGCAGAGACAAAACAACAGAAAAGATTGAAGATAACTTATGACCAAATTATCTTCCAATATCAAATTGCTTTTTGTATCTCATAAAAATTACAGAGAAGGAAGATGGTGAAAAAGAAGGAAAATAGGTGGCAAGTAGCAAGTTATATGTGTCAATGATCTAAATAGTATTGTTCTTATGAATATACTGCAGTGTAAACTCTATAATCATCTTTTCTGTATGTATCTTTATGTATATATGTATATATATTTGCATCTATATATGGTGACTTTCTAGATATGAAATAAGTTCATTGAAAGTAGGTCCTATTTTTGTCTTTCTTTATTTTTCCAGTGATTAGCACAGTACTAAGGTCACATAGAGAAAGAGCTTTAAAAAAAAAAAAAACTTAGGTGGATGTCTAAGTCTAAAAAATATTCATTTATTGAAATAATTATTAGCATCTATATTGTGTTTTAAAGTTAAAGAAATGCTTTACAAATATCTCATCTTCCTAAGAACCCTAGGACATAGTTATTATTATTATCCTCATTTTAGAGATGAAGAAACTGAGATAGAGTCAAGGTAAATTATTTATCTAGGACTAAAATAAGTGTGAGACAGAATTTTAATTCAGTTTTCCTCATTCTAGGTTCAGCATTCTATCCACTGCACCACTATCCATTGCACTTTGTTCACTATCTTCATCCAAGGGACTTATAGGAAGAAAAAATTAATGGTTACTTCTGTACTGCTTCTTATTTTCACTAATAATCAAATTATTAGTCAATAATTTAAATAATTAATCAAACATATATTCACCTGTTGAAATGGAGTTTATAAGTATCTTATAGAATACTTCATCTTAGAAACTGAGCTGAGACAGAGATAAAATTGTGGGAGAGTCTGATTTATACCCTATATTTTTTTTAAGCAATTGGGATTGTGACTTGCCCAGGGTCACACAGCTATGATGTATAAAGTGTCTGAGGCCAAATTTGAACTCAGGTCCTCCTGACTTTAGGGTTGGTGCTCTATCCACTGTGCCATCTAGCTGCCTCTATCCTATATTTTTAGAAAGCAGGCTCCAAAAAGTTTTTTTTTTTAAATACAGAAAATATTTATTTGTAGTCCAAAATTCTATCTGGGGAGCTGCTCCAGGAGAGAGATGAAGCTCTAAAAAACTGAAATTCTGGTCTTCTGAGATATATAATCAACAAGAAAGCAATACAGTTATTTTCAGTGTAACTCCTATAAACTAATAATTTCAAAACAAGGAAAATATGCCAAGCTTTATCCACAGTGTGAAATATATCATAATGCTGCAACAACAACAAAAATGAAATAACTAAATTCCTGTAAATCTTCCCATCTCTATTCCATACCGAATTGAGCACATCTAGGAAATATATAAATAAATAACCTGACTGACATATTCTTTAGGGTTTAGTTGTAGTAGTCATGACCCTTTCTCTACTGAAGAAGCTCAGACTGGTGCTTACATGTTCTATAAATGGCAGAAAATATTAAGCCTACCCAGATTGTTTAGGGAAAAAAAAAAAAAGGTATCGAAAGGGACTGTGAATGAGAGATATTATAATAACAGAACTAGAAAGAGTAAAGAAAAAAATTCATATAAATACCATTATTAAGAAAACATTAACCAGTGAATTCAATTTTCACCTTGCTGTAAATGAAAGAAAAAATCTGTTTATCTTAAAAAGTAACATACTCATAACAACTTAAGAGGCCAAAGATTTAAGAATTTATTGTCAGGAGAAAGTAAGGAAGAAGATTGTCAATGGATTGATTCCTAGCATCCCCTGTGCATCCATCTTCATGGATTGCACAAACTCTACTAAATTAATGGTAAATATATTGGAGCATGCATTCCTATTAAATGTATATTTACAAAATTATTGGATGAAGTCCTATAATAGTGGAAACAATTCAGTAAAGAAAAGAATATGAAAGAGATAAAGAGGAGCTTAAAAATTATTCCCAGGAACTTATAAGTGAAATGCAAAAAAATTATAATCTCTTCACTCTCTTAATAGTATGAGGGGGAAAGAAACATAAACTGTAGATACAAAAATGATAATAAAATTTTTATTAAAGGAATAGAATAAAATACAAACCTAATAATTATAACCTGAAATCTAACTAGATTAAACAACTCTTGGGTTCCATAAACCTGTTTTAATTTTAACAAATACATTTAATATGATGGATTTACATTGTTAAATCTATACCTTTAATTTAGATTTTTAAAAACATCATTCTAAAAGGAGATCATAAATTTTATCAGAATGCTGAAGGAATCTAAATACACAAAATATAAAATTTTTAAATGATATAATGCATAAGAAATATAAAATTTAACAATTTTGCTTCCTTCAAGAAAAAAAAAACATATATAAAGATCCATAATAAAAATAAAAATTTGGAGCAAAATCAACCGTACAATAGTTGATTGCAGTAAGGAAAAAAATAGCTAGCTTTTCAATTATGCTATAAGAAAAATGCAAAAATAAATATTCAACATATCAAGAGAGAGAAATAGGGAAATTATAGTATTAAAAGTACTGCAATAGAATAATTTCCAAACTCTTTTAATCACTAATTAGGAGAAGGGAATATGCATAAAACTTCATATGAAAAGACAGATTAATGGATGGAGCTACACTTATTCACTACATTAGAAATATCTGTCTAAATAAAACTACTGATTTATATGAACATCAGCTAAGTCAAGTAGTGGTATAAACAAGGCCAGGTAGATTCCTCTGTCTGTAACTGCTTAAATACTTCCCCATGATTCTCTAGACTGCATTCCTCGGGATGGTGTGAGAAAAAGTTATTCATTGAAATAGATTCATTGAAGCATCTATTTGCATTAAGCCAGTAATGGAAGAAGCCTGCAATTTTGCTGTTGTTTGTCCTTCTTTCTCAAGGAGGACCATGACATCAGGGAGATGATACCTTGACAAGCAAGTGAATTGGATTTAAATGAGGGAGGACTGTGCAAGGTCACCTGATTCACTCTCTCTGGAGCCATCTGGGTCCAGGGACATGATATAAATCAGGACAATTAGAGATGGGCCCGGATGCAATGGGAGACCTTGGGCTTTTTAGGCTAAGTTCTTTTGCAGATCGGTTTGATGGAGATAATATCCATTCTGTGATTAAGGCAAGGTTAAAAAAAAAAAAAAAAGGAAGAAGAAGACAAAGCAGAAGATGGCCTCTTTTACCTAACTTAAAAAAAAAATCAATCTGGAAATAACAGAATCTTTCAGATTTCTGTCCAAAACAGAAACAATTGCTATTTACCTTTACTCTGATCCAATCAGCCCCAATGACCCAGTGAGGCTTGACTTGGGACCTATTGTTGACCAATCTAAAAAAAAGCCAGAGTGATAAGACTGTCTTTCAGTATTTCAATTAAGGCTGAGGCTACTACTAAAAATGAGAGCTTATCTCCAACTCAAAAAATTGATTTTTGGCTAATATGTAATGGTTTTAATTATCTGATACTCCCAAAATTTAAACTTAGTCCCTCCATAGGCTGCACTAATCCTACTAATTATTGACAGATATCTTTGATCAGGTAACCTTGTTATGTTTATAGTTACATAATTATAAAATATATAGCTTGGTATACTCTATAGAAAGTTATTCTTGAAAGGAGAAGGACATGGGTTTAAGCTCAGCTTCTGAAAAATACTCATGTCTCTGATCAATAACTTAACCTTTCAGTGTTCTGGGTGACTGAAAATTTTGAGTTCCCAAGAATATGAAAACTAAATTACAAGTTTAATTCCTGTGCCCTATCCATGCCTCCTGGACATCTATCTATCTATCTATCTATATTCATCCATATTGATATTTATTTTGGTATCTCTACCTATATCCATATCCATATCTATATATACTTACTATCTACATGAATCTGGGTATGCTGCTATTTGTCTCAATTTACTTGTCTGTAAAATGGGGGAAATAATAGTACCTATCTTATAAAGTTGTGGTAAAGATCAACTGGGATAATATTTGTAAGCCTCTCATCACAGTTCCTGGTATGTAATAGGTGTTATGTAAATGAAGATTTTAGCATCAGCATCAACATCATCATCGATACTAGGATTAATAGATAAATCCTAGTGTTTGTTGAGTTAGGTTCATGTTCAATAATGTAGGAAAATCAATTTGGTAGCTATGTGGAGATTAGTTTTAAATGAATGAAATTTTAGTCCAGAACACCATCCAGGAAGCTATTGTAATATTTCAGGAGGTAGTTGTCTCCTGTATAATGCAAGCCTTCAAGGAAAAATTTGATGAAAATTTGATGGTTATGCTTTAGAGAGTCATATATGTATGAAATACACAAGATCATCAGTGAAATACCGTTTAATTCTGTGATTTGGTAGCCATGGGTTGCAAATTCAGTGACACCAAATGATTTTGATTTTGGTTGGATGAAAATATAAATAACTGTTTAACAAAAGAAAGTTTTGAGTGTCCTGTCCTTTAGAATCAGTCCTCTCTTGTGTTTCGATAGATAGATGATTGATAGAGAGCTAAATAGATAGATAGATAGATAGATAGATAGATAGATAAGAGAGATAGATAGATAGATGTATCCATGTAAAACTTATAGGGATGTAGTGAAAGAACTCTGCAAAATGAGTGTGAACCACAACATAGCATTTCCATTCCCTCTGCTTTTGTCCACTTGCATTTTTGATTTCCTTCTCAGGTTAATTTTACCTTATGTCTAAGTCCGATTTTTCTTGTGCAGCAAAATAACTGTACGGCTATGTATACATATATTGTCTTCAACATATACTTTAACATATTTAGCATATATTAGTCTGCCTGCCATGTAGGGAAGGAGATGGGGGAAAGGAGGGGAAAAGTTGGAACAGATGGTTTTGCAAGGGTCAATGCTGAAAAATTACCCATGCATATATTTTGTAAATAAAAAGCTATAATAAAAAATTAGGGAGGATTAAAACAAAACTTATAGGGATGTACTACATATATGAAGGAGTATGTTTGTATGCATGTGTGTAAATAAATACATACAAAACATGTGTGTGAATGCAAATTGATAAGTATACATATATGTATACACACATAAACGTACTTTTACAAGAAAGAAAACAGTTGTGTTAAGCATTTTCCCAAATATATATGTATATATATATGCACATATATATGTATATATATATATACACATATATGCATATGGTATGTAAGTGTAGTTAAGTTAACAAATCTTATGTACCTAAAATGTGGCAGACAGTGAGGATATTTTAAAAATATTTTAAATTAATGAATTAAATTAAATATTTTAAAAATCTGCTGCTGAGATTTTTCAAAAAAACATAAAAATAAAAACAAACAACTTTCAAAGAATTTACAGTAAAATGGGGAGACTGCATACAAACAATTAACAACATAGATATAGGATAAATTTCAGAGAACCACCAGAGGGTTAGCACTAGAATTAAAAAAAGAGTATGAACAGGTTTTTTGCAAAAGGTGGAATTTTAATCAGGACTTGAAAAAAGCCAGGGAAGCCAGGAGATAGTGATGAAAATAGAAAAAAATCCAAAAAGAGAGCAAGCCAGTGAAAACAAAAGAAGTCAGGAGATAAACTGTTTTGTCCAAGGAAGAGCAAATAGACCAATGCCACTAGATCATAGGGTACACAAAGCAGAAAAGGTTAAGAAGAATGGAAAAATAGAATGTATTATGAAGAGTTTTAACTGCAACAGAGAAAAGTTAGGAAGTAGATAGGATTTGTGGAGAAAAATAATGAGTTCAATTTTGGATGTGTTGCATTTAAGATTTCAGTGAGCCATTTGATGATATATTTAACTGGGAGTCAGGAAATAAGTTAGGGATAATAAGAAAACCTAAGAATTGTCAGCATATAGATAATAACTGATATCATGGAAGCTGATGAGATCACTAAGTGTAATAATATAGAATAGATAAAAATAGATGGGGGAACAAAGATAGAGAAGACTGAGTAGTGTTAAAACAAGGAGAAGGAGAAATAAGTGAAAGTTAGAGAGAAAAGATCAAGGAGAAGAAGGCAATCCATAGTGTCAAAGGCTACAGAGGTCAAAAAAGTTGAGTATTGAAAAAGTAGTTGATTTAGTAATAAAGTAATAAAAAAAAAAATCTTGGTAACTCTGGGGAGGGGGAAGATGAGAAGATGTTTCAGTTAAATTGTGAAAGCAGCAACCAAATTAGAAAAAGTTAAAATGAGAATGAAAAAAGGAAGTAGAGTTATTTATCAGTTGCCATTGTTTTATTTTATTGAGACATTTCAGTTTTTTATGACTCTCTATGATGCCATTTTGGGGTTTTCTTGACAAAGAAATTACAGTAGTTTCCCATTTCCTTCTGCTCATTTTATAGATGAGGAATTGAGGCAATCAGGGCTAAGTGACCTGCCCAGGGTAACACAGAGTAACACAACTAAGGTCAGATTTGAACTTGTAAAGATGAGTCCTATTCCAAGCTCAGTGCTTTGTCCTCCACCAATTGTCAAGGGCCCTCCAAAATAATTTAGCCACAAAATTGAAGAACAATCTATAATGATAGCTATTAGAAATGGATATTTGTAGTAAGAGGTTTTTTTTTATTCTGAACTTAAAAAGTAAAACATGCATTTCCATAACATACTAGAATAGGAAATATGTATATAATTGCACATGAATCTACACATCTATTTTACTCATTATTCTATTCCTCCTTTTCCCCCATTTTTTTCCTTCCCAAACACACACTCTAGAGACAACTATCATTAGACACAAATATGTATTTACTTATAAAATTATTCTATATATATTTCTATTTATCAGTTCTTTCTCTGGTGTTAGATCATGTCTTACTTCAGAGGTCTTTTATAGTTAATTTGGGTGCTTATAATTATTAAAATTGTTCAGTTGCTTAAAATTGTTTTAAAATAATATTATTTTTACTATATATAATATTGTTTCTTATTATTAGTAGTATTGTTAATGACATCATCATCTATATTGATGCAAAAATTAAAGTTTATCATTCCTGAAAATTAGCAATTTTGACATTGCGGAAATATGCTCCATCTTCTTGGTCAAGGTCATTTACTTTTGAGAACAATTACTTTCTCAGAAAACCGGTACCAAAAACACACAAAAAATCTTATTTCTCAAGTCAATTCACAATTCAATCAAATTAGTGGAAACATCAGTGAAATATCTATCTATCTTTCTATATGATATATATCCTCAAATATAGATATTGATATCAATAGACACACTTATGTGTATACAAACATATGTGTGCATAAATTTATTATTGCCAAATTAGCATCTAACTATCCAAATCTTTACTGGATAAAACAACTGAGAGGATCAGTCATCAAGCTGTAATCTCAGAAAAAGAGACAGGGAAATCATGTGAAACAAACACAAAATCCTTATGTTCTTCTAAGTTATAGTATTGTCATTTTATGAAAGAGAAAGGAAATTCAAAATGATTTGGAAATGTAAGCTTCCTCCTTCTCACATGTCACATTTATGTTCCCTGTTTGCTATTGTTGTTGTTGGTTGGTTGTTTTTGTTTTGTTTTCATCTTATTTTCCGAATGAGTCCAGAATAATTTAGTAATTCTTCTGGGAAGCTATGTCCTTGCTATAGCAGCAATGTTAATTCACTGATTAATAGTTGCACTGCCCTTGCTGGAAATTAAGTATTTTCTATTGGTGTTTGCTGATTAACCATCTGGTATATAATATTGCAGTTGGAATAGAGAAAACCCAGCTCTAAAGCAATGTTGGATATGTTGCAAAGGTTCAGGAAAAATTTTTACCAGAATGGAGGAGTAATATATGCTCCAAAGTTCACAAACAGAGCATCTTTGTGCACCTTTATGCACTCCTACCCCACCAATTACACAACCCTGATAAATGTGGATTTGGTTGGTAAATATGGATTGTGGAAATAAAGATTATTTTTATCAGTCAAAACTAATCAGTCTTCATTTGTCATAAATGGTGCTAATCTTGCCTGATTATTAATTGTATTTTTGTGTTTGCCCTTGGTATTAGTGTGTTGATTTTGAAAATGCATAAGAATAATATAAGACCTAAACTATAGTCATCTACCATGGAATTTTATGAAATTATGCATGAATATTATGAGAAAATGGTAGATTTGACAAGTGACCCCTAGTGGACATATAAGATCTTGATTTTTTAGGTACAATGTGAACTCATACTAGGTATCCATTAGGAAGCAAAAACGATAAGAAGATTTAGTCCATGAAAGGAATGAATTTGTAGCCAAAGCATTGACAAAATAGTGATGTAAAATGAGGATGTTCAAAGTCAAGATTATTTCAAGTCACCAAGTGTGAAGCTGCCATGATATTCTCAAGACCTCAGAATAACAACAACAACAACAACAACAATAAGCTAGGTTCAGATGTGGGGTCCCAAAACTGAATCCTGGGTCTACTATTTATTAATAATATGATTTTAGCCAAATCATATCATCTATCTAGATTTCAGTTTCCTCATAAGAAAAGTGAAAATAATTGGATAGATATTCTCTTAGATCCCCAACAACTCTAGGCCCTATTGTCTAGGTCCAATTCCCTTCTCCCAGGGACACAGTAACAACAAACAAACAAACAACAACAACAACAACAAATGGTCAAGAAGCTGGTATATTTATGACTAAGTTCATTACAATCAAGAATGTCTGCCAATTTTCTCAGACAGTGTGTTGCCTCCAACGCAAAGTCCAAATCATGCATCTTAGGGAATATAATAAAAATGTAAAGTACTCATAACTTAGGTTAGGAACATTTTAAAGGACTATATTCTTTTGGTATCATTTACAGGAACACGGTACTTTTCAGTGTAGCACAAAACACAGCAAGTATAAGTGAGAAAAACGTCTCAGACAAGCTCATTAGGTTTTTTTATAATTTTTTTTTTTATAAAATCATAGATTTAGAGCTTGAGGGTTATAAATAACTAGGTCTAGTCCAGCTGGCTCCAACTCCCCATTTTGAAAGTTGAGTAAACTTATAGTCATCCCTTTTAAATATCTACATTGTCAACACTCACTATGCAATTGCTCAATACTCCATTTCTTTCTGAATTTAGACCTATGACTTTCAGGGCTTACTGAATTGTCTAACTCAATTGATAAAGCAAATTAATGACTGGCTATTTCATTTGGAAATTTTATATCTACCATTCAGTAATACTAACCTACTTATTCTGATATTCTCACTCTGACTCTCTCTCTCTCTGTCTCTGTCTCACTCTCTTTCTCTATATATGTATATGTGCACACATATGTACATGTGCACATGTAAGCATATGTAGATAGATATTGATAGATGAGTAGATATCTATAGAGTATATATGGATATATCCAGATGTCTTTAGATAGACAAATCTATCTAGCTATCTGAAAGATACATGTCTATATAAATATATAGTGATTTAAATATTAGAATATAAATCAGTCATATTTATAAAGAAATAAAGCCAATTTATTTATTAAAAACAACATAAAAATTAAATAATATGTTACTGCAAACAAACACTATTACTTTTTCCTCCTTGACAATTAATTTCTCCTCTCAACGTTTTCATGACTTTTTTAAAACTGTTTTTCCTGTATGTCTGACCTCTCTTTATTAGTCTCCTTTGCTGGATCTTTATTCAAGTATGCTCACTAATGTCTTCAAAAGATCTATCTTAGGACCTTCTTTTTTCTCTCTGTCTAGTATTTTGCTTGGTGATTTTGTCATGTTCTAAGGGTTCACTTGTCATATCTATGGAGATAATTCCTATATCTGCATATCTGACCCTAGTATCATTTCAGAGCTCCATGGTATCTCATATTAAAAAACAAAACTCTCTTTTAGTCATTGCAAATTCAATTTGTCAAAAACAAAACAATCTGCTCTTCCTCAAGCACTCTCTTTGTTCCAACTTTCCTCTTATTATTAATGGTGTGTCTTTATCATTCCAGTCACCCAGAATCACAACTTCAATATTATCCTTGACTTATTCACATATATAAAATTTACCTTTACATGTTGTCATTTCTATATTCACGGCATTCTCATATAGATCCCTCTTTTCTTTACTCACATAGATGTAGGCTTTTATCACCTCAGATCTATACTATTGCAATAGCCTCCTGCTTGTTCTTCTGGCTTCAAGTCTATCAACTTCAATCCAACCTCCACACAGCTGACAAATTGATTTTGCTAAACATAGTCATGTTTCAAAGAGTGTTTGTGCTTTTCTTTTTCTTTCTATAGTTGAGTTAAAAACAATTTGGTTTGAGTGATCCTAAAATGTTGAGGATTCAGACTGGTGTCATGGGATGTTTCAAAAAAAAATTTGCAGGCTCCAAGTCAAGGGGCAAAATTTATTATAATTTTAAGTCCAATTAAAGCAGGCTAAATTCCAAAAGAAGTTGACAAAGAGGCAAGAGCAAGCGGGTAAATTTATAAGAAAAAGTAAAGAAAGCCAGGTGCTTCATATCGCTGATATACTAATTTTATGACTTAAAGGTGGATTTGAAGAGTGATCTGGTTCTGACTTCATGCACAAATACAATACAAATACAAATACAAATTCCCTGGACAAAGCTGAGGGAGGCAGGGAACCCTCTGGAGGTGTGTTTTTAGGCCAAAACATCACCAGTTCTAGTAGGAGACATCCGATTTTGGTCTGTGCCTCAATATTATCCCTCATTAGTCTTAGCAACCCCATTTTAGATCAGCATCCTGGCCATATTAAAGCAAGATAGCCTAAAGGAAGAAATACACAATTCCTAACTATACCATTCCCAAGGCCTGGTGATCTTGGAGTTATTCCTAAAGGCTGCAGCACATAGTCTTCTCCCCAACTCAACTATTCAATAAAATACAAGTGATTTTCTATTGCATTCAGATTGAAATATGAAAGATTCAGTTCAACACTTAAAGCCCTTCATACTCTGGCTCTCTCCTACCTCTTGTTCTTATAGCAGGGCTTCATAATAAAAACTCATCCCAGCTTGTCTGGTGTTTGTCTGAGCTTAGAGAACACCTAATATTGGTCAAAGCAACCCAATAATGATACAATTTTGTCAGAAAGTGAGATCATCCAAAGGGTGAGTATAAAGGATCGTCATTACTCTAACCTCAGAGAATAGCTTATTGGGTCTTAGCTATGGAAAACAGGGTAGCTCCTAATATATTGATAATGTATACACTAAGAATCAGGGGATAGCTTTTGTATTTTTTTTCTCCTGTTAAACTGTGAATTGTTTGAGATTAAAGAGTATGTTTGTGCCTTTCCTTTGTTCCTAAAGTTGAGCACATTGTCTGGAATACAATGTGAATGCTTGTTGACTGACAGACAATTAACAAAAGCAAGATATTGGAGACTAAAATGGCTAGTATGATAGGTATAATGATGCTTTGCAATGATCTTCCACTCACCCCTGTCTTTCCTCTATGATTATCTTTTATCTACTCAGTATATAATGTTTATAAACTTAGTTATTTACATGTTTGTCTCCTTCCATTAAAATGTAAATGCAATGAGTTTAGGGACAGGTTTTCCTGCCCCCTTTCTTTGTATCTGCAGGATTTAGCACAGTGTTTGGAACTGAGTACTGTAAGAACATTTTAAATGTTTATTGGGTATTTATCTTCTAGGATTTGGGAAAGATGACAGAGATAACATGAGTGAAAATATTCATGTACATTCACGATTTCATGATTTCAAAATTCTTTCCAGTGATGTTTATTTCAAAGTATTTTCAAAGAGGTCCAATAATAGTGTGACTGGTGTCTTGATTTCTGCAGGAACTGAATTTAAGTATTGTCTCTCCCCAAGTCATCAAGATCCAATGGCAAGACAAAAGTCAATAAGTTGGCAATGACCCAGGATTCAGTGAAAGAACTCAACATCCTCAAATGTGACATATATCTTCAGTGATACGTGTCTTTGCACATTTTATGTTGCATTAATACTATGCTGGAGCCATTTCTGATTGGCTCAGAAGAAATATCTGTTAAATTTTCCATGTGAGAATTTTTTAAAATATTAACTTTTTTTGCATTTACAATTTCAATATGTTTTCAAATTTTGAGTTCCAAATTCTCTCCCTCCTTCCCTGCAAGTCATCATTGAAAAGTCAAGCAATTTAACATAGTGTTCAGTACAGGCTAGTTCCTTGGAGGGCCTCAGGGTCAGCCAGAGTCAGGATAAATAAAAGTCCTTAGTCTTTAGGAAGAGAAGTGAAGTAGACAGACAAACTGTCACGAGGCTTGCCAAAGATGTATCCTTGATTCTCAAGTTCGGAGCCACCCCTTTTTCTCCCCCTCCTCCTGTCGCAAAGTGACTTTGGTCTTTGTCCCTCACTCTGAAATCCTTGCCTCTGAGTATCTTAACACCAAACATTCAGCAAGGACCTGAAGTGCTTGCTGTGAGAAGCAGTGAGAAGAATTATTTATCCAAACATATGCTAATAAAGTCATTGTCTCATATAGAATAGATAATTAGCCTTAAGTGCTCCGTTGTCTGATTTAAGCATACCTTCTTGGAGTTTCAGCTCTCTACAACACAGGTTATGTATCTGTAGTCATGCAAGTCACTTTTCCATGTAAATCATTCTGTGAAATAAAACATAGAAAAAATTAAAGAAAATAAAGAAACAACATCTTTGGCCTGCATTTCAGACTTTAACAGTTCTTTCTCTAGAGATAGATAGCATCTTTTATCATAAATCTTATAGAATTATATTAGGATCATGGAATTGCTGAGAATAACTAAGTGATTCATAAGAGATCATCATACAATATTGTTATGATTGTGTATAATATTCTCCAGGTTTTGTTCATTTTACTTTACTTTAGTTCATGTAAGCTTTTCTACATTTTTCTGACAACACCTTGATCATCATTTCTTAAAACAGAATTGCATTCCTTAGTAATCATATACAACAACTTGCTCAGTCATTCTTCGATTGAAGAGTATTTTCTCAATTTCCAGTTTTTTGTCATCATCTACTATAAACAGCACCTCTAAGCCTGGGATTTGGGGGATGGTGCCTCTGGCTTCACTTCAGCTCTCCCCTCTGACCTGGAACCCCAAACCAAAAACTCTCCCATACTGCAAGTGCCCCAAGTTAGCTAGCAGTGTTTCTGCTCCACTGTTTGCACTAAACCAAGTGTTCTGGTTTCTTCTTACCTAGGGCAGCTTCTTTGGAGCACAGCTGGGTCTCATTTCCTAATCAGCTGAAGTTTCTTCAGTCTTTCTGGACTCAGACCCCTCAACTACCCAAGTTGCTCAGGAATGAAAGTTCCTGTGATACAGTTTGAGGTTACCTGCGAACTCAGGTAGATTCAGGGTTCCCCTTTTGCTATTTCAGTGAAGCTAGCCTGGAGGTGTTGACACTTAACACATGTTTAAATGTCAATTCTACAGTCTTGGGATTTTATTAAGTTTTCCCAGAATGAACCCTGTTTTGCCCCAAGTGTTTTTTGTTTTTCACTATTCAATGTTTACTCTGAGGTACAATTTTGTTTTATTTGTGGGGGAAATCTGAAAAGCTTGGAATTTTCTGATCTATTCCACCATCTTTTCAGAAGAATCATTCTCTTGTAAAGTCTTTTTGAGGCCTCTTTGAAATCACTTGATTTTTCATCCCTTAATTTTTTTTAGATAATCATGCCATCATATTCTACTCACACTTCTAATTTCTGCTTATATATACTCCTTTTATTGCCCTGATAATGAGAAAGTTTTGAGGATTTTTAAATCATTTTCACATGGAGGAATATAGTTTAATTTTGTCAAATCCCTTGTGATATCTCCTTCCTGTTTACCTTTTTACGTTTCTTTGGCATCTTGAATTTGAAAGTCAAATTTTTAATTCATCTCTGTTCTTTTCATTAGGAATATTTCAGAGTTTTTTATTTCATTAAATAACCATTTTTCCCCTGAAGGAGAGGAGTTTTTCTGGGTAGGTAATTCTTGAATATATTCCTAGTTTTTTTATCCTTCTGAATATCATATTTTAAGCCCTCAAATTCTTTAAGGTAGAAACTGCCAATTTTTATTTTATCCTGACTGTGGCTCTACTATATTTGAATTGTTTTCTTTATGGCTGCTTGCAGTATTTTCTCTTTGATATGGGCAGTATGGAATTTGGCTTTAATATTGCTGGAAATTTTCATTTTTAAGTCTTTCAGGAGATTATTGGTGAATTCTTTTAATTTCTTTTTATGATTCTAGGATATCAGGGCAATTTTCTTTTATAATTCCTTGAAAGATTATATATAGCCTTTTTACTTATTTTTGTAGCATTATGACTTTTAGGTAGTCCAATAATTTTTTTTCCCCTAAGGCAATTGGGGTTAAGTGACTTGTCCAGGGTCACACAGCTAGAAAGTGTTAAGTGTCTGAGGCCAAATTTGAACTCAGGTCCTCCTGACTTCAGAGCTGATACTCTATCCACTGTGCAACCTAGCTGCCCCCATAGCTCAATAATTCTTAACATATCTTTCCTGGATCCATTTTCTAGGTCAGTTATTTTCTTAATGAGATATTTCACATTTCTTCTTTTTTTCATTTTTTTTTAAATTTTTCTTATTGATTTTATAATAGTCATTAGATTCCATTTGCTCTTTTAAGAAATTATTTTATTCAATCAGTTTTTTTAACCTCCTTTTCCATTTGATCAATTTTACTTTTAAAGAATTTTTTTTTTCCTCTTCAGTAAAATTTTATATATCTTTTTTCCCCATTTGGTCAATTCTTTTTTCCAAATTATTTTCCTCTTCATTGGATTTTTGTGTCTCTTTTATCATTTGTCATTTTCTTTTTAACATGTTATTTTCTTCAATTTTCTTTCAATTTCTTTCAATTCAATTTCTCCTTTACTAAGCTATTGACTATTTTTCCCATAAATTTTTGCATCACTCTCATTTCTTATCTCATTTTTTTTTCTCAGTTTATTTCTTGACTTTTAGCACTATGCTAAAGTGGGTTTCTGCTTTCCAAGTGAAAGGGATACTCTTTCAAGCTTCAAGTTTCCTTTTTTGTTGTTGTAGTTTGTGTAACTATTTTCAGAGGTAATTCTGGGGACCTGTAAGTTTTTTGCTCTTACCAGGTGTAAGATCTAGGGAGATCCAATAACACTCTTATTAATCCTAGAACTGTGACCAAGAATCCCGCTCCCTTGTGGTCCTAAGCTCTGCTTGTGATAGTAGTGATCTCTGGAATCTAGATCAAAGCACCGACAATGCAACAGAAAGGGATCTCTGTACATCTCCTTCTGAACAATTGTCCAATCCTCTCACTGTCTGTAACCTGAGATGAGAAAACCTTCACTGATGTCATTGATTGATGGTCTAGATGGCTACTCCTGGTTTGTTAGGGCCTAGTCTGCATAAATTAAGCCTGCACTGGATTGTATTCTTCTCTTTGTGCTTTTTTTCTTCCTGTGCTTTATTCTGACTCAAATAGTCTTGAGTTGGAAAATTGTTTGACTCTTTCTTTTTATGGATTATGCTGCTCTAGAATTTGTTTAGAATAATTATTTAAAGGTATGTGTAGGGGTTAGGGGAGAGCTTGGGCAATCTTTGCTATTATTCTGCCATCTTATTTCTGTCTTCAAGGACAGCTCCCAGAGTGAGCATCAGAAACTGGAAAGCACTATGAGTAAGAAATTTATTTATTATTTTGTTGTTTACTTAGATATAAGAAAGTGATAGAAATAATGCTAATGATGCAAATTAAATTTAAAAGTGTATTAACTGTTAAACATTTTTCAGGATATTTCTTTTTCACATTGTCCCATAAATTAACAATGGGTTCCATTCAACGTGATGAGGTCTTTTCTTGTTTTCCCCTAAGTTCTTTTTAGCAAGAGAAAATGAAGGCTTTCTAATGAATGTCGTTGGTGCTTTAAAAATTGTGTAGAGATTTTGCAAATATAACATACTATAATTACTGTTTCTAATTACAGGATAATATTTTATCTGTATAATAACCTCCTCTGATGAAAAAAATGTTAATATTCATTCAATATCAAAATAAGGTAAAAATGGGTATATAATTTAAGCATAAAGATTGATACCATAAGCAAATTAGGAGAACATGGGATAATTTATCCATCAGATCTTTGAAGAAGGAAGGAAATTATGTCCAAAGAAGAACTACAGAATATTATGAAATGCAAAATGAATAACTTTAGTTACATTAAATTTAAAAATTTCTGCACAAACAAAACAAAGACAAACAAAATTAAAAGGAATAGAAACCTGGAAAAAAAATTTACATCCAGTGTTACTTATAAAAGCTTCTTTTCTAAATTATAAAGAACTGTGTCAAATTTATATGAATACAAGTTATTCCCCAATTGATAAATGGTCAAAGGTTATGAAAAGACAATTTTCAGATGATGAAATTAAAGCCATATATAGTCATATGAAAAAATGTTCTAAATCATTATTGATTGGAGAAATGCAAATTAAAACAACTCTGAGATACCACTTTACACCTCTCAGATTGGCTAAAATGACAGGAAAAAATAATGATAAACGTTGGAGGGAATATGGGAAAACAGAGATTAATGTATTGTTGGTGGAGTTGTGAAATGATCTAACTATTCTGGAGAACAATTTGGAACTATGCCCAAAGAGCTATAAAACTTTGTATACCCTTTGATCCAGGTACTATTACTCCTTCTGTATCCCAAGGAAGTTATAAAGGATGGAAAAGAACACCAATGTGCAAAAATGTTTGTAGTGGCTCTATTTGTAGTGGCAAAGAATTGAAAAATGAGGAGATGCTCATCAATTGGGGAATGGCTAAACATGTTATGGTATATGAAAGTAATGGAATATTTTTATTTTATAAAAAAGATGAACAGGCTGGTTTTAGAAAGGCCTGGAAAGATTTACATGAACTAATGCAGAGCAAAGCAAGCAGAATCTGGAATACAGTATACACAGTAACAGCAAGATTGTGTGATGATCAAGTATTAAAGATTTAGTTCTTCTCAATAGTTCAATGATCCAAGGAAATCCCAATGTACTTTGGACAGAAAATGCCATCTGGATCCAGAGAGAGAACTGAGTAGAATGAATGTAAATCAACACATACTATGTTCATGTCTTTTTTTTTTTTCTTTTTTGTTCTGTTTATTTTTTCCTATTTCCTGGTTTTTCTCTTGTGTTCTGATTTTTTTCTTCCAACATGATTTTTTTTATACGTATATTATAGCTTTTTATTTACAAGATATATGCATGGGTATTTTTTCAGCATTGATAATTGCAAAACCTTTTGTTTCAACTTTACCCCTTCTTTCCCCCACCTCTTACCCCAGATGGCAGGTTGACCTATGCATGTTAAATATTCCCAACATGATTCTTAAAGAAATGTGTATTTTTTTAAATTAATGTACATGAATAGCCAGAAAAAAGGAAACAAAACAAATAAATAAAAAACTAACACTCATATTCTACTTTAATGTTTTTAAAACACTTTACATATGTTATCTAATTTGATCCACAACTTTAAAATTAAATGATGATATTCTCGATTTGTAGTTAAAGAAATTGCAACTGATAAAGGTTAAATGGCTTTCTCAGTTCAGTTAAAATCTTGAATTCATGTCTTCCTGGTAAGAGGCTTAAAACTAATTATTATCATCTAAATGCCTATATAACTCATAAATCGCCAAGAATTACTGAAGTTCATGAAACTGCATATCTATGCAGTATCGGACAACAATTTTGGTGTCCAATATGGATTCTGGGAAAATGATAATGGAGTTCAGAAAATTCCAAGCTCTCCAGACCATAACCTACGATTAAAGGTGCTTACACTAATAAGTTCTCATTTTTTAAAAAGTGATTAAGCTAAGGAGAAAGAAGTGAATTATAGAAAATATTGGAACAGGAAAGAGTGGGGTTCATCTTAAGAGGACATTGAAGCAAAAAATGCCTCTTCTACTCCAAGAGTAACCTTAAATAGCTACCTGCTCAGAAATAATTTACTAAAGAACTCAAAAAAGACTTTATAAATCAAAAAAGGGATATTGAGGGGGGGAAAAAACTCAAACAAAATGAACAAAAGAAATAACATCCAAAAAAGATTATGAAAAAAATTATCCAACTAGAAAAAGAAATCCAGGGAAGAAAATAACTTTTTGAAAATTGGAATTGGGTGAGGGAAAGCCAATGAAGGTATGAGACCAAGAAATAATAAAACAAAATATAAAGAATGAAAAAAAATAGAATATAAAACATCTTATAATATCTGGAGATCAGATCAAGAAGAAAAAACATAAGAATATCTGGACTACCTGAAATTTTTGACCAAAAAAGGAACTTTGATGCAATAATGCAAGAAATAATCAAAGAAAACAGCCTTGAAGTGATAGAACATGAGGGGAAAACAGAAATTGGAAAAAAAATCCACTGATCATCACTTCAAAGGGATTCTACAAGGAAAACACATAGGAATATTATTTCTATATTTCAAAATCCACAGATCAAAGAAAAAATCTGCAAGAAACAAAAACAACAACAAAATTCAATATGCTGGAGCTACAATTAAAATTGTACAGGATTTATAAGTAGCTAAAATAAAAGATTTCTGGTCCAGGATTAATACATACCAACAATTAAAAGAACTAGTCATGTGGTGAAAAATTTATATTCAGAAAAACTAAGCATAATATTGAATGAAAAAAACTGGCATTCAATAAACTTGCATAGTTTTGAGACTTTGTCTCAACTAAATCTGAATAATAGAATTAATAGAAAATTTAGTATATAAGAGCCAAACATCAAAGATCAATTTCAAAGGCTCAACAAAGACATTATTATTTTTATATTTTTTTTTTACATGGAAATGTAAACTGTATGTTTAAGATTAATATTAGTAATTGGGTAGCTCAAATAAAATATTGGGACAGAGCTGAGTATGATGTGACTCTAAAAAGCAAAACTGTCTAGAAAAGATAAAATGTTTATTTTACTATACAAATGAAGCTCAGAGGAAAAACTGGCACAGAGACATTGGTGGGGGAGGGCTGGTAATTCAGAAAATATACTCACATTGGGAATGGGTTAAATAGAGAACTACTCTCACATAAATATGTATATATTATACATACACAATCAGTATGTATGTATATATGTTCATATTTATATGTGTGTGTATGCATGTATGTGTAAGAAAAAAATCTACATTATATGTCAACCACATCAATATTGTTAGATGCATGTCTATATATGTGTAAAAGGGTGTGTGTGTGTGTGTATATATATATATATATATATATATATATATACATACATATTATATTTATGTGCATATATGTGTTTATGTATGCATGGATATATACACATGTGCATATCTCTCTATATATATACCTATATGCACAGATATGCATGTGTGCTTATGTTTGTGTGCATATACATATACCAGTCCTTAGCTGTAATCTGCTTGGGGAAGGGCAGGGAGGATGAAAGGGGGAAAAAGAATGAAATTAAAAAATGCATTGCAGAGAACAAAAGGATAGCCTACAAGGAAGCAAAAAAAAAAAAAAAAAAAAAAAAGGACAGTCATGAATATATTGTCCCTTTTATTATTACATATGCTTTTTTGAAATGGAAATTTATTGTTCCTTTTTTTTTGTCTTGGGATAATAAATAAGTCATTTACAGGTGATCATCTTAAAATATTAATGTCACTTTGTGAACAGTACAATTATTGCTCATGAAAATCTTTTCCTTTTTTCTACATAATCTTGCTTATCATTTCTTTTTTTTACTTTATGAATCATATTAGGAGAGAAAAATCAGAGCAAAAGGGAAAAAGTGTAAGAGAGATTAAAAAAAAAAGAAAAAGAAGTGAATATAGCATGTGTTTATTTACATTCAGTTTCCTTGGTTCTTTTTCTGGATACATTTGGCATTTTCTGTCCAAAGTCTATTGGGATTGCCTTGGATCATTGAACCACTGAAAAGAACCAAGTCTTTCATAGCTGATCTTCTCACATTCTTGCTGTTGTTGTATACAAGGTATTCCTGGTTCTGCTTGTTTCACTCAGCATTATTTCATGTAAATCTTCCCAGGCCTTTTTAAAATCAGCTTGTTTGTCATTTTTTTTTAAAAATAGAACAATAATATTCCATTATCTTCACATAGAACAAGTTGTTCAGCCATTTTCCATTTGATAAGCATCTACTCTTTTTCCAATTATTTGCTACAATTGGTAATTTCCAATTAACTGCTACAAACATCTTTGCACATGTGAATCCTTTTTCCTCCTTTAAGATTTTCTTGGGAAACAGAAACAATAATGGCATTGCTGAGTCAAAGGGCATGCACAGTTTTATACCCCTTTGGGCATGGTTCCAAATTGCTCAACAGAGTTGTTGGATCATTTCACAACTCTACCAACAATGCATTAGTGTCCCCTGTTTTCCCACATTGCCTCCAATATTTATCATTATCTTTTTCTGTAATTTTAGCAAATCTGAGAAGTGTTAGGTATTTATTATTACTTAATCCTCCCTGAAGTTTCATTGGGCATGTGGCAATAGTTTGTTTTGTTTTAGTTTTTTTTTTTTCCTTACTGTCTTTCTTTTTTTTTATTTCCCTCCTTATTTTGTATTTAGTTTTAAATAAATATTCACAAAAAAGAATTTTTGTGTCTCATTTTACTTAATATTTTGTCAGTCTTTGATTAACTTGTAAAACTTATATTTATAATTAGTTAATGCATTATCAATATATTATACATGAACAAAGGAAGGAAGAATGAATGAATGAATGAATGAATGGAAGAAAATCTGGATTTAAAATTTCATCTATTTAAGGATCTCCTTACTTTCATTGGAGTGGTATCTGTTGGAATCCTTACTAACTGCTAACTAATTAGAGTTGATCTAATCTTACAAGAAGATGTTTTGGCCAGAACCTGAAACTAGGTACTAAGTAGAACTAATCAATACAAGGCTTGTGTTCACACCTTTACTCATTGGAGTTCAATGAGTTCACACCTCCCTTGAAGCTCTTTGGGCCAAAGAGCACTATGGGAGAAAACCCATAATCCCTCTCTCTGGAAGGAGCATAAATAGGCCAATGGGCCAGTTGAAGGAGTTCTTGAGAGGAAGACGCTACAAGTCGAGATTTCACCGGAATGACATGAAGACTGGAGCTGGTTGGAGGCTGAAGAAAGCAGAGGCAGAGGCTGAAGGACCAGACCTTTGGATTTAAAGACATTTGGAGAGAGCTCTTGGAACCAAGCAGAGAGATAGGCCTCTAAGCTAACCGGGCTATATTGGAGATAATAAAAGATCTGAACTTTTATCACCTGGCTGTATTTTGAGAAGAAAAAGCTCACCACAGGTATCAGCTGCATAATTGAAACTATTGGTACTTCTTCCAGGAACTTTAATTCTGGCTTTTGATTTATTGAGCTTAGCACTTCATATGATGCACTCTGCTTTTAAGTTAAATTTATAAGGTGATGGTATACTCCTTGTTCTATTCCTTTAACAAAAACCAATCAGCTGTTTCATGTTCCAACTGATGCTTCTTAGCCCGTATATAGGTTAGAACGACAAAGGGAGCACTTGCCCTAATGAAAACAATCAAACAACAGCAACAAAAATCACATCACTATAACATTGACATTTTATAAGTCTTTCTAGTTTAAGAGATTTTCCTGAGACATGGTAGTTTCGATTGAGTCACCCTATGATTTTATGTCTGAGGCAGAACTTTAATTCAGAGCTCTTGACATTGAAGCTGGCTCTCTATCCACTATGATAAACTATATCTTACATATAATATATACATACATATATATATAAAGAGAGAGATACACATACATGTGTGTATTTGTGTGTACAAATATGATATATGTGTGTGTGTGTGTGTGTGTGTGGGTGAAAGTGTAGTGGGGAGGGAGCTAGGTATGAGTGTGTGTATAAATACACATACATATACATATGTGTGTGTTTATGTATAGTGTGGTTTAATCTGCTGTATGTACAGATCCCATTATGTTTCTCAGCTAATACAACATTTTCCAATGGAGCATTCTGGGTAAATGTCTTTAAGCAGAATCTTGTTGTCCCCATTCAAGTATCTTAGAGTAAAATTGGAGAATATGGGATTTTTTTGGTAAAAGACTCCAACTATATGGCTAGACAATTGAAATTAGTAATAGAATATACATGCACATTCCACAGTTTCTCTAAGGTACTTTCCTTATACATCAGCATGATATTCCCAAAAGACATTATATGTAAGTATTCATATATACATACACACATATTTTTATTAGGGGATAATAAACTGGCATTGTCTCTTAAAATCTAAACATGAATTCCTAAACTTCAGAAAGCTGAAAAATTGACTATCTTATTTGCAAGATTTGCTCTAGCATCCTAGTGTTTAACATTATTAGTCAGTGACAGAAAGCATTGATCCCTTGTTAAGTAGATATTATTCTTAGTAGATGTTGCATGGTAGTAGAAGATAGCAGGGTAATATAAATGGCAGGGAAAGAAAGGTTTAAAACTAGAGAAAAATCACAAAAAAATCATATGTTTTATCATCTTTAGAGTCAGTGTCATTTCCATTAAACTGCTTCTCAGAATATGCATTCACTCTATGAAGCTAAGTGACTTTTTGAAATAAGTGAATATCTCAGAATGTATCTGATAGAGATCAATGTTTTTCTCAATAAAAAGCTGCTTAAAATAGGATATAAAAACAGCTAGGTGGAACAGTGGATAGAGCATTAGCCGAAAGTCAGGAGAACCTGAGTACAAATCTGCTTTCAGACACTTAACACTTCCTAGCTGTGTGACTCTGGGCAAGTGACTTAACCCCAATTGCCTCAGCAAAAAAAATAAAAAAGGATATAGTATAGGAGAAAATAATAAAATGGTTGTGGAAGAAAAAAAAAGTTGGACAAGATCATAGAAAAACTGACAGTAAAAATAGTTGTGTAGCACCCCAATGATAAATAGAATGATGAAATGTATAATCAATGGATTTATAATTGAAAGATAATTAAAGAAAGAGAGACACTGAAATAATATCATTGTAGCTTGAAAATCAATTTAGTAAATAAAAATATAACATGCCTAGTACTGCCCCAACCTAGAAGTATCATATCAAGTTCAAAGTCTGCAGAAGCAGCCTCCCATACAGTCCCATGCAGAGACATCTTGTATATCCCTTCATAGCTATGCATTGGGCACAGAAGAGAGAGAAGTATAAGAAAATGCATGTGTTTCATGGAATATGTTTCTTAAAATACTCAACCTCAAAGGTCATAGGAAATAAATAAGATATTTTGTTCAGTCTGAATTGGCTAAGGCTTGTCATTCAGTGAAAACTCAGGCTTGTCTAACTTTTATGATTGTTTCACATGAAAAACACTTACAGTAACAGAATTCTTTGACATGTGATGAAATGATTACATGACTTTTTAAAAAAAATCTGTTTTGCTATATTTGTTGTGCTGAAAATACACTTAAAATATTCAGAAGGGAATAATCATGTGTTTTGAAGAGACTAGAGATAAGTAGAGGCTATAAAATGCTTTATTTGCTTAATTTATGACAAAGAAACTTGCACAAAATTTTTGGGTGGAAGAAGGCTGGGCAAGGAGTCAAGAAGGTATCATTAACAAAGCATATAATGAAGGTGAGCATTGTATGCCATAGGGGCAACACTATTGATTCATCAGTTTGTTTTATTCCCTTTAGGCCTTCATCCTATTTTAGGTAAAATCACTCATAGTTTCAAGTTGGACTCATTTGTGATGATCTTTCTCTCATCTGTCAAAACTCACACATGGTCCAATGAGTTCCTTTGATGTATCATTCATCTGCTACTTCTTTTGTTTCTCTTTTCTTAGTTTCTCAATCTAAACAGTAGTCAACAATTCTCAGATATCATGGAACTTATTAAACAAAAGCCTATTACCTCTCCAGATCTGCTCAATTTTATATTTTTTTTAGCCCCTTGATCACAGAAGTTGTAGAAGATAAGTCTACAAGTCATTCCCTTTGTTAGCATATCATCTCATCACCAATACTTTAGGCATCACAGAGCCTTGGTACATTTTTCAAAGAATTATTTGCTCTTTTCATTTAGAACTACATTTTAAACTGGGTAGAAGCCAATAAATCTTAACTTTAATTTTTAAAAATGGCATATGCTTCATACTCCTCATTCTAATTTGTTTTCCTATCACAGCTTAGAAGATTGTTTTTTGAAGATCTACAATGAATTCAGCAGTATGTTACTATGAGGAATACAGAAGTCTGAAGCAAGGCCAATGCCCTATGCCCGTGTGTAGTTAATATTCTACTTAAAGAGACAAAACTTACACACCAACAATAAAAGTAAATATTAAAATGTCCTATAATTAAGTAATAAATTGCATGGTAGAGATTATATGATGTAAAAAAAAAATTCTAAGACAAATCAGAGAAAGTGTTATAATTAAGGGTGGTTTCACAATTATGTGGTGGCCATATCTCTATTTTGGTCATGAAGAATACTAAGTTATTCAAGTCTATATATATATAATTGAAAAAAAAAACTTACCTGGCTATCCCAGTACTTGCTAAATATAGGCACATAGCATGAAAAATCTATATAATAGAATTGAAAAGTAAAATGCTGAGTTCTTTGAAAGTTGTGCTGCTGCTCCTTGAGATTCTACTAAAGTCATCTCAGCAACAACTTGCATGCAATGCAACATCCCATATTCTCAATTGTTACTATGCTGTGTCTGCTCTCTTATTTTTACATAACATATGAGACTCATTGCTTGAAATACAATTTATGGATTTTATAATAGATTTGTGAATTATTAATGTGTCTTTCAGTTGTAACTTTCAGTGTGTTGTCACTCAGTAAATAATGAAGTGCCAGAAATCAACAAGCAAAATGACATTTCCAAAAATGTAGAGAGCTGTTCAATAAAGTTATAGGATTCTAGTGACTTCGTGGTGGGCAAGACTGAGTCAATGACAAGTCTGAATGACAAAAACTATGGTTCCAACATGATCTAACAGCTGAACCTATGGATGATAAACAAATATTTGAGACCATATTCAGAAAGTCCTTCAGAACACTACTTCTTGAAATGACAAAAGAGAAACCTTTACCTTTCTTGAAAGATTTAGCTAAAAGAGCCTGAAAATCATATGTTCCAATATTTCTATCTAACAGTATTTACTAAGTAACCAAACTGAATTGTTATGTATGTAAATATTTTAGGTAAAAACTATTTTTAGTATTTACTAAATTTGTTATTTAGAATCAAATTAAAATTAATTCCATTCCATCAAACTTAGGCTTCTACCCATATCAAAAAGTATTTAATATGTAAATAGTGATCTAAACACAGCAAAAAATAAAATGCCTAAGTAAAATTTCCCCTTCATTAACTAATAGCCTAATAAAGACACACTTTTATTGGTATATATCTAAAAGAGTTAAACCAATTTTGTTGTTCTTCTGTGTAGGTATTCTATTTAACAATGCAGATTGCAAATTTCCCCATGCTGGCTTATCCCGTACAGTTTTTCTATAAGTAATCCACTCAATGCATTAAAGTCTTTCCTTGAAATAAATAAACAAATGAATAGGTAGATCAGTTAGTAAATGAAGAAAGAAAGAGGGAAGGATGGAAAAAAGAAAGGAAAGAGGGAAGAAGGAAAGAAGGAAGGAAGAAAGAAAGGAAGGAAGGAAGAAAGAAGGAAGAAAAGAAGGAAGAGAGCAAGGGAAAAAAGGAGGAAAGAAATACAAAAAAGGTTTGTCATAGTAAGACTTTTTCTCTTTGTTTTGGTAATTTTGAGGAAGTTTGGTCTCTCCTTTGTGGAAAATAGTGAATACATTGTGATTATGACATTGTGATAGATCCAGAGATCACATCATCATCCAAGCAGTCCTATATGGTCAAGCACAAAATTTATTTATTTATTTATTTAATTGTAACTTTTTATTGACAGAACATATGCCTGGGTAATTTTTTTTACAACATTATCCCTTGCACTCATTTCTGTTCCAACTTTTCCCTTCCCTCCCTCCACCCCCTCCCCTAGATGGCAAGCAGTCTTATACATGTTAAATATGTCATAGTATATCCTCGATACAATATATGTGAAGTACTAAATTTAAATAGCAACCTTCAAATTTTAGAGCAATAGTCAATGATTAGAAACTAAACTAAATTCTGAATCTAATCCCTTAACAGAATGAAGTAGTGAAGAGGAGAATATACTCTTAAGGTACTTACTCCCTTAGTAAAAAGCTTTGTAAGAGCTATTAAATATTAAATGTTTAAATAGAACCACTGTGATAGTCACTTGTCCCCCTTTAATGGGAGTGGGGAGTAAGACACATAATTGGTATATTCCCAAACCAATGGTAGTAGAGAGAGACAACCCCAAACCTTCAGGATATAACCATGAAAACACAGGGAGCAATCCAGACTTGGGGAAAGAGTCCTAGAATACATATAGTACAAAATGTCAAACATTACTAATAATTTCATCTTCCTTTGATCATCCTACATATTTCTCTTCCTTTCTGGATCATTTTCAGTTTTACTTTTTCTATAAAGTTTAGTACAGTACTTGAGACCTAGTAGGTGCTATTGTTAGATTCATATACGTATGGTCTTCCAATAAAATATTGGTACTCTTATTCTACAGTAAAATTGGAGGGGGATGGAATATGGGAAGGTGGGGAAGGGTGATAAAAGGGAAAGCATATTGAAGGAGGGAGTGGTCAGTACCAAAACACTTTTGAAGAGGGACTGGGTGAAAGGAGAGAGAGAATAAATGGGGGGAAAAATAATTAGCAATAGTAATTGTAAAAAGAAATTTGAAGCAAGTTTCTGTGACAATAACTCATTCCTCAAACACATAGAGAACTGATCCAGTCTGAGATCATCCTACTCAGTTCTCAAAAACGATCATTAACTGTCTTCACTGCCTGTCCAACATACATATGTTGAGGGTTTACTGTCTACTTAAATGTCATAATCAGAGCATAAATTTTAAAGTATTTCCTAATAGTAGTGGTCAAGGGAAGGATATATTTGTGATATAGGATATAAAGAATAGTCACTGGATTTTTAAGTTTAGAAGAGAAAGTATTAACAGAAAAGAGAAAAGTATAAAAGAAAAAAAAGCATATACAATTTCAATGGGAATTTTAAGGATTAGAGAATGATGACTTTTAAGAATGCTGAGATTGTAGAAGCAAAATAGAGCAGATAGAATCAAAAGTGTGTGATGAAAGGTTTTAAATTTCTAATTATTTTCAAAATTAAAGTGGAGTCCAGTTGTTCATATACCAAAGATATTATGAAGGGGATTCCTTAAAAGAAAGAAAGTAATTTAGGAAAGATAAACTTGGAAGTCCCTCTGAACCTTAAGGTTATTTTAAAATGTGGCATTGATTTGGACAGAGAAGATAGATTGATGAACCTAAAAAGAATCTAAAATTTCAATATTAGAAAATCAATTTTTAAAGACTTTTACAACCCTACACCCAAAAAAGATGGGGGGTAATTCTTTAAATCATTACCATTCATTTCTGTCTTAGTGCAAATGATGAATCTGAGAACAAGGAGGCAGAAAAAAAGAGTTGGTGTTTATTTTTGTTTTTGTCTGTCAACACAGAGGCAATGAGAATCAAGGTGAAGAGGGGAAAGGGATTCAAATGAGTAAGCCAGGGGTGTTCAAAATAAAATTTATTCATTCACAATTTAATCAATCATTCAGTAACTGTGGTGAAGCATGAAATATTTTTATGCAATGTTAAGTTATAAGAACTAATCTCAGTACTTTGATGGATGAATGTAAATAATCTAAGGAAGATAAAGCACTTAAAGTGCTTTGTGATCATGACCTGCTGAGTCTTTCATAAAGTTTTCTTTTCTGTATATTAGTATTCCAGTACTTTCTATGAATGAAGGGACATGATTTTAATGACCCCCAGGCTATATTTATATTTACAAAATGAGAGCTTATATCTATACTGTTGGCAAGTACCTAATCTTGACAGTCTGTCTTTAGGCAAGGACCTTTCAAAATTAGAGATACTACTTTGCATTTTATTCATTTCACACCAACTGAATCTGATAATCTTTTTTATTAGTTGGGGTTAAGAGTGCTTGAATACTCCCAGGAAGTTCCAATTCAGTAATATCTGCCTAGGTTGAGACTGCAAGTTTACATGTGATAACTTCTATGAACTCATTGCATTTTCTCTGTATTGAATGCAAAACAAGGCATAGTTTTCCTGTTCATCATTTCAGGTCATCTTTTGCACATCTTAAAAACAACTTTGTATTTGGAAGAGACTTATATATTTATTTGTTTTTTAGCCAGTTAAAGAATCTCCTTTACTCCCCTGAGAAAGAAAGAACTGTATTGTTTAAATTGAAGAATGAGTTCATAATTGTTAACCCTCTGAAATCACTTTCCTGTTCACTGGTGATGGAAATAAATATGTGCATATTTTATACAAGTTTAACTTTTACCATAACTATTTATGATGATGTTACTAACAATATATTCCAAAATATGAAAATTCATAGAGCTAAAATAGAAAAATCTTGAGAAAACAGTTAAAAAATTAGTTTAAATGAATTGTATCAAATTCTCCACCTGATAAAGTCAATCTTTATTCAGGAAAACAAAAAATTAATTCATATATGATCAAAATTGTCATTCTCTTAAAATAAAGGACATTATAGTATAATGTTCATTATACTTTTATATCAAACAAAACCTTATCCAAAGCTCCATGATGAGCTTTATCAAGATATGAAGTTAATACTAGGTTTTCAAAAACTGTTACTTTGAAGTGACTCCACCGGTAATGCTCAAACTTTTTCAGGATCTTGGGCAGAGAAGTGAATAAGGAAGGTAGCATTTTCTTTTTTTAATTAAAGCTTTTTTATTTTCAAAATATATGTATGGATAATTCAATATTCACCCTTGCAAAACCTTGTGTTCCAAATTTTTTTCTTCTCTTCCCCCTTCCTTCTCCCCTAGATGTCAAGTAATCTAATATATGTTAAACATGTGCAATTCTTCTATATATATATTTCCACAAATGTCATGATGCACAAGAATAATCAGGTCAAAAAGGAAAAAAATGAGAAAGAAAACAAAACACAAGCAAACAACAAGACTAAGCATGGGAATATTATGTTATGCTCCACACTCAGTCCCTACAGTCCTCTTTCTCTGGGTGCAAATGGCTCTCCATCACAAGATCATTAGAACTGACCTGAATTATCTCATTATTGAAGAGAGTCATATTTATTAGGATTGATCATCATATAATCTTGCTGTTACCATGTACAATGATTTCCTGGTTCTGCTCATTTCATTCAGCATCAGTTCATATAAGTCTCTCCAGGCCTCTCTGAAATCATCCTGCTGATCATTCCTTACAGAACAATAACATTACATAACATTCATATATCAGAACTTATTCAGTCATTCTCCAATTGAGGGGCATCCACTCAGTTTCCAGTTTCTTTCCACTACAAAAAGAGCTGCCACAAATATTTTGCTCATGTGGGTCCCTTTCAGGAGGGTAGCATGTTCAAGATAGATTTAACAAGAAATTACATTTGTCTTGAAACTAACTTAACGAGGTACACAAAGTTACTCAAAATTATGTAATGTACAGAAGAAGGGTTCCATGCTACTCACCTCTGAGGCTAAAATAATAATGACAAGATGACAGAGAGGGAAACATTATATAATTTTTGGAGCACCTATTTATGTTGAATTAGCTGTATACACTAAATGTTATATTCTTGTTAGTTGATTTATAACTGGACATTCAAAATTAATGATACAAATCAAAGACATAAGCCAAAAATGCTTTTAAGTGAATGAAAGAATAACAACAATAACAGCAACTACACTGCTATGTCTCCTGCTAGCATTTATATAGAATCTGTTATTGCCCAGTGCAATTCTAAGAATTTAACAAATATAATCTCAAATTACAAATGTAATCTTAATCTTTTGGGCAAAAAAGTAAGGATCAGTGCTATTATTATTATTTTCATTTTATAGTTGAGGAAACTGAGGCAAACATATTAAATGATTTGTCCAAAGTCATATAACCAGTAAATAACTGAAAATGGATTTGAACTCAGGTCTTCCTGACTCTAGACCCTTTGTTCTCTATTTATTTTGTCACCAACCCTACCAAGGATGAGCAGAACATTCTCCTGGAAGCGAGGAAAGGAAAAAGTGATTGAATTGGATTTATTGCGCAAAAAGGGGAATTGGAAATAGGGGAGATTGCCTACCAAAAGGAGAGTTTATCCAGCTTTAGAGGAGCTTGAATTTATGTTAACTGTTTTTTATTGAATGATTTTTTAGAAATGATAGTACAGATCAAATATCAGTCCTCAATCCTATAATAAGGTATGTATAGGTATGAAATGGTTTCTACAGCCATATATTAGTTATATATGATAAATATATGGCTGTAGGCAACCATTAATTGATAGTATCACAGACTTTAAAGATGAGTAAGAAAATACAAATCCAGATAGAATTTTGAAATTTTAGGATTTCCTAATAACATTGAGTAAGAAAATGTTAAAGTTAGAGTTTTTTCCCCTTTTAAATCAAGAATTTGAGACCAACCCCATGTGGTTGAAATCAACATAATTTTGCCCAATGAATTCTGTTGTGATTGTTAAATGTAAGTCCTTGAGGGAAGCACTTGAAAAGACAATGATAAATTCTTCCTAGAAGCTTAGAGATAATTCTGGAGATATTTCTGGATATTGACAAATATCTCAATTGCACTCAATTTATTTAGCCAAGGACAGACAGGAGTTCTGAATCAGTTTTTTTTTTTTTTAATTTCCAATTTCATGCTTGAAATATGTTTTTTTTTTTTTTTTTTTTGGTGAATTGTGAATTAGAATTCTCTCTTGGGAGCATCCAATGAGGGGCCCCTGAAAAACATGAAACTCAAGTCCCAAGAGCATTTCCCCAATGCCTGAAGAAATGACTGCTACTTGTACATAGAAAATAGAACATAGACACACACACTACCCTAGAAGAATCTCTGGCTTTGCTGCTTTTTTATGTTTTATGTCTTTCCTTTATCATGGGAGAGCAAATTCAGGTCCCAGGAGCATCCATTCAGACAAACAGTGGCTGCACAAGTCCCGCAGGAACCTTTTTCAGCGGACCATTAAGCCTGCTATAGTAGAATGAAGTCAGACCTCAGAAGTAGTAGCACCATAATTCTCAGGCCTACAGCAACTCCACCTCAATAGAAGGCATAAGATCCCAGACCTTAGTTGAAAGTTGTTAAAAAATTTTCCTTGAGGATCTATAGGAAACCACAGCTTAAAAGTGGGAATAGAGTGAAGTAGGGGAAGAGGCTGGAAAAGAGTAGTAATTATACCGAGTTGTTATTACAACAATTCACTAGGAAAATAGAAATGTGCCCCTTTTTTCTCTCTCTTTGTGGGGGAGAAACAACTATGGAAAAGCTATTCTTAACTGAGGAAAATTATTGGAGAAAAATAGCCAAAGAGATTTTCCAAGGTACTCATAATTTAACAGAATTGAAAAGAGTCCTAATCTCAATCAATACCTAAACACTTATCTTAATAGTCTTCATCCATAATCATTTTAGTACTTCAAGACACTTATCAATATATTCTGGGTGCTATACTACTTTTATTTACTATACTCATCTTTACCACAAGAGCTAGTCTTTGCTAAGAAAAATGACACTGGGAATGGGAGATGGGTTGGGGAAAGGAAAGAAGCATTTAGATAGTCCCTATGCTATATATTTACATATATTATATTATGTGTTTTACAAATACCTCACTCATTTGATACTCACAACAAGCTTGAGAAATAAGTGTTATCATCCCCACTTTGTTGTTGAAGAAATCGAAACCATATAACTAGTGAATTTCTGAGGTAAAATTCAAACTTAAATCTTGACTTCTCTACCCAACCTTCTATCCACTAAGTCATTTGATTACCTCATTAGAACTAATTGGATTCTATTCTAAATGTCATCACCAAATCTATGCCATGTAAAGTCCACAGATTGCAAAGCAAATGATGCAACCTTGCCTTCAAGAGAGTTGCCCCACCCAGCCAGAATTATTTGACAGTATTGAAATAATAGGAATATCTTCTTTAGTTTTATACATCACTGGTTTCTTAGCAAAACATTTTAGGATTAGTCCAGATCTATAAGCAATCTTCCTTCCCTGGAGAATACAATTTCTGAAGTAGTAACTTGATATTTTCCCCACTACCACAATAAGATAATCTCAAAAAACAGTTCACCTTGGCATGTTTAAAGATTCTTTTAATTAAGATAGAAAGGAATAATTTATATAGGATGATATATGTTTTTGGAGATGCTGTGACACAAAATAGTTTTGTGGTTGTTTCCATTTTTTTCCTTTTTTTTTTTTAAAGTTCTGATATTCATGTTTCTAACCTATTTTGCTCATGGTCCTATAAAAGGTTTGGTTTGCTTTTATTTTTGTTTTTCCTATATGACACTTAAAAGGTTTTCAAAGTGCTTTATAAATGTGATCTCAGGTGATTTTTCACTACAACCTTCTAAGTTAGATACTCTTTTATTGATGAAAAATCTGAGAATGAACAAAGTTAAATAATTTACCCAGGTTCACACAGTTAAAACATGTCAAAGATAGGTTTTGAATCCAGGTCTTTCTCACTGAGTCCAATACCAACTACTGGTATCTAAAAATGTCCTGTTCATCATTTACTCGTGTACTCATACTTAATATAATATAATTTGAAAAGATGGGTCATTTGGGACAAAATTAGAAGATACTGTTTTTAGATATAAAAAGTGAAGACACAATACTTTAATATTAATAATATTCACCTTTTATCCTCCTTAATATACACTAATGACTTCATCCTCCTAGGTGCTACATAACTCTCCATAACACACATTTTTTCCCCATTGGGAGGTTATTTCAAGGTTTATTAAAAGATTTCAGTCAAATTTTGGTGAAAGATAATTTAATCTATGATTCTTCTTTTCCTCGTGTATGTAATATCCTTTTTCTTTTTCTTCCTATTTGTTTTTCCTTTAAAATTAAAGTTAAAACTAAAGTTAAATTTAGTTAATGTTGACCACCACGCCCCACATCTTCTAACTCTAATTCCAGTATTATCTCCAACATATCATGTCATGTAATTTTTAAAACCAAGTAAAATATACAATGAACCAAAATTAAAATTTCACATATTAGAGCAGATGTACTAATGGTTAATTTCCATTTCTTTTTAGGGACATGAGTTTGAACAAGGTAGATGTTTGATGCTGAGTTGCTCTGTTGCAGCTTTTCCCTCTGAGAAAATGCTAGTGCTTTGAATGAAGGCACAGAGCAACCAAAGACCTATCCTATATTGCTTTGTACAACAGCAATTTTTTCTTAATTGTCCACAATATTTCGCCTATCAATACTCTGAGTTTCTTTGGAGGATATAAAGAAACAACCCAGATGGCCTTTTCCTCAAGAAATAAGCAGAAACTACACATGGTATGAGAAGAAACAGAGTTCTGTTTATTCATTTTGCACTTGGATTCTAGAGGAGACTGGCGGTTTGTTGCAATCCCTGGAGGAAACTCCATGGTATGAGGCTTGAAACGTCGAGGATAATTAAGACAAACTACTCTTTTTAGTCCAAGAAAAGAAATACATCTTTCAAAATAACTCCCTCTTGAAGTTTCAGAAAACAAACAGCTTTACTCGATTGAAAAACTCAGAGAGCTAAATCAGTTGTCAATGCCAACCTAGAATGCCACTTAGTACATTGCCACCTGCACATCTTACATCACCACTGGGCACAGCCACATGTAGAAATGCTGACTAGAGAAATAAAAAGAAGCAAGATTTCCCACTGCCAGAAAATGCAAATAATCAGTGTTTCTTTATGACAGACTCAAGATAAAAATGGTAAACTTTTAAGGAGTTCAGAGAGGCAAAAAAAAAAAAAAAAAAAAAAGTGGAAAAAAGCAGTCTGAAAGCTTTTAGTATTTCACACAATTTCTCATTTAGTTGTCAACGGGTGCGTGTTAACTTGAGACATGTAGAAGTTCACGTTTTCTGGAAAAGACATGTAGCACAATGAGGTAAAGGAAATATATAATTCTTTGTGATTTCAGAGTTCCCATTTGAGATGGTGTGGAATAGAGTGGAAAACAAATATCAACAAGAGTGGTGCAGTGAGTTTCTTGGTAGTCATGTCTGACACTACTAAAACATGGCTGAAAGTCCTTGAGCTCTCAGTGACATTTTCTTAGATTTGCCATGTTTTTCTAATCAGCTTTCTAGCTAAAAATCATACTCAGTCATGTTGTCTTTGAAAAATAAATGTTCTGTCTTTTGTTTACTGTACTTCTAGGAACATTGACAAATGTGTTTTCTTCACTTATTTCATAAGATGCATAAAGACTTCTAAGCAAACATTCCCTTCTTCCCCATTGATGTAGATCACCAGATTATATATATACCTTAATAGTTTCTTTAGCTAGGGCATATATATATATATATATATGTATGTATGTATATATATATATATATTTTTGCAAGGGGGGGGAGGATGGAGAGGAGTGATGAAACAGAATGTAGTAAAGGGACTAAATGTATGATTTCATCATCAAAGGATAAATTGCAGTCTTAAAGAATAGTGTGAAGGGATTTAGTGATAGTGACCTACCTAGATTTATTCAGAGGATCTGTAGCAGAAATAGAATTTGAATCGATCTTCCTTATTTTACTCATTGTCCTCCATGCCACAACATGACATATTGATATAATAGTTTAAAAAATCTTATTTCCAAGAATTATAACATGGGAATATCATATTCACATGTGTTTGTGTGTTAATATTCTCCCAGTGAAGAAATTTTGAAAAGTAAATATGATAGTAATAATGTTTAAAATGTAGAATAAATGAAATAAATGAATTTTTAAAAATTCTGTCTAATTTTTCTGAAAAGATACTTAGACATCCTCCTAAAACAGAACAGCAAAATCATCCTCTTCCACCAAAAGTCAGTTCTTCCATGAAGCTTTTCTTAATCATGCCAGGCATTGATTGTTATTTCTGATCTCTCCCCTCCTGGAAAGGATATTGACCTCAAAGTCGAAGGACCTGGTTAGCTCTGTCACCTCAAGCTAGTCATTTTACCCTGTCTAGAACTCAATTTCCTTGTTATAAAATGTAAATAATAAATATAGTATATTTACAAATTTTACAGACATCAAGTACAAAACAAAACACACATATATGTAATTATTTGATATTAGTGTCTGATACAGGGAACATATACAAAAAAGAATGATAATTCTCCAGTCTGAGAATTTTAGAGCTTTTCTTGAGGCACAGAATTCTTAAGTGAATTGCTGATGATCTCAAAGTTTGTAGTGTAGAAGAATCTCAATTTTAAAACATGAAAATTGAGGCTGTGATTCCCCCATTGTATTATTAATAAGTCACTCAGTTCTTGTGCTACTGATTTGAATGTGCTTTCCCTTATTTCTAGATGTACTCTTTAGTGGAAAATATAATTATCATTTTTTTACTTAAATTCCAATTACTTTCAGAACCCCATGGATTTATATAATGTCTCATTTTTTAGCTTTATTTATCTAAGCACATATATTGCTTTCTACAACCAAATGCAGGGAAAATTCAAAAATTCATTAAGTTATTTAAAATGTGTGTGAATAAATATACTAGCTGGTTGGAACTTTATTTTAGTTGAAAGGAAATGCTTTATCTTCATGAAAGCATTATAGTAATTCCCGCTTGCCTATTATAATGCTACAAGAAACTAAGCTTCTTAATAAATGCCTTTGTTTAAAAAAAAGAAAAAGACCATCTTTAGGACCTAAGAGTGATCTGAAATTATTTCATTTAAATATTCAGTGTATTGCTTGCATATTGTGTGGGCAAATCTAAAATTGTTCCAAAAGCCAAATCATCAGGAGGAACAACCCTCCAAATGTTTAAAAAAATACTCAGACTTATCATACCATTAAAAAAAATAATGGTGTATATGAAGGCTTTATTTCAATTATCATAGAAACCAGTTTGATAGGATTACCAAAGAAGAAAACTTTTAGCACAAGTTTTGTAGTTTCCTAGAATTTTTATCATCTAAAAGAGTGATTGAGACAGAAAGAGAAAGTAGGCATGGGAAAGGGGGAGGAAAGAAGAATAGACATAGGAAAGAGTCAAAGAGAGACAAAATAAAACATAAAGGAAATTTTTTTTAAGTTTGCAAACATTTTTTGTTCTGATCCAAGATAATCTTTACAAATTGAATGATTGAAATATCTCTACTTCTTAAATCCCCATGGCAACTTATCAATAGTTGTTAACACTTGTCTAATTGATATGGGAACAAGAGAACTTTTAAAACTAGAAATTAACACCATTAATAGACCTATTTAAAAATTATTCTGGTTTTGGAGGTCTCGATGGCCTTCCCTGTGAATGGAGACTAGGGTCTTCAAAAGATACCAGATTGGTGAAAATATCTTTGAGGCTTTTTTCTACCTTATGACAGTTGTTTGTAAGTTTTCCAAACAGAATTTCACTTGTTCTTTTAGTATATAACTTTAATTTCAGAATACAATGCAAATGCCATTGAGAGAAGAAATATTTTAATATTTTGGGAGGTGGCCTGGGAGAAAATAGGAGATCAGCCTTTGATTTCTTGTCACAGAAATAATTTTTTAAAATAAAATTTTAGCATAAAATTCAGGAAAACATTTAATAAAGTGCTGAGCACTAATAAATTCTTAATAAATCCATGTACCCATACCTTTTGCCTAGAAAGGAATTTCCTTTGGCAGGGTATTTTAAAAATATTATCCTTGTTGCAAAAGAAAAAGGAAGAATAATCTTTAATGTGTGTGGGTGTAGATGTGTGTATAACTTTTTTTTTCCACCAGGAAAAATTTTATTTTTAGGAAATTTAATTTTAGAGAAAATTTTTATGCAATGTTCCAAAGACAAAAATGAATCAGTAGGTTTCATTTTTACTATGTAATAAACCTTTAAATGATGTTTAAATAGGAAGTTCTATCAAAATATTAAGTCTACATTTATGTTCTATATACCTCTGAACTAAAGTTTCTTCATCTGAAAAATGTAGGTAATTGTTATTTACTCTACAACAATCTACCAAACACACATGAGAGAATATATAACTAGTACAATTATATTTGTTCCATTTTATTTGAAAATGTATAAATATTTAAATTATATTCATTATGCTCTCCACTCCTTCCCCCTCCTTGACCACTTTTCTCTTTCTCTCTATCTCCTCCTCCCTCTTTCCCTTCCCTTATCTTTCTTTCTCTCCTCTTCTTATTCCTCTCTTTATCTACTTATTTCCTTTTTTTGTCTGCTTTCCCCTCTCTTCTCTCCATCTTCCTTTTCCCTTCTTCTCTTTCTCCACCTGTCCCTCCCTTTTCCCTCATTTGATTTGGTGGAAAGGACTCAATGTTGAAGTCAAAAGATTTAGATTCTTCTCTTATTTCATTGTTTCTATCAGGTTTATGACTGGTAAAACTCATCACCTTTCTGATCATCACTTTCCTCACTTGCAAAATGAGGTGATCATACTTGACCTACCTAAATCATAGCATTGTAGGAATAAAGTGTTTTGTAAGTAGTTAACTTACTATAGAAATATGAGCTATTTTCTATTATTATTACGTTATGGATATTGAGATCAGGAGTATCCTTGTAAATCTTTATGAAGCACATAAATTGAATTGGTCTGAGAATGTATCAACTTTTGTTTGCAATTCATTCTGTTCCTTGTGGACCAATCAATCAATAAGCATTTACTAACTGACTACATCTCACCAAGTCTGTGTAGTGCCTGTGACATAAGGTTGTGTCACCTCTGGGAAAGTCACTTAAAGAGTCAATCTTCTAGGTAATTACCTAAGACAGACAAAGAGATGATTTGCATTGATAAAGGGAGTTCCCTAAAGTGATGAATTCATAGGTCTGTGCTATTTTTCCTTTTTTCTCTGGGAATTCTATTTACACTTAATACAATTTCTGGCCCAGAGACATTTAGTATCCCTAATGCTATGTATTAGGCACTGTTACTAGATCTATTAAAAAAGATAATCTGGGGAATTAAGCAAAGTAATCTGTTTCTGAATTTGTAAAATGAAGTTGTTGAACTAAATGTAGTTTAAATCTACAATCTTATTATCTCTAAGATATCTTTCACCTTTAATCTAATGATCCTCAAGAAAAAAATAGTCTTTTCTCCTACACTTAAGTATATAAAATTGTTTAAGAATTTTTTCCATAAATTTACTTTTCCAAAATAAAGATATTAGATGCATATCATCTAAAGTTATTTATCAAAGGATTGTCCATTTCTATAGGCCTCTATGAGGACATGATGAATGAATGATATTCCACTGACCTTAAGGTTTCCAAGGAGTATCAGAGGCATAGTTCATCACTAATCTCCCAATGAGAACACTATTCCTGATAATCACAATAGCTTCTTTCTTCACAAGATAATATGAATTTTTAAAATGATAAAATTGGAATTCCTGGTAATGGAAATGTAGGACTATATTTTTAAATTATGTATATCTGTGATTGCTAGTGAAATGGATATTTTAGAACTTATTATATATTCTTTTATTTGTATTTAGTGGATTATATACATAGAAAATAAATGTGGGTTCAAATTAGATTAAAATGTAGCTCTTATCTGATTTTAATGTGTTGATATATTAAAAAATAAATATATGAACATGTGTGGTTTTCTAAGTCAATTTATGAACCACAGAAATTCTTATCTAAGGTTTAATGAAACCCATCTATATTTGAGTTTTATGCCACTGGTTTAAAGAAAACAAATATAAGGCCAAGTCTCATATGGGGCACTTGTCCAGATAGCTGATTTCAACAGAAATTGGGGAAGTTAGTATTGATGAATCCAGGAGGTCTATGTTTCCTGCTGGAAAACAAGCCAAGAAAGAAGCAAAAGCATTTCAAACATAACCTTTGTTAATGATAACTCCAATAACAGCAAGTCTATATATGAAAAATAGAAAATTATTATTTAAATGCCATGAGAAGTACTTAGACTGAGAGATTAAATCTCTCATTTAAAATAAATCCTCTTCCTAATCTCATCTCAACATCTATGTTTTTATATTAACAGTCAGTAGGAAGGAACTAGGATTACATCTTGAATGAGCATAAATAGCAACAGTAAAAAGTAAAAGGTAACTCTCAAAATTATTTGGGCTTCATGTTTCACATCAAGAATACATGACAGTCTATAAATTCATATGGAAAATGCAAATTTATATGTGCAAAAAAGTTTTACTTTATAAGTTTAGAATAAAATTAATAAACATATTTTTAAAAAAAAACCTTTAAAAAAACATGTTGATTTTGCTTGGGAAATAAGAAATGATTGTTTCTTGGAGACCATTATAGTCTACTATATGACTATCATGATTTTAAAATGTAAAGTGTTCAATGCATATATTTAAATCAATATTTTAGTATACAGAAAAATAAACACCAGTGTAGTTTTTTTTTTTTCTATAAGAATATATGATAGATAGAGCCAAAATGGTAGAGAGTAGACAGATCTTTAAGCTCTTTCTTACATCAATACAAGATCAACCTTTTGAACAAGTTTTGAAGTGACCAAACCCACAAACATTTGGAGTACAACAAATTTCCAACAGAATATATTTTGGAAGAACTTCAGGAAACATCCGTATTAATTAAACATTGAGGGGGAGGTGGGCTTTGCAGGCCAGCACAGGCCCACGACAGACCCAGCACAGCTCAGTTTGGGGCAGGGAGATACAAGTTGGAAAGACCTGCACTTACTGGGGAAATCTACTAGGAGGCTCATTGCCAAAAAATAGCATTGCTTGCTACCCTGTCCCAGTTCAGAAGTCAGTGGATCAGCAGATTAATTGTGAGATTCCCCCCCCAATACAACAGAAGGCAAATAATGAGCCCCCTGAACTCTAGCATAATGAGGGACTTGGCCAAACTCACCCAGTACAGGAAGGAAGCCAGCAGCACTACTCCCAGGCTAGCATGAAGTTGCTGTGCCCTATAGATGAAGCTTGGGACAATCTCCCTTTTGCCCTAAGAGCAAACTTTAACATATGAGCATAAAGCAAAAGGAGCTCTGAGCACAAACAGCATTTATGAAGAGAGAGAATAACAGATCTCAAACCTTGAGGACACTAAAGGCAATATATCTCTAGATGAAGCCTCAATGAGTGATATAAATTAGTCTTCATCTCATAAGGCTCTCTTGGAAAAATTCAAAATGAATCTTAAAGAGAGTTAGGTGGAAAATGGGGAAAGGAAATGAGAGATCTGGAAAAAAGAAACACAAAAATTGTCTGAGGAAAATCATTCCTTAGAGAATATTTTTGGTGAAATAGAAAAAGAAAACAACTCCTTGAAAAATGGAATTTCAGAAATGGAAAAAAAAATCCAATGAATGAAATAATTCATTTTAAACTTCAATTGGCCAAATGCAAAAAGAGATAAAAAATATCTAACAGAAGGAAATAATTCACTAAAAATTAGAATTGAACAAATGGAAGCAAATGACTCAATGCGATATCAAGAATCAGTCAAACAAAACCCCCAAAGAAAGAAAGAAAGAAAGAAAATGTAAAATATGTCATCAAAACAAACAAACAAACAAACAAACAACTGACCTTGAAAAAATTTTGAGGAGAGACAATCTAAGAATCATTGGATGCCCTGAAAACCACAGTGAAAAAAAGAGCCTAGACAACATCTTTCAACAAATCATCATGGAAAACTGCCCTAATGTCCTATAACCAGAGAATAAAATAATCATTAAAAGAATTCCCTTATAACCTCCTGAAAAAGACTTGAAAATGAAATGTCCCAGGAATATTGTAGCTAAATTTCAGAACTATCAGATCAAGGAAAAATTGCTGCAAATGGACAGAGAGAAATAAATCAATGATCGAGGAGCCATAATCAGGATTACCTAAGATTTAGCAGCTTCCACTTTAAAGGAGTAAAGGGCCTAAGGAACTTGGAATGCAGACAAGAATCGACTTCAACAAAATTAAGCATTATCTTTCAGGGAAAAAGTTGGACATTCAATAAAATTGGAGATTTTCATTTTTTTATTAAAATAGCAGCCCTGAAAAGAAAATTTGATCTTGAAACACAAAACTCAACAGAAGCATAAAAAAGTAGAAAGGAAAGGGAAAAAAAAAACTATATTTTCATTATTATAGCTTTTTATTTACAAGATATATGCATGGGTAATTTTTCAGCATCGACCCTTGTAAAACCTTCTGTTCCAACTTTTCCCCTCCTTCCCCCCACCTTCTCCTCTAGATGGTAGGTAGACTAATACATGTTAAATATGTTAAAGTATTTGTTAAATACAATATATGTATTCATATCCATAGCTATTTTGTTGCACAAAAATATCTTAGAAATAAGGTAAAAAATAACCTCAAAAGGAAAACAAAAATACAAATGGAAAAAAAAAAAACAAAAGGAATGGAAATGTTATGTTGGAGTTTACACTATTTCCCATCGTTCTTTCACTGGATGTAGCTGGCTATCTTCATTATTGAACAATTGGAACTAATTTGGCTCATCTTGTTGTTGAAGAGAGAGACTTCCATCAGAATTAATCACCATATAGTATTATTGTTGAAGTGTATAATGATCTCTTGGTTCTGCTCATTTCACTCAGCATCAGATCATGTAAGTCTCTCCAGGCCTTTCTGAAATATCTTTCTGGTCATTTCTTACAGAACAATAATATTCCATAATATCCGTATACCACAATTTATTCAGCCATTCTCCAATTGATGGGCATTCATTCAATTTCCAGTTTCTAGCCACTACAAAAAGAGCTGCTACAAACATTTCTTGCACATACAGGTCCCTTTCCCTTCATTAAGATATCTTTGGGATATATGCCCAGTAGTAACACTGCTGGATCAAACGATATGTACAGCTTGATAACTTATTGAGCATAGTTCCAAATTGCTCTCCAGAATGACTGGATGCATCCACAATTCCATCAACAATATATCAGTGTCCCAATTTTCCCACATCCCCTCCAAATTCAGCATCATCTTTTCCTGTCAATCTAGCCAATCTGACAGGTGTGTAGTGGTACCTCAGAAATGTCTTAATTTGCATGTCTCTGATCAATAATGATTTGGAGCATGTTTTCATATGGCTAGAAATAGTTTCTTCATCTGAAAATTGTCTGTTCATATCCTTTGACCATTTATCAATTGGAGAATGACTTGTTTCTTATTAATTAGAGTCAATTCTCTATATATTTTGGAAATGAGGCCTTTATCAGAACCTTTAACTGTAAAAATGTTTTCCAGTTTATTGCTTCCTTTCTAATCTTGTCGGCATTAGTTTTGTTTGTATAAACCTTTTTAATCTGATACCAAAATTTTCTATTTTGTGATCAATAATGATTTCTAGTTCTTCTTTGGTCACAAATGCCTTCCTCCTCAACAGTCTGAGAAGTAAACTATCCTATGTTGTTCTAATTTATTTATAATCTCATTTTTTATGCCTAAATCATGAACCCATTTTGACCTTATCTTGGTGTATGGTATTAAGTCTGGGTCAATGCCTAGTTTCTATCATACTAATTTCCAATTTTCCCAACAGTTTTGTCAAATGGCGAATTCTTTTTCTTCTCTCTGGGTTTGCCAAACACTAGAGTATTAAAGTTATTGACTATTTTGTCCTGTGAACCTAACCTATTCCACTTATCAACTAATCAGTTTCTTAGCCAATACCAAATGGTTTTGGTGACTGCTGCTTTATAATATAGTTTTAGATCAGATACAGCTAGGCCACCTTCATTTGTTTTTTTTTTTTGTTTGTTTGTTTGTTTTTTTTTTTTTTTTTTTTCATTAGTTCCCTTGAAAATCTTGACCTTTGTTCTTCCAGTTGAATTTTTGTTGTTATCTTTTCTAGGTCATTCAAATAGTTTTTTTGGGAGTCTGATTGGTATAGCACTAAGTAAATAGATTAGTTTAGGTAGTATTGTCATCTTTATTATATTTGTTTGACCTATCCAAGAGCATTTAATATTTTTACAATTGGTTAGATCTGACTTTATTTGTGTGGAAAGTGTTTTATAGTTTTTATAATTCCTGACTTTCCCTTGGCAGATAGATTCCCAAATATTTTATACTATAGGTAGTTATTTTAAATTGAATTTCTCTTTGTATCTCTAGCTTTTGGATTTTGTTAGTGATATATAAGAATGCTGATGAGTTATGTAGATTTATTTTGTATCCTGCAACTTTGCTAAAGGTGTGGATTATTTCTAATAGCTTTTTAGTAGAATCTCAGAGGTTCTCTAAGTACACCATCACATCATCAGCAAAGAGTGATAATTTGGTTTCCTCATTACCTACTCTAATTACTTTAATCTCTTTTTTAACTCTTATTGCTGAAGCTAGCATTTCTAATACAATATTGAATAGTAATGGTGATAGTGGGCAACCTTGTTGCACTTCTGATCTTATTGGGAAGGTTCCAGTTTATCACCGTTACATATGATGTTTACTAAGGGTTTTAAATAGATGTTACTGACTATTTTAAGGAAAAATCCATTTATTCCTATACTCTCAAGTGTTTTTAATAGAAATGGATGTTGAATTTTATTAAATGCTTTTTCTGCATCTATTGAGATGATCATGATTTTAATTTGGTTATTGATATAGTCATTATGCTAATAGTTTTCCTAATATTGAACCAGCCCTGCATTCCTGGTATAAATCCTACTTGGTCATGGTGTATGTTGTTTAAAGGGTAAAATGTTTACATCCCCAAATGGGAAGATGATATATTTAACTTTTGAGCAATGTATCTTTCTTAGGGGTATATTTGCAGGGTATACATATAATTTGATTTTACTGTGATGATATAAAAATGAAATTATGGGTGGAAAAGGAATTGCATTGGAAAAAGAGAGAAGGGGAGTAAAATGGGATAAATTATATCTCATGAAGATGCAAAACAAGACCTAATACAGTTGAGGGAAAGAAAGAAGGTGGATAAGCATTGTGTGAATGTTAATCTCATTGAAATTGACTCAAAGAGAGAATATCAAATATATTTACTTTAATCTAGATACTTTCTCATCCTATAGGGAAATAGCAGGAGAAAGGAGAAAGTTAAATGGAAGATAAAAGAAGGAGAACAGAAGTAGGAGGGGAAAGGCATAAGAAAGAGGGTGGAGCTATAAAAGTGAAGGCAGATTGAAGGAGATGGTGGTAAGAAGCAAAACAGTGATGAGGAGGGAAAGGAGGAAATTAAAAAAAAATAACGAGGAAAATAAGATGGTGGGAAATAGAGAGTTAGTAATTTTATCTGTGAATGTGAACATGGATGAACTTTTCCATAAAATGGAAGTGGATAGCAGATTGGATTAAAGAATCCTACAATATGTTGTTTACAAGAATCACATTTAAAGCAGAGTGATACATACTGAATAAAGGTAAACAGCTAGAGCAGAATCTATTATGCTTCAGCTGAAGTGAAAAAAGTAGAGGTAACGACCTTGATCTCAGATCAAGCGAAAGCAAAAATTGATCTAATTAAAAGAGATAAGGAACGAAATTACATGTTGCTAAAGGGTACCATAGATAATGAAGTAAAATCATTATTAAACACATATAAAGCAAATGATATAGTATCTAAGTTCCTAGAGGAGAAGTTAAAAGAGCTGCAAGAAAAAACATATAGCAAAACTATACTAGTGAAGGATAACATTCTTGCTCTGTCAGAACTAGAGAAATTGAACCAAAAATGAATAAGAAAGAAATTAAAGAGGTAAATGGAATTTCAGAAAAGAATGGTATGATACATCTCTGGAGAAAATTGAATAGAAACAGTTTTTTTTTTCCTTGGAGTTACATGGAAGCTACACAACAATTGACCATGTATTAGGGCATAAAAACTTCAAAATCAAATACAGAAAGAAAGAAATAGTAAATGCATCTTTTTCATATCATGATGGAATAAAAATAAAATGTAATAAAGGACCATGGTAAAATAGTAATCTAAACCTAAAGAATGAGTGTGTGAAACAACAAATGAGAGACACAATCAATAATTTCATCCAAGAGAATGACAATTCTGAGAAAATATAGCAAAATTTATGGAATGCAGCCAAAGCAGTTCTTCGGGGAAGTTTTATATCTCTAGATGCTTACTTGTGTAAAATAGAGATAGAGAATTCAACATGTAGCTAAAAAGCTAGAAAAAAAAACAAATTAAAAACCTTCAATTAAATAACAAATTTAAAATTATGAAAATATAAAAGGAGGACGAAAAATTGAAATTAAGAAAACTATTGAGATAATAAACAAAAATAAAGGTTGGTTTTATGAAAAAAAACCAACAAAATAAATCTTTGGTTAATTTGATTAAAAAAAGGAAAGAAGAAAATCAAATTGTTAGTATCAAAAATGCAAAGGGTGAACTTTCCACCATGAAAGTAGAAACTAGAGCAATAATTAGGAACTATTTTGCCCAATTTTATGCCAATAAATCTGATAATCTAAGTGAAATGGATGAATACTCATCAAAAATACATTTCTGGATACATATTGCTCAGATTGACAGAGGAAGGAATATATTATAAGCATTTGAACAAACTATTAATCAAGAAAAAATCTCCAGCACCAGATGGATTTACATATGTGTTTTACCAAACATTTAAAGGACAATTAATTCCAATATTATGCAAACTATTCGGAAAAACAGAGAAATAGGAGTTGACATAGATATAGTACTGATACCTAAAGCAGTTAGGGTAAAAACAGAGAAAGAAAATTATAGTTCAATTTACCTAATGAATTAATAATACAAAAATCTTAAATAAACTATTAACAAAGAGATTACATCAAGTTATCAGCAGGATAATAAACTATGATCAAGTAGGATTTATACTAGGAATGCATGGCTGGTTCAACATTAGAAAAAACTATTAGTATAGTTGACTATAGTAATAACCAAACTAACAGAAATCATATAATTATCTCCAAAGATTCAGAGAAAGCATTTAACAAAATCCCACACCCGTTCCTATTAAAAAGACTAGAGAGTTTCAGAATAAATGGAATTTTCCTTAAAATGATCAGTAGCATGTATTGAAAACCATCAGCAAACATCATATATAATGGGAATAAATGAGAACCATTCCCAATAAGATCAAGGATGAAATAAGGCTGTCTACTATCACCACTACTACTCAGTACTAAATTAGAAATATTAGTTATAGGTATGAGAAGAAAAATAAAGTTTAAAAATTAGAATAGATAATGAGGAAACCAAATTATGACAAATTAGCACATAATATGATGGTATACTTAGTTAATCCTAGAAAATCAACTAAAAAAACTACTACAAACAATTTGCTTTAGTAAAGTTGCACAATACAAAATAAATCCACACAAATCATCAGCATTTCTATACATTACCAACAAAGTCCAACAGCAAGTGATACAAAGAGAAATTCCATTTTAAAGTAGTGTAGATAAATAAAATATTTGGGAGTCTCTCTGCCAAAGCACAAAACACTTTCCACACAAATAAAATCAGATCTAATCAATTGGAAGACTATCAAGTGCTCATGGGTAGGCCAAGCTAATATAATAAAAATTACTATACCTAAGTTAATCTACTTATTCAGTTCCATACTAATGAAACTTCCAAGAAATTATTTTAAAGAGCTAGAAAAAATAATAATAGTAAAGTTTATCTGGAAAAATAAAAGGTCAAGAATTTCGAGGGAATTAATGAAAAATGCAAATAAAGGGCTAGTTGTACCAGAACTAAAACTGTATTTTAAAGAAGTGGTCATTAAAAAGTTTTGTTACTGGGTAAAGATATAGAGTAGTCAAATAGTGGAATATATTAGGTTCACAAGATCCAATAGTCATTGACTATAACCCAAAGATCCCAGTGGGATCCAGTGGAACCCAAAGATTCAGTGGAGGGAAGGAAGGAGAGGGAGAAAGCAAAGACAAGGGGAAGAGAAATTTCTACAAAACAGTCTTCCTTCATGAATTTTTGCCCTAGTAAATTTCTTGTTTTTCAAAGAAAAAAAGAGAGAGAAAGAGAATATATGTATTCGTATATACTTGAGCTAACCCTAGCCCTGTACATTCATATACACACATACATATACATACACACCATACATTTACATACATGATCAATTGTCACTTTTTTTCCTTGATTTTGAGCAAATTAAGTATCTGAAGAAAGCATTGTCTAAACATTGGCTTTGGAAGCTATAAATAATCTAGGAGTTAGACATCACAATATAGGTAGTGGTATTTTACACAGAGAGAGTGACCAATGGCAGAGAGCATCCTTTTTTTGTCAATATTTCCCATATTTATCTCCTTTTCTTCCCTCAAACAATCTTTACTTTGGCTCAGATTCTCTTTAGTAATCCCTTGAACTATTTCAGTAGCCTGCTAATTGGTTTCCCTGCCCTCAGTCTTTTCCCACTCTAATTCATCCTTCATACAGCTGTCAAACTGAAATTCATAAAATATAGATTTGACTTTATGATTTTCCTTCAGAAAAACTCCTGTGACTAGGCCCTATTGCTCACACACACACACACACACACACACACACACACACACAAAAAAGCAAAATATTCAGTCTCTCATTTAAAGCCTTTAACTGCTTATTCCCATATACCTATCCAATTTAGTATTACTCTCTTTCATGGATTCTTTGTTTTAGTCAAATTAGATAGCTGTCTGATTCTGATAAACAATATTTCATCTTCTGCTTCCATTAATTTGTTCAAGTCTTTCTCTATCATAGGCAATCATGGAGGGAAATCCAAGTGAACCAGCACATCCTAGGGGACCACCTTCATTAAACCTTTCCTTTTCACATTTATGTTACTCACATTTGAAATTCAGCAAGATAGAGATGGAAATATATTCCTGAAATCCCTTCTACTGGGGAAGCTAAGGCTATTGAATCTGTTGATCTTCAGTGTTCTAAGTTGCAGTGGGCTAAAGTGATCTGGCATTCACATAAAATTCATCATTAATACAGTAAGACCTTTCTTGATTTTTCCATTCCCCCATATCAATATTGCTTAATATATATTTTGTATGTACTTAATTTTGTGCTGAAACTATTTCTACATACCATCAATTTGTTCAATTAAGTCAAGCAATCAGATGATTCTATTTTGTCCTTAAATGACTTATATTATTGTTGCTGTTGTAATAAAAAAAAGATTCAGGAGAGGGGCACATTTGGGGGACATAGCAACCTTAACTCTATAATATGAGAGGTAAATTAGGGAAAAGGTTAAAAAGGGGTAGAAAAAAAATAGGGACTACTTTCTATCCCTAGGTCCTTTGGTCCCCTGGAGCCTGAATCCTAAATCTAATTCAACTGAAGAAAAAAAAAAATCAACCAACACAGTTGAATTCAAAGAGAACAACAATAAAAATAAGAGCAAGTCACTTGACCAAATATTCACCTTTTATTAAGTTGCTTTAACATTTTGTAGTCTCAATCTCTGAAAGATGTGGCACAGGCTTTGATGAAAATCACCACTCCCATTATTTATAGATTTAAATGATTTCTTTCTCAAATGCTTAACTCTTTCAGAAAAGACACAAAATAGTGAGATTAAAAGTTTCTGGAGCAGATGGTCTTTGGCTAAGAGAAAATTGGACCCCAGCACAGTTTTTGGAATTTATTCTAGATTCAAATAGTCTTTAGTATGCGCAAATCATTAAAGCACTACTCTGTGCCTGAGGAATGTAAGGCTTCCTTCAATATTTTATAGGAAGGATTTTGATCTATGATTTATCAGTCAACTGACAGCACTAAGGGCAGAATCCTTTTTTTTTTCCCATTCAGAATCAATTATTCTTCCGGTAGATAGATTTTATTTCTATCCTCATTCCTCCCATTGAAAAAGTCCGCACTGGGATATGCCTGTCAAATTGAGTGACCAGCCACATAAGTGGTAGGAAAAGCAGGTTTTCTTCAAGCTGTGAAAAGTATTGCAGTGCAGCAAGAGAAGCCAGTTCTGGTGTTTGTTAGGATTTGTAGATTCATAGGAATGCTGGAACCAAGTAGAAGCGCTGATTCCAATGGTCTTGATTTGAAGGTCAACATCAGGGTCTTCTTCATTATTGTAATTATAATTATTACTATATATTATTACCATATTTTTATTATTATCATTATTATTATTATGGTCAACTTGGACATAGTTTAGGGAATTTGATGGAGTCTGATTTTATTTTGCTCTAACCTCCCCTAAATTTGAGAGCATTTTATTTAGGTTTCTAGACAGATTTCCCTCCAACATTTCAAGATTTATTACAAGTTATCCTAGTCAGTATATTTTTCTTTTTACACTTATGTCTGCCTCAATTTAAAGTATACTTTTCATTCAGTTTGCTCTGACTTGAAGAGCAAATATTATGAGGGAAAAAGCAATATCTAAGTTTCAAGTTCTATAATAAGACATAGCATGCTACTATTTATTTTGGCAAACAAGTCTGACTAAGAATGTGCTGGTAGAAGAATAAAACTTGGTGACTGCCACAATGACTTAGGTGAATATCAAATATCTTGAGAAAAGATTTATAAAGTAAGTGTCACTTTTCTTAAGAACTCAATGCCTTTCACTCATGTTTTATTCTTCCTAACCTGCTTTCCTGAAAAGAAAGAAGGCTTTCACTGAGGTCTTAGTTTAACAATAAACTGGGATTAATGCCAGAGTTTTGTCTACTGCAATTCCAAGATTATTACAAGTGGTAGTCTTTGTTGTGGTTGATATCCTGTATGGAAAAGCAGATTAATTTGTGAATCCTTGGTACATGTCAAGAAGGAAAATATACCTTACTAACCCCAGCAACAGCAAATGGAATCTTGATTTATAATTATTAAAAAAAGTGAGAATGTCTCTCTCTGGCTGTAATAAAGCAAATTATTTGCAGAATTATTTCCACTTCAACTTTCTTGGATTGGTTTGCTTTGCTCTTTTGGAGATCTTTGGGTCAGTATGGAACTTTTTTAGTTTTATTGATGCTCCCATGCTTTAAATTACTATCCATGTTTTGATAATTTTATTCTTGTTGTTTATTGGGATATAACTTGCTTGGTGATATGGATGGAGTCTTTTTGTTTTTTAGTTAGATCACTCTTCTTATACCAACATCACAAGTAAATTACTTTTGTCTCATTTTCTTTTTCTTGGCACTTGAGATGACTGTCTCTAACATGTTGCCTCTAACTCAACATGTTAAATACCAAAACCATCATATTCAGTCCAAAGACTGCCTCTTCCATCAGAAACTCTTGTAGTTTTCCCAAGTGAAACCTTTGCATTATCTCTTTTTTTCTATAAGTCAGAGAGATAATGACTTAATGGAGAATTGGATAGAGCTGAAGTTGAACTCAAAAAGACCTAAGTTCAAATCTGGTCTCAGGTGCTGACTAGCTGTGAGAACCTGGACAAGCCATTTTATCTTTATCTCCCTCAGTTTCCTCATCTATAAAATGGAGATAATAATAGAACCTGCTTCCCAAGGTTCTTGTGAAGATAACTTGAAATAATATTTCTAAAGCATTTTGCAAACTTTAAAATGTGATATAATTACAAATTATCATTATTATTTTTATCTTCCATCTCTCAAATTCTTGTCCCTATTCATCTGTTAAATTCTAAATAGTTTATTCCACAATATCTATCTCACTTTCCTTTCCCACTCCCAACATTCCATTTCAGATTTCTTATTACTTCGCAGGGAATCTATTACAATTTCTCCCATGATGTCTTTCTGTTTATTCTTTCTCCTTTCCAATATCTTTTTCACAAAAGATGTCTTTCAGTTTTATCTTCCCAAATATATACATCTAACTCATTTCTTTGTCACTAAATATTCAGGAATGGTTCATTGCATTAAGCTTATAACTATACTCATAGAATAAAGTATAGACTTTAGTTTAGCATTTAAGACTTTTTACAATCTAACTTTAAATTTCCTTTCCAACTTTATCATGTGCAATTCTCCTTACTGAACTTTCTATTCTGAGTAAAATAAATTATACATCATTCCACATTTCTTGACCTTTTCCCCCTTTATATTTTGTTTCCCATATGTAAAATGGTCTTGTTTATGTTTCTAGGTATATAAACCAATACTTCTTTCAAGGTTCACTCAAGTGCCATATTTTCTTCTTCTTTTTTTTTCCAGAAATTGTTTATTTTTAATACACATTGTTTTATGAATCATGTTGGGAGAGAAATATCAGAACAAAAGAGAAAAAAAAATAGGAAAGAAAAAAAATAGAAAGAAGAAGTGAACATAGCATGTATTGATTTACATTCTCCATAGTTCTTAATCTGGATGCAAATGGTGTTTTCTATCCAAAGTCTATAGATTTGCCTTGGATCCCTGAATCACTGAGAAGAACTAAGTCTTTCATAATTGATCTTTCTTTCTGTTACAAGGTACATTGTATTCCTGTTTCTGCTTGTTTTGCATCAGTCCATGTAAATATTTCAAGGCCATGTTAAAATCAGCTTGTTCATCATTTTTTATAGAACAATGCCATTACCTTTATATACCACAATATGTTCAGTCATTCCCCAATTGACAGGCATCTACTCATTTTCCAGTTCTTTATTACCACAAAAAGAGCTGCTCCAAACATTCTTGTACTAGTGGGTCCTTTTCCCTCCTTTATGATTTCCTTGGGTCAAGTGCCATATTTTTAATAACTCTTCAGATTGTTTTTACTCCTCCTCCCTTTGCTCATTTAAAAACAATCTTTGCAGTCAAATCTCTCAACCTTTTCTATTTATACCTTTATCATGTCTCATAATCCACTATTACGAAGAGGCAGCATAGTACAATGAAAAGAATATTACCTCTAAATTCAAAGAATTTGGGTTCAAATTTTCTATTTGATAAATTCAACTTAATCAGATTACTACATCTTGCTAGGTTTCATTTTCTTTATCCAGTAAATAAGAGGTTATACTAGATGATCATTTAGATTGATTTTAACTTGAAATCTATGATTCTATCACTTATCCTCAAAAATTAAAACTTGGTCCCATCAGGTTTCTAGAGTGTAAGCATCATGATGACACAAAGTATATCTTGTTCATAGACACATTATGGTGAGCTTTTTCTTCTCAAAACGCAGCCAGGTGATAAAAGTTCAGATCTTTTATTATCTCCAATATAGCCCGGTTAGCTTAGAGGCCTATCTCTCTGCTTGGTTCCAAGAGCTCTCTTCGAATGTCGCCAAATCCAAAGGTCTGGTCCTTCAGCCTCTGCCTCTGCTTTCTTCAGCCTCCAGCCAGCTCCAACTCTTCATGTCATTCCAGTGAAATCTCTCAAAGTGCTCTGTGTCTGTTTCTTTTATACAAGAGGGAGGAATTGTGGGATACGAGAGAGAGGGATTATGGATTTTCTCCCATAGTGCTCTCTGGCCCAAAGAGCTTCAAGGGAGGTGTGAACTCATTGAACTCCAATGAGTAAAGGTGTGAACACAAGCCTTGTCTTGATTAGTTCTACTTAGTACCTTGTTTCAGGTTCTGCCCAAAACATCTTCTTGTAAGATTAGATCAACTCTAATTAGTTAGCAGTTAGTAAGGATTCCAACAACACATGAGTAGTAGATTCAAATGCCTACTCATTTAACCCATCTTACTGGAAAATTCTGAGTAAAGATATGCCCTCAGCTGTGTTTATCTCTAGAAGATGTCAATAAGATATTGACATATTTTTTAATGGTTCTAAACTTTCTCTTTGAATTGAATCCCCACACTAACCTTTTCTGCTTATGTATGCAGAAATGTGTATATGTGTACATGCATATACAATGTATAATTGCTGTTCTATAGAAAATAACAAATGGCTTTCGACAGAAAATGTAGTCAAAGAGAACCCAAACACCTAGACTGAAGCAAAGGAAAGTTAGAGTAAGAGATGAAAGATTTTTGTTTTGCTTCATTTTTTTTTATTCAGAACTTAATTAGTAATCTTAAGAAAGAGATGAGTCATTGAAGAAGCAGTCATAATTCAGATAATATTGAAGCAAAAATGACAGCATTTATATAGTACTTTATAAATAATATCTCATGTTATTTTCACACTAATCCTAAGAGATAGATGCTATTTTTATTCCCGTTTTACAAATGAAAAAGCAAAGAGAGGTTAATATAACTTGACCATGGTTTCATAGTCAATAAGTGTCTGATTCAAGGGGCAGTTGAGAAGCTGAATAGATAGATTGCTAATCTAGAGTCTGGAAGATCTCAATTCAAATGTGACCTCAGAAAGTTACTAATTGTGCAATCAGAGGCCAGTCACTTAATCCACTAGTGAAGGAAATGGCAAATCATTACAATATCTTTGCCAAGAAAATTCCATAGAGAGCATTGATTTTCTGTGGTCTACAGGGTCACAAAGCACAGTAACAACAACAAATTCCTGACTAGTATTAGCATCACTATGCCACCTAATTTACTCTTAAGCAAAAGCTAAAAGCAAGTAGAAAGAAAATATCAATTACCTATGAAAAAGTTAATAAGTAACATTGTAGAATGTATGATAGCCTTAGCATCAGTAGACTTGGGTAGAGATCCTACTTTAAAATATACTATTCTGTTAGTCAATGAATCTGTTTTGTTGTTGTTGTTGTTGTTGTTTGTTTGTTTGTTTGTTTTTGTTTTTGTGTGTGTGTGTAAAAAAGAGGAAAGACCTGGATTAGAAGTATGGGATCTTATTTAGCTATACATTTTTTATTCTATGTTTATATGTCCCTATTGTGCAGAGCACAGTGCCTTCTCTAAGCATCCCAGATTTTTTAGCAAATAGAATACAGCATTTGGGGGATTGACTGAAATGCTTTATTTTGCTTGATGGAATTTGTTTGACACAAGATAATGTTTATTTGACACTAGATAGGTGTTTCTCTGTTGTATTTTGGTTTTAGTTTAAAGGAGTGTTTTAGAGACAGAAAGGAAAAAAAGAATTCTGAAGCATTAAAAATCCAAACAAATAAACACAGTTGTAACAGGGAGAGGTTTGGAGAGGAACACGAATAAGCAGGATGGCTTTGAAACTAAAATTTTATTATAAGCCTAAATAAAAGAATCAATTTGTTCCTAGGAGACCTGCATAGTTTCATATGAAATCACCTCCACCCCCAACCTACTTGTTGTTGATGATGAAAGTGGTATTGTTCTTTGTAAGAGGAAATGTTCATGCCAATTGGTTTTTGTCAAATACAAAATAATAACAGAGTTTTATTGTTGCTATTTTGTTTTAATTACATTGAACACTTAAGAGTTCTTGATCATGTATTCATAATCTTTTTGCTCAATATTTTGATAAAAACATTTCAATATAATCCATTTTCTTTGTAATTCTATGTATTAAAATCATTATTCTAAAGAGTCCATAACCTTCATCAGATTGCCACATACACACACCCACCTCTATGGACTTAGTCTTTCCAGCATCTCACAAAGAGGCAAGGCCAAACCAGGCAAGACAACAAGGATATTTATTAAGATGTTCCAAGGAGGAGAGATCCCAAGTATTACAATAAATCTGAGGATGAGAGAGAAAAAGCAGAAGTAGTATTCGAAGAGAAGTATAGATCTCCCTCTATATCTGTCTCTCTGTCTCTCTCTTTCCCTCTGTCTCTCTCTCTTTCTATCTCTGTCTTTCTCTGTCTATATGTGTCTCTCTAACACACACACACACACACACACGGAATTTCCCTAGCTGTGCTTAATTCTAAGTCAAAGAATGCATACTAATCTAGGATACAAATCATTCAAATGCTCTAACAATAAATATTTATTAAATTCCAGGAACTGCACTATGCAATGGGGATAAGATCAAATAGCATAGTAACTATTGTAGGTTAATATATATATATATATATATATATATATATATATATATATACACACACACACATACATATGTGTATCTGTATATGAATGTATGTAGAATGTATATATATTATATGTATACAATATATATACATTCAGAAATGTCATGACATGCATATATTTAAACGTACCTCATCTAGTAGTCATCCTAGCCTAGAGACTTTAAGTTTTTTTTTCCTAGTTTTTATTCCATCACTGAAAGAGGAAAGAGAACCCCAGAGCTCCTTTTTCTTCTCCTGCCTTAGTTTACTTCAATCCAACCATATCTGTTTGAAACATCTTGATTTTGTAGTGAAATTAGAAGGTGATGTAGACCATTTTTGTAATTTCTTTACAGATTTCCTTTGTTAAATGATAAGTTTGTCTTAAAACTCCTTGCCAAAAAAGAGAGGACATTTCTATAATAACTTTACTATATATTTAAAAGGAATAGCAATCTTTATATAATAGATCTGTAGTTTCACGTGCAATCATATTTTTATTTTGCTAAGTTATAGAAATGCATGTTTTAGTCCATAAATTACAAATAAAATAAAATAAAAACAAGCCAGAAAGAATTCTTTGCATTCTCAAAGACAAAGAAATTTTCCACTAATCTTATAGCCTTTGAAATCCAAGTCAAGTGCTCAAGCATTTATAAATCACCTAATTTATGTGATTAGCAAGGGATATGCAGAAAGGCAAAAAGCAATCCCTGCTTTTAAGAAACTTACAGTCTGAGGAGGAAGACAGCATATAAAATGTAACCTTGCAAAATATGTACAGGTTAAAATGACCTTTAAAGGACAGTTTAAATTTCAGATTCTCTCCTGAGATTTCAATTTAATTTTTTCAGTTTGGAAAAAAAAAATTCTGAAGCACTCTGTTAGGCAATGAGATAAATGAAAGCAATAGCAACAAACAAAAACAATAGTCCTTAAGGAATTTACACTCTCAGAAAATAAGATGGTACCAGGCAACAACAACAACAAAAATGACAAGAAAATAATAATAATAATAATAATACAACCAGTTGTGGAATATATGCTACAAACAATTCCTAGCTTACTAAAACTTTACTATGATCCCCTTTTGCCCAGTCACCTCTAAATTACAAATAAGGTTAATAACTAAGAGGAATATAAATAAAACATTCATATATTGCAGATAAAGAAGAAACAACCAAATCATTTGTAGATAGAAGCATCAAGAGAGGCTTCCTGAAATGCAATGTTTCAGCTGAACCGTGAAGGATGGGTAATGTTTGTGGAATGGTGACATTGGTTTAAGCATAAAATGGACAAGACAGAATGGAAATAAGCATTTATATAGCACCTACCACGTACCAGGAACTATGCTATGGACTTTTCAAATATTATCTTATTTGATCTTCATGACAATCTTCAGGGTAAGTTATTATCCTATTATATAGTTGAAGAAATCGAAACTAACAGAGGTTAAAGTTAAAGTTTCTAAGGCTGGATTTGGACTCAGGTATTCCTGACTCCAGGCCCAGGGCTCCATTCACTATGCCACCTAGGTCCCTCTTAAAAATATATAATACCTTACCATGCAAAATATAAAATATCATAATATCCCAAAATGCACATAGGTTTTTCAAAAAGGGTTTTACAACACCAGGTTAAAAAGTTTAGACTTTATTTAGAAAACTTTTTGAATAATGTATTGGTTTGATCAGAACTGTGGATTAGAAAGTTGAATTTAACAAGTTGAATTAGAGGTAAAAAGAGAACAGAAATATGGAGACAAATTAAAAGAATAGTGTAGTTTAGGTAATAAGAAACTACTATTATTATGATTTGAAAAAAACAAACAATTATAAAGTTTTTAATTTTATCAAAACTAGAAACCATATACATTTAAACTTTCTTAGCTAAGGTAATAATATCCAGTACTAAAAATCAAAGTTGTTAATTTGAATATTGAGACCAGGATTTGTTAAGTGCCCCCCCCAATTTTCTTCGTCCAAATGAATTAATAAAATAAACATCCCTTAATCCCAAATGCAAAAACAGTAGAATTTCCTTCCTTAGAAAAGATGTTGTGTTTAATACCAATCTTGCCTTTGGATGGATATCCTGTAGATAATGATGCTTTGTTTGCTGTTATCTACTTTTTGCTTCATGGAGAAACTGGTGATCCCCAAAGAAAGCTATTATACTTCGACAACTCCCTTCCATTTCCACACTCATTTTGGAATGATATTCTATATTGTGATAGGATATAAACACATAATATGTGATTAGGTTTAATCTTTATATACTAATTCTTTTTTTGTTGTTGTTGTTCAACAACATTTATTAAGTGTCTGACATTTGCCAAGCATGGAGCTAGCTTCTAGGGACACAAAGACAGAAAGCAATCAATCCCTCACCTCAAAGAAGTTAGATTTCTATCTGAAGGAATGAGGGTAAAAGGAGAGAGACATACACAAATATATAAATAAAGGAACAAATAAATAAATGGAATAATACATAATTCAAGAGATAGATAAATAAGTAAACTAAGCATATATAATAAATACAAGAGTAAATTATAGGTAGGTAGGACACCAACAGTTAAGGGTTGGGAGAGCAGGACATATGAGAAAAGGTGGGGAGTTTTGTGTTTTTTGTTTTCTTATGAGGTAACCCTTGAGCTGAGTCTTGAGAAAAGTAGATTTTAAGAGAGTGAAATGAGAAAGGAATGCAGTCCTGGATAGGAACAGACTCTTTTGCAAAAGCATAGAATTTGAAGAGAGATTGTCTATCAGGTAAGTGATTAAACTCTACCATTATTGAGCCTTTATTAATTACTAGTAAATGTTCATGAGAGTTTGAATGTATAATATAATAAATGCTGCTTATGTTAATTATATTTTCCAAAAACCAATAGAATGAATTTTATCCTTTCCCATTTATGGACTTCAAAAACCTAGCATATTATAGTTGAATTATTTTAAATTAAATTCTATATATTACAGGGTTTTCTTTGTTTACTAAATACAGAATAAGAAAAAATAAAATAGAAAAAGAAAGACAGAAAATGCAAATAAACAAAACAAAAATTGTCATATGCACAGCAGAACATCAGGGAGGTTTTTTTTTGCTAAGGCAATTGGGTTAAGTGACTTGCCCAGGGTCACACAGCTAGGAAGTCTTAAGTGTCTGAGGTCAGATTTGAACTCAGGTCCTCCTGACTTCAGGGCTGGTCCTCTATCCACTGCGCCACCTAGCTGCCCCTATCAGGGAGGTTTTTAAAATATGTAAAAATAAATTTTTATTTCAAGAAATAATATATAATAATATAAGAGATTATATTTATGACAATCCATCTTTTTTTGCTTTCTAATAGGTTATTCTTTTGTTATCTTTTGTGCAATTTTTACTTAATTCTTTTTTCCCTCTTTCATTTCCCCTCCCCTTACTTTGCCCAAGTAGATATAGTTAAGCATGGATACATGTGTGTATATATATGTATTTATATTTATATATGCACATATGTTCACAGCTATATACATGCATATATCTACATATTCTTACATATATTTACATGCCTACACACAGATATATACAGACATATTTACACAAATATAAACATGAATCTAAAACAATATTTATATGGCTGGGATATAATATAGATTTCTCTCTTGATTGACTATTTTTTTTTTTAACATACATTGCTTTATAATGAATCATATTAGGGAAAAAACAATCAGAGCAAAATGGGAAAACCATGGGAGAGATAAAAAAAAAAAAAACACATCAGAAAAAAGAAGTGAACATAGCATGTGTTGATTTACATTCAGTCTTCTTAGTTCTTTTTCTGGAAGCAGATGGCATTTTCAATCCAAAGTCTATTGGGATTGCTTTGAATCACTGAATCAAAGAACCAAGTCTTTTATTCTTGATCATCTCACTTTCTTGCTATTATTATATACAACATATTCCTAGATCTGCTTGTTTCACTCAGCATCAGTACATGCACATCTTTTTAGACCTTTCTAAAAGAACCTTGTTCATCATTTTTATAGAACAGTAATATTCCATTATATTCGTATAGTACAACTTGCTCAGCCATTCTCCAATTGATAGGCATCTACTCAATTTCCAATTTTTTTCTGCCACAAAAAGAGCTGTTACAAACATTTTTGCACATATGGGTTCTTTTCTCTCCTTATGATTTCCTTGGAATAGAGACCCAGTAATGGCACTGCTGGGTCAAAGAGTATGTACAGTTTTATAACCCTTTGGGCATAGTTCTATATTGCTCTTCAGAATGGTTGGATCATTTCACAATTCTACCGATAATGCATTAGTGTCCCAGTTTTCCCACATCATCTCCAACATTTATTATTATCTTTTCCTGTATCATCTTAGTCAATCTATATAGTATAAAATGATATATTATTAAATTTAATAACTGTATTACTTGGGCCATGTCAAATGGTTTCTTTGGGCTTAGTTTCTCCTCTGTAAAATAAAGGGTTAAAACGAGATAATCTCTAAGGTTGGGTCCATCTAAGAATTCTATGACTAATCATTAATTCTGACATTGCCTCTATGTCCCCTTTCTTCATTCATATGTGACCTTCAAATTCATTAAATTCATCTCTTTTCACTCATTCCCTCAGTGGAAGACTGATTATAGCCTCTACTCCTCCAGTATCTATTACCTTTTCTTCCCTAAAACCCTTTCTTTTTCTAATATTTGAAAATTAGATGAAAATTATTGGATCAAATCCTTAGGAAGCAGTTATATCCACGCACACCCAAATCTCCCTCCCAACACTCTCCATCCCTTGCTCTGTACTATATTGGTTCTATAACATGTTCAACCTAATAATAAGCCATTAATTTGATTTTATGTTGTAAATGTCATTCCTGATATCAACTTATTAAAGAATCTATGATTGTTCCAGGGAGAACTCCCAAAGTAAAAAATCCTTACACAAAGAATTATCTTAACCAGGTTTTAAATTAGGACACAAATTCTAGTAAGTTTCCTTATGCCTGCAAAGGTTAGTTTAAGAAACTTGCCCAAGCTTACATGTAGTAAGTGATTGTCAGGATTCCAAAGCAGGACTTTTGACTTACAATCCAATACTTTTTCTCTGTGCCATAGCTATTTTTGCTAATATTAATAACTTTGGAGTTTGCAAGATGCAGAGGAGTTTGGTAAATATATATTCAATTTAATCTATTCATTCATTCTTTCTTTCCTTCATTAACCCCCCAAAATTTTTAAAAGCTTTATGTGCCTTAATATTTTGGGGCCCTGCATTAGGCTTTAACAACGCCAAACAAAAACCAAAGAGCCCCAATATCAAGATACTTGCATTCTATAGATTAGCCAAATTTATATTAATATAGAATATTAATAATAGAGGGATACAAAATGTCACATCCAAACAATTTAGAATTATGATTTCAAATATGCAAATCATCCATAAATCTGACCAGAAATTTTCTTTTCCTCTGGATGTTTCAGAGTTACATAGACTATTACCATAGTCAAAATGCTAAATCTAGACATTAAAACTATGAATTTACAACAGCAAAGTTCTGAATATAAATAGAATCAATGATTTACTAAATCTTTGTTACTCAAAACATTTATATCCTCTCATGGATTCACGCTTCCTTTGATTGGACAAACTAGTAAATTTCTCTTAGGAATCTGAGCCTGAGGGGGATTTTGTAGTTGCACCTGTTTCTACCTTTGATTGTATGTCACTTCCAGGTTCAATGCCTTTGGGCTGCCTACAAGCTCTTCAGTTAGTCAGGAGATTTGTAACTTGGGGTTTGGTGCTAGATTTGTTTCTTCTCTCTTTGCCTGAGACTTTCTGACTTATACAAACTTGTCCTCTTTTTTATTTTCTTTTTCCCCATTTACTAGACAGATCTCTCTTTCACATATAAGCTTTGTAATCTGCCCAGCTCTTAAGTTGTTACCAAACTTTAATGAAGAAAAAAAATTCATACTCCAGATTTGTTTTCCTTTAGGAGAAATGAAATGTGTGTGTGTGTGTGTGTGTGTGTGTGTGTGTGTGTGTGTGTGTGTGTATGTTTATGTATTGGAGCACATATGGGGTTTATGTAGATATGGGTAAAAAATACCAAGAGGTTAGCATTTTAGAACTTTTCAAGTTGTCCTTTCTTTTTCTAGCTTGTCTTTGAGAATCCTCAACTGGGCTGCTTTCATAAGCAAGTAAATCAGACTGGCTAGAGAATAGCATCCTTCTGCTACCCTAAAAATAACTCCTGGGAGATTTCTATTCAACTATTACAGGTTAATTTCTCTGACTCCAAGGAATTTGAGAGTCCTCTATTAAAATGCAAATCATTGTAGGAGGAGCAAAGCCCTCAACCCTTATCAACTAATACCTTTCTTATCAGTTAACAGTTAAATAAGGATTAGGGGGAGAGAGAGAGAGAGAGAGAGAGAGAGAGAGAGAGAGAGAGAGAGAGATTGGGATGGGCTCTAAGTCTCCTATTTGAAAAAATCAGCCTAATCAATGTAGTGAGTTGGTAGGCCAGGAGACAGGAAAGGATTTTGATTCTTCAGGATATGAAAAGACCCCCTACAAGATAATCTTCACTTATTTCACAATTTTACTTAGATCAGGCCCATGCTTTAATTATACTTCAAAACTATTACACTACAATTATACTTCTTAAACCTGGATAGATATCAGGGAATCAGTGAAGTTGGATGGTGAAAAATTGCATCTTTATCTCAACATGTTTTGCTTCCTTTGTAAAATTATATATTTCAAGCATTTAAAAGTTGGTTCTTGATTGTTCTTTATTCTTGAAGAGGACCAAAATGACATAACTAAGTTAGAGTGAAGTTAGAGTCAATTTTTTATGTGAAGGACTCTCTAACTGTGTGCATCTCTAATTTCCACTGAGCTAATTCACTTCTGTTTTGCTCATGGAGCTCAGCAAATTTTCTGATAAGGGCATGCCATATTGGTTAGTCCTGTGCCAGTGTCTCGTATATCTTCAATCAGTTCTAAAGTTCTTAAGAGAGCCTGTGAGTATGTCTTATTACTTTTTTCTGACTACCTTGTGAGTGCTTGCCCTCTACATGTTCTTCATAAAATAGTCATTTTGGCAAGTATATATTTGGCATTCAAACAATGTTACCAGCCCAATGGAGTTGTGCTCTCTGCAGTAGAGTTTTAATGCTTGACAGATTAGTTTGAGAAGGATTTTAGTGTCTCGTATCTTATCCTGCCAGGTGATCTTCAAAATCTTCCTAAGACAATTCAAATGAAAACGATTATGCTTGCCTGGGTTCTTAAAAATGTTTAATGGGACAATGCTCTCCAGCTTTCCTAGTAACCAAGGAACTCCATCAGCCAGTACCACATCATCCATGTGTGGAAGTATGTTACAGCAAATGGAGAAGTTTTAAATGCTGTGGATAAGTTTACTTACTTTAGCAATATACTTTCCAGGGACATCCACACTGATAATGAGATTTAAACATGTATTGTCAGAGTTAACTCGCATTTGGAAATTTGGAAAGCTCTAAAGTGTGGCAGAGGAGAGGTATTAGACTGACTACCAAACTGAAGACCTACAGGGCAATTGTGTTAACCTCATTGTTGTATGCCTGTGAAATGTGGACAGTACATCATCACCATTCCAGGAAACTTAATCACTTCCATTTGAATTGAATTTAAAAACTATTCTGAAAAGAGATCCATAGTCTTTCCCACTCTTCATCACAAATACAAGTGAAGAACCCTTGGAGTAGAAGGGCGTGAGGCAACTATAATTTAAAGAATTTATTGTTGAAGTTGGGGGAATATAAGAATTACTTCCAAATACTGCCTCCAGTTCTTATTAGCAAGGTCAATGATCAAGTCTTTCAATCTCCCTGAGTTGAGTTTCCTCATCTTAATGAAGGAAATTGCTCTGTTAAGTACCTAAAGAGATAAACTTTTAAAAATTACTTTATAACTTTAAAATGCTATTTAATTGTTTCATTTCATTCATAAATATTCTTTTTAATCACAATTTGGTAAAATTCTACAATAATAGCATTGAATTCTTACTGAAATAATATCCCCTGGATTCCTAAAAGTTTTATTTAACTTAATATTTAAGCCTTAAAACATCCCAGGTATTTCAGTCAGGTAAAGACCCAAACATAAGTCAGTCAATCAATAATCTTATATTAAGCACCTTCCATGTACCAGCAATTATGCTATGTATGAAAACAAAGAAAGTTAGAAACAAAGCAAAATAACAAACAAACATAAAACTAGACTAATAGGGGAGACAACATGCAATCAAACAAAATATGAACAAAATAAAAAGAGGCAGTGTAAATTCTGTGACCCCTCAAAGGAACTTAATGTGACCACATTAAGTAGATGTGAAAAACACTTCTTGCAGGAGATAGGATAATTGGCTGGGGTGTGCAGGAAGTTAGGAAGTAAGGATAAGAAGTCAGACATGGGGGAGGAGAAGTAGGGAAAATGCCTGGTGTGTGGAGATAGAGTATCCTATATTAGAAAGGGCAATGAGGTCAGTGTTACTAAATCAGAGTTTATGAAGAGTTCTAAGATATAAGAACAGCAGAAAGCAAAGGTAGGAGGAGAGCATGACTTGGTTTTTGAAGGCAAAAGGAAGAGTTTTATATTTGATCCTATAGGAAACAATTAAGTATCGTTGAATGAAGCAGTAATATGATAATAAAATCAGATTTGCATTTTAGAAACATTAGTATTATAGCTAAATGGGAAAAAAAAATTAGAGTTAGGAGAGATTGGAGGCAGGATGGCCAACCAGCAGGTTATAATCAGGTGTGAGGTCAGAAGGTTATGCATCTTTATAATGTCATGAAAGAGAAGAAACATGTCCAAAAAGTATTATTGTTCTGTCTGTCTGACTCTTTGTGACTCCATCTGGAGTTTTCTTGACAAAGATCCTGGTGTGGTTTGTTGTTTCCTTCTCCAATTCATTTTACAGTTGAGGAAACTAAGGCAAATAAAGTTAAGTGACTCGCCCACGGTCACATAGCTAGTAAGTGTTCAACTTCAGATTTGAATTCAGGTTTTCCTTATTTCAACCCTGATGTTCTATCCCCTATGCCATATGTTGCAAATGTAGAACTGATAAGACTTAATAAATACTTGTATATAAATATGAATTTTAAAAAGAATAACTTTAAAAGATAAAAAAAAAAACCCTGAAAACTGATTTTCCTATTTTTTTTAGCAAATTTTCCCCATAAAAATAATTAAAACAATCTAAATTGTCTTGATGAGTTAATTTTATAATTTAGGAAACAGTGAATTATCATGTGTATATATGTAATTATTTGCCTTAATATACCTTAAGTATTTAGTGGAAATAAAATCTTAAATTTCATTAAGACCATCTGATATGAAAAAGTTCCAAAGTCAAGCAAGCCACTGCAAGATCTGGAGGATGATAGATTGGACTAAATCTGTGCCACTTGGCTTCTAGTATGATTCTAATTTCATTTGGTGCCAAGAAGCTACTATCATTCTGACATAAAATCCAATTTACTCGTAGTTTTAAAATATGGAGTATATAGAAGCTAGCCATATATTTCCTGTCTTTCATTTTAACAGTAATTTACTAAACATTTTCCAATTGCCATCCAAAACAGCAGTACTTGTAAAAATCTTTTGAAGCTTTTTGAATGAACTTTAAACTTCCTGAAACTTCCTTTATAAGGAAATGAAATGCAACAAGAATCACAGTTCATAATGCCCCCCTTTCTAATAAATACTTGTATTGTGTCAAATATGGTTACTCTTGTCGTACTTGCAAATACAAAGCTATATGCTTCATATAAATAATTGGTACCTATAATGAATACTCAGGAGCAGTCATAGTTACTGACTACTAAAATTATAACAATTGTTATTTTGCAATTTCAGGAAGCCCCAAAGCATATAAAAGCAGTAATTTACATGCAAACAGATTAAGTGTGTTGTTTTACTACCAGTGACAGTAACTGTATATAACTCTATATCACTGTCTATATCTCAAAGTACAGTTAATGTGGAAGCTCAGAACGTAGAATAAGTGACAACAAAGAAACATGGTATTAAAAGTTACATATCTAACAAAAGTTTTGTTAATTTTAATTTACTTACTATAAATTAGAAATTCCATTAGGCAGGAATAGGGCACTGTTGGGTAATCCCTTACCTTTCCAAAAGATTTAACAATATACAGTTCAAAATTACTTAAAACACTTGGTTTAAGACCGCCCTGCTAAAGTGCTAATTTAATGCTTCTTCACTTTTTGGATATCAGAGCCTGAGCTAGTAGTATACTAAATCTGGTAGGCACTACCAAACTAAAAAGACCCACTATAGATTATGGGCATTTCATCAGAGGTCCAGCCTAGTTAAATGCAGATAAACTCAATAAAACCTTGGCCATTAAGTTATGCAAGTCAATTTGCCTTTGGCCACAGCACTTTAAAACTTATAAACCCATCTGTTGAGGTTTGCAGAATCTGGATTCACATTGTGGGAAATTTATCCCTTCTAATGAATTTTTTGAATATGTTAACATAGTAATATAATTTGCCTGGTACTGCATGAGAAAAAGAAAATTAAACAAGGAAGAGATTTTGCTCTCGAGTACTTTGTAAAAATTATATTTTTACCTAAAAATAATAGCTCCTAAAAGACTGTAAAGTGAAATTCAAAGAAAAAAACTATTATTTTTAATTTTAATGATTCCCCCTATACTCTTGCACCAATGTTTTCTCTAAGCATTTTGTTCACCCTTTCCTTTTCAATGTTTCGATTTCCATCTATCCAAGTTAATTCTCCCATATAGTAATTTTAAAAAATGAAGCAAATCTTGCAAGAGGGGGAGGGAACAGCTCTGACAACACATGTAACATACAGTTTCCTCCACCTCTCTCCTGAGAGAAGGAAATCATCTGTTATGATATATATATATATATATATATATATGATCTATTATATTATATACATAATCATCTGTACTTGAAAACTAATAATATATTCATTTTAATGGTCACTGAATTTTTTTTCCAGCTCAGAAAGTATGGTTATATTATGTTTTCAGATGTATAACATAAAAACAATTCATAATGGTTCATAATCAAAAAGTATCCTTATAGATTTGACTCAGTTTTTTGGCACACAATGTTGGGTCCACATATAGCTAGGACATCAGCTCAGGAAGTTTCATAAACTCTAAATAATAGTAAAAGAATATGAAAAGCTACCTTTGACTTGGTTCTGCTTTAATTCAATAGCTATGCATATGTTGCTTTAGTTATTTTTTTTTATTTTTCTATAATACCAAACAATTATCACCTATGGAATTTACACTTCACATACTTTTTATTCTATGTTCCCCATCAATCTATCAATAAACATTTATTTAAAAATTAAATGCCTATTATGTTTCGAGCAGTTTCTTGTTAAATGCTTACTTTTACATCCTCTTTCAGAAGCTCTATTTGTCTTCAGATTTTCTCTTAAGAGGATTCAGACAGTCAATATTATAGAATTGAAGAGCAGAAATTCTTAACTTTTATGTATATCTGTATCTGTATGCTCTCTCTCCCTCTCCTTCTCCTTCTCTCTCTCTCTCTCTTCCTCTGTGTATATGTGTGAGACAGAGAGAGAGAGAAAGAGAGAGAGAGAGAGAGAGAGAGAGAGAGAGAGAGAGAGGAAGAAGAAGGGGAGAGAGAGGGAGGGAAAGAGAAGGAGAAGGAGAAGGAGAGGGAGAGGGAGAGAGAGAGAGAGACAGACAGAGAGAGAGAGAGAGAGAGAGAGAGAGAGAGAGATGAATGTTTTTGGTAATCTGGTAAAACAGAATCCTCAGAACGCTTTTAAAATAATATTTTTTAAAGAACATTAAATATAATGTATTAATTTTAAAGTAAAACTAATTATATTGAAATATATCAAAATATTATCAAATTTTATCAAAATATTAAAAGTTCAAAGAACACCCAAATCTATTTATCTTTTTGTAGGTCCATAGACTCAAGGTTAAAAAAGGCCTGTTCTAGAAGAAAACTGTTATAATACTATTCCTCTTATACAAGAAATCCATGCCATTAAATACTTAAGGACAACTGTTCTCAGGTCTAAATTTTGAGGTGCCATTTTATTACATCTCATTATATTATCCTAGAGCACAAGAAATAGAAAAATGAATCCAACTAATGGAGAAGAGAGTCCTGCTAAGTGAAAAGAAGAACAAAGTGGAAGAAGATTAAGAAAAAGAAGAGAAGAAAAAGGATACAAATTGAAAACTACTACTGCTTCAACAAAGAAGAAAACAACTATGAAAACAAGAATGACAAAGAAGGATAAAGGAGAAGTAGAAAAAAATCAGATGGTTAATTGGGAGCTTGGAATGCTAAATCCATTTTCACTGAAAACATTCAATCATTTAAAAGCATTTTGATTGCTTTCTCTGTTTTAAATGTTTTGTTGATAGTCACACATCATTTTTTTTTAGATTATCCTGATTTACTTGGATATAATGAAGTATCTTGAAGATTTATAATTTTTCTTGAATTGTGATGGACAGTTTATGAAAAAGATATAATAATTTCAATGAAGTAATTTAAAATAAACTCCTTGAATATAAAGTATTCATATAAAAATGACATGAAATTAGAAATGTCACCTTCACTTTACAATAAAATGAGTGGCACAAAAAAAGAAAAATATCAAACCTTGAGATATGAAACTCAGCAATAAACACTGTTAGTCTTAGGAGGTCATTTTTAATGGAATACTAACCTAACATTTTAATAATATTTCTTGGTGACCTCAATCAGTTTCATTCCAAAGAGCCAGAGAAATATTTTTCACTATCATTTTAGAATTAGATGAATGGGTTTAGAGCTTTCTTGAGAGAAAACTAGCAGCAACAACCACAAAATTAATAAAGCAAAAGGTAAGTAACTATGGTCCTTGTCAAACATTGAATTTAAAGATTTACAAAAATCTCTAAAACTCTTAACTCTTTTCTGTTATGAAATAAGGATCTCTAATCTTTGAAAGTATCAAAGCAATTATCTTTCACATTCTTGGTTAAGAAAAGATTCCATTAAATGTTTTCAAAAAATATATGGTTGTAATTAGATTGATTGCACTACCTTTATGCTTCATAAAGAAAGAATTTATGGCTTCTTGAAACTTTATCTCTCTCCTACATAGAGGCTATGGAAACAGTGGATGTTTAATAAATGGTTCAAACATTCAGAAATTTTGCCATCTAAATGGTATATTTCATGATTCATTTTAAAAATGGATTCATTCTCTTCTAAAATATGTGATTACTAGGTTTCTTATATTCAAAAGTGAAGAATTACTATTTTATTTTCTTAAAGATGGAAGTTAATTTATCAAATGTGTAAAGATTCAGGGATAAAAATGGCAGTCTTTGATAACAGTGTTTCATGTCCGTGCAGTTTTAAGCTATTGCTTAATGTACTGAGGTTTGGGGTACAATCTTTATTTGTAGGTAGTTTAGCTTGTGGCTTAAATTTGTTATTTTAAAAATATGAATTTTAATACACGTGTTTTGAATCATGTTGAGAGAGAAAAATCAGAACAAAGAGGAAAATCCAGAGGAGAGAATAACAAAACAGAAAAAAGAAGTGAACATAGCCTGTGTTTATTTACATTCAATTTCCATAGTTCTTTTTTTGGGTGACAGATGGCATTTTCTATCCAAAGTCTAGTGCAGTTACTCCGAATCACTGAACAACTACAAGAACCTTATCTTTCAAAGCTGATTATCACACATTTTTGCAGTTACTCTATACAATGTATTCCTGGTTCTGCTTGTTTCATTCAACACAGTTCATGTAAATCTTTCCAATACTTTCTAAAATCAGCATGTGCACCATATTTCATAAAACAATAATATTCTATTACCTTCATATACCACAATTTGTTCAGATTTTGCCCAATTGATGGGCATCTACTCACTTTCCAATTCTTTACTACCACAAAAAGAGATGCTACATTTTTCCACATATGGATCTTTTTCCCTCTTTCATTATTAAGTTTAGAAACAGACCTACTGTAATGGTACTACTGGGTCAAAGGATATGCACATATCCTTTGTGCATAGTTCCAAATTGCTCTCCTCAATAGTTGGATCATTTCACAACTTCACCAACAATGCAAATTGCTCTCCTCAATGGTTGGATCATTTCACAACTTCACCAACAATGCATTAATTTCTCAGTTTTCCCACATCCTCTCCAATATTTATCATTATCTTTTCCTGTTATTTTATCTAATTTAGAAGTGTGAGGTGGTATTTCAGAGTTGTTTTAATTTGCATTTCTCTAATCAATAGTGATTTAGAGAATTTTTTTTTTCATATGAGCATAGATGGCTTTAATTTCTTCATTTCAGAAATGCCTGTTCATATCCTTAGACCATTTATCAATTGGGAAATGACTTGCATTTTTATAAATTTGGCACAGTTCTTTATATATTTTAGAGATGAGATCTTTATCAGAAATAACTGGCTGTAAAGATTTTTTTTTTCAGCTTTGTATTTCTCTTTTGATCTTGTTTCTGTTAGTTTTGTTTGTGCAAACCCTTTTTAATTTAATGTAATCAAAGTTGTTCATTTTGTCTTTCAGAATGCTTTGTAGTTCTCCTAATTTACTTATGGTGTCATCCTTTAGGCCCAAATCACATATCCATTTTGATCTTATTTTGATATGGGGTGTGAGATGTAGATCTATATAGAGTTTCTCACATGTTACTTTCCAGTTTTCCCAGTGATCTTTGTTAACTAGTCAGTTCTTATCTTAAGAGTTTGGAGATTTCTCAAATATTAAATTATTAGAAGTTTTGATTGATTGTTATGTGTATCTAATCTATACCATTGATCCACCTTTATTTCTTAGCCAAAACCAAATGATTTTGGTAATTTACCCTTAAGATATAGTTACCCTTATAACATAGTTTTTAGGTCTGGTACAGCTAAGCCACCATTTTTTTTGTATTTGTTTTCATTAATTCCCTTGATACTCTTGATCTTTGGTTTTCCAGATGAATTTTGATTTTTTCTAGTTCTTTATTTGTGTGAGAAGTGTTGCGGTTATTTTCTTTGATGCTCTAAAGATATCATAGTATCATCTGCCAAGTGTGATACTTAAATTCTTAAAGGAATATGAACAAATGGTTTAGTGAAATATAATAAAAATGTAAAGGCATATTTATATATACAACATGATCCTAGTTACCTAGAGATAGACCTCCACTACAATAAAACATCTGAAACATGAAACTAGAAACAAATAGACACACGTGTGCATGCACGTACCCATACACACCCCCACATACAGTCATGAAAATAGGGTCAAGAAAAAACTTCTGAGAAATTATTAGAAACTAAAACATCCAAGAAGAGGGGAAGGTACATAGAAGACATATTGTAATTGCTTGTTTCATCTAAGCAAAAGAAAAACAATATTCCGATTACTTGAAAAAGTGTCTTAAAGACTAACTGTTTTGTTCAAAAACCTATAAGTAGATCTGTCATTGGTTAAAAGATAAAATAAAACATAACAAAAAAGAAAGAATAAGACCAAAAAGAAATAATGCTTGAGACATTAAGACATTCTCGGACCATGGAGCAGGGTCATTGACATTGAGGTACATTATGGTACATATGGTTTGTTATCAGTATGATAGGGAAATACAAAGACTACTCTATGACATCAGGGCCATTTCTTGATATTTTATATTGTTGAAAATAAGGTAGTATAGTGAATTTTTAAAAAATAGAAAAAAATTGGTAAGAAAAATCATTACAGATAAAACTCAGACTACATTAACCTCAAAGGAAAAAAAAAACAAAAACAAAAAGAATCTTGAAGTTTCTTAGGTTGTGAATTTCCAATGACAATAATGAATATGTGGAAATTAGCAAAATAAGTAGTAATCAAAATATTATTCCTTCATTCTGAATGTATTTATTTCTTTTTGTGGACAGAATTGGTTCCCTTGATTTTGAAGTATAATCTTCTTTTTCATACCAGACTATCTGATTTTTGAGTGGTAGAGGAAAAACACAACATTATTATTTGCACATCATTAAAAGCAAATCTCAGTAAAGTGGTGGTATTTTTATTCATTTCTTTCCAAGAGTAAGTATTCAGTTTTTTGGACACAATAAGGACAGAGAAATATTTTTTTTTATTTATGACATATAGGGCAAGATGATCCTTGGTTGAGAAAAATATTTTGGGAAAGGAGAAGCTTTCTTCAACATCCCACAGAGGCATAATAGTACTCTTTTCATTGTAGCTTTCAATCAAAGCTAGCTGAGGTTGGCCATTTATCATGATATCAAGTTCAGAGAGACATACCAACTTTTATGAAGTCATGAATCATGGGATCAATTACAACAGATATATGAAACCCCAAAGTATTCACAAAAAGGATGTAGAAAATCACGGAATTCTACCATCTTCAAAGTAGAAAATATTTTAAATTGGCCAAAATATTTATTTTTCTTCATCCAGACCAAGAATATTGTAACTAAGAATACTTATTCAACTTATACTCAAAATCAAGCTCATATTGTATCTGTGCTCCTATCAGGGTGGGCAAATTTTGCAATAGACCATTCTATTCTGTTTGCTCTTGTCTTCCCTCTCCCACAGTGATTCCACCTAAGGTGTTTTAGCACCTTATTTGTTAAATTGAGACAATGTGAAGCAATAGTGGAGCATATTTATATCCATCTCTCACTCTTACCTTAGAACCATCCATTTCCTGTTTTTCTTCCTACATGTATTTGATTACCTTTTTTTTCTGCTTTTCTTCCCAAATCCTATGTTCACAATGTGTTGTAGGGTGTACATACCTATCATGTGCTTTTCTATTTCCTTCCCAGTGATCTTCATATATGGATTTTCAGACTGTAATCTTCTAAGCTTCATAGTCATAACAAACACAGGAAATTACTGGCGTTAAAAAGATGAGACTTTGTTTCAGAGAGAAGTTTAGGGACAGTAAAAGAACTTTGCAATTTTCTGAAGTGATGTCAGCCAGTCCTGTTCCACCTATATAATTCTTGGCTTATCTCATTAGACATTTGATGTGTAAGTCTAAGAAATACATATTCTGATTGGTGAACTCTATAGTTTGTCCATTATCTTGGAAATCAAAACTAATTCATTTTCAAAATTTTTTACAAAACATTACATGAGTCCTGGATCTTTTATGATATATTCTTTACTATTATTGTAAAAAGAGTTATCATAAGATCAATATTACAGACAAGTTTTAGGAAGCCAGGATAACATGCAATATCACTATATTATCCAGCTTCTCAATGAATCATTTTTATCAAATTATATTGAAGCATATTATTGAAGAATCATATTCATAATCTCATTTTTAATGACCAATAATTGCCAAATAGCTATCACATGCAAATACATTTGGCTACCATGTCCCCCTCTAAAATAAAATGTGTGTGCCTAATTATTTACAAAGTGGGAAATTTGCATGAACAAAATGATTTGCAGGTGCAATTTAAGACTGGGTATATTTTAGCTTATTGCAATTTTTGCAAAAAAAAATGTAGAGTGAGATTTCAATATTTATAGCGTTCATTTAGTTTGTTCTTAAGAGTCATTTCATTGTGAGCTGTGACAGTTAAATGACTATGCACAGCAACAAAGAGCACTTTAGAAAATGTATTTTAATTTGACAGCCTAAGAAAAACTCCTGCCTCCAAACTTTGTGGAATCTATACAAGTTGTTCACATTTTCTTTCTTGTGTAGTTACTACTAATCTACTTTGATCTAATTGATGTGTTTATATGTGTGTGTGTGCATAGTGTGATTTTAACTTTTTTGTATATTTCTTGAAATAGAAAGTGAATTAAGGGAAAAAAGTAACAAACAAACAAAGCATGCGCAAAAGCTACACCCTGGTAAAATTGTCTTAGCAGACAGATTAAAATAGGTTGAAAGTAACCTACAGGCTTTAAACCCATCAGTGAGTTAGTGGGATGTTTATTGCAAGCTTGGGAAGACTTCCCTAGCAGAATGGGCAACTAAGAACAATTTGTTCCAATAGAAATAAAGACATTTTTTGAAATAAAAAGATATACAGCGCTAAAATAAAGAGCTGGGGCAGAATCTAATTCACTTCAGGTGAAGTAAGAAAAAAAAGCAGAAAAGAGTGAGGATCTCAGGCAATGCAAAAGCAAAAAAAGACCTAATTAAAGGATAATCAGAGAAAATCCATTTGTTAAAAGGTACCACAGGCAATGAAGAAATATCAAATATTTAACAGAAAGCTTCTCAAAGAAAGACCTTATTTTTCAAATACAAAAAGAACTGAGTCAAATTTATTAAAATAAGAGTAAATTTCCCCAACTGATAAAATGGCTAAAGAATATAAACAGGCAGTTTTCAGAAGAAAAAAAATGTAGTCACATGAAAATATAGTCACTTTATAGGAGTAAAACAAAAATCAGTATTCTAAAGTACTCCCTCCTCATACCTATCAGAAATGACAAAGGCTGGAGAAAATGGAGGAAAATAGTACTAATAGTTCTAAATAATCATAAAAATAATAGTAATAATTTTAATATTATATATTATAAATAAATAATAAAATTGCTAAATCTAATGCATTGTTGATATAATTGCAAACTGATCTACTGGAATACAATTTAGAACAATATCCAAAGGCTTTAAAACTGTGTACATCTTTTGACCCAGGTACCATTACTAAATCTATACAACAAAGACATCCAAAAAGAGGAAAGGATTATTTCTAGTTTTGTTCTGTTTTGTTTTTGTGGGTTTTTTTTTTTTAACCTTTCTTCCTACCCCCTATATCTGAGTTTTAAGTAATAAGCATTTAAGAATTTGGTGAACTAATAACTACAGATATAATATTTAACTATTCAGTTATATGCATGCCATGATCCTACTGACTTGGCAGTGAAATTGTTTCTACTGCCAATATAAAGGATAGATCTTGAATTTTGTGAAAATGGAATGATTAATGACTTTACTAATCTAATCACCTTGATTTGCTCAAGCTCCTTTACTAGCAGGAAGAAGTTGCACTGACCTAACATTCAGATGAGCATTCTTTGCTAGTCATACAAAAGTTTCCTGCAATATCCATTCATTAGAAAGCTCCTTGCAGTATTAGCATACTGAATCCAGAATTTCCCCTGTTATGACAGATAACCAACTCAGTCTGATTCATATTAACTCCCAGTTATGAAAAACAACACATCCCAGAGATGATTTAATAAATACCATTATGTGATTTATATTAGCCCCCTTCTCTGTGATTTTTGTGTTTGTAAACCCTGCTGCCTATATTCACTTGGAGCTCAGTTGATGTAATATTTATATGTTCACATATTTAGGAGGAATAAAGCCACAGATAAACCCTAGCTGTTTTGTCTTTCTTACATTGAACTGGGGGGCAGGGGGGGAAATTGGCAATTTATGCTTATATAATAGGTGAAAGTTTCAGCAAAGTAAAAGGACTTAGTATCATCACCTAGAAAGCATGTGCGGTGGAATGTGAACCTAAGTCTGCTAACTACAAGGTCTTGTATAATAGCCATTATGTGAAATTGTCTCTCACTTTAAGATGAACATCTGATTTTCATGGTATTGATATCGAGCAAGTCCTTTTCATTTTTGGAGGACTTGAGAATGTAAAAGAGAGCAGGGGTTGGGTAGAAGGAGTGGTTTATCTGAGAAAGAGCAGGTTAAGTCCTCATTCCCAGAACAACTGTCACAGTCAGCCAATTTTTAGCACTTTCCTCACTTTTCCCTAAAAATTCCCTAAAAGTGACTTTTCTTAGGACCAGACTCTGGAATTCAAGTACATGCAACCATAACTGACATCTTGTTGATGGGGTTAGCTAACATATTTCTCTCATCATTAGCTGCCTGTGAGATGGTACCTGGGGCATTATGTGGGTGGCCTTAAAATAAGGTTTCCTTTTACTTTACTTTTCATACAAATATTATAAAATCAGATAATCACAATATCAAATAATGTCATTACTATGATGGAAGGTTACTGAATACAATTACTTTAAAAGGTACAGGTTGTAAAATTCACATAAAAAGTAGATAAGATTCTGTCAGCTGACTAAGCCATGATTAAGTGTGGAGTAAGCACTATGGGAATTGTATTAACTCTTTTGAATCCTCCAAAGAGACTTTACTTTTAAAAGATTTCATATTCTCCCTTTCCATTCATAACGCTACCACATTATTCCAAACCCTCATCATCACCCTCTAGAAATATTGCTAAATAAATATAAAAATGAATTTTTTAAAAAGGGAAACAAACTTCTAAGTGGATTCCTTAGCTATCTCCATTTGATCTTCCACAGTTGTCAAAATTATGTTCTTAATCAAATAACTTTGTCTAAGGATTTTAAATAACTCCTTATTGTCTCTAGGGAAAAAGATGTTCTTTTCACTTTGTCATATAAAGCCTATCATAAGCTATCTATCTCCAGCTTACCTTTTAAACATTTTATATCATTCTTCTTCACTCATTGTTTTCCAGAAAAATTAGGCAATGTCTGATAGAATATAAACTCACTGACAGCCAAAATATTAATATAGTTTTAATTGTCCTAAGCACCCAGCACTGTGACTGAACTTCACACACTATTCTTTGTCTCTTCTTTGTATACTCCCTCCTCAACTTTGCTTCTTAGAATCCTTAGCTTCATCCAGAGCTCTTTTTACATATCACTTTCTATGATCAGGAAGCTACTCCTATGAGAGAGAGAGACAGAAAAACAGAAATAAAAGATAAAAATGAAATCAAAGTCAGAGTCACAGAAAAAAGATATGTTTTCTAAAACATATAATTGTATACATTTTATTTATTATATTCATTCTACACATTAGCATATTTATTTATATATCTGCATAAAGTATAATAAAATCTTGAATTATCTAAATAGCATGTCAGTTGTGTGATAAAGTCTATTATGGCATGTTGTTTTTAATGCTCTCATTGAGACAGTCTTTGATTTATATGTAGATGATTCTTGTAAATTTATTTATTAATGAGAAATTGAACACATGGACTGACTTCTGATATCAACATTCAATAAGTTTTTTCTATGACTTAATTAGATATCACTTCCCAAAGTATATTTACCTTCTCAGAAGATTGTAATGGAACGTGTAACTGATTTTTATTTTTATATGTGTTAACAGGTTGTAGGGAGTTCTTTTCATCGTAAATATTTTTGACTATTCAACCTCCTTTGTTTTCTTTAACTCTATCCAAAATCCCATCTTCTACAATGTCTTCATCTGCCCTCTTAATTCCAGTCTTTTCCTTCTGTCCCTTATTTCTTTTTTTTATCCTGCAACTGATTTGCTTTTTAAGCATTTGTTTGCATGTTGTCTTCCCCCACCTTAGACTGTGAGATCTCTGGGTGCAAGGACTATCTTTTGCTTTTTTGTTTTTGTATGCTCATCATTTAGCCTTGCATATAATAGGTGTTTATTAAATGTTTATTAATCGATCAAATATATGATGGAGGAAATAAAAGCTACATAATAATTAATAAGCATGCTTTACAATGGGTAATACTGCTCATAATCTTCCATCATCCTTCTAAGAGTTTATAGATCAGTTTATATTCTAAATTTACTCTGCCTGTGGCTACTACCTCTTTTGTTTGGAAAGTAGATCTGGTATTGACTTACAAAAGTAATTTTGAGTTTCCTTGTTTTCCTAATAAATTATCTCTAATTTATCCTGTGTGTGTGTAGATAATTGTCCCTATTCTTAGCTTATCTTTTTTTCCTTGGTTGAGCTGATTTACCTCATTCTCAATGAGGAAGTTCATTCGTTCTGTATTGTTTACCATATGCTCCTCTTTGTATACCTTCTATGATTTCTGTTTTGCTACTGATTTGGATAAATGGGTTTTTCTGCTATTTACTATGTTTTCATTGTGTAATTGGTATTTGATCAAATCTTTAATATAAAGCTTGGGTGTTCTCCTTCCTCCAGTGAAGAGGATCAAATTCCCTAAATGAATAATATTTAAGATGATATAATTCTTGTTCAGGACTCATTTTCTCTAAGGTAAGCAGAGTTGCCTCTGGCCCAAAGTCCTGTTTCCTGACCTAAAAGGAATTAGTCTTCCTTGAGAAGGATGGAGAGGATAAGAAGTTATAAATATCTATACTGCCTCACTTCAAATCACACATTGCCAGCCCTCACCATAATATTCCATATAAATGTTAAAATGTAATATATTTCATTTTAAATGTTTTTTAAATATCAAATGACTATTGATTATTTTTTAGTCATGATCTCTTGTTATGAGAGTTCAGTCTATAAGTATTTTACCTTGCATAGCTTATTCTTGATATATGATTTCCAATATATTCCTCACTATCATCACCTATCATACAATGAAGTCATGGAGTTTTAAAGTGATTGAGTTTTATTTATTTAATTGAGAGTTTCTTATTGACTTTATAGAGTGTCTGCAACTTTACATCCTCTCCAAGAGAGACTGGTACATAAACTGTAATTATTTTCTTGGTATAATGCTTTTTTTAATAAACACTTGTCATGAGAATTAATCCTGAATAACAAAATGTTTCTTTTTTATTGTTGGCCAAGTAATAAAAACAATTCAACTAATTATTTTATTTGATTCTCCAAGGAGAAGCTATAAACTATCCTTCCAGTTAATTTCAGCTTCCTTTTTTTCCCCCTTCATTCATAAATAGTTATGATTCACTCTCTCCTGTCTGAGATAAATTTATTGGTTATTGTGTAGAGAGCCACAGACAGTGGGGGAATTCTGGGTGAGGTATAAGACCCTTCAGCCCAGAGGAAACCTGCTACCAATTTCTGGTTGGGCTCCCCATCTCCCCTAAGGGCTCCCTGCCTTCCTGAGAATTGGGGGGTGGGTTATGACAACCTGTGTTCTATTTGAAGCAGAGCTACTTACAGTAAGAGAAGCATTTACATATTAATAGCAGGATGCTTATGGTTAGCACATGTGCAATATGAATGACCAATCCATGCTTTTTCAATCTGTTTGATTCCTGTCCATGTTCCTTCATAACTCCATGAGAAAAAGGCTTACTAAATACCTTGGAGACTTTATTATGGAACAATATTTCATATGTATCAATGCTACATCTAGAACATCCATTTTGTTGTTCTTTTTGCTTACATGATCACTCCTTTTTCTGTTCAGTTATGTTCTAAATGTCTTTAATGCATTACTTTTCTATGAATCACCATTACTAAAATATAGTAACTATCTGCTTAGGCCCACCATAGATTTTCCATTATCTACCAGCAATCTATTTTTATTATTTTAGCTATTGTGTTTGATAAGTCATAATCATATAGTATCACTGAAAGTATGTTGTGTGAAAAGACAGAGAAAGAGAGAGACAGAGTGAGAGACAGACAGAAATAAAGAGTGATAGAGACAAAAAGGGCAGACAGAAAGAGATGGGTTTGGGCAGCAAGTTGCTATGTGAGATCACTAAAAACATTGAATAATTTTCCAAATGACATATAGACCAAACTTTTAATGATTCTCAGTTCTAAGAATAGTTCATTGTATAGCTAAACTAAGTAGAAATAAATGTATTGAAAGATTAACCCAGTGTATCACCCATTCAAATGTTCATATTATCTGATAGATGGTATGTATTTTTCTGTTACCATTTTCCTTTCCAAAACTACTTGATATTCACTTATGTTTTGTATATTCTTTCATATATACCAATTAATCCTCCCAAATCAAATATTAACTACTTGAAGGTAGGGATGGTTTCTAGTATCCACATTACTTAACATAATACTTGGCACATTGTAAGCAACTAAATGTTGGTTATCAGATAGGAGAAATTTTCTTTGCTAACAGCGTCTCATCTTTAATTGGATTTCTTAGATGAAGTGCTAAACTGAAAATCAGGCTTTACCTTATCTCTATGAATGTAGGTAGTAAAGGTTAAAATTTAAGTCAGAGAAGCCAGCCACTTTTTCACCTAGCCAGTCATCAAACTGTCAGAAAATTCTTAGCATCTCTCTCTTCAATGGAACAGAAATCTGTAAGTATCCATAATCTTATCTCTGTTCATTTTTTCTCTCCAAAAGGAGTACTTTATCCTCCAAAGGCCAAAGTCTTTTTAAACACTGAAAATTCAGTCAGCTAACTATTTAGTTAGCTTTAACTAGCTTTAAAATACCTTTAAGTATTTACTCTGGTTTTTAATGTCCTTTTTCATATCCACTAATAATATATCTGCTTCAATCCTCTATTCAATTTAGTTAGAAAATCCTCATATAAATGAAAGGGAGGAGAGTAAACAAGAAAAAACAAAAACAATAACAACAAAACCAAAAGTAAGTATAGCGGTGAATAATGAGTCCTCTCAGTCTCAATCCTTTGCTCCAGATTCCTGCCTCTCATAATTCATGGACCTCAACAAGCATCCCAAGATTGGTGAGACATATATTATGTTCATGTTATGGAAATTGTCATCAAAAACTACTGTTTGTTATCTTTTTTCCGAAATTTACCACATTTTAATTGAATAAGAATTAAATAATTACAAATAGAAAATAGAAAATCATATTTTTAAAGAACATAAAATATAAAAATCACTTATCAAAAATATTAAAAATCACTCTTTTAGGCAGAGAGATAAAAAATTCTGGAGGTCACTGTGTTGGATTATTTCAGATCCAAGTAATCTTATTTAATACCTCAAAAGACAACTCTAAGATGAGAGTCATAGGCCAGTGAAAAAAAAGTTTGTATCTTTAAATAATCAGACATTTACCATCTATCTTAAGTTTGCTAAATGTTAAGGAATGAACTCTAAAAACACATTTCTTCTCATTATTAGTCATTTAGAAGTTTTTAGTTTTTTTATAGGCAGGGAATTTTTTTCTCTTTGTTTCCTTATTTTTCATTTTTCCATGTTTATTAGTTGATTTTAAATCTTACTTCTTAATGAGTTAGCTTCATTTTGGGAAGTTAAATATGGTGCATGATAACTTGAACATCCAATATATTCAGGGCATATAGTAGAGATGGCACATTTGCAGCCCTTAGGGTTCTATTTATTAATGAATGAGTCACCAATTGCATCTTAGTTTTTGTTTTTCCACAGGATGTGTTCATGAAAAATATAGTTGACAAGTAAGGGTGAATAATGTACTTTACATTAAAACTGAGTAGATTCTTATCATATGATTTTCTTTTCCTTATACCTTAGGGACAAGTTGTCCCTAAAAAGTGCTAAGTCAGCACAACAACTTTAAGCTGCTCCTGTTTATGGGGGGAGAGAGAGGTTTCTGAGAATGTCTGATGTTATTTTTCTTCCACTACCTATGAAAGTATAGAGATTGAATATTCCTGAAGCAAAGGATGACTTAACATCTTAACTTTTGCTTGGGTTTACTTCAGATATGCACATTAAAGTTAAAAAGTGCTTTGCCTGCTTTCATTGGAAAATGGTATTAAGCTCAATGCAGGAGGAATTAATTTGCATATGAAACAAAAATTGCAAAATGTGTAAGCATTGTTCAGTCCACCTTTTTAATGAATTATGTAGCTGAGCTCTATAGTAACTTGGGATCCAAAGAATATAGCAGATAGAATACAAACATATCAAAGAAACCTTGTGATTGTTTTCCAAAGAATCAATGTCACACAGAAATAGCAGAGGAATAAAGGATGAATCACCTAAGTCAAATTGCTTGAAATTTCCTATACTATAAGTATTTCCTAAAGGACTAAAAGCCATATTAAATATATATATATATATATATATATATATATATATATATATGTAAATAAAAAGCAATATCCACCCCCTCAACGTTGATTAAATACTTTCTTTTCTTTAATGAAGTTACAAGAAAAAGCCCCACAGTTTCAGTTTCCCCAGTAGGAGGACTACAGGTGTATATTATCACAACAGGCCTTTGTTTCTAAAACTAATGATACTTAAAAATATATTAAGGCTCCATTTTATTATATTGTGAAAGAGGGTTATAGAATCATGGAAACATCCCTATTTTCAGGGAAGTTATATTCTATAACAGGGAAACATATATATATATATATATATATATATATATATATATATACATTCAAACAGTAAAAAGGAAGCAAAAAGCATGTATATACTTATAGCCAAATAAACACATACATACACACATATTATACATATATATATATATAATATTTACATAATATTTGTATATATACACAGAAAGAAGGTTAAACACAACATAAATATAAGAAGCACATCTCAGAGAATTAAGAAAGATCTTGTAAGGAACAGATTTGGAGCCTGTGTCTTAAAGGAAAACAGCAATTTATGAGACAGAAGTGAGGAAGAAGTATATATCAAGGGTGGGAAAAGAGTTTGTACAAAGGCACAGAGTTTGGACATAAATTGCTTTGTGTGAGGAATGGCATGAAGGTATGCAAAGGGGATTGAATGCTTAATAAGGCTAAATTTGGCCCAACATGAAAAATATTTTAAAATCTAAGGAAAAGAGTTTATCTTTAATCCTACAGACAATTGTGAGATGCTGGTATTCATTAAATAATGGCATGAAGTAGTCAGATCTCAGTTTAAGAAAAAGCACTTTAGGAGTTGAGTAACAGAATGCCAAAGAGAAACATGAGACAGATAGACTAATAAGAATGGTATTGCAATAATCTGGATGAGAAGCAATCAAAGCTTAAATTACAAGAGTAGCTACATGTATACTGAGAAAAGTGTGAGCTAGAGAAATTTTGTGCAAAGAGAAAAACAAAAGATTTGTCAACTGATTGGATTTGTTGAAAGGTCCATAAGACAAAACAGTTCTGAATCTAACAAAGTGGAGAAATGGTAATAGTATGATACAAATAAGCATGTTTAGAAGGGGAAAAGCAAAAGCATTGTTTAAAAAAAAAAAACAAAGTTTAGGGGGCAAAGTTATAAGGTGTATTTTAGTTATATTGAGTTTTGATTGTCTCTAAGATATCTGTTTTGCTATTTCCAAAAAGTTGATGATGATACCAGGAAATGCAGAGTTAGTAATTTTATCTGTGAATATGAGTGTAATGAACTCTCCCATAAAACAGAAGTGGATTGCGACTGTCTTAAAAGTCAGAATCCTACAATTTGTTATTTACAAGAAACTAATTTAAAACAAAGTGATACATTTAGAGTAAAGATGAGACTGGAGCTTCAGCTGAGATAAAAAAAAAAAAAAAGCAGGGCTAGCAATTCTGATCTCATATCAAGCAAAAGCAAAAAGAGATCTAATTAAAAGGCATAAAGAAGGAAACTACATCCTACTTAAAGGCCCCATAGATAATGAGGTAATATCAATGCTAAACATATATGCACCAAGTGGTTTAGCATCCAGATTCCTAGAGGAGAACTGTAGAGAGCTGAGAGAAGAATTAAAAGCAAAACTATTCTAGTGGGGGACCTCAACCTTGCTCTCTCAGAACTTGATAAATTGAACCACAAAATAAGTAAAAAAGAAATTAAGAAGGTAAATAGAATTCTAGAAAAGTTAGGGATGATAGACTTTTGGAGAATATTTAATGGAGACAGAAAGTAATATATCTATTTCTCTGCAATACATGGAACCTATACAAAATTTTTTTTTTTTTTTAGTCAACCACAAGTATTTATTAAGTGCCTCTTTTTTTTTGTTTTGTTTTTTTTAATTTTTTATTTAATAATTACATTATATTGACACTCATTTCTGTTCCGATTTTTTTTTCCCCTCCCTCCCTCCACCCCCTCCCCTAGATGGCAAGCAGTCCTTTATATGTTGGATATGTTGCAGTATATCCTAGATACAATATATGTTTGCAGAACCGAACAGTTCTCTTGTTGCGTAGGGAGAATTGGATTCAGAAGGTATAAATAATCCGGGAAGAAAAACAAAAATGCAGATAGTTCACATTCGTTTCCCAGTGTTCTTTCTTTGGGTGTAGCTGCTTTTGTCCGTCATTTATCAATTGAAACTCAGGTCTCTTTGTCAAAGAAATCCACTTCCATCAAAATATGTCCTCATACAATATCGTTGTCGAAGTGTATAATGATCTCCTGGTTCTGCTCATTTCACTTAGCATCAGTTCATGTAGGTCTCTCCAAGCCTCTCTGTATTCATCCTGCTGGTCATTTCTTACAGAACAATAATATTCCATAACATTCATATACCACAATTTACCCAGCCATTCTCCAATTGATGGGCATCCATTCATTTTCCAGTTTCTAGCCACTACAAATAGGGCTGCTACAAACATTTTGGCACATACATGTCCCTTTCCCTTCTTTAGTATTTCTTTGGGATATAAGCCCAATAGAAACACTGCTGGATCAAAGGATATGCACATTTTGATAATTTTTTGGGCATAATTCCAGATTGCTCTCCAGAATGGTTGGATTCGTTCACAACTCCACCAACAATGCATTAGTGTCCCAGTTTTCCCGCATCCCCTCCAACATTCATCATTATTTTTTCCTGTCATCTTAGCCAATCTGACAGGTGTGTAGTGGTATCTCAGAGTTGTCTTAATTTGCATTTCTCTGATCAATAATGATTTGGAACACTCTTTCATATGAGTGGTAATAGTTTCAATCTCATCCTCTGAAAATTGTCTGTTCATATCCTTTGACCATTTATCAATTGGAGAATGGCTTGATTTCTTATAAATTTGAGTCAGTTCTCTATATATTTTGGAAATGAGACCTTTATCAGAACCTTTAACTGTGAAAATGTTTTCCCAGTTTGTTGCTTCCCTTCTAATCTTGTTTGCATTAGTTTTATTTGTACAAAGGCTTTTCAATTTGATGTAATCGAAATTTTCTATTCTGTGATCAGTAATGGTCTCTAGTTCATCTTTGGTCACAAATTTCTTTCTCCTCCACAAGTCTGAGAGATAAACTATTCTATGTTCCTCTAATTTATTTATAATCTCGTTCTTTATGCCTAGGTCATAGACCCATTTTGATCTTATCTTGGTATATGGTGTTAAGTGTGGGTCCATGCCTAATTTCTGCCATACTAATTTCCAATTATCCCAGCAGTTTTTATCAAATAATGAATTCTTTTCCCAGAAGTTAGGGGCTTTGGGTTTGTCAAACACTAGATTGCTATAATTGACTATTCTGTCTTGTGAGCCTAGCCTTTTCCACTGATCCACTAATCTATTTCTTAGCCAATACCAAATGGTTTTGGTGACTGCTGCTTTATAATATAATTTTAGATCAGGTACAGCTAGGCCACCTTCATTTGATTTTTTTTTCATTAATTCCCTTGAGATTCTCGACTTTTTATTGTTCCATATGAATTTTGTTGTTATTTTTTCTAGATCAATAAAATATTTTCTTGGAAGTCTGATTGGTATAGCACTAAATAAATAGATTAGTTTAGGGAGTATTGTCATCTTTATTATGTTCGCTCGGCCGATCCAAGAGCACTTAATATTTTTCCAATTATTTAAGTCTGACTTTATTTGTGTGGAGACTTTTTTATAATTTTGCTCATATAATTCCTGACTTTCCTTTGGTAGATAGATTCCCAAATATTTTATGGTATCAACAGTTATTCTGAATGGAATTTCTCTTTGTATCTCTTGCTGTTGGGTTTTGTTGGTGATGTATAAAAATGCTGAGGATTTATGGGGATTTATTTTGTAGCCAGCTACTTTGCTAAAATTATGAATTATTTCCAATAGCTTTTTGGTAGAATCTCTGGGGTTCTCTAGGTATACCATCATATCATCTGCAAAGAGTGATAGTTTGGTTTCCTCATTGCCTACTCTAATTCCTTTTATATCTTTCTCGACTCTTATTGCCGAGGCTAGTGTTTCTAATACGATATTAAATAATAATGGTGATAGTGGGCAACCTTGCTTCACTCCAGATCTTACTGGGAAAGGGAACCTATACAAAAATTGACCATGTATTGGGGAATAAAAATCTAAAAATCAAATGCAGAAAGGCAGAAAGAGTAAATGCATTTTTTTTTCAGATTGTGATGCAATAAAAATTACACATAATAAAAGTCCAGGGAAAATTGACCCAAAATTAATTGGAATCTAAATAATCTAATCTTAAAGAATGAGTGGGTGAAACAACAAATCATGGAAACAATAATTAAATTCATACAAGCAAATGGCAACCATGAGACAACATACCAAAATTTGTGGGATGCAGACAAAGAGGTTATTAGAGAAAAATGTATATCTCTAGATGCTTACTTGCATAAACTAGAGAAAGAGAATATCAGTGAATTGGACTTGCAAGTAAAAAAGACAGAAAAAGAACAAATTAAAGCCCTCCAAATAAATACCATATTTGAAATTCTGAAAATAAAAGGGGAGATTAATAAAATTGGAAATAAGGAAACTATTGGATTAATAAATAAAACTAAGAGTTGGTTTTATGAAACAAGCAACAAAATAAATAAACCATTAATTAATTGGATTAGAAAAAGAAAAGAAGAAAATCAAATTGTTAGTTTCAAAAATGAAAAGTAAGAACTTTCTACCAGTGAAGAGAAAGCTAAAGCAAAAATTAAGATCAATGAGTTATTTTGCCCAACTATACATTAATAAATTTGATAATTTATGTAAAATGGGGGAATACTTACAAAAATATAGATTGCCCACATTAATAGAAGAAGAAAAACTAAATTTTAGAAACATTTTAGAAAAAGAACAGGCTATTAATCAATTACCTAAGAAAAAAATCTCCAGGATCAAATGGATTTACATGTGAATTCTACCAAACATTTAAAGAACAATTAATTCTAAAACTATGCATAGTATTTGAAAAAATAGGGAAAGGAAGAGTCCTACCAAATTGCTTTTATGACAGAGATATGGAGCTGATACCTAAATGAGGAGGGTGAAAACAGAGGAAAAAAATTATAGACCAATTTCCCTGATGAATATTGATGGAAAAATCTTAAATAAGATACTAGAAAAGATATTATAGAACATCATCCTCAAAATAATATACTATGACCAAATAAGATTTATACCAGGAATGCAGGGTTGGTTCAATATTAGGAAAATTATTATCATAATTGACTAAATCAATAACCAAATTAACAAAAACATATTATTATCTCAATAATAAAATCCAACACCCATACCTCTTAAAAACACTGAAGAGTATAGGAATGAATAAAGTTTTCCTTAAAACGATTAGTATCATTTGTTAAAAGGATCAGCAAGCATCATATATAATCAGGACAAACTATAACCATTCCCAATAAGATTAGGGATGAAACAATGTTACCCACTATCACCATTACTATTCAGTATTGTATTAGAAATGTTAGCTTTGACAATAAGAGAAGAAAAAGAGATTAAAAGAATTAGAGTAAGATAATGAGGAAACCAAATTATCACTCTTTGTAGATGATATGATAGAATACTTAGAGAACCCTAGAGAATTAATTAAAAAACTACTAGAAACAATTCAAAACTTGAGCAAAGTTGCAGAATACAAAATAAATCCCCAATAAATAACCAGCATTTTATATATATTACCAACAAAGCCCAACAGCTAAAAGTGAAATTTCATTTAAAATAACTGTCCAACAGTCAAGACTGCAAAGGTATCAGTTTTGTGGAACAACCTTTTTGACCCAGTAGAGCAGATTGATCTGGCAGCATGATGCCACGCCCTACAAATAAGAGAGTGATAATATCAATCAGCTGTTCCATATTTGGAAATAAATTTGTTAGGGCTTACAACTACAAAAAGAGCCCACTTTCCATAGGGACAAAGATTATAGAACAAAAAGTGTACATCTAGTTTAAGGACTGCATCTTCATTTCTGTTCTTGCTATATTATTTCATTAAATACCTCTTTTCAGAGAGTTGTGGGGAAGAGGAAATACTGGAAAAGGTGTAGGGATGACTTTAATTTTAATAATAATACTGAGTAAAAGGACAGGTAATAGAGACTGTAAGTATAAATTGCCCCCCCCCCACCTCCCAAGGAGATTTAATGAGGAAAAGAAGAAGATCTATATCTATCTATCTCTGTAGGATGATAGCTTTTAGCCTGGTGTCCTTAATCTGAAGACTGTGAGAGAGGAATTAGACCTATGTTTTCCTCAGTATATGGAACTGGTAGATTGTTATGGGCCAGAACTTGAAACAAGGTGCTAAATCAGTGGAATTGATAGAGACAATGGTTATTTAGTACAGTGCTTAACAGTTCTCTAGTTCAGAGATCAGGCCATGTACTTAGTACTAACTATAGTTCTACAAGATTCACACCTTTGATAAGAGACCATATAAGCTCAGACAAGCTCAGCCAGAATCAGAATGAGGGAAAACTGAGAAGTGATGGCAGGCTGTCCTCCTTCGCTTCTCCACTGAAACCAAGATCCCGAAAGCCTCCAGAAAAATTAGTGGAGCCCCAAGTGAAGGCAACAAGACTTTGAAAGAGACAATAAAGGATTTGGACTTTAATCCCTGGCTGCTCTTGTGGAGATTACTGAATTTAAATGAAGGCTACCTCCAGAGACTCCAAGAAAAACCTAACAAGAGAATATTACATTTTAGAGAAGAATATTACAGTAGATGAAGAAAATTTTAAAGTAATGAATTCTGGAAATTCCAGAGAATTGATAGATTAAGTAATGCGCTGAGGGTCACACAACTAGTTTGTGATTGTAGGTAAGATTTAAATCCAGGTCTTGATGGCTTAAGTATGGTGTATATGCACTTTGCCAAGCTGACTTTCAAGTTGGAAATCTGTGCCCCTGTTGCTCTTTAAAATAACATTTAAACCTTATATAGTTAATCAAACGTTTATGTAAACATTATATCTGAAAGCCAGTTTTTCACAGAGAAGTAAAAGAAAACATGAGTTTTGAGTACTGAACAGGAGAGGAGAGGATTCCTTTGACAGGTAAAAAGGATAAAGGTGGAAAGACTAAAAGAACAGGATTTTTTCATTTAAATATAATAAATATAACTGGATTTCTCTTCATCTACCCTCTCACCTCTATATTCCTGCTTCTACATAGTTGCCAAATTGAATTCTAAAGCCTAGTTCACTACTTTGCTCAAGAAGATTTAATATTTTCCTGTTAGCTATATAATTCAATTTTGCTTATTTATAAAGTCAGGTGCTTCACTATTTGCCTCAAATAGACCTTTCTATATTGACAACATTTTCTTCTAGAGTAATGATTAGTTTGCTTACTGGTGTTTCCTTTACATGACAATAAAAACATTGCCCTTCTCCCTGTACTCAGTGCATTACCTCTATACAAATCTGGGCAACTAAGATGGAAGCTCTCCTTCTTCATCTCTGCCTCATAGAATCCCTAGTCGATCAATATTTGGCCACTGGATCAGATGGTTCTGGAGGCAGGTGACCTTGCACAATTCTCCCTCACTTAAATCCAACTGACTTTCATGTCATAGCATCACTTCCCTGAAATCACAGACATCTTTGAGAAGGAAGGACAAACAATAATAAAAACAGTTTAATTAAAATATCAAAACAAACATCCTACATCAGGCCTTCCTGATTCCCACAGTTGTCAGTTCTTCCTTCTGACAACTTGAAATCATAAGGTTTCACTTTTTTTTTGTATTTTTATGTATAGTTTACATTGATTTACCTACATACATGAATTATAGCTCTGGGCAGCATCAATACATTAATCAATCAGTGAGTATTTAACTACTATGTGCTAGGGACATAAAGATAAAAAATAAGACAATTCCTAGACTCAAAGAGATTATACTTTATTTCAGGAAATAATATGTTCTCAATGACAGTATATATAAAATAAATATGACAATTATATGGAGGTATGAGCAGATGAAAGAATCAGGAAAAGTATCATGTAGAAGATATAATGTGCAAATGGTTTTAAGTAAGCTAGGGATTCTTTAGGGTAGAGGAAAGGAGGCAGCTAGCTATAACAGTAGATGGAGTACTGGAGGTAGACATGAAATCAGATCTATAGAGTGCCAGAAGGAAGACATGAATTCAAATCTGGTCTCAGATATTTACTAGCTGTGTGACCCTGGAAAAGTCAATTAATCCTGTATGACTCAATTTACTCATGTATCAAATAAGATGGTGAAGGAAATGGCAAATTACTCTAGAATCTTTGCCAAGAAGACTCCAAGAGGAATCAGACATGACTGAAATGACTGAAAAACAACAACAAAAAGGGGAGTGAATATATTAGACCTAGGTCTCATGCTGAGGAAAGGCAGAAATATAGAATATGGAATGCTATATGTGAGGAACAGCAACAAGGTCATTTTTTTCAGATTCAGAATTAATTAAGAAGAATTAATTTTAAGTCTGGGATAGTAAGGTGAAATTATTTTGTGAAGGGTTTAAATGAAAAGAGGCATTTGAATTTGAGCAAGTAATAAAGGGATAGGGTTTTAATGAGGAGAGTGACTTTGTTGAATCTATGCTTTTAAGAATATCACTTTGAAAGTTGTATTGGGGTAAGAAGGCAAAAAAAAATGGAAATAAATAAATGAGGAAGGTATTCCAATATGCTGGATTAGAGGTGATAAAGATTTGAAGTAGAATAGTAAGCATATGGAAGTATGGAGCAGATGCCAAAAGTAGAATCAATAAGATATGGAAACTAACTGGATATCTAATACATGCTAGAGAGTAAAAAGTCAAAAATTGTCTATGAAGTTAAAAATCTGGGTAACTAGAATAGAGGCTCTCTCAATTGAAATAGAAAAGCTAAGAAGAGTGCTAAAGTAGGTAATGGAGTGGAATAATTCTTTACCTTCAGGATATATACTCAATTTGATATTTCTATGGGACATCTAGTTTGAATTGTTCAATAGGGAGTTGGTATTGGACTGGTTCTCAGATAAAAGACAAATTTGAGTATGTAGATCTGGAAGTCAATACAATGTTGACAATTGTACTCAGTTCGGGGATAGAAGGATCTGGTTTCTTATGATACATGGGATCACTAAGATTCTACTTGCAAAAGCTTTTTTTTTTTTTTTTTTTTTTTTTTTTTTTTTTTTTTTTTTTTTTTTTTGGTGAGTCACTATAAAAAAAAAAGGATACCACTACAAGAAAGTCATAGAGTATGAAAAGAGAGAGGAGGAAAGATGGATGAGAATGAGATCCTCAGATCACACTCACAGTCAGAGGGCAGAATATAGGGGATATTCTAGAAAACAACATGAGTAGTCAGAAAGAGAGGAGGAACTTTCAGTTTATCAATTTACTAATTATCCCATGAGGAGATACAGCCAATATAGAACATTTTATTCCTACATTCCTTTGCCATATAAAATTATTTGAGGCCTCTGTGAGAGAAATATAACTCTGATAAACATTTTAAAGAAAGAAAAAATAAGCCATGTTACACTGAATTTTATCCAAACCAGTCCTATCCAAATAAAACTTGGATTTTATTGTGGATTTTCTGATGAGAATGAGAAAAAGATCATCTTTATTCACAAAGGAAAAAAAGGTAAGGATATGTGCATTTGATATTTAATTCTAATCTGAAGCTAAATAAAGTGTCTTATTAAGATTAAAATATGGGTGAAATAGCAATATTCTGCTGAGGGATATTATAAAAGAAAAAGGAAACATGATTTTACTCAGACAGAATTTCCTTCTTATCCTATTACTTTCCCTCACCTACTCATCATCCAACAGTGGAGGTTAATTAACATGAGAGGAGCATTGACAATAATGTAAGTGTTGATTGCTGTCACTAGAAATATGAGTAAGAATTGAAATGATTGTCTTGAATAGGAATAAGCTACTTGTTTCTTTTTTAATTATTGGAAATTATGCATGAGTCTGGTGAAAGAGAAATTTGTAAAAGAATGATTCTGAAATGTGAAATGGATTGAAAATTGAATTGTTTCAGATTAGTTTCCTTTTTATATAGTGACTCACCAAAAAAAAAAAAAAAGAAGAAAGAAAGCTTTTGCAATGTTTTTTCTATAAATTCTGTCAAGATGTTATTCTCTTTAGTCATTCACTCTCTCCCTTTCTATTCATCCCCTACTATGTGCAAAGAGCAGGATGCTTAGAATAATATAAAGATAAATCAGATATTATCCCCATCTGTATAGTTCACAAGCTACTAGGGTGCTAAGAATGTGAAGAGATAAATAACATACAATTTAGAAGGGGCCAAATGAATAAAAAAATGCAGAATTCAGTGAGTTCAGATGATGGAAATCATATCTAGCTGTTGATTGTGAAAAAAATGACAGAACTCTTGAAATTGAAATGTTTTCTATCCTTTCATGTGATACTTTTTGAAGGCTTAGTAATAATCTGAATTTCCAATGTTTTTATTTTATATTATTTTTATCACTTATAAAACATTTTATTAAAATAACTATTAAGTTATTATTTAAGAAACCACCATTATTTTAACTCAAGTTCTTAAAAAAAATTATTCAGCCCATCAGTTAGAGAATGGCTGAATAAATTGTGGTATATGAATATTATGGAATATTATTATTCTGTAAGAAATGACCAACAGGATGATTTCAGAAAGGCCTGGAGTGATCACATGAACTGATGCTGAGTGAAATGAGTAGGACCAGGAGATCATTATATACTTCAACAACAATACTATATGATGATCAATTCTGATGGATGTGGCCTCTTCAGCAATGAGATGAACCAAATCAGTTCCAATAAAGCAGTATGAATTGAACCAGCTACACCCAGCAAAAGAACTTTGGGAGATAACTATGAACCACTACATAGAATTCCCAATCCCTTTATTTTTGTCTGCTTGCATTTTTGCTTTCCTTCACAGGCTAATTGTATACTATTTCAACGCCTGATTCTTTTTGTACAGCAAAATAACTGTTTGGACATGTATACTTATATTGTGTTTAATTTATACTTTAACATATTTAACATGTATTGGTCAACCTACAGCTGCGGGAAGGGGTGGGGGGAAGGAAGGGAAAAATTGGAACAAAAGGTTTGGCAATTGTCAATGCTGTAAAATTACCCATGCATATAACTTGTAAATAAAAAGCTATAATAAAAAAATTATTCAGAAACCCAACAAAGGTTTTGTGACAGTTGCTTAGAAAATATGTAATATAGATACTGGAAATCTTGAAGTAGAATTATGGTAAGATAAAAATATAAGAATTAAAATATTCATCAAATTCCTAATGTTATTATTGTGGGTACTCTTGCCAGTGCAATTAAAAGCCATAGTATCTTCTCACATAATGAGATTCTTATTTATGACATTGAAAAAAATCCTTCAGAGGAGGACTATATGATTTCTTGATTTTTATTATATCATGCATGAATACTGATGTAACCCACCACCTGCTGTTTTTCCTTCTCAATATATAACTAATACACTACATTTTCTGGCCACATATATAAATTATTGTTTTTATTTCCTGATTTCCTTTCATTCTTTTCCTCCTCTCCCCTCCTCTATTTTCCTTGACTTCCTTTCCCTTCCTGATAAATAAAAGTATGTATAAAATAATTTTACATACATACATGTGTATATATGCATATGCACATATATACATGTATAATTATTTATTTGTCTAATGGTAAGTATCTCTAAGAGAGAAGGAAAGGAAATAAAGACATTTACATGCAAATTTTTAAATATATTTTAAAGGAATAGCAAGTTGTACATAGTGAATTTGCAGTTTCACGTACAATCATCTTTTAATTATATTATGTTATGGAAATTCTTGTTTTATTCCATAATTTAAAAATAAAATTTTTAAAAGATTAGAGGTAAGAATAGAAAAGGTGTCTTCCTGATGCCAAAGACAGCCCTATCTATCTCACTAAGCTACTTCTTATTAGAAGAATAATGATGTTAAATAACTAGGTTTTGGTGTCAAAGAAAACCTTTATATCATCAAGATACAATGTTTGAGTTCCTAAATATCAAACAACCAGGTCATTTTAATTCATTCTGAACTCAACTCATAGTCCATTTATAAGCCTGCCCAAATACATATAAACTGGTTGATTAAATCTGGATCTCCTTATGTAATTGTTTGTCATAGCAGAGAGGAAATGGAACTTATTTTCTTCATATAAAATGTTCTGAAGTGAGAAAGCTTCTTCTGTCAATGCAAATTAGCCCATTTTCTGCATTTTGCAGTCTTTAAACAGTCCTTTGGAACCTTGAAGGACTTATGACTTTCCTGGGATCATACCAATAGGTAAAGAAGATGTATTAATTAAAACTTGTAAGCCGTTGCTGCTTTACAATAATGTTAGTAAAAATACTCTACCCCCTCTACCCCCCAGAATAGGTAACCAGGTCAAACTTCTAAGCATTTATGATTTGTTACTAATGATATTTGAGATTTTCATAGATTTTAAGGTTTGCAGGGTACTTTACAAATATTATTTCATTTTATCTTCACAAGAACCTCGGAAATAAATGCTATTATTATTATCTAAATTTTACCAAAAAAGAAATGGAACCTGGAAGAGACTGAATTCATTGCCAGGGGTCACACAGTAAATAAGTGTTTGAGGCTAGAAAACTTAAGTCTTTCTGACTACTGGCCCAGCTTTTTCTCATTGTTCCCTGAGCTTCTTGAATTGTTGCAAGGCTAAATTAAATCAGCACAATGTAACCTATAATCAGAATTATCTGTAGAACCTTGTAGTATTTAACTATATATTCTTCCCCTTAGTTTCTGGCAAGTATCTTTTATTTTATATGTTTCAATTTTGCTAATCAAGTGACTTTACAAAGTTACTTCACTGATTACATCTACCAAAGGATACTTCTTTAAAAAAAAAAAAAAATTTAAAGCATGTTCTGAAGAGGAAAGACATTATTTCTTTGAAGAGAAAAAGAGTAATGGTCCACAAAGTCTTTCTAAAGTAAGAGTGGAGCCACAGAGTATATCTAGTGAGATTAACCTGTTAGAGGTAAATATAAGCCAAAAAAAAAAAAAAGATAGAAATAGTTGTGAATTCTTACTGAAACAAGTATTTATTAACAAAACAGTAACAAAGACAGATATTTGCTTTGTTGTTGAATCTGTATTCAATATAGAACAACCTTCCAACATTTATCAAAATGGTTGGCAACCAACTACCCATTGATTCATGAGAGCACTCATGAAATATGCAATTATAAACATTTTTGCAAATGACATTTTTGTAAAGGAACTAATATGAATTGTTAACAACCATAAAGATTGGTTAAAACTTAAGGTTGCGAGGATGCAGATTGTGTTTTAATTGTCCATTGAAGGAAAAGGGTACAGAAGAGAAAACTTAATTTGGAAAACAAACTGATAGTTAAAATAGTCTCCAAAAATGGGATCTGTACATCTGGGTCATAGATTATTATAGGAATAGCAGACTCCTGGATAGACTGGAAGTACATTGAACAAAGGCTTATATCAATTAATTTGCTAGATGCTTTGCAAATCCAATCAAGTGTTTTAAACTAAAAAAAAAGAAGTGCAAAGGAGAAGACTACCTATGAATATGTGCCAAGCTATGTTCCTATAAGTACCTCAAAACAAAGAAGAAGCTTCTGACCTTGCATACATTTCCACTTCTGCCTATAGTCTTCATAGCCTAAAAATGCATCCAGTCTCATGACCTTTTCCTTTGGTTGGTGAGTGCTTGCCCAGAACCATTATTAATACAGCTCATTTTATTGTGTTTCACTTTTGTCTTTCACTTTATATATTGCATATTTTACAAAGTGAATGTTTATGTGCAAACCCACATCAAACAAGTCTATTAGAATCAGTTTTTCCAGTAACATGTTCTCATATCAAATCTTTTTGTTAAATACTCACAAAACTTCTTTTTTTTTCATTATTATTGTATCTGTTACGTTGATTTGTGATCTTTAATGTTATTATCATAATTGTTTTAGGCCATCACAAACCATAACCATATAACACAGAAAACTTAATAAATCTAACTGTTTCACCAACCAGCTGTTTCTTATCTTTATCATTCTCCTTGGTCCCCTTATTCCACGATATATAGCATCATTGAAATTAGGTTAATTAATGAGCCTGAAATGAATTCTATGTGTTTAAGTAAAAGGAAGAATTAATCAATGAAGCAAACTTCATTATTTCCTTTTAAAAGAAACTGCCACAGTCACCCCAACCTTCAGCAAGCACCACTAAGCAGCCATCAACATAGATGCAAAACCCCTCTTCCAGCAAAAACAACTATAGCTTGCTAAAGGCTCAAATGATGATTACCATTTTAAATAATAGTCTTAATTAAGGTGTCCATTTTTTTTGACATAATATTATTGCACACTTAGACTACAGTGTGAACAGTGTTTTATATGTGTTGAAAAACAAAAACCATTTTGTGACTTGCTTTATTGCTGCCTTCCCTTTATTGTAATGGCCTAGAATGAAATCTGTAATATCTGAGGTATTGCTGGTTTTTTAAGAAATTGCTGATCATGCTCTCATATGTTTCGATAGTCTCTTGGCTTTCTGAACTTTTTCACCCTCTGTTCTCTTACCCAATCCTACTTTGAACTTCTTTATTAGAATAAAAAGTTTCATAAGTGTTTTTTTTTTAATTTTTGGTTCACATTTGTATTTCTAATGCCTGTGGTTCATAATAAATGTATAATAAGTTCTCTCTTCCCCCACCTCCTTTGCTCCTTCTCCCTCCCTCTTTTTCCCTCTCCCTCTATGCAAATGTCAAATGTTTAAGCAATGACCAAGAGTAAATAGAGGTCTCAAAACAAAGAGGGAAATTTGACTTCATAGATATCGATGAAACTTGGTGGAATGAATCCCATGATTAGACCATGACTCTCAATGGCTATACATAATTCAAAATAAGCAAGGTAATTAAAAGTGGTATTGTGGTGTAGTACCATCAGCTAAAATACTAATGCAAATTATGGACACCTTGACCTTGTCACCAGCTATGATGCTTTAATCTTAGGATTTTGGATCCTTTGAATTTTCTTATAAGCTGCACTTTATGTATGTTGTGTTTCCAAATTCTACTTCAGTTAATAAATTCTTGGCTTGTTTTATGGAAGAAATCACAATTATGTTAGAGCATTAGATTATGAAAAAAGAAAGAAAAACAATTCCATAAGGAGGAAGAGGGGAATTTTTCTGAATAGAATGATATGGATGCACTAAGAATTTCTTCCCAATCTAAATTCAATAAAGAAATGTAAAAATGTAGAAGCAAGGCCTTATAACAAAGAAAAAAATTGTCTGTTTCATTTTTTGAAAGTGTCAGAAATAGTAATGCACAGAATGAGTTGAGCCTAGTGAATGATGCAAATAAAGTCTATTGTACTTTTAACATATCTAGCTACACCCCTGATCAGATGAGAAAATGGTGGTTCCCTGAATGTTCACCCTCCAATATTACAAGTCATGTAAATAAGAAGAATTATGACTGTCATGGTAGATTAAGACTTTAGAAATATTTGACAGAGAAAGAGACAGAGAGACAAAGAGAGAGAGAAAAATTAGGGATGGATAAAGTGGAAGAGGAAAGACATGAGCTTCAGGAGTACTTAGAGCAGCTGACTTGTAGAAAGAAAAAAACAACACAGAAATTCAACTTTCTCCTTGATTCTCAGTGACTTTACCACTACAGAATAAGAAAGGATTCATCTCACTTCTGAGTGGTTGAACCCCTTGATATTTGTAGGTTATTAACCTGGTCTCTATAACTTCCCTAATTATTGTTTTACTACTGGCTTTAGTTAATGTGTTTGTTTGCTTTCATGATTATCTTGTATATTTGGTGGAATATAAACTAAACTGGCTAAAAGTAATCTCATTATTATCCTTCTGGTTGGCAGGAATGACTTCCTGCCCATTGAAATCATGGGAAATGGCCTTTACAGTAGAAAGCATAATGGCTACCTCTAATCCATAATATTCTTTCCAAAAGATCTAGATAGTGTACCAGATGAATCTTGATGGGGAAATCTAGAAAACAGCAATGAGTCATTTTCCAGTATTCAAGCATGGAACAAAGGCTGGTCAGTAGCATAGCACTGGTAGAATACTCTAATATCCAGAAAAAAAAAAAGTTTCACCCTGGGGAAAAGGGATCTCAGTTACATTCTGGGACACCCCCAGCCACATACTAGTTCATCACCATGAAGACAGGTATCAACTGGAATATTTGTCACCATTACCCAATTCTGAGTTACAAACTCTAGATGGAATGAGAAGGTGACCTTAAGCAAGGTGGTTGAGGAAGTGATATAACAAAAAAAAAAGAGGAAGTTGGGAAGCAAGCAAGAAAAAACAGTGTGGCTCCGATTACAAGTAAAACAGAATCTTTGTTCAGAGGACCTAGCTAGCCAGATCCCAGACAAGAATCCCATATCCAAAAAGAGCCTAAACATAGCTCTAAAAAATAAGTTAAAAAAAAAAAAAGCCAGTTGTACTTAAAAGTAAAATCCCTAATCATTCTTGCTTTCCTTGAAAAGACAATAGTGGCCCCAACCCAAGTCCCTGTGACTCACTGTTTAGGTTTGGATGCCGAGAATGAGTTCCAAAAGTAATTATTTTCTGTTCTGGCCGGAAACTTTGTTTTTCCTCACAGACTGAAACTTCTGTTATTGTAAATTAGGTCATCTTTTATGTCAGTTATTACCCAAACCCAATCATTGAATGGCCAAAGATTCAGACAAACTGAGACCTGCAAAAGATCTTAATTTAAAAACAAAACAAACAAACAAAAAACAAGATATTCCTCTGCATTCTGGATTGTTATCAATCTTATTCACTTTGTTTTAGCCACTAAACTTCAATGAACAGAAAGTGAGACAGAACTTTGAGTAGCTCTGCCTCACATAAATTCAGTTCAAGGGCATATAAAAATGCATTCTCACTAGTTTAATAATCTACCAGTATTCCAGATGACTAGTAATGAAACATGCTACATGCATGTAAAGCAGTGGTTTTAACTATCTATTGATGGGGAGAGATTAGTATGATATAGTAAAAAGGTAGATATTTATATATATAAACACATACACATATACATATATACAGGTGTGCATCTATTTATATGCACATACATGTATGTGTATATGTACATATGTTTACATGCATGTACATATAGGAATATATGTATATTTTTTAAAAAGAAAGTGATCTTTATTGAAACTTCCCCTAAAGATTTTTTTATCCCATACTACAAATGGCTGATGTGTAGTAAAGTGATATAATTCTAGGCCAATAGACCTATTCAAGAAAGGATAGTGAAGGAATGAGTTTTGAGCCACAGACCTCTGCCTCCAGCATACCAACCATATATTACAGTTTCCTTAATTAGTGCTTCCTTTTTCACTAGAAAGAATAGGAGGGAAAATGACTAACAAGGAATTTATACCCAAGATAAGAAGATAATTTAGTAGAACATCTGGATTATCTCAAGTCATCTGCCCCAGATGAACAACAACCCCAAAGACCTGATAAATGTGATTACTGAGACACTGTCAGATTTCTGATTTGAAAGCTCATGGAAATTGGGAGACATACCACAAGTCAGGAGAAGGGCAAATGCTAATCTTGTTTGAAAAAAATAATATGTTGTCTGCCAATTCTAAGCCAATGACTTCACTGCCTCAGAATATTTTAGAATAGATCATGAAGGAGATGGCTGATGAACATCCAGAAGGAGGAGCAGTGCTTAAAAAGAGTCAGCATGAATCAATAAAGCACAGGTCAAGCCTCATTTCCCCTTTTACAGGATTATTAAACTAGTAAATGAGAGGCATGCTACAGCTTTGGTTCACCCAGATTTGAGCAATGATTTTGATCAATATACTATTCTTATGTAGGTGTGTGTGCATATATATACATATATATATATATATCATTATATTTATCAATTTCTTGAAGAAAATTATAGATGGTATACAGATCATATCTGTAGATGACAAAAATTTCTAAGGGTGGCTTAACATATTGGATATAAAAAAGTAAAGTAAAAGTTTTTAATTGTCTGTATGTGCACACATGTTTTCATGATCACATACATAAATGTGTACAATGAAATCTTTTGGACATCCAGTGAAGCCCATGGATCCCTTCTCCAAATAAAGTTTTTAAGAACATAATATAAAATAAACAAAATTACAAAGTTTTTTTTTTATTTAAATGGAACAAAGAAAACTGGTCATATTGAAATGCAAGCTATTATTGTTTTGTTTTGTTTTTTAATTCATGGAACCATGAATTAAGAATTATCAGATGTCATTTGTATCTCACAGCCAGCACAAATGCAGAGCATTTCCTGTAATGAGGATGACTGATCATAGAATCACCTATAATAAACTTGAAGCAGTTTAGCTGATGATCAATTAATTTAATGAAATTTTCACTTAAATTTTATTTTTCAAATTGAATATTCAATTAGTTAAAATACCACTTCCTTCTATATCAGGATTTTTTGATACACATTCAGGTGTGGACAAACCTTTCACTAACCTCCCACAGGGGTAAGGGGGAGGTTGGGGAGAACACTTTGCATTACCTCTGTGTATATTGTTCATTTTCTATGGAATTTAAGCTCTTTGATTTCATAGATGATTTTGTTTTTATGTTTTTTTTTAATGTCTTCCTGTCACCAGAATAAAGTCTCTTAGACAATAGGTACTTAATAAATGTTTGTTTTAATCTCTAACAGGGGAGATTGACTGCTTCATAAACATTTTTAAATATTACCAGGAGATATTTTTTTAAATTAATTAATTATGCAATTAGGCTTATCTTATTACACATATTTGAATTATGTGCACAGTGTGATGTCAATGTTTATGAGCACCAGCAACTGGTGCTACCTATACTGCATCTAACAGACTTTTAAAAATATCTATTTATTTAAAGCTAGATACAAATTAAGAGAAAGCAAAATATAAAGAGAAAAAGAAAAAAAAAAACCCAGAATATTGTCATGTGTCCAGCAGAACAAAAAGGGACCATTCAAAAACTGTGGCAATAAATTTCCCTTTCAAGAAAACATATGTAATAATAGAAGATTATATTCCTGATTGCCCATCTTTTTTTTTTATTTGTTTGTTTCTTCATAAGATGTGTATATGTGTACGTATATATGTATTATGACCTATTTAACCCATTTCTGTTGTGAATAGGTAGAAGCTTTCCTCCCCATTCTAATGTTTCTGCATTGCTTCTTCCTCTGCACCTCATTGTATAGACCAGGGGTCCTCAAACTAAGGCCCGCAGGGCAGATGTGGCCGGCTGAGGACGTTTATGTAGCCTGCTGAGTTATGGCAAAATCAGACCAGAAGTGACATTTGACCTAAACTTGCATTAGCAATGCACACTTCCAGCACTGGGTTGAGGCAGTGGAGACAGAGTGTGAGGTAATACCAAGGTGAGGCGAGTACCCAGGCAGGGGTGTGTGGTGTGGGGGAGGGAGAGAGATACAGAAGACAGAGAACTGATGGCCCACGGGGGAATTTACTGCAGCAGTGAAGGTCGGAAGTGGGAGCGTGAAGAACGGCAGAGAGAGTGCAGGAAATGGAGGCATCACAGCACAGAGGCAGCTTGGAGGAAGTTGGGCATTGCAGTCTGTATGTCTCTGTGTGGGCAAAGTTATTGCTGGTATACTGTTTTTGTAGCATTGTATATATAGATAGATAGATGGATAGATATAGATATATAGATAGACATATAGATATTTTATTAATAGCAATTTGGAATCCCTAGGAAATAATGATATCAAGGAAAAAAAAATGACTCGGAGTATAGGATATTCAAAGAACAGTGGACTTATGCTTACTTTTTCATGCAGTAAAGAGCTGTATGTCTGATATGCCAGACACTATATTCTGTATTCAAAGAATATAATTTGCATCGATACTAGGAGACTCAACATAAAGATAAAGATGATTGTTTGATTGGAGAATTGAGAAAAGATAAAATATTAAAACTGAAAAATACAATGACAACTCAGCAAAATACTTTTTTCAAATTGCCAAGCTAATAGCACGCACTGGCAGACCATTCATGGAAAGAGAATTTGTTAAAGAATGCCTTCTTTCTGTTGTCAAAGAGATGTGTCCAGAGAAGGCCGATTTATTTAGTACAGTGAGTCTTTCAGGACCTACAATTACACGGAGGATTGAAGAAATGGGAGACAATCTGCATCAGCATTTGCAAAACTCCATAAAAAAATTTTCATATTTTTCCTTGGCACTCGACGAAAGCGATGATGTTGTGATTCTATACAACTTTTAATTTTTATTTGTGGGACGAATGATTATTTTAAAGTCAAAAAAGAGCTTGCTGGCTGCAAAGCATCAAAGGAACAACTACAGGAGAGGAGGAACCCTGAAAAGGTATACTTAAAGCTCAGTATGATTGATTTAATCCTACAACAAAATATTAACTCAGTGGAATTAAGATAATGATTCTCTAGTTTACATGTACTTAGTACTTAGTATAGTTCTACAAATTGACACTTATTCTACAAGATTGACACCTCTGATGATATACTTATAAAAAGGTATATAAGAGCCAACAAGGACTGGAAGAGAGACATTGTTTCTCCCACCATCCTGGTGGCTCATTTGCCTTCTGCATTTCTCCATTAAGATCAAGGCTCATCTAAAAGTCCCCCAGAAAGCTCACCCAGCCCCGTTAATCTTTAATGTTGATTATTATATGTATAATTTTCTAATATCGTCAGGTTTGGTTGAAAGTTCTAAAAATCTGTAAGTTTGTACAGTGTCCATTTTTTTCCATTTAATATTTAGTTTTGCTGGATATGTTATTTTTTGCATAGGACCAGTTTTTTTGATTGCCAATATATATTGGCAGGACACAGGATCTGTGAAGTTTTATTGTAGCAGTGAATAAATCCTGTACAATTCTAATCATAGTGCCAATGTATTTGAATTGTGTTTTTTTTTGGGGGGGTATTGTTTGTTTCTTGAAAAAATTTCTATTTGATCTGGGGGTTTCAAAATTTGGTGATAACATTACTATGCATTTTCCCCATAAGTTCTTTTTAATGTGATGATCAGTAGATTTATTCTTTTTCTACTCTTCTCTCTCTCTCTCTTTCTCTCTCTCTCTCTCTCTCTCTCTCTCTCTCTCTCTCTCTCTACTTTACAAATTCTATCACTCCAAGACACTTTTTTTTTGGTGAATTCCTTACATAATTGTGTCAAACTTCTTTTTTGAATTTATAGCTTTTAGGTAGTTCAATTATCCTTAAATTTTCTCTTTTTGATCTGTTCTTCAAATCCACTGTTTTTTTTTTAATATATTTATCACTTGGTATTATTTATTTCATTCTTTATATTTTGTTTTGTTATTTCTTAGTGTCTTATAGCTTCCCTGAATTCCCCTTGCTTCATTCTAATTTTCAATGAATTGTTTTCTTCTTTAAGACTCTGTATCTTTTACTCTAGTTGGTTAACTTTTTTATATATAATCTCATTTTTCGATAGCTTACCTATTAGATTTTGGAGAATGGAGGAATTTATGGCCAAAGAGAATATTATGAAATGCAAAATATACAACTTTGAATGCATTAAACTTAAAAAAATAAATTAAAAACAAACACAACCAAGATTAGAAGAAAAACACAAAGCTGGGGAAAAAATTTGACAGCAGTGTTTTTGATAAGGTTCATTTCTAAAATATATAAAGAAATGTGTCAAATTTATAAGAATATGAGACATTCCCCAACTGATAAATAATCAAAGGATATGAACAATTTTCAGATAAAGAAATTAAAACCATTTATAGTCACTATAATAGTCTCTAAATTGTAATCTTCTCTGGGAGCAGGTTTCTTGGGGGCCTTCTAGAGGCAGCCTTAGTTTCAATTCAGAGTAATAACCCTGAATACAGCCAGGAGTTAAAAGTCCAAATCCTTTATTGTCTCTTTCCAAGTCTTGTCTTTTTTCCTGGGGCCTACTTAGCTTTAATAGAGGCCTATCTCTCTCCTTGGTTCCAAGAGTTTAAGCTGCCTTCTCTGGCTTGTGAATCTCCTCGACTGAATCCTGGCTGAAACTCAGAGTTTCTAGTGGGCTTGTCTTCTAGTGGGCTTGTCCTCTAGTGGATTTGTCCTTTAGTGGCCTTGTCCTCCTGGCCCTGAAAGCTTCTTGCTTTTATATGCTATACAATGAGTATACATCAATCATTATATCACTAGGAAACTATTATTTGTTGTAGGATTAAATCAATGCTAAACTAGATTTAATCACTGTCTCCTCAATTACACTTACTTAGCACCTTGTAAAAATCCTAACAAGTTACAGTGAAAATGCTTTAAATCACTATTAATTAAAAAAATGAAAATTGAAAGAACTATGAAGTATCATCTTATACCTCTTAGATTGGTTAAAATGACAGGAAAAGATAATGATAAATGTTGTAGGAGATGTAGGGAAATTGGGACACTGATGTGTTGTTGGTGGAGTTGTGAAATGATCCAACCATTCAGGAATACAATTTGGAACTATGTGCCAAGTACTATCAAACTGTGGATATCTTTTGATGTAGTAGTGCTACTACTGGATCTGTATCCCAAAGAAATCATAAAAGAAGGAAAAGGATTCACATTTGCAAAAATGTTTGTAACGGTTGTTTTTGTGGTTTGCAAAGAATTGAAAAATGAATAAATGCCCATCAGTTGGGGAATGGCTGAACAAATTATGGTATATGTAATAATAGAATATTTTTATTCTACAAAAAATGATGATAGAGAATCTCAGTTGATTAGTAATACTTGGCTCTGCTGTGCTTCTGAGATGATGCTCTGGGTGAGAAGGATGCAGCAAACCCAGTGAGTTCAGAAGCAGTAGGGCAGAAACTGGCTAACTATTGGCACTTTCAGAAAGGTGGATCATTTGCTTTGGGGTTCCAGGTCAGAAGGGAGAGCTGAAGTGAATCTAGAGGCACCACAGCCCAATCACAGAGAATTAGAGGGAGGTGCCTTGAATTTTTGGCATAAATTCCCATAGTACCTGGCACACAGATGTTTAATAAATTGTTTTTCTCTGTTTTGTCTAACTAGCTAGCTTATTAGTTTTGTGTTGCTGTTAAAGGCAATATTGCTGTGATACTATTGCTTAACTCTACATTTCCTCTTTGAACTAGCTTAGATTTTATTTAAATATGTATATAGTACATCTTTTGGTTCTGATATCTTAAGTATCAATATTAATTCTTTACCTATAGTACATTTATACATAATGTAGTTTTCTTGTAATTCCTTTTAACCATGCTTATATTTTCTAATGGCCTTTTCTAGAATAATTATTGCTACTACTACTTTTTTGAGTTCAGGTAAAGTGTTATGATTTTAATCTATTTTTATTTTTTTTTCTATTTGAATTTCTGCTTACATTTTCTTTTTTATGAACAATACCTTGTGTTTATTTTGGGCTACTATTCTTTTCTTTTTTGTGAGTAACTTAATTCCATTTATATTCACAGTTATGATGATTAATCAAGCCATTTTTTTTCCTCTTTCCTACCTTTTCCCCATATTTTTATATGCCCCCATTTTTATGAAGAAAAGAATGTTGAATATGCTTAGCATCATTTATGCTTGATATACCCTGCTTTTGTTTTCCTGGAACTATTATATTTCCCTTGACCAAATTCTAATCATACATTTTTTTCTTTTCCTTTTAAATTTTTTGCCATGATCCATACTTTGAGGTTAAACTCTGTTTTACTTATAACTAATCACTTCCTGAATCTTTTGATCTATAATTTATCCCCTCTCCTTTCCCTTTATTTTCTCCTTTTCCCAGTATCTGCAATAGTCAATTTTATTATACCAAATATATCATCATATCTTCATCATCTTTCCTTTAATTGTCACTTTTTAAGTTTTTCTTAACTTCAAGATATTAGGTTTATTTTTACCCTATATATTCACTATTTTTATTGAAAATCAACCCATCTGTCACAATATTGTCCTTTCAACATTAGCTTGTGAAGTCATATGTTATGTTTTCATAGAGATTCAAATGTTCTGTGTGGAGTGAAAGGCTGTTGATATATGATAGTCATTGTCATGCTTTACCTTAAAGCTGTAAAGACTGTCAATTTCCTGTTTAATTAAAATTTCAAAAGAGGATCAGAGAAGACTGAGTCTACTTTAAAATATTCTGTTTTAGGCAGATAGCATTCAAATCAACAGCAATTTGCCTACACAATCATGTTAGATGCTATTCCACTTCATCATTCTGATACTTTATTGCATCTGTATTTCATTATTGTGGGCAATTCTCCTCTGATATTTATTGTAACTTTATCATGCCTTCTCCTCCTATGAAATTCGTGTTCATGTTAATGCCCATAAAGATATAAAAATTTGACTCAATAGAGTTTTCCTATGGATCTTTTAATAATTTTAAGATAACAATGTTACCTTCTACTATATATTTGTCACACTATCCTCTTAGATTATGTTCGATTTTCAGGTTTACCTTTCTTTAATGCTACAGTACTTGTTATACCTCTTTTAACAGACAAGCCATTTTCATATACCATAGTTTCATTACTCTTATAGTCATTTAAAATTTTTATTCTTTCCATATTATAGCAATCCATTATTCACAAATTGTTATTAAGAGAATTTTTTTTAAAAAAGATGAGAATTTATTGGGATCAGTGAAGTTGATGGGCCACTGAAAACTGGTCCACTCATCACCTCTAGTACAGTTCTGTCTTCAATTCATTATCTTGTTGCAATTCCTTTACAACATATATGTGATTAAAGAAGAAATCAATTGAATACTCATAAAAAATAAGCGGCATTAATTGGGATGGAAATGAATTCATTATCTTTTTTATTTTCTGCCTCCAACCTCCACTCCACTATCATTATATATGCATCTCTTAATGTTCAAAGAACTTCCATAATGCTCCAAACATACAGAGACCCCATGCTTCAGAGACTTTCTTAAAAAAAAGAAAGAGCCATATAGTGCTCATTGAAAATGAAGTCTGTGTTTACTTCACATCATGATTCCCTTGTTGCTCTCAGTTGTAGGACCATAGTAACCTTTCCTTCTCACCAGGAGAGATAGTCTAGAAACTCCTCAGATAGGTGGATATTCCTCCATGAATTTCTTTATTCTTCTCACCATTTCTCCATGCCTTCCATCCCTGTGATTGACAGGTTCCTGTAGTTATGATGGAATTTTGAAGTTCCCTGTGGGATTCAAGTGTAGCCTCTATATGCAATCCCATTTGCTTCACTTAGCTGGGTTTTTGTCCTTCCTTTCCATGTCTATCTGTATCTTTTTAAAGGTCAAATTCAAAGAAGTAGCCAGATGTGGACAAATCATGAATCCATCAATACGCTTTAATGTCAATGAAAAAAAAAAGTTCTATAAGATAAACATGTTGAATTAGCTTAAAGGAACTGGTTTCAAGTTACTACTCCTTGCTTCCTATGTAACCTTGGATGAAAACACAATTTCCTCAACTAAATGACACCTGAAACCTCGAGCTCTAGATGTATAATTTCTAAGTCCTATTGTGTTGTCAATAGGGATACATCTCTCTCATACATTTTCTTCTCTTTTTTTGAAAATATCTTCTTTCTACAGTGAAGCAGCAATTGTGAACAAATATAAACTTTTCAAGATGGATAAAAGGATAGAGCAATAGATTATCTAAGAAATTAAAGTCTGCAATGTAAAGTTTTAAAAAGAAATATAAAGCAAGATAATCACAAAGTTGGGAGATAATTATAAGAACTATTATTCATGTAAGACTTGGATATATTTTGATAGGTTTATTTCCAGATATTTCTATCTATCTATCTATCTATCCATCCATTTATATTTATATTCTGTAGTTTCTTTAAATGCGATTTTGTTTTTGTATTACTTCTATTGTCAGATATATATGCACATACAAACAAGTATGCATATGCATATAATACATGTGTACACACAAACATACATACATGTGTATGTATGTGTTTATGTATATGTATTACTGATTGTGATTGTGGGTTTCTTTTATGACATCATACTTTTCTGGTTATTGTTTTAAGTAATCATAATTGAATTTCCTGGATCTTCTAAAGATATTATTATATTACATATATATATTCATAGTATTTTTCTCTTTCCTTATTTCCTCAAGTTATTTTTATCATCATTTTAATAAGTAACATTTCTTGAACTATGTTAAATAAGACAATGTACATCTATGCTTTACCATGGATTTTATTAGAAAAGATTGTATTGCTTCCCAGTTACGGAATGTTCTATGTTTTTTGGTACATATTGTTTGCCATTTTACAGATTTCTATAGAATGATGCTGAATGGTCAAAGGTTCATAAAGCTAAAGATGGAAACAATATTAAGAGCCATCTAACTCATTACCTCATCTCATTTTACATGAGAATTTAAGTAATTTGCCTAAGAGGATAAAATTAAAATTAGTAGATATAAGATTCAAATTCATGACCAGTTAAAAGAGAGAAAATAATTTATTAAAAGTCTACTTTGGGTCAAGTAATTCATCAGATGAGAAAGATCAGGAAAGACTTCTCATAGAAGATAGAATTTTTAGTTCATACTTGAAAGAAGCCAGGGGCACCAGGAGGTAGAAATTAAAAGGGGGCAGTATTGTAGGCATACAGAAAAGCCAATGAAAATACCCAGCAACTAGAGATAGTATTTCTTATGAAAGACATAGCCAGGAGGTCAGTGAACCTGAATTGCAAAGTATATTGGAATGACTAGGGTATAACTGGTAAGAATGATTTTTATATTTGATCCTAGAAAATGAAAGGGAATTACTGGATCCAGTAAAGCTGCACTTTAGGAAAATTAATCTGACAGCTGAATAGAGGATGTACTAAAGTGGGGAAAGATGAGTCAAAGATACGAACCAGCTCACTGTTTCAATAGTTCAGGTGTGAGTTAATGAGTACCTGTGCTAGATTGGTATCAGTGTCAAAAGAGAAAAGAGGATATATATGAGAGATATTGAAAAAGTTAAATCAAAAGGACTTGATAAAGATTACAAATAAAATGGGGGGGGGGGTGGGAAAAATACAGTGAGATTTGGAAGAGGATAGCAAGGTTATGATCCTGGAAGACTGGAAGGGTGGTGATATGAGGAATAGTAATTGAGGAATTTCACAAAGCAGTGAGAATTTTAGAGGAAAAAAGACTTGTACAAAGTACAATAAATTCACTTTGGACATACTGAGTTTAAGAGTAGGGGATTTCCAATTTGAAAGATCTAATGAGTAGCTGAAGATAGTCTTAAAGTTAGGAAGGGTTTAGGGTTTGATAAGTAGATCAGAGAACCATCTGCATAGAAATGATAATTGTAACCACGAATGGTGATGAGATCATCAATTGAAATAATATAGAAGGTAAAGGTAATAGACTCAAAACAAAGCTTTGAGTGAAAATTACCAATATCCAGTAAAGGATACTGAGGACATTCATAGGGGAGCATTTTACAACAAAATCCTTTTGGTGTGAAATTATCTTTTTGAAAAGCTAAATGAATTATACCTCATTTTCTTTTTCTTGTTCATTTACATGATTATTTTTCTGCATAGAGAATTCCAAAAGATTAAGCAGATATGATTTCATTGTATGGAAACCAATGTGTTAAGTAATTTTATCATTACTCATACAGGCACATCAGAGCCACTGAACTATGTTACCCTGGTTTCCATTTTAGCACATTCTTACATATATTTACCAATATATAAATGATTAAAATTTTAGAGACTTTAAAACTGTACAGTTAATTCCATCTAATTTTGAAAAATAAATATAATTAAAGAATTATGTCTTAGCTATGTTAATTGATACCTTATCCAAACACTGTGAGAACAGGAATGAGCAAGAATTAAAGAAATACAGCATGTTCAGCACACATTTTTGCCTTTTTGATAAATTCAACTGTTATTAATAATTTCTTATTTAATAATTTAGTTTTCTCTTAGATCTAAGGTACAACATTTCTCTGAAATTATTATTTACCTACCTTATAGTGTACTAGGACTTTCCCTTCAAATATGATATTATATTACTTCCATATAAGCTAACTTCAACTGATTTCTTCTAAAGTATCTCAGTTGTCAATAAACAAATATTTATTAGCAACAACCATGTTTAAGGTACTGTGATTGTCACTGGGAAAATAAATGCAGAAAATGAATTTGCAAAGAATTTATTTGTTATGCTATTTGGCAGGTAAATTTATTTTAAAAATACTATAATGTTTTTTTCAGTATTGAAACAAGTGGTTTTGTTTTGTTTTGTTTTTAATAGTAGTATTTAATACACTAAATATATTATCTGCCCATTTCTTTACTAAGGAAGACATTAGAAGAATTCCCATTCCCAAACTGTCTTTTAAAACAGACAGGTTGCAATTAACCCAACAGCAGGAGAAAGTAGCTGGAGGGGCTTTTTAACAGGAGACTCAGTCTTCTATCTCCAGGTTTGCTCAATCTGGCTGGCTGAGACTGGATTAATTGCCTTTAATTATCTTGCTTAATTACCCTAAGTAGGACCATATCTGTCTGTGTCCGGCTGGTGCCAGGGACTTGAATTCCACAGGGCAGAATTGTCTTTCTCCATGCTGTCTTTTTTTGAAACTCCTCTGCGCTCTTTGTTTGGCTGAGTGCCAGAGTTCTCAAAAAATATAGAAGTGCTTACCTGGTGTCACTGCTACATTCTCCTTAGTGTATTGACCTTTCTGTCTTCTAATCAAGAAAGCTGGTTCTTAACTCCTCCCTTGCAGAAGGCCTATAGATATTATCCTACAATGAAAATTTCTTATACTTGTACATTTTTTTTTTAGCATTTTGCAGCCTAATGTAAATAAAGATCCCTGTAAACTACTTAAAAATAGATTTAACTTTTCTGTGTTATAGGAATATGGTAAAAAAAAATTTCACTAATAGGATGATCTTTGCAAAATAAAGAAATAAGTAAACTAGTTGAGATCATGAACTCTTTTGTTTTGTCATTACAATCAAAGTGCTTTCCTAAAAGCAGACACTTGGGTTTATTCAAGTTACTTATCTTTTCTTTAAAAAAAAAATCCATACTTCTTAAAATTACAAATTCTAAAGGCTGATAATGAATAAACACATATATGTATATGTACACATACACACATATACATAAATATAATTGTGCAATTTATCTCTTCACCTTCATCCAATTAAGACATTGTGACATATCCCCACATGATTGAAAAAAGCAATATGTATTAAAATTAAATAAATAAATAAACCAATTTGAAAAGATACAATTAAAAAAAGACATTGTGAAATGAAATCAGATTTTTTTAAAGATTTGATTTCAAAATTTTATATTTTAAATCAATTTTCTCCTCCATTATTTAGTAATAGTTTTTAGTTTAAACTGAAAAGAAAACTGTCACTAAGTTTTTACCTATAGCTATGTAGGATGTTATCAGCAGCATAGAAAAAGGATTTGAAATATCAGTATTGGTTTCCCATCAGCATATGTCTATGCATTTATATGTGTATACATTTGTATATACATATATAGTGGTTTTAGTATATGGATGTTCATATTCACACATATATATGTGTGTACATATGTTTATATAAATATATATAAAGTTACTTTTTTATTTTACAAAGATCGTCCTATTGATGAAATGTTTTACAATGTTTGTATAATGAGGAAAAGTTGATCCTACTTTTAAATAATTTACAGGAATCTTCACTAGCATTAGGTTGCAGAAGGCTAAAAACATGTATAGCTATAAGATTTTTTTATTGTAGGGCAATACATGCAGGTCTTTTGCAAGAGAGGTGTTGAGAACCAGTTTTTTTGATAAAAAATTTCTTTAATTAGATATTAGAAATATCTACAAATTTATGCATAGCTGTAGATATGTATATACACATCTATGACTAGCTTTGTATATAAAATAATATAGATCATATTAATATGTAAATATTTATGCATTTATGTAAAATTCATTTCCATTCATTCTTGAATGCTTTGTTATAATTAAAACTTATAAATAATGGCCTTTTTGGTTCATTAGCATGCTTGCTTATCATTTCAACTTGAACTTTATTTAAACAGCTCTATTGCCCTTTGGTTACCTTAATAATAATAATAATCTCTACCAGATAGTATTTGAGGAATATTCATAAAATACTCAACAACAACAACAAACAACACTTAAAATAAGATTCTTGCCTCTATTATCATAATAATTGATGCTTAAAAGAATATAGATCACAAATCTTCTATACATTAGTATATATCTTCATGAATAACCAAGGCTTAAAAATATGTCTCTTGTTGGCTAATCTTCTAAATAAGAGTTCTCTTGAATTGTTAAACTCCTCAGATTATTTCAAAGCTTTCTTTTTCTTTTTCTTTTTTTTTTTTTTTGGTAGAATCTGTTTGCCAGAGCTTGATCCTATTAGCAAAGATTTCAAGGACTCAGGGATATTGTATATCTGAATAATACATTGACATAGGATTTCTTTGGAAGAGTAAATTGACAAATTCTCAAATATGATCAATTAAATTCAGCATAACTGAGTTATAAATAGTATGCTGGATTAAATGTAACTATACAATAATAATAATAATAATAATTAGTTTTTTTCAATTTATTTGATCATTTGTTATTTCTTTTATTCCCATGTTTGCTTGTGAATATTCTGGAAATGCTGCCTAAAAATAATTAATCAATTTCCGAAATTTATTAAAAGCACAAGATTTTCTTTTTCTTTTCATTTTAAATTTTAAAAAATTTAGTTATGACCAAAAATATACTACCTTGTTGCTGATTTCAGCAAAAAGTAAAATCTCTTACAAACAAAATGAAACTGATGATAAATGATTAATTTAATATCATTTAAAGGACAATCATTTCAAAATGCATATAAAATAACAAATCTTAGGAATTCATTCCTGTTCTTTTCCTCCTCCTTTTTTTTCTTGGATATTAATTCCATTTATAAATTGGTCTTTTCCTGATTATAATGAAGTTTTATTATAATGTTTCTTAGGGTACATTAAAACTCACATTTTTAAAATTTTATTTTTATTATAATATTATTTTAAAATTTTGCCACTTTGCATTGTAGTATACTATATACATATGGCCTGTGCATTACATACTTCTATCCTGGTGCTGACATCTTTTTTTTTTTTTCAAATTAATTTGAATCCTTGACTTCAAACAATAAGAAATTGAAAAATGTCCTTTAATCAATTGGTCCAAAGCAGGTGGGTAGTTCTCCTTTTTCTAATCCATTGTTCAGTAGATGAAAGAGACTTGAACTATCTTTGATTAAAAACAGAATAGTTCTTTGCAGTAACTAGTTTACTTTTTGAAGTTTTTTAAAAAAATTCTTACAAGTTATGTTAATAATTAAAGGATTCTAGATGACAAGTATCATTTCTTCATAAAAAAAGATACTTAAGAGTATGAAAGGGCATTAAAAATATATAAGCAAGGGAGGAGGATGTTTAGATTTCCTAAATTGTATTTGACTTTTATGGCTGTAAAGGTAGTTTTCCAATGGAAGGAAAAATTAGCACCACCTAGAATCTATGGAATGCCATTATTTTAATGTGTAAGCAGAAAAATAATTATACTTTTTTTGTTTAGTATAAATTATTGTATTATCAATAGTATTTTCATTTAGAAAACTTTTAGAAAGATTATTGTATATATTGTATATAAAGTGATACATGGTGTATCATTACACATACATACACACTAATTATATATATATATATATATATATATATATATATATATATATATATACTCTTCTAAGAACAGATTTTAATTTGAATGAAGGGATAAAAAATAAACTGGCAACATTAACAATCTTTGAGCTTGACTGTTTTACCTATATTTGCTGGCTAAGAAATATATTCTAACAGCTGATATGAATTGGTGCTTCTGTGAATTCATGAATTATCCAAATGAATTGGAAAATTAGACAGTTATTTTGGCTTCACATAAACAACAAACTTAATAAAATTGTTACAGGGCAAAATTTTAAAAGGGATCATATTAAAAACAACAACAACAACTGGGTTTTCATAGTAGTTTGAAGTTATTTTAAAAATTGGACAATTTTCCAAATGTGATTCATTCTCATCTCTTCTTTTCAACAGCATACTATTAGCACAGCTCATCTGAAATAGATATTTATGCTGCACAAGTCTATTAAATGATTTCTCAGTTCTCATAATTTTGGGCAATAAAACCTAGATCCGTTTTTTATGGTGACATGGGTAAAAATCTATCTCTTTTTCTTGAGTTTAATCATTGTGCAGTGTATTTAAATGAGTCATTTAAAGACTATGAAATACTAGCTTACCAATGAATTAGTACCATTGTTGTAATAACAAATAACAGCTGCTAGGCTCCAAGAGAGGATGGGATCTTGTGTCCTCTTTCTTTCTATTAAAGGGTCCCTTTCAATTCTATACCCTTGATTTACTTCTGGGGATACTTTGGTTTACAAGAAAGAGTCAGCTTACTTTGTTAGAATCTTTGTCTCTTTATACTCTACTACACTGGTGTCCAGAGTGGAAAAATACTTAAATGTTTAAACTTTGAAACATGTTTAAGTTTTTCCAAAAAAAGGACTAGAAGGATATTTAACATATAGTCTAGTTAAAGGAAAGATACACATTTTCAGTACATAACTACATTCACACAAAAATGCTTATAAAAGGCACGAGGTTTTGCTTTATACATTACAAAAACTTAAAACAGGATTTAGTAACTGGTAATGATTGCTATATTTTTTAATAACATTTTATTGATAGAACTCATGCCAGGGTAATTTTTGCAGCATTATCCCTTGCATTCACTTCTGTTCCGATTTTTCCCCTCCCTCCCTCCCCCCCCCTTCCCCAGATGGCAAGCAGTCCTTTACATGTTGAATAGGTTACAGTATATCCTGGATACAATATATGTGTGCAGAACCAAACAGTTTTCTTGTTGCACAGGGAGAATTGAATTCAGAAGGTATAAATAATCTGGGAAGAAAAACAAAAATGCAAGCAGTTTATATTCATCTCCCAGTGTTCTTTCTTTGGGTTATAGTCTTTAAAAAGGTTTAACCTATATCACAAAGTAGTTCATGGGATTAAGGAACATTATATTTCCTTTTGGCTCTGTACCATACATTTAATTTCCTTCAGATCTGTGACTTTTTGTCAGGTTAACTAATTCTCAGGTTCATGCTCCTGAATGAAGTTGTCAGCAATGATATAATATTAAGTACTTAGGACTCCAGTTTTCTAAACTTCTCAAACTCAGGCAGCTGCCTCTAAGTCTTGATATATACAATTTAGGAGCATTGCTCATACATCCACCATCAGACAAATAAAAGTAAAGCAGAAGAGATAAGCAGTGATTCAGGCTCTTGCTTGTCTAGCTGAGCCCTGTCCTAGGTGCTAAATGAAAATGGTTCAGCAAATTGAACTTCTTTCTTAGGAAAGAAACTGTCTCCCTTCCTTAGCCTTTATAAGAAGGTCTAGAATTAAAGGATAGTACCTGGATATTCCAAGGAAGTTAGAGGAAGAGTACAGTATCGTCCTTTATGCATTACATGAAATGGGTTACTCTTCCAGGATTGGTTATCTTTCTTATCTGATATATATTTGATGCAATCTTCCTCCCTTGCTTTCATCTGTCACAGTGTGGTTGTACCAAGGTCATTCAGGCTGTGTAATATTCAAACTTCAGATCCTACCAAGCTGGCATGTTTCCTCAAATATTAGTTGGTACATTTCCATGGTTTGTAAGTTATTATAACACATTTTTAAGTATGACTTTTCAATATACATGATGTATATGTTACCTGGGAGCTATAAATTTTTAGAGTATGCAGTTGTGTTTTTTTTTATTGTTGACAACTCTATTAGAATAATAAAAAATTCATATGAGGATTTCTGATTCAAATTGACCCAGTTATTTGTTAATCCATTTAACAGAACAAAAATCTAGTTTCTAAGTTAAAAGTAACCTGTCTGTTGTGTTCTAATTTATAATTTCCTTCCCAAAACTAATAATAATAATGAATTTTAGGAAATTGCTCAGATAAATTTTGACCAAGAAAATAGGGAACTATTACCAGTCTAACTAATTCTAAATACTAGGTCATTAAGAACAGACTGAAGCAAGAATTTTATTAGCTGCCAAATCACACAGTTTACATGTATTGGCTTTGTTGGGTATTAAAATTTCTAGATATTTCTCACAACTATTTCAATGAAAGGTCCAGGTGATTGTTACAGTTTACTTGAGATGTTTCATGCTTTCTTCAGATATTGTTGCTAAATCTCATCTATGTTTCTGCATGTTGATTCCCTAAAGTGTAATGTAGGCTTCTTGAGATTTAGTAATATTTCTTTTCTATCTTTATATTCCAAAAAAACTAGTATCAGACATGGTTATGAAGAACAAAACAAAAACATGTGCTAAATCAAATTTATAAGTGCAGATTGAAAGGGGCTCAATGAAAAAAATTACTGATAAGATCAAGGATTAAGAAAGAATGTCCATTGTCGTCATTCTTATTCAATATTGTAATAGAAATGCCAGTTACAGCAATATGCAAAAAGAATTTTAAGGAATAAGAATGGGCAATAAAAAAATTAAAGCTAATCTGAGCGAATCAACTAAAATACTAGTCAAAACATTAACTAGGTTAGCAAAATTGCAGGATATAAATAAAACCATGTCATTGATATTTCTATGTATTAACAACAAAACACAGAAAGAAGAAATAAAGAAATTTCATTTGAAATAATTACAGACTGCATAAAATATTTGAAAGTCTATCAGCCAAGACAAACTCAGAAACTATATGAACACAATCTCAGAAAACTTTTCACTCAAATGATATAAAATCTAAATATTTATAGAAATATTGATTTCTTATTAGTAGATTGAGCCAATATAATAAAAAATATAATATCCAAATTAATTTATTTGTTCAGTGCCACAAATCTGCCAAAGAATTACTTTATAGAGCCAGAAAAACAAAATATAGTACAAAATTCTTCTAGAAGAACAAAGATCAAGATTATGTATATGTACATACACACATACACACACACACATATGGACGGGGGCGGGGTAGAGGGAGAAAGATAAATATACACACATGTATGAAAAGAAATGAAGGCAACCTGGTAGTACCAGAATCTCAAATCATGTTACAAAGCAATAATCATCTAAAGAATATCAAAATGGATAAGAAATACAATGGTTGATCAATGATATAGGTTGGAATACAATAAACAGAAGTAAATCACCATAATAATCTAACATTTGATAAACGCAAAAATTCTAACTTAATAATTTAATGTTCAACAAAAACTGTTGAAAAAACTAGAAAACAGTGTAGAAGAAGCGAGGCAAAGATCATACCGAAGGCTAAATAAGAGTTGAATTGGATATACAATTTAGAAAGAAAGGGCTATAGTATATCAATTAAGATAACAGAGAAAAAAAAATTATTGGTTGAATCTACAGTTAAAGGAAGAATTATGACCAAACAAGAGGTAGAATCACAGGAGGTAAAATGCATAATTTTGTTTACCTGAAATTACTATTTTTGTACAAAAAAGGAAATCCAGCCAATATTAAAAATGAAGAATTGTTGGGAGTAGGGAGAAGACAGGAATTGCAGCAAGTTTCTCTGACAAAAGTCTCATTTTCAAATATTTAAGGAATTGAATAAAATTTATTAAAAATAAAATAAGTATCATTCTCTAGTTAATAAATGGTCAAAGGAGAGGAACAAGTAATGTTTTTGAAGAAATCAAAGCTATAAACAGTCATATAAAATGTTTAAATAACTAATAATTAAATAAATGGGAAAAATAACATAATTCTGAGATACTACTTCACATTTGTCAAATTGGCTGCCTTGACAAACAGAAAATGGCAAATGTTTTAGGATTTGTGAACTGGCTCAGACATTTGGGAAAATAACTTGGCATTATTCCCAAAGGCCTGCTGAGTCATTAATACCACTACAAGGCCTGTATTTCAATGAGAGAAAGAAAGAAAGAAAGAAAGAAAGAAAAAAAGAAAGAAAGAAAGAAAGAAAGAGAAAAAGTAAGAGAGAGAAAAAGGAAGAGAGAGAAAGAAAAGAAAGAAAGAAGGAAAAGAGAAGAGAAGAGAAGAACAACAAAGGCTATATAACCCTTTTCAGCTATGTTGGAGAGTGAATTTTTCTTAAGATATAATTTGAAACATAATTCCTATGAGGTCTTTTCCAAATTCATTTGTAGATGTGTGCGTGTATGTGTGTGTGTGTGTGTGTTTTTGTGTATAAATTTTTCTTCAGCATTCATATCATAATTTTTCACTAATATTCTACTCCTTTAAATTCTACTTCTCTTCCATTGCCTTCTCTTTGTTCCATCTTTAGAGGCATTTAAAAAAATTTAACTTAACCAATAAGTTTGCTTTGACTCTCTATGACTCTTTTTTTATATGAGTTCCATTAGAATCATTTCTTTCTTATGTAAGTCTTAGAATCTTACTTAACCTTTCCTTAAATATAATGAAAAATGTACTATACAGATTCAGGAATTATGTCAGATTATGTGCCTTTAGTTTCCTTCTCCTTTATTATCACAAACAATAAGTCTGAATAGCATATATATATATATATATATATATATATATATATATATATATATACAGACATATTTGTGTGTATAAAATTGTCACTAGTTGCATGTCAGTCAAAAATAAGAAGCATCTCTATGAACAGAAGGAATTTTCACCTTTCAATACATGATAAATGAAACTCATCCTATCAACTCAAACTAGAGGAACATACCTGAAGCAACCTCACAGTTGGCACTTTTTGCTGAATCTCTTTGACAGGAGATACATTTGATTTGATTTTATTTAGGTTTCTAATTAGGTTGCATTGTCATCTTTTTCTATCCACCTCTCTCCCCAGTGGATGTAATTATTAAGAAAAGGAAGCTGCATCAAAGCTGAATGAAAAATTGATTACTGAACCAGAAAGAACTATTCATTCAAAAGAACTTTAGAAAGTGTAAAACTACCTTCTGGTGTTCTCTTCTTTCCTCCCTCTGATATATAGTAGGGAATTCTCTTAGGAATGCCTTGTAAGGGAATCCAAGGAAATCTTTCTTCATTGTTCAAATGTGGACCCTGGAGTAGGTGCTTCTATATGTGATGGTAAGGATTTTTTTTTTTTAATCTCAGGTCCCCAGATACTTTTTCTAGTTTTGCTTGTTATCCAACTATATGTGATTGAATAGAGTTCCAGCGGTAGACATTTATAGTCTCTGAACTTTTGTGTTTGAGAAATCACAAGTTGTGATATTCTTCAGTTATTGCCAATTATACTAAAATAGATGTTTCCTGTATTATCAGTCTTTGAAGGATAAGATGGTCACCAACAGAAAACTAAACAAGATTCATGACTTGGCTCAATAAAAGACTTTTGACTTTGAAAAAGCTATTCAGAAATGATAAAGCTGAGGTGTTGGTAATCACAATTTACAATAAGGGCTTTGTGGTTCTATATTTTAACTAAATATTCTGGAAGAAAATGAGAGTAGTAATACACTACTTCTTAATAATTGCATCACATGAATATATTTTGTCAGTCTTCTGTGTTTTTAGCAATTTGTAATTGTGATAAAAATAAATAGCTGACATAATTGATATATATATATATACCTTATATGCATTAATGCATAATGCTTAATGATATGCATTAAATACCTCTCCATTCCCTCTTTTGTAGAAACACTAGAGATGATCCAAACCTAAAATTTAAATGATTTTTCTCAAGACTTTAGGATAATTGGTATAAAAATTCAGAGTCTGAGATAAAAGAATCTAATACCTCTCAAGAGTAATGGGCCTCCAGGATCCAACTTGATTCAGAGGAACAGGACTAGATCTAAGAGACCTTTTAGAGAGAGAATGAAATTCTTCAGCCTTCCTCAGACTCAGCAGTGGTTTTGTGCTGTTATTGACGAAAGAAAGCTATGTGTTGCTTCTAAATTTGAAGACAATTAATAATCCCTCTGTGAACCAAACTTGTTGGCATTTTCAAAAACCAGTTGATATTCATTTGTGTCTTGTTAAACATTGATGGAACAGAGAAAAACAACACACAATTAATATATAGAGAAGGTTAGGAGAAAGTAGTTTTAGGAACTGGTTAGATAGAAGATAGTTGGAAATTGGTCACTAATGGAATTTGATTTTCATTACTAGGTAGAGTTCTTTAGGGATACATTCAAGTTCTACTTGTATTTATTTCTACTATTAATGATCAACAATATTGAGACTGCTGCAAGTTAATTTAATGCGCAGAGACATTAGGTCAGTATAAGAAGTGTTATAAAAAAGAAGGGAGAAATTTCTGGAAAATAAGGAAATATAAAAAGTGATTTTTGAAAATAATAAAAAAAATGATTTTTGGTAGGACTACCCAAAACTTATGCTATTTTAATTAACATTCAGAGACAAAAATGTTTTCACCCTATCTCATTTAATTTTTTAACTCTACTACCCCTTTTTGGCAAATGCAATGTTAAATAAAAATAAAGGAAAAATAGATAAGTGATAAATTTCTCAAATAGGATTATGAAATTAGAGAAGATTATAAGTAAAGAACAAGTAGATGAAATGAGTATTGTTATATTAATTATCAAAAAGGGTGTTTAAGATATTTATAAGGAATTCAAAGGAATTAATATCAAGAAATGTATGGTTCCTGATAATAAACAAGTCAAGGTTAAGTACCTCTATAGAAGGAACAAAGAACATAGGTACAAGCATAAATTTCTTCACAAAGAAGCTGAGTGACTTTGGACAATTAATTTGACCTTTTTAGGGTCTCAGTTTTATCCTATATAAAATGATAGGGTTTGAATAAATGAGTTTTGAATTTCATTCTAGATCTAATGTATTCTAAAGCTATACCATTTGAAGTTCTCCTAAATTAAAAGTAAAGTAGATAGAAACTCATTTGAATATATAATAAATTTATGGGTTGGTATAGGCATACATATTTTTATTAAACCTTTTTATTTTCAAAACATATGCATGGATAATTTTTCTTTAACTTCTTATTTATTTTGTGGTCTGATTTATCTAGTTCTGAGAGTTCAGGATTGAGATCTCCAACTATTCTAGTTTTGCCATTTCTTCTTGCAACTCTCTTAACTTCTCCTTTAGGAATGTAGATGCTATATTACTTGGTAAACATATGTATATGTGTGTGTGTATATATATATATGTGTGTGTATATATATATATGTATATATATATATATATATATATATATATATATATATATATATATACACACATGTTTAGTAGTGATATTGCTTCATTATCTATGCTACCCTTTAGCAAGACATAATACCCTTCCTTATCTCTTTTAATTAGTTCAATTTTTGCTTTTGCTTGATCTGAGATCAGGATGGCTATCCCTTCATTTTTTACTTCACCTGAAGCATAGTAGATTCTGCTCCAGCCTTTTACCTTTACTCTTTATGTATCACCCTGCTTTAAATGTGTTTCCTGTAAACAACATATTGTAGGATTTTGGCTATTAATCCAGTCTGCTAAATGCCTCCTCTTTATGGGGGAGTTTACCCCATTCACATTTATGGTTAAAATTACTAATTCTGTATTTCCTGCCATCTTGCTAACCCCAGATTATGCTTCTCTCTTTCCTTTCCCCTTTAGCCCCCTCCCTAGTATTAAACTTATGGACACCACTTGCTTCACAAAGCCCTCGATCTTTAGGATCCCTCCCTCCCCATTAGAGTCCCTCCTCTTTTCTTAAACCTTTCCCTTACTATTACTATATTCCCTTCTATTTAGTCTACTCCTTCCCTTTTCTCTTTTCCTCTTCCATTTTTCAATGAGGTGGGAGAAGTTGCTCTGTAAACCAAATATATCTAATGTTTTCTCTTTGAGCCAATTCTTATGAGAATAAGATTCACACTATGATCATCCCCCTTCCTTCTTTCCCTGAGATATAATAAGTTTCCTTTGCTTCTTCATGAAATGTAGTACTTCCACTTTCCCCTTTTTCTAGTACAATTTCCATTCCACCTCTAGATCCTTTTTTATATTATAACAGTAAAACCAAATTATACCTATACACTTTCTGTATACCCATAATAGAAATACAGTTCTCAAGAGTTGTTTTTACCTTTTTATGCTTCTCTTGATTTGGAGACCAAACTTTTTGTTTAGCTCTGGTTTTTTCACCAGAAATAAATGGGATTCATCTATTTCATTGATTGTCTATTTTTCCCTGGAAGAAAATGTTCAATTTGGCTGGATAAGTTTTTTTTTTTTGACTGCATACCAAGTTCCTTTGCTTTTGAAATATCAGATTCCAGGCACTTTGATCCTTTAATGTGGAAGCTGGTAGATCCTGAGCAATCTTTATTGTGGATCCTCAGTGTTTTTGTTTGTTTGTTTGTTTGTTTTGTTTTTGTTTTTTGTTTTTGTTGTTGTTGTTGTTTGTTTGTTTTGGTTTTTTGTTGTGTTTTTCTGGATGCTTGTAGTATTGACTGTTCTATTTCTTAGTCAGTACTAAATGGCTTTGATGACCATTGCTTTATAATACAGTTTTAGGTCTGGTCCAGTTAGGCCTCCTTCATTTGCATTTTTTAAATTAATTCCCTTGAAATTCTTGACCTTTTGTTCTTCCAGATAAACTTTGTTTTATACATATATATATATATGTATATACACACACACATACATACATACATATATTAGATCTGTAAAATAATTTCTTGGGGATTTGATTGGTATGACAATGAAAAAGTAGATAAATTTAGGTAGTATTGTCATTTTTATTATATTAGTTTGAACTACCCATGAGAACTTGATATTTTTCCAATGGACTAGATCTGACTTTATTTGTGTGGGAAGTGTTTTGTAATTCTGTTCATATAATTCCCGAATTTGTCTTGGCAGGTAGACTCCCAAATATTTCATATTATTGACAGTTATTTTAAATGAAATTTTTCTTTGTATCTCTTGTTGTTGGACTTTCATAATATATAAAAATACTGATAATTTATGTGTATTTGTTTTGTATCCTGCAAGTTTGCTGAAGTTGTGGATTGTTTCTAGTAGTTTTTTAGTTGATTCTCTAGGGTTCTCTAAGTATATATCATATCATCTGCAAAAAAGAGATAATTTGGTTTCTTCATTATCTATTCCAAATCCTTTAATCTCTTTTTCTTTTCTTATCACCAAAACTAACATTTCTAATACAATATTGAATAGCAATAGTAGTAGTGGACAACCTTGTTTCACTCCTAATCTTATTGGGAATGGTTCTAATTTATTTGATTATATATGATGCTTACTGGTGGTTTTAAATAGATGCTACTGATCATTTTAAGGAAAATTCCTTTTATTCATGTACTCTCTAGTGTTTTTAATAAGTATGATGTTGGATTTTATCAAATGCTTTTTCTACATCCATTGAGATAATCATATGGTCTTTGTTAGTTTGGTTATTGATATAGACAATTATGATAATAGTTTTCCTAATATTGAGTCAGCCCTGCATTACTGTTATAAAACCTACTTGGTCATAGTGTATTATCCTGAGGATGATATTCTGTAATTTCTTTGCTAATATTTTATTTAAGACTTTTCTATCAATGTTCATTAGGGATATTGGTGTATAATTTTCTTTCTGGTTTTACCACCTTGTTAGGACTCCTTCTTTCCCCAATTTTTTTCAAATATTTTGCATTGTATTGGAATTAATTGTTCTTTAAATATTTAGTATAATCCACATGTAGAGTAGGTAAGTGGCACAGTGAATAGAGCACCAGTCCTGAAGTCAGGAGGTCCTGAGTTCAAATCTGGTCTCAGACACTGAATACTTCCTAGCTGTATGACCTGGGCAAGTCATTTAACACCAATTTGCTCAGGGTAAAAAATAATAATTCATATGTAAATCCATTTGATCCTGGAGATTGTCTTATTTCTTTTTCGAAAATGGGACTATTTAAAATTTATTTCCTCTTCTATTAATTGGACAATCTATATTTTGGTAGGTATTCCTTCATTTCACTTAGATCATCAAATTTATTGACATATGGTTAGGGGAAAGAACTCTTAATTATTGCTCTAATTTCTCTTCATTGGTGGAAAGTTCTCCCTTTTCATTTTTGAAACTAATAATTTGATTTTTTCTTTCCTTTTTCTAATCCAATTAACAAATAGTTTATTTTGTTGATTGTTTCATAAAATCAACTCAGTTTTATTTATTGATTTCATATTTTTCTTATTTTCAATTTTATTAATCTCCCCTTTTATTTTCAAAATTTCAAATTTGGTATTTAATTGGGGGTTTTTAGTTTGTTCTTTTTTCTAGCTTTTTTAATTGCAAGTCCAATTCATTGATCTTCTTTTTCTCTATTTTATGCAAGTAAGCATCTAGAAATATAAATTTAACCCTAATAATCACTTTAGCTGCATCCCACAAATTTTGGTATGTCATTTCATTGTTGTCATTCTCTTAGATGAAATTATTGATTTTGTTTATGATTTATTGTTTCACCAACTTTTTCTTTAGGATTCAATTATCTAGTTTCCAGTTAATTTTGTGTCTATATTTTTATTATGGATCTGGCCTTTTATTGTATATAATTTTTACTGAATCTTGAGCTGAAAAAAATGCATTTACTATTTCTTCCTTCCTGCATTTGATTTTGAGTTTTTTAAATTCCTAGTTAATGGTCAGATTTTGTATAGATTTCATGTACTGCCAAGAAAATAGCATATTCTTTTCTGTCTCCATTCAATTTTTTCCAAAGGTCTATCATCCTTACCTTTTCTAGAATTCTATTTACCTCCTTAACTTCTTTCTTATTTGTTTTGTGGATCAAGTTGTCTATCTCTAAGAGAGAATGGGGGATCTGAGAGAGATTCCTCCACTAGTATAGTTTTGGTGTCTAATTCTTCTTGCAGCTCTCTAGGAATTTGGATGCTATACCACTTGGTGCATATGTTTATTACTGATATTACTTTATTATCTATGATACCTTTATTTTTGCTTTTGTTTGATTTGAGATCAGGATTGCTTTTGTTTGATCTGAGATCAGGATTGAAGCATAAGAGATTGTGCTCCATACTTTTACTTTTATTCTAAATGTATTACTCTGCTTTAAATGAGTTTCCTGTAAACAACAAATCATACAACTCTGGCTTTTTATGCAGTCTACTATCTGCTTCTGTTTTATGGGTGAGTTCATCCCATTCACATTCACAGATAAAATTACTAACTCTGTATTTATTTTCAGCTTGTTTACACCCAATCATACTTTTCTCTTTCCTTTCCCTCTTTCCTTGCTCCCTAGTATTTTGACACTGATCACATCTTCCCTCAAATATCCTCCCATTTCAAAGCTCCTATACCTTTCTTATATGTTTGCTCTTCTACTTCTGTTCTCCCTTCTATTAACTTCTCCACTTTCTTTCCCCTTTCCCCTCTTATTTTCAAATAGGGTGAGACAAGCTTCTCTGTAAACATAAATATGTCTGATATTCTCTCCTTGAGCCAAATCTGATGACACAAAATTCTTCCCCTTTCCCTCTTTCCCTCAATAGTAATTAGATTTTTTTTGCCTCCTCATGAGAACTAATTTACCCCATTTTAACTCCATTTTCCTCTTCTTTCAGTAAAATCACCTTTCCTCCTCTAGTTCTTTTTTTATATCAGCACAATAAAATGAAATTATATCTGCAGAGATACAGATCTCAAGAGTTAAAAATATCTTTCCATATAAGGATATAATCTTTTTAACATTTAAAAGAAATTTATTTTTTTTCATTCCTCTTTACCTTTTTATGCTTTTCTTGAGTTCTGTATATGGAGATCAAATTTTCCATTCAGCTCTAGTCTTTTCATCAGAAATAGATGAAATCCACCTGTTTCACTGAATGTCCAACTTTTTCCATGAAAGATAGTAGTCTCTATTTTGCTGGATGATTGACTCTTGGCTGCAATGCAAGTTTCTTTGCTTTTTGGAATATCAGATTCCAGATCTTTTGATCTCTGAAAGTCTAAGCTGAGAGGTCCTTGGTAATCCTGATTGGGGCTCCTCAATATTTGAATTGTTTCCTTATGGCTACTTGCAATATTTTCTCCTTGATTTAATAATCCTGAAATTTAGCTACAATGCTCTTTGGAGTTTTTATTTTTGATTCTCTTTCAGGAGATGTTTGATGAATTCTTTCAATGGATATTTTACTCTCTGGTTCTAGGACATCCAGGCACTTTTCCTTGATGATTTCCTGAAAGATGATGACTAGGCTCTTTTTTTCATCATGGTTTTAAGGAAGTTCAATAATTCTTAGATTGTCTCTCCTATATCTGTTTTCCAGGTCAGTTGTTTTTCCAATGAGCTATTTTACATTTTCTATTTTTTTCATTTTTTAAAATTTTGTTTGGCTGATTCTTGAAATCTCATTGAATCATTCAGTTTCATTTGTTCAGTTGTAATTTTTAGTGAATTCTTTTCTTTTGTTAGCTTTTTTTAAAATCTCCTTTTGCATTTGGCCTACTGAACTTTTAAATGAGGTATTTTGCTCATTGCAATTTTTTCCAATTTCACAAATTCTGTTTTTTAATGAATTGATTTTCTTTTTATATCTATCTTGTGAGAAGTTATATGCCTTTTCCATTTCATCAAATCTATTTTGTAAGGAATTATATGCTTTTTTCCATTTCATCAAATATATTTTTAAGGAGTTTTTTTTCAGATAATTTCTGTTTTTCCTTTCCTATATCCTCTTGTACAGATCACATTTTTTCCCCTATTTTTCTTCCAACTCTCTTTTAAGATCCTTTTTTAATTCTTCCAAGACAATCTTGTGAAATGGAGCCCAACTCAAATAACTCTTTTAGGCTTCATCTGGAACTGATTTGCCTTTAGGATCTCAGGTTTTGAGGTCTATTCTTCTCTTTCTCAATAAAAGCTGTCTATGGACAGAGTTCTTTTTGCTTTTTTGCTCATTGTTTTTAAAAGTTGAGGTCTGCTCTTAAGGCAAAGTGACTATAGACACTTAAGTTTGCCTTGGGATCAGTGCTGCTGACTGATTTCCAGTGTTGTATAGGTGTGGCCAGATTCTGTATTTTTGTGAGGTTCACAGAGGCTCACAATTTGACTTTTTTATTTGCTTTTTGGTATCTTATAGCTAATCTGTTGAAGCACTGGCTTGCAACCAGGACAGAAAAACCTAAGAGCCTCTCCAGTGCACAGACATCACAATGCCTTTGCTCCCCATTACAGCTCCCTGCCCCAAGCTCTCTGCACTGCAGTCTGAGCTTGATAGCCTCTCCCTCTGTCCAAATGAAACATATATTTTCTGAAGTTCTTTCAAAGTATCTTCTTCTGGAAATGTGTTGTGCTCCAAATATTTGTAGTTTCTGTCTCTCCAAAATCAATTCAGAGGCATTATCTAACCAAAGCTCAGAGAACCTTATATAAAAATGAGTCTACTCTCCACCATCTTGACTCCATCCCAGCATACATTTTTTAAAAATAGTTTTAAGAAGTAATAACAGCAAATTAATACATGAATATAATATTATTCTTATTCCAATATTATTGAGCTCATAGAGCCTTTCTCCCCATTTTCCATGTTAATGCTTTATTAAGTATTTGTCATTCAACAACACTGATTCATGACCACTGAGCTCCTGTGATATTCCTATCCACTTTCATAAAAATACAAGTCTTGACCTGTAAGATATACATGACAAATTAGAAAGCTTGAAAACCAAAGAAATCAATAGGTTGATGAAAGGAAGAAAGGGAGAATGGATGGTAATAGAAGGCAAGAGGATGAAGGGGAAACTGTGTAAAGCAGTTCAACAACAATACTATATGATGATCAATTCTGATGGATATGGCCCTCTTCGACAATGAGATGAACCAAATCAGTTCCAATAGATCAGTAAAGAATTGAACCAGCTATACCCAGTGAAAGAACTTTGGGAAATGAGTATGAACCACTACATAGAATTCCCAATCCCTCTATTTTTGTCCACCTGCATTTTTGGTTTCCTTCACAAGTTAATTGTACACTATTCCAAAGTCCGATTCTTTTTGTATAGCAAAATAACTGTATGGACATGTATACTTATATTGTATCTAATTTATACTTTAACATATTTAATATGTATTGGTCAATCTGCCATCTGGGGGAGGGGATAAGGGAAAGGTGGGGAAAAGTTGGAACAAAAGGTTTTGCAATTGTCAATTCTGAAAAATTACCCATGCATATATCTTGTAAATAAAAAGCTATAATAATAAGAAGAAAAAGAAAACTGTGTAAAGGAGAATTAAAATAAATTTCATTTGGTCTTTTTCTTTGTAATCTAGATAACTGGTCACCTAGGATATAAAGAAAAATACAGATTTAGTCACAATAGATAGCAATGGACTAAAGTAAGAACACAACTCTTGCTATCAGAATTTAATATATGAATATGTGCCCATCTCAAAATTGTGTTATTATTATAGTTGTAATACCAAAGTGGCTAGTTATCAGTCAGTCAAATAGAATTTCACTTTCCACTTCTTGTACTTCTCATTCTTCAAATTTTCGCTTTCTCTCAAGCAGCCTCCTCAAATTAGGACTGTCTCTATTTTGCAAGTTTCTCTTCTGCTTTATGGAAACCTGGGACAAATCACCATCTAACATATTTTTGCACCATATTTATTTTACACCACTCCTCTATGAATTTCTCTTCCTTGATTATAGGGACAGAGGAAGAGAATAAATAAAAGGAAGAAAGAAAAAAAGAGATGGAGAAAAGAAAAAAGGAAAGTAAGGGGGCGGGAAGGAAATAGAAAGGGAGAAAGGAATGAAAGAAAAAAAGGAGGAAAAGAAGAAAGGGAAGAAGGGAAAAAGGAAGAGAGAGAGAGGGAGGAAGAGACAAAAAGGAAATAAAAAAGGTGAATTTATAATGATTTTTACTTAATCAGTTCTAAACAAGGAGTAACAATGATTATGTCTTTCTTTTCTAAGTCCTTGCCAATCATTCATTTGTTAATCTCTTTCATATTGTTGTCAGTAATCAGTCAAGTTTACCAACATATATTAGATAAATCTACCTTCCTCCACCAAAAAAAAAAATGTGGGAATATACTTTTTTTCTTTATTTCCTCAAAATCTGCCAACAATGTATTACTTCTAAATACATTATTATTATAGAAATACTTTAAAATATACATAAGGAAATATTCCACTTACAAAGTATTTAAGTATTTCAGATATAGTCACAGCATCAAGGAATGTGAACTTATTGAGCTATTTATATCCTCTTTCTTACTGTCTCATCACCCATTTTTAATTTTGTTATCTAGTAAATATTTTATTCATTCATTCTGCCATTATTCTGTGCTCAAGACCTTTCTCTTTCACACATTTTACTTTACAAGTGAAATATAATAAATATGTCTTAATTTCTCCTTTCATTCTTTATCTTACAAATAAGAATCTTAATCAGTTTTCAGATTCTTGCCTTCAATGGTTTTTAAATCTTTTTTTGCTGTCTATATTTTTCTAGCATCATCATAGTATACACCCCCACCTTTCCTGACTTTTCCCTTAATCTTTCTAAGTAGTTAATTATATAAGTGTATATACAGATCTTCTCCCAATTAGGTTATTTCAAGGAAAATTTATTTGTGTAACCATTTAACCTAAGAGAAGGAAACATCTGCCAGCAAAGAATATTATTACCTTTTTTTTTCATTTATAGGGTTAAATCCTTAATCTGACCCATCAAAGGGGAAAATTGGAATTAATTAGAGTGGAAAATTTGATAAAACAACAAGATCAGACAACCCTGTGTGTCAAATATAAACCGTTTTAATGGGACATACAAAACCACAAATTCTCTAAAGTTTCAAGTGAATTATGGATCCTTGACTTGATGTTCTTCTTATAGTTCTATTGTAAATAAGTTTGAACTAGTTTTCAACATGATAGAAAAATAAAATTTGAGAATCTGTACTAATTTTGTTTATATTTATTTTGCAGAAGATTTTAGAAGAGGCATCTAAAGTTCTCTTCACATAATTTGGAATTAGAGAAGCAAATATACTGAAGAGAAGATTACTTCAGAGTTGCTTCAAGAATAAAATCTATTCCAAAGTGCTCAAGATATTTCCAAAGATCATACAACTGCATTGGAAACCAAGAATCCAAGATGAAATGTGGACATTGGGGATAGGTACTCAAATGCAAAATTACTTTATCTATGTTAATGCTGATGGTCATTACTTTATTACTTTGGCTTTTTTTTTTTTTCAAAATTCAGAGTTCTCTGAGTCATTTTAGTGTCATGCAAACTTCTCTGTTAAATTCTAGTCTATAGTTTTAGACATGCTTGTATTATGACTAATCAATCTTACTACTTTGACCAGTCAGGGAAAATTGTGACACATAAGGGAAAATTGAGAAAATAAAATTATTCTACTTCCATTTTGTTAATGATTTTTTCATATAGTATACCTAATATGTGGTAAAAATGTTTTCCTTTGTCTTTGAATTTTAGCTACCCTGAAGTAAAGAAGCACAGTTCTCCAATTAATCACAAATTCCAAAGACTCTTTCTTTGCCTCGCTGACTTATTTTCATTTATTTTGTAATTAGCATTCATTGAATTTAGACAAAATGCTTCCATTTTCCTTTCACTCATGGATTTTTTTTTCAAATAGTTATAGGCATGTTATATGGATCTATATACAGAATATATAATTATTGAGGTCCATACTATATTAAAAAAACTTTGTATATTTACAACCTTTGTTTTTGTTTGATTATTTTTGAAAAGTCTAATATTTTTTAAATTTATTTATTTAAAAGTATTTTTTTCTTTTTTTTTAACTGGAGAATTTCTTTCTTTTCTTTATTCTATAGAACACACTTCTGATTACATTCTCTAGAACTCAGACTTTAGAATTAACAAACTTCATTTCATTTTAGGTCTCTTCTTTTTATACTCTTTATAATTTTTAGAACATTCTGAAACCTAGATTCTCAAGGAAGATAATACAGCTCTGAATAATCTTCCCAAAATTAGTTGTATCTTCTTTCCACTCTTTTGCACAAAATCTCCAACTCACTGATCTCAGAAGGGCTTTCAGTTTACTCCATTCTCCATCCTGCTACTTCTAGAATCTTCTATTCCTATCACTCAAGTGCTTCTTCCTTTGAGATTCACTCTATTTAAATTTATCATCCAATAAACATCTTTGTGGCTAGTGTGTACCTTTCTTACAGTCTTTATTTTCGCCTCATACCTTCTTTCATTTTGAGAGATATCATTATATATTCCCACATTTTAAAAAACATTCCAAATTCTTCAATTTACTCAGGTCCCATAACTTACTTCTCCATTCTACCAACCTAGCTATATCCAAGAATGGTCATATCTTATTTTTTCATATTTCATTATTCCTAAACTAATATTTTTATTCTCACAGTCATCACTTATGTCTCCCATCATCCTTCAGTATTTTCCCAGAATAGTTGCAATGCACACACACTCACATACCATTATATATTTATGTTGTCTCACTTCTACTGGGTCCTTACTGAAGCAAGGCCATCGTTGCCTTTTTTCATAATCAGTTCTCTATCCCATTCACTGAACAGCTATTCCCAATTTTCTCTTCATTGCTCAAGCCTCCCATAATATACTCTCAGCTGAAGATCTCATTTCATATTTTACTGAATAAAGCTAATCCATCTGCTATGAGTGCCTTCTTCTCTACTTCTCTTCATTTCATATACCCTCAAAACTCATTATGTCTTTTTTCCTCCAGTCTCTGTTAAAAAGATGGTCTTTTGAACCAGATTCAAAATGGTAGAGAAAACACACATTTCTTTCTGACCTTCTCCTACTACCCTCACACTAATTATGAATTCCAGCCTTTAAATTAGCTCTGAATTAGAATATTGGGAGTTCAGCAAATTACCAGCAGAAGATTAACTTTGAATATAGCCAGAAAAGATCTGTTTTGGTAGGGTCGGAGGAGGTGTCCAGGAGCAGGCTAGCGAATGCTGTGCAGACCTGGGGTGGGGTGCAATCTCCACTGAGTGGGGCAGAATCCACTTGGCAGAGAATCTATAGAGAGGAATCTACACTAGTGCTACTATGCCCTGGCTGCAAGCCAGTGGATCAGCAGAGAAGTTATAAAACATCCAACATAAACACTAAAGATAAATAGAGAACTCAGAAATTCCAGAGTCTCACAGGACCTAGCTACACCTACCAAGCACGGAGAATGAGTCAGCAAGTTAGGATCTCCTAACTTAAAAACTTAAAAAAATGAGTAAAAAGGCAAAGAGAACTCTAACTATAGATAATTTCTATGGTGAAAGAGAACAATAGATTTTGAACACTGAGGAGACTAAAAGGAGATTGTCTTTAGATGAAGCCTCAAAGGATGATATAACCTGGCCCCTATCACACAAGACTCTCCTAGAAGAAATTAAAAAGGATCTCAAAAGAAGGCTAGAAGAAAAAAATGGGAAAAGGGAAGGAAAACTTTGCAAGAGGGTTTGGAAAAGGCATATAACTCACTAAAAGATAGATTTGACAAAATGGAAAAAGAAAGCAACTTCCTGAAAAACAGAATTTGTGAAATGGAAAAAGTAAACAACTCCCAGGAAAACAATTTGTAAAATGGGGAAAAAAGAAAATAACTCTTTATAAACAAAATTTGTGAAATGGAAAAAAATTTCTGTAAAACAAAACAACTCACTTAAAAACTCAATTAGACAAATACAAAAAGAAGTAAAAAAAAGTAACTGAAGAAAATAATTCACTAAAAATTAGAACTGAACAATTGGAAATGAATGACTTGATGAGACATCAAGAATCAGTTAAATAAAACCAAAAGAAGAAAAAAATGAAAAAAATAGAAAAAAATGTCAAATATCTACTTGGGAAAACACTGACCTGGAAAATAGATCTAGGAAAGACAATCTAAGGATTATTGAACTCCCTGAAAACCATGATGAAAAAAGACCCTAGACACTATTTTTCAGGAAATCCTCAAAGAGAACTGCCCAGATGTCATAGAATCAGAAGGTAAAATAGCCATTGAAATAATTAATTGATCACCACCTGAAAGCAACCCCAAAACTAAAATTCCAAGGAATATCATGGCTAAATTTCAGAACTATCAGACCAAGGAAAAAATATCTTGGTTTGATAGCAGACCAAGCAACCAGAAAAAAATTCAAATACCAAAGAGCCATAATAAAGATTAGTCAGTATCTAGCAGCTTCTACCCTAAAGGAACAAAGGGTCTGGAATCTGATATTCCAAAAGCAAAAGAACTTGGAATGCATGCAAAAATAAATTACCCCAATAAACTGAGGATTTTCTTCCATAGAAGAAAATGAGCCTTCAGTGAAACTGGTGAACTCCATTTATTTCTGATGAAAAGATCAAAGCTAAAAAAAAAAAAAAAAGTAAAAAGAACTCTTGAAAACTATATTTCTATTATGTGTCTACATAGAGAGTGCATAATTTGATTTTACCATTATAATATAGAAAAGGAACTAGAGGTGGAAAGGGGATTACACCAGAAAAAGGGAAAAGTAGAGGTAAAAGAAAGGAAATTACATCTCATAAAGAGGCAAAGGAAACCTATTATATTTGAGGGAAAGAAGAGAGGGGGATGAACATTGTGTGAATCTCACTCTCATCAGATTTGTCTCAAAGAGAAAATATTAGATATATTTGGTTTACAGAGAAACTTCTCTCACCTTATTGAAAAGTGGGAGGGGAAAGTCGAAAAGGGGAAGGGTAGGCTAAATAGAAGGGAATATAGAAATAGTAGGGGAAAGATATAAGAAAGGGGGAGGGACTCTAAGGGAGAAGGATTCTAAAGGGCGAGGCCTGGTTGAGACAAGAGATGCTCATTAGTTAAATACTGGGGAGGGGGGAAAGGGGAAAAGAAAAGAGAAAAGTATAATCTGGGGATAATAAGAAGGCAGGAAATACAGAATTAGTAGTTTTAATCATAAATGAATGGGGTGAAATCTTCCATAAAATGGAAGCAGATAGCAGACTAGATTAAAAGCCAGAATTATGTAATATATTGTTTACAAGAAACACATTTAAACCAGAGTGATACATATAGAGTAAAGGTAAAATGCTGGAGCAGAATCTATTATGCTTCAGGTAAAGTAAAAAAAAAAAAAAAAAAAAGCAGAAGTAGCCATCCTGATCTCAGATCAAGCAACAGCAAAAATTAATCTTAAAAGAGATAAGGAAGAAAACAATATTTTGCTAAAGGGTACCATAGATAATGAAGCAATATCACTTCGAAATATATATACACCAAGTGGTATAGCATGAAAATTTCTAGAGGAGAAGTTGAGAGCTGTAAGAAGAAATAGACAGCAAAACTGTAATAGTGGGAAATCTCAACTTTGCTCTCTCAGAACTAGATGACTTAAAGAGGTAAATAGAATACTAGAAAAGTTATGTATGATAGATCTTTGGAGAAAATTGAATGGAGACAGAAAGAGGCACATTTTCTTTTCAACGGTCCATGAAACTTATACAAAAATTTATCATATATTAGGACATTAAGACCTCTAAATTAAATAAAGAAATGCAGAAACACTAAATGCATTTTTTTTCAAATCACAATGCAGTAAAAACTACATTCAACAAAAAGTAAGAGGTAAATAGACCAAAAAGTAATTGGAAACTAAATAATCTCATCCTAAAGAATGAATAGGTGAAACAGCAAATCATAGACACAATTAAAAATTTCATCCAAGAGAATGATAATAATAATTAGATAACTTACCAAAATTTGTGAGATGCAGCCAAAACAGTAAAAAGGGGAAATTTTATATCTCTAGAGGCTTACTTGCACAAAATAGAGAAAGAGAAGATCAGTGAATTGGGCTTGCAACTAAAAAAGCTAGAAAAGGAGCTGATTAAAACACCCCAATCAAATACCAAATTTGAAGTTCTAAAAATAAAAGAAGAGATTAATAAAATTGAAATAAAAAACTATTGAATTAATAAAAAAATAAAAATAAAGTTGGTTTTATGAAAAAAAACTAAATAGATAACTTTTAGTAAATTCGATTAGAAAAAGAAAAGAGGAAAATCAAACTATGTCTTAAAAATGAGAAGGGAAAACTTTCCACTAATTAAGAAGAAATTAAAGTAATAATTAGGATTTACTTTACCCAACTTTATGCCAATAAATTTGTGAGTGAAATGGAGGAATACCTACAAAAGTATAGGTTGCCTACATTAATAGAGGAAGAAGAAAATTGCTTAAATAGTTCCATTTTAGAAAAAGAAATAGAAGAAGCTATTAATCAACTCCCTAAGAAAAAATCCCCAGAAGCAGATGGATTTACATGTGAGTTCTACCAAACATTTAATGAACAATTATCTACAATACTATACAAGCTATTTGAAAAAAATAGGGAATGAAGGACTTCTACAAAATTCCCTTTATGAAAAAAATAAAAACATGGTACTGATAACCTAAATCAGGTAGGACAAATACAGAGAAAGAAAATTATAGACCAATCTCTCTAATGAATATTGATGAAAAAAATCTTAAATAAAATATAAGCAAAAAGATTACAGATAATCATCCCCAGGATAATACACCATAACCAAGTAGAATTTATATCAGGAATGCAGGGCTGGTTTAACATTAGGAAAATAACCAAATTAATAAAAATCCATATGATTATCTCAATAGATGCAGAAAAAGCATTTGATGAAATTCAACTCCCATGCCTATTAAAAACACTAGAGAGTATAGCAATAAATGGACTTTTCCTTAAAATAGTCAATAGCATCTATTTAAAACCATCAGTAAGATTATGTGTAATGGGTATAAATGGGAATGATTCCTAATAAGATCAGGAGTGAAGAGGTAGGTAGGTGGTAAAATAGGTAGAGCACCAGCCCTGAAGTGAGGAAAGACCTTAGTTCAAATCTGGCCTTAGACACTTAACATTTAACACTTCCTACCTTTGTGACCCTGGGCAAGTCACTTAACCCCAATTGCCCCAGCAAAAAAAAAAAAAGAAAGAAAGAAAGAAAGAAAGAAAAAAAAGAAAGAAAGAAAGAAAGAAAGAAAGAAAGAAAGAAAGAAAGAAAAAGAAAGAAAGAAAAAGGAGTGAAAAAAAGGTTGCCCACTATCACCATTACTATTCAATATTGTATTTAAAATGTTACCTTTGGCAATAAGAGATGAAAAAGAGATTAAATGAATTAGAGTAGGTAATAAGGAAATTAAATTATCACTCTTTGAAGATGATATGATGGTATACTTAGAGAACTTCAGAGAATCTACTAAAAAGCTATTAGAAATAATCCATAACTTTAACAAAGTTGCAGGGTACAAAATAAATTCCAGATAAATCATCAACATTTTTATACATCACTAACAGAATTCAACAGCAAGAGATACAAAGAAATTCCATTTTTAATAACTATCAATATTATAAAATATTTGGGAATCTATCTGCCAAGGGAAAGTCAAGAACTATATGAGCAAAACTACAAAACACTTTACACACAAAGTCAGATCTAAACAATTGGAAAAATATCAAGTGCTCTTGGATAAGTTGAGTGAACACAATAAGGATGACAATGCTCCCTAAACTAATCTATTTTTTTTTTTTTTTAGTGCTATACCAGTAAAACTTCCAAGAAACTATTTTACTGACCTAGATTAAATAACAGAATTCATCTGGAAAAACAAAAGAATTTCAAGGGAACTAATGAAAAAAAAATCAAATGAGGGTGATCTAGCTGTACCAGATTTAAAACTATATTATAAAGCAGCAGTCATCAAAACCATTTGGTACTGGCTAAGAAATAGAGAAGTTGATCAGTGGAATAGGTTGGGTTCACAGGACAAAATAATAATTATAGCAATCTAGTGTTTGACAAACCCAAAGAACCCAGCTTTTATGGTAAGAATTCACTATTTGACAAAAACTGCTGGGAAAATTGAAAACTAGTATGGCAGAAAGTGAGCATTGACCCACATCTTATTACCAAGATAAGGTCAAAATGGGTTCATGAGCTAGACATAAAGAATGATATTATAAATAAATTGGAAGAACATAAGATAGTTTACCTCTCAGACCTGTGGAGGAGGAAGGAATTTGTGACCAAAGTAGAATTAGAGATCATTACTGATCACAAAATAGATAATTTTGGTTATATTAAGTTAAAAAGTTTTTGTACAAATAAAACTAATGTAGACGATTAGAAGGGAACCAATATACTGGGAAATTTTTTTTTTTTTTTACATTCAAAGGTTTTGATAAAGGCCTCATTTCCAAAATATGTAGAGAATTGGCTCAAATTTATAGGAAGTGAAGCCACCTTCAATTGATAAATGATCAAAGGATATGAACAGACAATATTCAGATAAATAAATTGAAACTAAAAGTGTTCCAAATCACTATTGATAAGAGAAATGCAAATTAAGACAGCTCTGAGATATCACTACACACCTCTCAGATTGGCTAAGATGACAGAAAAAGATAATGACGAATGTTGGAGACGATGGGGAAAACTGGGACACTGATCCATTGTTGGTGGAAGAATCCAACCATTCCAGAGAGCAATTTGGAACTATGCTCAAAAAGTTATCAAATTGTGTAAATGCTTTGACCCAGCAGTGTTTCTACTGTGCTTATATCTGAAAGAGATCTTAAAGGAGGGAAAGGGACCCACATGTGCAAAAATGTTTTTGGCAGCCTTTTTTGTAGTGGCTAGAAAGTGTAAGCTGAGTGGATGTCCATCAATTGGAGAATGGCTGTTATGGTATATGAATGTTATGGTATATTATTGTTCTGTAAGAAATGATTAACAGGATGATTTCAGAGAGACTTGGAGAGACTTACATGAACTGATGCTGAGTAAAATGAGAGAACCAGGAGATCATTATACATAGCAACAACAAGACTATATGAGGATCCATTCTGATGGACATAGCTCTCTTCAACAATGGAATGATTCAAACCAGTTCCAATTGTTCAATAATGAAGAGAGTCATCTATACTCAGAGAGTACACTATGGGAAATGAGTATGTACCACAACATAGCATTTCCACTCTTTCTCTTATTGTTTGCTTGAATTTTTTGTTTTCCTCCTCAGGTTTTTTATTTCTTTCTAGATATGATTCTTCTTGTGTAGGAAGATAACTATATAAATATGTATACATATAATGGATTAGCATATATTTTAACATATTTAACATGTATTAGATTACCTGTCCTGTAGTAGAGGGGATGGGGGGAAGGAGGGAAAAATTTGGAACAGAGCATTATGCAAGGGTCAAAGTAGAAAAATTACCCATGCATATATTTTATAAATAAAAAGCTATAACAATAAAAAAATTAAAAAGAGATGGTTTTTATTCTTTCCAAGTCTAATACTCTAATATTTATTCTTGATTCCATTCCCTCTAGTCTCATTTAACAAATTTTATCCATTGCCTTCTTTTTCTCTTTGCCATATCCATTTGTTCCTTTTCTACAACATGCAAACATTCTAAAATCTCATTAAAAAAAAAAAAACAAATGGAAGCAAAATCAAAATTTGCTAAATTTACCATCTCAGCTAAATCTTTTTCTCTACTTATTCTCTCCTCATCACCTAACCTCTTGAAAAACCCTTTTACATTGAGATCTTTACTTCTTTTTCTTCTCCTATCTAATATTAATAACCCCCTGTAATCTGGCATTCCAATGAAATTGCTATGTCCCCAAAATTATCAATGATTTCTTAATTCCAAAATCTAATGCCCTCTTTTCTATACTCATCCATCTTTACCTTTCTGCAGCATTGAATGCTTTTAAAAACCTGTCCCTGGGCATTTTCACAGGTCTCCATTACTTCTCTTCTTACATATCTAATTTTTTTTTTTGTTCAGTCTACTTTGCTAAGTTTTATCAATATTATGTCTACCAACTGGTGGGTTTATATCAAGATTCTGCTCTGGGATATCATCTGTTTTCACTCCATACTCTCTCACTTGGCCATCATCAATTCCCTTGGGTTCAATTATCTCTACGAAGATGACGTCTAGATCTATATATTGAACACCAACCATTCTCTTGAACTGCAGCCTCATAGCATTAATTGCTCATCAGATACTTTGAACTGGATATCTCATAGGCATTTCAAACTCAGCATATCCCAAAACAGAACTCATTATATCTCACTCTTTCCAAACAAAAATTTTTATTACTATTGCAGATAACTATTATCTTCCTAATGACAAGGGTCTATTGATGCAGTTCTTTTCATTAACTTTTCACTTTCATCTATTCTAAATAAATAACCAGTTTCCAAAATTAATAATTTTCTTTCTCCTAAATATTTCTCAGATACATCCCTTCATTTACACTCATATAACAACTACCCTAGCTCAGTCCTTCTTATCACTTAAAATATTTCAATTGCTCATTAACTGATCTCCTTGAGTTAAGACCTTCCCCATTTTAATCCATCCTTTGCAGGTACCAACATAAATTTTCTAAAACATAATCCTTAATATATAATCTTCCCACTCCTCAAACCCCAATTATTACCTCTTAGACCAAATGTTCATTCCTGAACATGGCATTTATAGATCTTTACAACTTGTCCCTTTCTTAAATTTCTAGTCTTCTTACACATTAGTTCCCATTACACTTCATAGTCATGACCTATACTTAATGTTCCAACTCTCTGCCATCCTATGGTACTGAATATGACCCATGCCTGAAGTGTTCTACCTATATCCCCACCTCATCTTTCAAAAAATTTTATTTCCTTCAAGATTCAGCTCAAAGTCATCTTCTAGAAATAGTCTTTTCTTGGTATCCCGGCAGCTAGCACTTTCCCTTCTGAGGTAATATATTTATTACATATCTGGAATACACACACGCACATACACATATATGCATGTTGTCTCAGCCATAACCATATAGGGTCCACTTGGCTACAGACTATTCTTTTCTTTTCATCTCTAATACTTAATGAGAGGTTTATAATAACAATACTTAATAAATGCTTATTGATAAGGTGATTTATTAACAAATCATTTCTACTGAAGAAGTTTCTAATTCACTTGTAAATTTTCTTTGATTCACAACTATTGTGTAATCCCAGGATTACCATAGTGGGAGTGTCCTTTTGAAAGCTGAAGTTTTTATACCAGATGCCAGATGCCAGGAAGAAGGCTTTGAATCTGCTCAGGAATAGAAGACTATCTCTTGGTTTCTGGTGGGTAACAGGCAGAGAATCATTTCAACTTTAAGTAGATGAGGAAGGGAGAAATGGACAAATATCTAGAAGGTGGTAGAGAGAAATAGGGTTATAGTTCCATCACATCTCCCTAAGACAAGTGACTAAGTAGCAAATTATATCTTAGATCCTGGTGCCCCCTCCTACATTGGGAGGGAGTTAGATCTCTAGGGGGTTCTTCCTTCATTAAGTGAAAATTGAGACTGTAGATAAAGCTTTGGCTCACTGACTGTAGGCTGTTTGGTGTGAAATGGGGAGAGAGAAAGATGGGAAGGGGTAACTGATCGAGTGCCCTGCCATATTTTGCTGAGACGGGCCTGAGATTTCCCCTGGCTTTGATCAATGACTAGTGGATGAGGTCAGAGATTTTCTCCTCCCCTGATTCTAACTGCACTGGTTCAGTTGACTCCAGGTACAGGTACTGGTGAGACAGCTTAGATGTGATACTGAGTCTTAATTGTTAGATGCCTTCTGCTTGGCCTATCTGTAGGCTGATTTTTTACAGCCCTGTGAAAGGGTGAATTTCAGGTCTATATAGGGAGAAAAAAAATAGCAAACTACTCCAAGATTTTCCCAAGAAACCCCAAAATGGTACCCCAAAGAGTAGGATATGAAGAAATCAACTAAACAACAATAAAGAAACTAGTATCTGCTTTGAACCTAAGGTTATCCAGCAGAAGAATTGGAGATGTGTGAAGACAGTACAAAGGGGAGAAATCGTTTCCATTTAACTTAGGTCACTAGGGGATGTTGGACCAATTTCATTATTCTCGAGGCATCAATTCAAATAATGGTTTCTCTTCTTCTCCCATTTATTCTCTCAAAATGGTTGCCTTTCATTTTGCTTTTCCTTTTTTCTGCTCTTTCAGTGTTATTTCATGATCAACTAAAGGTTTTCTGGGTGAACTTACTCTTTTGACCTTATTATTCTACCATCTTACTTGAATCTTTATCACTGCTTATGTGTATTTTTTTCCCTTTTGTAATGCTTTGTTACAATTATTTGATCTAAATCCTGCATATATATATATATATATATATATATATATATATATATAATATAATGGTCACTAAGATCCACTTAATCCTCTCTTTTTCCACATTAGGGAATTTATTTAAGGTAAAAAGGAGCTGAGTTCAGCGACGATTGCTATGACTACTAAGTTGAAAAAATTCCTACTAACTTGGAAGATAATAGATTTTCTGTCTAATCTCACATTTATATCTATCTCTAACTCCTTACCTCTTTATAAGTTTTATAATATTTCTAGTAATTGAGAATTTTGCTTTAAATGAAAGAGCAAATTATATTATAATATATGCAGATAGACAAGTATAGGAATGGAATTTAGGGAAAGAATTAATCTATTCTTGAGACCTCTTTCAAACTGATTCCTTCTCTCTGAGATACTGAGCTAATGACTCTCCTTGAAATCTCTCTCCTGTCAAAAACTCAATATTCCCTTTACTCCATGTATATGAATACTTTCTCCAACCTAAAAATTTCATTTGTTCAGATTCTCTTTGTTTTATTATGATTTTTCTTTTTATAACAATTGAGTAGAGTCTGACCTAATAGATTGCACAATGGCATTGATTCAAGGAGGTATGCAGACCTTGTCCCCACTCAGTTGTAACTGTTTGATTCAACAAAAATTATTCTAGCCTAATTATATAAAAGCTAAAAACCATGTGGTTTCAAATCCATGTTTTCAGTAACAGCATAGATAATTTATACTCAGCTTCTATGTGGGAAAAAATTTAATCACAAAATGGGAGAATGGACTTTGGAAAATCTTGTCCAAATGAAAGACTCTTCTATGAAAATTTCTATTAACAATGCAGAGGGTTATGCAGAAACAATCTGTTGGAGTGAATCTAATTCATCAATGATTTTTTTTTTAAATAAGACCATCCCTTTGTTATTTAAGCACACAGACATACAATGAAACCAACAAAAGATTTTCTTAATGTACCTTTTCATGTTAAACCAGCTTCTCAACTTGAAACATTTGAATTCTTTTAGGCTGACTTCTGCAAAAATTGGTAATTGATTCAATTCCTACTCAATATGAGTCAGTCTGATATCATGGACCTCTTTGAAAATGAAGGACAAACAAGCAATCCAGCTTTAATCACTGATTGGGCATCACTCAGTCAAACTGAGACCTATTATAGACCTTGGTTTTAAAAGGTCCAGGTTCATCTCTAGTCATGCTGATCTATATTTTGTCATTAGACCCAGTTGGCTCTTCCTCACTTAAATTCAATTCACTTGAATGTCATGTTATCACTTCTCTCATGTGTGGTCCTCTTCAAGAACAGTACCCAGGATGAGTGAAGATGAGTGAAAACCTTCTGATACATATAATGGATAGGCACAATTACATTATTGCATCACATGGAATAAAAAGGGAATGTGCTATAAAAATATTTTTTCTTGGGAAAAGAAAAGACAAAATTGATTATAGCATTTACAAGTCTTTTAATGGTAAGAAAAATCTAGAAAGAAAATGTATGTGGGAACATCAGGGTGAGAGTAGAGATTGATGGTCTCATAAATGTGGGGGGGAAAGAAAATTATTGTTTATCTTTAGGTAGTTCTTTTAGTTCCTACTTGTAAGTGATTTGAAACGTTATTTCATGTAAGATGAAAGATTGCTTTCTGTTTTCAAGTGATAGGAAATTCCATCATTAGGCTGAAGACCATTCTTATGTATGTTATATATGGAATATATTATCAAAAATAATGATAGAAAAGATAAAATATTATTTGGAAAATTATAAAACAATAAAAATATCAGGGAAATAATTGTACTAAAAGTGTAAATATTCCAGATTCTCAGATCACTCTCCAAGTATGTATTAAAGTTATAGAGTACAAATTGTGAAATTCCTTCTCTGGAGGATATGATTTAATTAAACCAATAGAATAGCAGCAATGCCTCTATAAATATAATTTTGAATGTGAGAAAAACGTCCCCAATACAATCTGATATTTGAGCTCAGTATTCTTCAGACTGACTTTCTAAAGCTCCATTGATTTTATTTAATTTCATGATTTATTTCATATTTTCTTATGTCCCAGTATTCCCTTCCCCTCTCCCCTTTTACTCCCCTCTATGTCTGTCTCTGTCTGTCTCTGTCTCTATCTCTGTCTCTCTGTCTCTCTCTGTCCCTCTCTCATATCTATACATTTAGTTATCATTCAGCTAACTTTCTATATTTCTGCTCATAGGACCCTAGTGAATTCAACAGCTCCTCAAGTAGTTTTTTTTCGGATAATGGAAATCATATTTTGCTAATAACTTTTGAGTTCATGGCTGCATGCTTTATCAAATAGAGCTGCATGGAATAAAATTATTGATACTGGACTTATCATTTCCTGTTTTATATCACTGTTTATAAGGTGAACTTCTTGAATTTTCAAACAAGCTTCCATCCATTAGCACTTATTAATGTTTTATGATGTCTTAATACATGACCCAACTGATCACAATAGTTTTTCTGATCAAAAATGAAAACAGAGATCATATCTTCTATTGAAATCAGGATCTAGATTTGAATTTCACCTTTATGGAATTTGGTATGTTTGTGGTGGGGGACCTTTTGAGAAAGTCTCTTTGAGGCTCAATTTTTTCATCTTTTCTTGAGAGTAGATAAGGTTGAATTTTAATGAGATCTGGAGGAAATATTCTTAACGTTTTTTTTTTTTTTTTTTTTTAATGAACTATTGTGGTGATCTTGCAAAATATGCAGACCTCTTTCCAGAATAATTTTTAAAGGCATAAAATAAATTGCATAACAAAACAAAGTAAATCAACCATATTTAATTCTAATAATCAAAATATAGAAAGATCTAAGTCTATGTTATCTATCCATAGGGTGAAGATAATTTTGATATCCTACTCAATTTAATTAAGATTTATTCAGTTTATTGAGATTTTATGAGTATCAGTGATTGTATCAATGAATTAAAATGCATAGGATTAAGTTTGAATTAATTTTGTTAGCTAATGCTATGAGGAAAAGAGTTATGATTGATTATTCCACAATGTTTTGATAATTATATTCATTTTATGTGATTTATTATCTAAATTCATACTGTTATGTTTGTTATAAGAATGTAATAAAAATATAATTGCTTAACTACCCCCCCCAGTCAAAGTATAATGTTTGTAATAAAGTTCATTTACTTCTCCATTCCCTGTGAATCACCGTTTATCACTCCCTAGTAATTTTTACTTCAAAATCATAAGTTTTTTGGACTCTAGGAAACTGTTAGTTAAGCACTAGGGTATTTTGAGCTGTATTAAACCATGAGATATTATGACCTTTGGAATGCTCATACTGACATGACCTGCAGTTGATGGTCTATATTTAAGGGCCTCTAGCTAATATTCTGTTAAAAGCCTGTGGACAAAATGTTATGATTAATACGATTTCTCCAATTTTGGAATTGTTTAGTATGGAATTCTACCACATTATTTTATTTATCTTAATATTTTATTTATCTCAATATTATAAAAACATTTTTTTCCTCAACCAGTGGAAGCCCTCAAAGGTCTTGGAATAGATTGATTAGAGACCACCTAATCTCAGATCACTTTTTTCAATATTATGATGAGGAACATATTTGTATATATGCAAGTTCTTGATTTACATATCCAGCAGTAATTTATTCACTCACTTTTATATTTGGTTTTTAGATATATAAGAATGTAAGTATACTTTAAACTCTAAGTAGAACTGACTTGGCACAGCTGCTATTAAAATTTCAAGTGAAGGTTGTGTCAGTGGGCACTCTTTTTTGTTTCCAATATGTCTTTGCCCACTTCACTGAATCATACACCTCATTCCAATTGCTATCTATTCTTTCAGAATGGCCTTGTAGAGAGTGGTACTTAACAGAAAGTCCTTGGTACAATTGTACTGATTTAACTCAATGCTTTTGAAATGTTATTATCTTTTTACGTATCTTAGATTAAGATAGGAGGAAAAGCAAGACAACCATTATACTGATCGTTAAAATCATTTTAAGTATTAAAAAAATGCCAAAATATCCCAGATATTCTAAAGGGTGTGTGTAGGAGGTTGGGGGTGTATTTATGTATCTGTTTGTGTAACATAGGGGTTGGCATGATTAGGGCTTTAGAAAAATCCATTTTGAGGAAAATCTCTGCAGCAATTCAGATTGGAATCTGATGATTCATAAGTTTAAAAAGTCAACTTTAAATTGTCAGAAAATTAAGTTAAACAAAAGAAAACATGGACTTTAGCTTCTATGTGATATGTTAAAAAATATTGAATTTAGAGGTAAAAGACTTAGGTTTACATAATACTTCTGTTACCTGTATGAATTTTGACAAATTCTTTAACATATTGGGTCTGTTTTCTCATTTATATAATGGTGGAATTAAAGTAAATGATTTCTAAGGTTTCCTCCTCTTCTAAATCTAGGAAATGAAGGGCAAAACCATTTTTATAATGCCTACTTTGTGTCAGGCAATGTGCTAAGTACTTGACAAAAATCCTCAAATTAATATATTAAGGTAGGTGCTATTATGATCTTCATTATATATTTAAGTAAATTGAGGTGGACCAAGGTTAAGTGACTTTCTCAGACTCACATAGCTAGTATAAGTCTGAGGTGGGATTTAAACTCATGTGTCCCTGACTCCAGACCCAGTACTCTATTAATCGAATTATCTACCTGTCTCTAAATCTATGATCCCATGATTCTTCCATCACTAAATCTATGATCTATCATCAAATTGGATCTTTGTTTGAATATATAAGTGAATATTTCCTGGAAAAGTGTTTTGAATTCCTTCAGAAGTCTAGCTCAGATACATGATGATGTTAACTTCAGGCAATTTGTGCATATTGTTTGTGTGTGTGTGTGGGGGGGATGATGTGGTGGTATTGGGACTTGGAGTGAGGGAATAATTGTTTAATTAAATGCCTTGAAAGTTGTAATGACCGCGTATTTAAAATCAGCCGGAGTCAGGAATTCAGGTTAAGGGAAAAATCTTCAATATTTATTGAAGTGAAGAGGTGAATAAAGATTGTGATAGCAAATATAGGCAGTTGCGACAGGAAGCCAGCTAACAGAGAGAGATGTGAGCTGAGCCAACCGTGGCAATGGCAATCCCCAAAAGTCTCTCCTTCCCCTTCCTTTTCCACTCCCCTGCCTCCACCCACCAAAATCATCATTTCCTATACAACACATCAGGACTTGCACAAAGAGTGGGCGGGGGCCATTCTTTCTCCAAGCTTATATATTAATAGAGTATGGTCCAATTACTATTTAGCCTCATGTGCTTGGGACCTCAGTGCATCAACTCAAGCCTCAGCCCATTACAGAAAGTTATTAGATTGATAAAGAAATTTGGTCATATTAGAGCTTCTGCTGTTTGGAAGGTCTGTTTTAGGTGTGTCTACAATTTCTTTCTAGGAAATAGTAGCAAGAGTTGTTTGTATTTTCATCAATATCTAATCATTTTGTTTTAATACTGCACATTATTTTCAAAGTCGTTGAGGTCCTAGTTTAGTCCACTGATATTTATGTTCTTACATTCGCCTTTAAGTCATGGTGGTAATATCTAGACTTGACAACAATTGCCTTCAGGAAGAACCCTCATTTTGAATTATATGAGTGTGGGCAAAACATTCTCCTATGGATGTCCAAAATTCTGAAATTGACTTCTCTTTTTAATGCACTAAACATTTTTTAACTTTTCATACCTGGTGAAAAGGCCATTTGTAGTATGTGGAGTAGATATGGAGTAATAGGCAAATGTAAGCCAATAAATTGGAAGCTCAGAAAGGAAATTATATATTTGTATGTATGTATGTATTTACAGAAATGTTTTGGATCTATCCAAAAGCTGATAGTTGAGTATAGTTTAGGAATCATAAATAATAGAGAACATCAGCAGTTATGAAGATAGCAAAACAGTTGCATGCTACAAAAGGGGGATGTGTGCCCACTGATATTATCACTAAAGAACAGATTTGAAGATGAGCTATTGTTTCTAGCATCATCCAAGAGGAACTGAGAAACAGAAGGAACATCTGACCCTCCCAAGAAATGTGGCTTCCTCAGGTTGGAAGTCAGAAACTTTTCTCTCAGACATATGCAAAAATTTGGGAGGTTATATATATATTAAATATGGTATACAAATGTACCAATATGGTACAATAAAAATAATCTGAAAAAACATGAACTCTTCTTTAAGTTCTGTTATTTACAACATGTATATTATATTTCTATAGTTTTAAGTGGAAGACGATGATTCCAAGCTTAATATTTCTAAAAATGCTATTTTCAGGATGTGTTTTTACCTCTTCATTCAAACACAATCTATAATTGATTTATGTAATTTAGGGTTTAAGGAAAGGTTAGCTATCTATCCAGTGTGGGCAAATTACTTTCAATAATAACTACTTTGAACCTTATTTTTTTTTTAAATTTTATTTTATTTAATAATAACTTTGTATTGACAGAACCCACCCAGGATAATTTTTACACAACATTATCCCTTGCAATCACTTATGTTTTGTTTTTTCCCCTCCCTCCCTCCTCCCCCCCCAAGATGGCAAGCAGTCCTATATATGTTAAATATGTTGCAGTATATCCTAGATACAATACATATTTGCAGAACCGAACAGTTCTCCCGCTGCACAGGGAGAATTGGATTCAGAAGATAAAAATAACTCGGGAAGAAAATCAAAAATGCAAATAGTTCACATTCATTTCCCAGTATTCCTTCTTTGGGTGTAGCTGTTTCTGTCCATCATTTATCCAATGAAACTTAGTTAAGTCTCTTTGTCAGAGAAATCCACTTCCATCAGAATACATCCTCATACAATATTGTTGTCGAAGTGTATAATGATCTCCTGGTTCTGCTCATCTCACTTAGCATCAGTCCATGTAGGTCTCTCCAAGCTTCTCTGTATTCATCCTGCTGGTCATTCCTTACAGAGCAATAATATTCCATAACATTCATATACCATAATTTACCCAGCCATTCTCCAATTGATGGGCATCCATTCATTTTCCAGTTTCTAGCCACTACAAACAGGGCTACTACAAACATTTTGGCACATACAGGTCCCTTTCCCTTTTTTAGTATCTCTTTGGGGTATAAGCCCAATAGAAACACTGCTGGATCAAAGGGTATGCACAGTTTGATAACTTTTTGGGCATAATTCCAGATTGCTCTCCAGAATAGCTGGATTCGTTCACAACTCCACCAACAATGCATCAGTGTCCCCATTTTCCCGCATCCCCTCCAACATTCATCATTATTTTTTCCTGTCATCTTAGCCAATCTGACAGGTGTGTAGTGATATCTCAGAGTTGTCTTAATTTGCATTTCTCTGATCAATAGTGATTTGGAACACTCTTTCATGTGAGTGGTAATAGTTTCAATTTCTTCATCTGAAAATTGTCTGTTCATATCCTTTGACCATTTATCAATTGGAGAATGGCTTGATTTTTTATAAATTTGAGTCAGTTCTTTATATATTTTGGAAATGAGGCCTTTATCAGAACCTTTAATTGTAAAGATGTTTTCCCAGTTTGTTGCTTCCCTACTAATCTTGTTTGCATTCGTTCTGTTTGTACAAAGGCTTTTTAATTTGATATAATCAAAATTTTCTATTTTGTGATCGGTAATGGTCTCTAGTTCATCTTTGGTCACAAATTTCTTTCTCCTCCACAAGTCTGAGAGATAAACTATCCTATGTTCCTCTAATTTATTTATAATCTTGTTCTTTATGCCTAGGTCATGGACCCATTTTGATCTTATCTTGGTATGTGGTGTTAAGTGTGGGTCCTTGCCTAATTTCTGCCATACTAATTTCCAGTTATCCCAGCAGTTTTTATCAAATAATGAAATCTTATTCCAAAATTTAGAATCTCTGGGTTTGTCAAACACTAGATTGCTATAGTTGACTATTCTGTCTTGTGAACCTAACCTTTTCCACTGATCAACTAATCTATTTCTAAGCCAATACCAAATGGTTTTGGTGACTGCTGCTTTATAATATAATTTTAGATCAGGTACCGCTAGACTACCTTCATTTGATTTTTTTTTCATTAATTCCCTTGAGATTCTCGACTTTTTATTGTTCCATATGAATTTTGTTGTTATTTTTTCTAAATCATTAAAATATTTTCTTGGAAGTCTGATTGGTATAGCACTAAATAAATAGATTAGTTTAGGGAGTATTGCCATCTTTATTATATTCGCTCGGCCTATTAAAGCACCCACCATGATTAACCAATATGCAATCGTCGATGGGATATAGAAAACAAAACCAAAGTAAGGTTGGCTTTAAGAAAATTACAAATCACTTTGAGATATAATATGTAAAAAGTCAATAGAAAGTAATGTGAGGAGGAAGAGAAAAACTAGATCACTTTTGAAAGTAATTCACTGTAACCCTTGTATGTTCACTTCTGGGTAATCATAAAATAGCAACCTAAGACAGGTTCTGGAGCAGCAGAACCAGGAATGAGACAGAGTAAAATAATCCAGAAAAGTTGGAGGACCAGCAGGAGAAGTTCTTCTCTCTTGGGGAAAGAGCACAAAGTTTCATTCTGAGACAGGAAGCTCCTCAGTGAACTGGCAGTGAACACCTTCTCAGCAAATTAGGAGGTGATCCTGAGCCTTAGGGTGCTAGAGTAGAAGAATGCCACACCAGGTCTCCCCAACATTCCTTGAAAAAAACCAAGGAGGTCTAAAAAGGCCAGTTCTGGTAATCACCATGTGCTCTGATGTAGCTCTGATGTAGTTCTAAGTGTCCCCCAGTAGCCTGAATTCCATGTGCTTCAGCACAACCCTGGGTACTCAGGCACATAAATACCCCACCAGGCCTCAACACATAGCAGACACCTCCATTAGGAACCCAGCTCAGCACCATATAAGGTGTTAGATTCCTACGGCTTCCAGCAAAGCCAGCAGTTCTCCCTCTCATCCAGTAAAAGACAGAAAAGTCTCCCAAGGGCTTCAAGATAAATCACTGAAGCATCATGAAAATAGATAGGGCCTGCAGTCACTGGCACAAGAAGCCTGAGACAGTTCTCCTTTTACCTGGGGAGAAGAATTCAAGTTTGAAAGAAAAAAAGATCAAAAAAAGAGAAAAATGGAAGGAAGGGGAGTAAAAAGTAAGGGGAGAGGAAGGAGAGAGAGAGGGCAAAAAACAAAAATAACAACTTTGATGATAGAAAGTTATAGACAAAAAGAGAAGACTAAGACACAAACCCAGAAGAGGACAATAAGTCCAAAACTACTATGAGTAAAATCCAAAAGATAAATAGAAAATGATCTCAAGCCCAGAAAGATCTCATAGAGGGGAGTAAAAAAACTTAAAAATAATGTTAATTTTTTTTTAAATATTGGGGAAAGAAATGAAATTGATACAAGAGAATTATGAAAAAAAGTGCCAACAGCTTTGCAAACTTCTTAAAAAACAGAATTATGAACATGTAAAAGGAGATACAAAAATCCAGTGAAGAAAGCAATTTCTTAAAGAGTACAATTGGCCAAATAGAAAAGAAAGTACAAACATTAAATTGAGGGAAATAACACCATAAAATTTAGAATTGGGCAAATGGAAACTATTAACTCTATGAGATATCAAGAATCAAATAAATTCAAATGAATGAAAAAAGGTAAACTACCTCATGGGGAAAAACAATTAACCTGGAAAATAGATCCAGGAGAGACAATATCACAATTATTGGACCACCTGAAAGACATAATCAAAAAGAGTATCTGGGAATTAGCTTCCAAGAAATTATCAAGAAAAACTACCCTGATATCTTGAAACCAGAAGGCAAAATAGGTGTTGATCACCTCAGGAAAGAGATCCCAAAATAAAACCTCCAAAACATAATAGACAAATTTCAGAAATTTCAGGTTAAAGAATATACAGTACAAAGTGACCCAAAAGAAACAATTCAAATATCAGGAAGACACAATCAGGAATATAAAGGACCTGAAGGCAAAAGACTAGGACTGCAATGAAGGATCACCAGGCCTCATAAAATTAAATATAATACTTCAAGGGAAAAATAGGTTATTCAGTAAAATGGAAGGAATTAAAGCTTTCATAAGTAGAATTTCAGAACTAAAAACAAAACAAAACAAAACAAAAAACTAATATCCAATATCAAGACCCAAAAGAACCATAAACAGATAAAAAAGGGAAAAGAAAATAAGGGATTCAACAGAGTTAAACTGTTTACATACCTACCTGGTAAAATGAGATTTGTAGTTCTTAATAAGTGTATCACTAATAGTACAGCTAGAAGAAATAATCAAAGACAGAGGGTATAACTAGATGATGTATTAGGAGGAATAACAAAAAAATTAAGTGATAAGAAAGAGAAGTAGACTGAGTATAGAAGGAAAAGAGAGATAGAATTGTGTAAATTATTTTACATGAAAAGGCATGACGGTGATGGGGAAGATAGGAGGGTGGGGGATGAGCAACAGTTGAATCTTATTCTTATAAATATCATCTCAAAAAGGGGAAAATATACACAATAATAAAGACAATTTGAATGTAGAATTCTATCTTATTCAAAAGGGAAGTAAACTAGGAGAAAATTAAATAAAGTGAGAAGGGGATTATAGAAAGGAGGGAAAATCAGGGAATTGATAAATAAAAGCAAAATCCTGATGAGGAGGGAAAGGGTGAAAGGAGAAAAAAGACAAACCAGAAGAAGAATAAGAGTGAAAAAATACACAGTTTGTAAACATAACCATGAATTTGAATAGGATGAACTCTCTCAGAAAATGGAAGCAGATATTAGTTGTTTACAAGAAATACAGTTGAAGCAGAGAGCCATGCATAAAGTAAATATAAGGGACTGGAACAAAATTTACTATGCTTAAGGTGATGCCAAAAAAAAAAAAAAATCAGAGTTAGCAATCCTGACATCAAAGTAAAAGCAAAATTTAACCCAATCCAATGAGATAAAGAAGGAAATTATATCTCACTAAAACATGCCAAGGAAAACGAAGCAATATCAGTACTAAACGCACGCGCGCGCGCGCGCGCGCACACACACACACACACACACACACACACACACACTATGTGGCATAGCATCCACATTCTGATACCTACACAAAGAAGACCTGAAACAGAGAAAGAAAATTATAATCCTATTTTCCTAATAAATGTTGATGCAAAATGTTTTTTAAAAATTCTACCAAGGCAGATAGTGGATTATACCATAAAGATTATACATTATAACCAGATGGGATTTATACCAAAAATGCAGAGTTGGTTCAACATTAGAAAAGCACCAACATATCAAAAGGTAAACCCACAGAAATCATATGATTACCTCAATAGATGCTGAAAAAGCTGTTGACAAAATACAGTACCTATTTCTAAGACAAAAGGGAGTGTTCCTCAAAATGATAAGCAATATTTACTTAAAATCATCAGCAGACATTACCAGTGTTAAGGATAGGCTAGAAACCTTCCCAGTGAGATAAGAGATGAAGCAATGGTGTTCCTTATCACCACTATTAATCAATGTAAAACTAGAAAAATTAATTTTTGCAGTAAAGAAGAAAAATAAATTGAAGCAATTGGACAATGCACTAAGAAAGAAAAGCTATCACTGTTTGCAGATGATATGATGATATGATGATATGACTTTGAGAACCCTAAAACATCAACTAAAAATTTGCTTGAAATAATTAGCAACTTTAGCAAAGTTTCTGGATATAGAGTAAGTCCCATATAAAATTTCCTATTTCTTTATATGACCAACAAAGCCCTGGAGAAAGAAATAGAGAAATTTCATTTAAAATAAATGTAAACAATATAAAATACTGGAGTCTACTTTCCAAAACAATCATTGGAATTATATGAACAAAATTACAAAAAAATCAAACAAAGTCAGATCTAAATAACTGGAAGATTTCAATTGCTCATAGATAGTTTGAGCAAATATAATAAAAGTTACAATTTTGCCCAAACTAATTTCAGTATTAGTCTCATCAAACTACCAAAAATTAATCTGATAGAACTAGAAAAAATTAAAATTCATCTGGAAGAACAATAGGCAAAGAATATCAATGGAATTAATGAAAAATACAAAGGGAGTTGGCTTAAACAAAAACAAATCTTAAATTATATCATAAAATAGTAATCATCAAAACTATTGAGTATTAGCTGAGAAATGTGAGAGTGCTAGATAAGTAGAACAGAGTTGTTACACAAGACAGTAGTCAACACCAAAAATAACCTAGTGTTTGATAAGCCCAAAGTTGTCAATTTTGGGAATAAGAATTCCCTATTTGATAAATACTGCTGAGAAAACTAGAAAATAACAGAACACAAACTAAACATAGAGCAACATCTTACACCATATGCAAAATGAAAAACTATTCATAACAATTCTTTTTATGGTAGCAAAATATTGGAAAATGGGGGGATGTTTGTCATTTGAGAAATGATTGAATAAGCTGTGGTATTTGAATGTAATGGAATAATATTGGACAATAAGAAATAATGAATAAGCAGATTTTAGAAAAACCTGGAAAGACTTGTTCAGACTGATACAAAATAAAGTGAGCAGAGCCAGAGTTGTGCACAGTATCAACAACATTATATAATGATCAACAGTGATCGACTTAGCTTTTCTCAATCACACAATGTGTTAAGATAGGTAAAAAGAACTTAAGGAAAATGCTATTCATAATCAGATAAAAAAATCATTGTACTTGGTATGCAGATTGAAGCAGATTTTTTTTCTTTTTTCTTTTTTATCTGTTTCTTCTTTGACAACTGTGACTATTGTGGAAATATATTTTATATGTTAGCACATGTATATACTATAGCAAACTGCCTACTATCTTCAGAAGAGGGAAGGAGAAAAAAGAAAAGAGGGAGTGAGAAAACTTTTGCAACAAAATCTTGTAAAAATGACTGCTAAAAATCTTTTTGAAATGTAACCAAGAAAAAAACAAATTATTATTTACAAAAAGAGAGATTAATATTGACTTGTGAATTAGGGGTGGTCTTGCCTAATAAGAGATCCATGAGTTATTTTTTTTTATAATTATAGCTTTTTATTTACAAGATATATGCATAGGTAATTTTTCAGCATTGACAGTTGCAAATCCTTTTGTTTCAACTTTTTCCCTCTTTTCCCCCACCCCTTCCCCCAGATGGCAGGTTGACCAATACATATTAAATATGTTAAAGTATAAGTTAAATACAATATATGTATACATGTCCAAACAGTTAATTTTGCTGTATAAAAAGAGTTGGACTTTGAAATAGTGTATAATTAGCTTGTGAAGGAAATAAAAAATGCAGACAAAAATAGAGGGATTGGGAATTCTATGTAGTGGTTCATAGTCATCTCCCAGAGTTCCCTGGGTGTAGCTGAGTTCAGTTCATTACTGCTCTATTGGAACTGATTTGGTTCATCTTCATTGTTGAAGAGGGCATGAGTTATGTTTTTAATGAAGCTAGAGCTATTAAGGGATAGAGGCAGAGTTGCTGCATCCCAGAACAGGAGATCAATTATGCAGTCACAGAGGTGAGAACTGAAATGGCATTTAAGGGGGAGGGCAAAGACTGATTTTTCTTTCTGAAATATTGTTGCAGCTATAAGTATCTATATTATAGATATAGATATTACATAGATATATGTTATAGATATTGATAATATATATTAACTTTATCAACATCTGGAACATGGTAGGAAGTGATATGTTTTAACTTTTCCAATCTCATTTTATTCTAATAACTATGGAAAAGATCATGAAAAGAATATAAGTAAAACAAAACTATAACAAAAATCATAATAAGATATCAGCAACCATTAATTCATATTATTTTTCTAAAACATTTATGAGAATGATCTATGTATATATCAAGGATATACTAGATTTTTTAAAAAAACATCAAAATCACAAAAGTTTTTTCATTTGCTTTTATTTTCAAATGATTCTCAGTTAGCCAAATACAACTTCATAGTGAATTGATTTCCTGAATTGTATAGAGAATGCAATGCCCTTTTGTGTTAAATGTCTTTTGAGTTTCTTAATGACTCAACATAGTATAAAAATTTTTAAAGGGTCATTTTCAACAAGATTTCTCCCATTCAATATTTAAATCTGATTGATGCAATTAATTATAAGCACAGATAACTGTCTACAATGATTGATTATTAATGCCAAACAAAACAAAAACAAGCAGGCCTGTAATCTACTTAAACATTCACCATTGTTATGAAGGATGTACTTTACAAATTGAAAATGGGTTCCCTTTAGATAAATGATGAAATATTTGATTACAGATTACATTGTACTGATTCTGTCAAAATGTAGTACTTTCTCCTTGTTTTCTGTACTAGTGTCATCTTCTAAAGTATAGACAATTTAACAGTCTTCACATGTGGATCAAAATTAGTGAGGAATGAATGTTTTTCACATATAACATAGACTTGAATGGGTTAAACCCTTATAGTTCATATACCTTAGACAAGTATTATCATACTAAAAATTAACTGGGCCCTAAATTAAGAACAAAAAAAAATTAGTCTTTATCTTATCTGGGAATACAGTTTTTAGTTTGGTTTGGTTTTAAAGTTATTTCTTTTTATTGATACCTTTGCTTTTTTTTTTAATCAATTGTTCCAAATAAATCATCCTCATCCCCTTATAAAATCAATGAAATAAATCAACACATTGATTATATATGGGAGTGCATATATATTATATTATGTTGACATGTGTACATATACACATATGCATACTTATATGTGTGCATATATGTAGTAAACACAGTATATATGCATATATCCCAAGTACTTCCTACTAAACAAGACTGATCCTAATTCCCTTAGTTTATATTATTCTCATCTTCTTTAAATTATTTTATATTGACTTACTTTTTTGTATGTTATATTTCACAGTAATATATAACTTCCTTAAGGTCAAGCTTACTTTACCTTTGTTTTTTTATCTCTACATTAGCCATGTATTCCTTTCACAAGGTGTTTTAATAAGATCTTATTGTTGCTGTTGAAGTGAATTTGCCCATGTTAGATAACCTGTATTTAAAACCCAAATGATATGTATATTTTAATTATGAGTTGTATTTGAATGAAGAAATGTCTTCATATCTCCATACACACACACACACACACAGTCATGTATATTATTTTATACATGCAGACACATGTATACACATTAATATTATAGATACATGTATAGATATCTATACAGATATATAGATATAGACTAATTTTATTTATACAGTACATACATGTATGCAATATACACATGCATATATTTTGCATGTACATATTTATACATACACTTTATACATATAAACATATGTATACATAAATACAAATATACCTTTCCCTCCCTCCCTTTCTCTCTCTCTCTCTCTCTCTCTCTCTCTCTTTCTCTTTCTTTCTCACTCTCTCTCTCTTTCCATCTCTCTCTCTTTTCTCACCTAAGTCCAACTATTTTTTCAGATTTCTCAGCAGTTTGTTGTTGTTGGTGGTGGTGGAGATGGTGTTAATCATTCCTTAAATAGTTTATTTCTTTGGTTTATCAAATACAAAATTGTTGACTTCATTTATTTAATTCTTCCTTAACTGCTATCTCCCCTGATCCATGTCTCTACATTCTAGCCAGATGATTACTTCTTCATAGTATAATGTAAGTTCAGAAAGTATGATTCTCCCTTTCTTCCCTTGAGATTCTAGATATTTGGTTTTGCAAAATGAATTTTCTTCTTCATATATTCCCTTTTCTCGGTGAGATTTGTTCCAGGGAAGTATAAACCTTTTTTGTGAGAATAAGATCTCATAATGTGCAAATTACTTCCAGACAAAACCCATTATAAAGTACCTATCTCAAAATACTCTTCCCCAGCATGGCATTATTCTTTAGTGATATCTTTTCCTTTTCTCATATAGTGAAACACTGCCCTTTGGCATCCTCTATCTCAGTCCCTTCCCTCATTTTTTTCCTCCTCATTCCTCATTCTTCTTAATAGACTAAAGAAAATGATTTCTATTTCCTTTTTAATTTTGGCCTTAGTTGTAGTGCAGTTCTAGCTTCCATCTGTTTCTTAACTGTCCTCCCTTCATCTGTGGAGTACCCTACTGTGGTATTGATTCATTTCCAAAAAAAGTATTGATTCACTTGTAGTGAGAAAAGGGAATGGGATTTGGTCCATGAAGTATTCATTCAGCTCTTTACCCTTCTCTGGATTCTGTTTTCCTTTAACAACATAGGTTCTTTTTGTCCTTTCAAGACCCCTGTTTTTTAAAAAAAATCTCTACTCCACATTTCAACTTTATATTATTTTAAGTTCTCAATGCCTTTCTCCAAATAATTTTTCAAGGATATATGCATATATGTATATGCATGTGTATATTTTTTGTTCTGTTGTGTCATGAATGCTGAAAGAGACATAACTCCTGATTAGTGAAAAGGATGTTGAACAAGAATCTGTGGTTTTGTTTAAGGGACTTACTGAGTTCACTTCAGAAGCATTCTTGGGAGACATAAGCAAACCAAGGACAATTTATGAAGAGAAAGAAAGATAGCAAGAAATAAAGATATAGAGATGCAGGATGCAGGGCGAGGGAGATAAGAGATAGAAATGAGAAGGAGAAAGATATATGACAGAGAGAGAGAGAGAGAGAGAGAGAGAGAGAGAGAGAGAGAGAGAGAGAAACAGAGAAAGAACAAACAAAGAAAAACATTAGACAGGTATGCAAGCAGACAGGCAGACTTTGGAATGATATGCATCCAAGGGGAACTGTCCCCATTATGTCGCTGGATTTGCTTGAAATTTTAGAAACTGATGAAAATGAATGTCCTCTGGGTAAGAGTGTTTTCTATGTTCTGGTTCAAGCTTAAGTCTTCTTTCAGTCCTAACTAAAAATCTCATTCATTCTTGTGGATTCTTTGGTATATTTTAATATGTATAACTTTTTCAATTTTTATTTAATATTTTGCTTTTATAATTTTTATTTAATTTATGTGTGTATAATTATTTTTAGAAAGGAAAGGGCTAATTGCTGATGATATGCAATGAACATACCTCCCTATTAAAAGCAATTAGCAAAATAGATTTTCTGATTCTATCAACTTCTAGACTCTCAATGTACAAGGAGAATAAAAAGACTGATATGGAAACATAATACTCAGCCTCAGTACTTTAGATTCATGACTGCCTTTCCCTCAGATGTAGCATGCTGGTACTTTAGAAGTGGCCCAAAGAGAGACTTTATTTCTCTCTATTCATACAGGTCAGACCTCAGATCATATATGTCTTTGACACCTAAGAACTATTTCTTTCTATTTAGAAATGTTAGTACACAGATTACATACCAATGATATATAATCATGGAAAAATAATTTGATTCCTTAATTGTATTGATGAGTTTTTATGTACTTAAAAAAATTCTCCTTGAACATATTCATATAAAGAATATTTAGCACACCTGGTTTTGTTTGTAGTAATATGTCAAGTTCTCTCTTTTGTAAGTCAATTTTTTTCATGCAAGATTATACTCAGTTATACAATATATATTATTTTGGTTTGAATAACTTTGCTTTTTAAAATGTCTTAATCTACTTCTTTCTCTAAATTCTAATAAGTCTAGAATAATCTGAGATTATTTGAATTTGTTTTTCTTTATTTTTATTTTTCTTTATTTTTAAAGGAATATCTGTTTGCCAGAAAAGACATTGTAAAACATGTTATTTGTATATAAAATTGTAAAAATATACCATTAGAAGCTTTGGAATTTTAATCACTGTTTTCTTTGCATTCACAAGTTTTCAAATTTTTTCTTATTTCTTATCATTCATTATTGTATTCTGATTTATTAATTGTATTCTTTAGCTAGGCCTGCAATGTCTATGATATCCTTATAAATTATCTTTTCTCCAGACAATCATTTTGGCTTACATAGAATTATCATATTTAATTCCTTCTGCTTCTTTTCTGTCATTTTTCTTTATTTTTATTTTCTATATCTATAATTTTCTCTTCAAGAGAAACTATAGAATCTAGTTTTGTTTTTTTATTTTAAGTTCATTCTGAGTTGACAATTCTGAATTCTGACATGATTTCATTTTTAATGAAATTTTAACAAGTCGGAAGATTTTTTTCTCTTTTGAACAATTATAAAGCATCATGCCATTCTATGATCTCTGGACTATGTGGGGAAAAAAATCACAATAAGGGAATTTTGAATCATTTCTTTTTCTACTATAATGCTATTTTGTATTACTTTCCCTTTTTAAATTATTGTGCCTTGTGCCTTTATTTTTTCTTTTATTTTTTTTTCTCCTGTTTATGAGATAGATTTGTATTGCCTTTCTCCCTTGTACATTTTTGGTTTTTTACTCTGTATTATTTTCCTCACTCTTTACCCTCCTCCCTTCCCAAGGTTGTCAGGCTAAATTTCATCAAACTTGAATTGGTTTATGCATGCCCTTTTTAGCCTATTCTCTAAAACAGAGAAAAGCTTACCCCAGCTGAATTTCCAATTTTCTTTCCCACAGAATTGGGATCTCTTTTCTTTTAAATCACCTTCATTGAAACACTGCACTGCCAAATTATTTTCATCTTCCTTTCTCTAATTTCTTCTGTCTTGCTTCTTTAAGTAGATAGAATCAATGGCTGCTACCCATTGTGAGGTAAGAAGGGATTCTGGATGAATTGTTTCAATAGAAAATAACAGGAGAGACCACTGCAAAAAGACCCTAAAGCATATATCTCTGAGACAGTTTTCATTTCTTGGTTTAGCAGAAAGAATGAGTTTTTGGGGAAGGGAGGAGGTTAGGACACTGAGTAGGAAATCCAGGTGTTTAGTTTTCATGACATTATTACTTTGGGAGATGTTCTGGAATTTGGCATCAGTTATTTGAGATTTCCCTGTGTAGAGCCTTGGCAACTACTTTGCTACTTTCCTTCTGACAATAACCTCGATACAGTTTCAGTTAACCTAGCTAGTCCCTCCGGTGCCAATGTTCATCTCTTTAACATCAGTATTATCTTTTTTTTAAGGGTGATATGGCTGAAAGCAAGCTATCTCAATTCTTTCAAAAAGAGTACTCAGTATCACCTAAGGAGAAATTGTTCAAAATATTTCATGTGACAATTTGGGAATAGAGGTATTCATCTATCTATCTCTCTATCTATCTAGATGGAAATAAGTGGATAGTTCAAATAAAAAAAAAATAAAATGTGTTAGAAGAAGACTTCCACGAGTGATCCTTTGCAAAGGATTGAAAGATTATATAGAAGAACCTGGAATAACACCACAAATAATGAGAATGTACAGTGTATAGATAATAGACAGATGGAAGGAATACCCATATCAGTTGCATCCAGGATACATTGATATATCAAAGCCTCAATGACCCAGTGAATTAAATGGAACACGTCTTGTTTTCCCTAGTGTATAAGAGAGACACACAGTCATTAATTAATTTACTTAATTAAATAAAATAACAAGTAGATAGTATACCCAGACCTCTCAGAGTCCATCTCCTCTGAGTTCAACACAAAGTCCAAATTCCTTTCATTGTGTCTCTTCCACTTTAGCTGTGGGGAGCTTTCATGAGTGTCTTTAAATCAGAATTTAGACCCTTAAAATAATTAAATATATCAAATAAAAAGGTTCTTAGGTGTAACAGACAAATATTTATATATCCATGAACTCTTCATTTGGAAGAAGTGATAACCTGTTTCAGCTTTCAAAAGGAATTTACTTTCTTTGTTGACTGTACAAACTCTTGAAATATATTAAAATTAACAAAACATTAACTTTGCTAGAAATACATATTTATATGAACTTAAAAGCCATTGCTAAAATTGGTCACTTCTGAATAAAAAATGAAGAAAACTAAGTTGTTTTCATAGAAGTATTTGCTATTGAGCTTCCAAAAGCTAAGTCTTTTTGTCTGTAAAACTACAGGTCAGTTCAATAGTTGAAATGTCAGGTTTTCTGAAGGAAAATAGATAATCCAAATGTATTTATAACAAAAGGAAATCACAACTTTGAAAGTCACATAACATTAAAAGGAAATTTTGGTTTTAACTCTGCCTTCTTTCTTTACTACTTAAGAGGAAATGGACAACTGTAAAAAAGAAAGTGTCTTTGTAAGATTTAAGAATGTAAGAATGTAAGATGTAAGAAAGGATTTAACCAGTTATTAATGATAACAATTTTCTTTTTTTCAAGAAAAAATGCATTTTAAAAAATGCATTCTAAAGGAAGTAGATATCTAGAAATATAATTTAGTGGTTCCCAATCTTATATAATTATATAATATTGTTATTGTTTATTTTATTCTCAGCATGCCAAAATTCAGTATATCATTATGGATGTTTTTGGAAATATTCTCTTACAGTACATTTATCTGCAATGGGAAAAATAAAAGAAAAAAATCACTTCTGCCACTTTTTTTTTCAGAAGCAGTGAAAAGGTTAATGTAACAAAGTGAGATTTAATGAGAAATTTACTTTTCTAATACCTTAGAAGCAAAAAAAAAAAAAAAAACAGCATATGTATGTGTATTTTGTTTTTGTTATTTTAATTACATCATATTGAAATTAATTTTTCTTTAAGAAGATAACCATATCCAGCTGAAAAAATTTGGAGCCACTGAGGGTGTTGTAGAAACAAATTATTAATTGCTAGTTTGGTGCATTTTTCATTTAAGTTGAGTACCCCAACGTGTCAAATATACTTGCTTTTTAGGTAATAGGAAACTAGTTGTCAGGTAAAAAATGTTTTATTTACTTTTTTGAAGAAATAAATTACTAATACTATAGTTTTATTTTAAGATCTTATTTACCCAAAACAATTTCATTTAACTCCAATTCAATATCTAGACATTTCTAATTAAGAGAGATGGAGATGCCCAAACTGACTATTATAAAACTATTATAAAGTTGTTCAAACTCTTTGATCCTACAATGTCTCTACTGGGTCTTTATCCCAAAGAGATCATAAAAGAGGGGAAAAGACCCACATGAGGAAAAAATGTTTAAAGCAGGTTCTTTTTGTAATAGCAAGGAACAAGAACTAGAGTGGATACCCATCAATTGGGGAATGGCTCAATAAGTTATGGTATATGAATGTAATGGAATATTGTTTTCATATAAGAAATAACCAGCAGGCTGATTTTAGAAATGCTGGAAAGATTTACACGAAGTGATGCTGAGAGCAGAACCTAGGAAACATTGTATACAGTAAGAACAAGATTATGTGATGTTCAACTGTAATGGATTTAGCTCTTCTCAACAATGTGATGATTCAAGTCAAATTCAATAGATGTATGATGAAAAGTGTCATTTGCATCCAGAGAGAGATCTATGGAGACTATGGAGAGATTCTATGGAGAATGTGGAGCAAAGCATAGTATTTTCACCTTTGTTTTGCTATTGTCGAATAATTTGTTTTTCTTTTTCATGTTTTTTCTCCTTTTGATCTGATATTTCTTGCACAGAATGATGAGTATAGAAATATGTTTTGAAGAATTGCGCATGTTTAACCTATATCAGATTGCTTGCTGTCTTGATGAGGGGGAGAAAAAGAAAAAGGGAGAAAAATGTGGAACACAAGATTTTGCAGAGATGAATATTGAAAATTATTTTTACATGTATTTAAAAAAATAAAATACTATTGAAAAATTATTTAATCAATTTTTTCTTTGAAGAAGGGTTGCTTTTCACACTGATTATTTCAATGATTCAAAATGAGTGATAAACTTTGATTATCATCCTTAATCAATTTCTAAGTGTAATGGGACTTTCTGCAGCTCCAGATCACCCAACAGGAGATAGTGACAAGAGATGCCAAGGACAGGAGAGGCCAAAAAAGATATTCATCATTTTCCTAACAGTTGATGGGAGTAAATATTTTTTCTAGGCTACATATCCAGACAAGGCAAATCTTTGAAACAACCAGAGTGAGAATTTATTTCTCTTTCTAATTCATACAGAACTAAAGAATGTCTAATTCCACCATAACATGGAGATCATGAGCATTATGAACAAAGATGTGTGAGGAAAAGAAATACTTGCCTCCTCTATATCTTTTTAAGTTCTTTGATACAGAAAAATGAACTTGAGATTTTATTTCTGTCTGGTCAATTGTCCTTTTCACTGTGCATAGGCACAGTTGGAAGTATTGCCCATCAGATCTTAGTCTTGGAGGCCAGATGCCATACTGGACACTACAGATTGATCAAAATAGAAAAGAAAAGCTAAGGTGCCAGATAATCAAGTCTAAGTAAAACTTTGTGTCCAAAATTGGAAATTGGGGGCATGGTGCAAAATTATGTATCTAATCTCTTTCCCTTCCCCAGAGACTGAAGGGATGGTGGTACCTCAAATGCTTTGTCTTATTTAAACTCCTTGGGATAAGATACTCCCTGCTGCTTCCCCCCCTTCTCGCCTCCTTTTTTATGTTGTCTGTCCTAACCCTACATTGGACTTTAAGTTTCTTGAGCCATAGATTGTCTTTTGATTAATTATATCCCCAGATGTCCGGGGGCAGAGCCAAGATGGCAGAGCAGGCACACAGGACTCTCTAAGCTCCTCTAATTACCCTCATAACCAACTATTTAATCCAGCCTCAAAAATAGCTCTTCACTGCTTAAATTCATGAAGATTAGAAGCACTACAATTTACTAGCCGAAGTCAATCCGGATGATCGCCAGGAAAGGTTTGTCCTGAGGGGCCAGGAACAAACTAGCACAGACAGCCAGAGGCTAGGGTCCTGAGCAGACCAGGGGCAGGGGTGATCTCTGTGGCTAGAGAAGTTATAGAGATGACTCTGCTATAGGCTGACTGCTCTGCCTTGACTACAAAGCAGTAACCTGGCAGAGAGATTAAAGCCTAAAACAGAGGGTACTCTCTAAAAAACACCAGAACCTAACGAGATCTGGCTGTAACTCTCAAACCCGGAAATGACTCAGGCAGACTTTACTGCAGCCCTGTGGCCACATCCTGCAGTTCGGGGCTTTTGCAGGGCAGTTACAAATCTGCACGGCAGTGGGGCACAGCCTGGGCAGCCTCTAATCAGCAGAGTGAGGGGCTCAGCTTGGGGCAATAGAACCTCCCCACCTAACATGCTTCCTGGGCAGACACTTCCAGTCCCTGCAAATCCATTCACTGCTCAACTGCTAACACCCACAACCCCAGGGCAGGCTTTGGCTTGGGAAGTGAAACTCTCACTGCTCATTGTCTAGCCCCAGGGCACTCGTTATCTCACACAGCAGGGGTTCTTTGAAGGGCACTTTTCCAGCCTGGCCCTGCAGGCCTGAGTTACTTTCGGGTGGGGAACTCTTTCCCAGAGAACTCCAGTACCTCGCTGCTTTTTGTAGCCAGCTGGCAGGACAGCTACCCATCCATATACCTTTCACTGCTCTGCAGAGGAAGTTGGTAACCTCCTGGCTCTGAAGGCAGACCCTACAGGCTTTAACAAAATGAGTAAAAAAATCAAAAGAACGATTGATAGTTTCTATACAGAAAGAGAACAGCTTTTCAACCCTGAAGAGACTAATAGCAGACAGTCTCCAGACAATTGCTCGTCTCCAATACAAAAGGCTCTCCTAGAAGAGACTATTAAAAACCTTAAAAGAGAGTTTGAAGAGAAATGGGGAAAGGAAAGAGAAGCTATGCAAGAGAGTACAGAAAAGGCACAAAACTCACTAAAAGAAAAAAAATTGATAAAGTGTGTTGTGATCTTTTTCTTCTCAAAACACAGCCAGGTGATAAAAGTTCAGATCTTTTATTATTTCCAATATAGCCCGGTTAGCTTAGAGGCCTATCTCTCTGCTTGGTTCCAAGAGCTCTCTCCAAATGTCTTTAAATCCAAAGGTCTGGTCCTTCAGCCTCTGCCTCTGCTTTCTTCAGCCTCCAGCCAGCTCCAATCTTCATGTCATTCCGGTGAAATCTCGACTTGTAGCGTCTTCCTCTCTCCAACTCTCCGACTGGCCCATTGGCCTATTTATGCTCCTTCCAGAGAGAGGGATTATGGGTAGTTCTACTTAGTACCTTGTTTCAGGTTCTGGCCAAAACATCTTTTTGTAAGATTAGATCAACTCTAACTACTTAGCAGTTAGTAAGGATTCCAACATCTCCCCCTTTCTTTTGTTTTAAAACATAGGGGGTTCCTGAGGGGGTACACATAAATCCATCAATATGGGCCAGAACTTTGTAACAGATATACATGGTATACATAAATCCATCAATATGGGAGGCATTATACATAATTTACATAAGCGCACAGCAATATAACACAGGCTAGTGGTAATGTAACAAATAACATGAATCAACATGAAAATTTAACTACTGCAAAAAGTCTCATCAACAATCTTTCATCTCAAGAAATCCAATGATTCTTGCAATTGCTTAAAATACATAAGCACATAGTAATATAACACAGGCTAGTAGTAATGTAACAACATAAATCGACCTGAAAATTTACAAATGTCCATAAGTCCTAGAAATAGTCCATAAGGAATCCATTGTTCATTAGTTCATGCGCCAGGAATCTAATAATTCCTGTAAGCTCTGAAGTACTGCAAAAAGTCTCATCAACAATTTTTCATCTCAGGGAATCCAGTGATTCTTACTGGTTTTTCAGGAACTGAAAGCTGAAGATTTTAAAGTTCTTTTGACAGTCTCATTGTTAGCCATCTGATTCCTTTTCCACCTGTGGAAATATAAGCAGATCCTCTTCCCCAAGCAGTTAACCTATCTAATTCTCTTCTGTTTACCACTTTTGGGATTTCTCCTCATCATCTGGTAATTACATTGGAGCTGTTTGCATTGGATATTGTCTTGTTGTCTTAAAAGGCCTGTATTCTTCCCAACTGTAATCCTGATTGCTTTTCTGTTGGTTGATGACATCAGAGTTCTGAATTTCTAAAGTCTCTCTGGGTGTAACCTCAGCTGCTATCATGCCCCACCTGTCCTTTGATTGATACTTTGGAGCTGGGCCTTGCCTCTCATTCTTCTGGGTCAATATACATTTAGAAGCCCAGTGAAAGCCTTGGTTACATTTTGGACATGGGGTTTTGGGTTTTCTCTCACCCTGTCTTCTCACTTTATCTCCATTTCTACATTGGGCTCTCAAATGTCCAACTTTTCCGCAGTGAAAACATCGACGAGTTTCTCTAGAATTCCCCTGCCAAGAAGGACCTTGTCTTTCCATGTTCATCATAGTCTGGGCATAATAAGCATTTGTGTCCACTGTGGCACAGCATCTAATGATTTCCTCTAAAGGAGCATCTTTGTCTAGCCCCCATATAATTCTTTTGCAAACCTCATTGGCATTTTCCTTAGCCAAATGTTTAGTCATTATTTCTGTTGCTGCATTGTCTCCAATGGTTCTTATTACAGCTGTTTGTAAACGTCCCACAAAATCTGCAAAAGGTTCATTGGGACCTTGCTCTATTTTTGTGAAAGCATTATTTCCATCTTTCTGTCCAGGGAGAGAATTCCAAGCTTTTATGGCAGCCTTAGAAATTTGCTCATAGACTGTTATGGGATAATAAATCTGTTCTGAACTCTCTGCATACTGACCTTCACCAGCTAGTTGGTCAAAAGTGATTTGTACAACAGCTCCTTTTTGCCTATTGCGTTGGGCTTGAATCCTACATAATTCATGAAACTCCAAAAGCCACAATAAATTTTGTCCCGGTTCTAGACAAGTTTTTGTTATGGATTTCCAGTCATTCGGGGTTAGGATTTAATTTTTCCCAAATTAAAAGGAGTGTATTTTCTCTCTTTTTGACCTGAGGAGTTGAGCTCTTCAATCACAGGATATGCATTTATAAAATCAGATATATCTTCTCCTTTGCTTTAATTAATGCTTTTTCTAATCTTGTCAAATTCTGCTTTACAGGAGAAGCTGACTCTGTTTCTGTCTCTCTCCCTCCCCCTTGTTCCATCCATGAAGGATTAATTGAGGGGGGAGGGTCATGAGATGTGGAATCACCTAATTCCTCCTGCTGTGAAGTATCATACTCAGAATTGTAATTAACTCCATTCTCATCTGATTCGTCCTCCTTTTCACCTAGTAAAGTTGGCACTTTTTCCTCCTGTACTTTCCTTTTCATCATTCTATCACTTAAATAACTTCTTATAGCCAATTGTATTACATTATATGTATTAATTATTGAGTTAGGCCCATTTTTATCATAGAATTGACAAAGATCCTCTCCAACCAATTTCCATTCATTTAGATCTAATTCCTTATCAAGAGAGAAACAAGGACATATGTCCTTTACAGTTTGTAAAAATTCAGTGATTTGCTGTAAACTTATAATTAAACCTTGGCTTTCCATAATTTTGACAATGCTGTCTAAACATTTTCCTTGAACAGAAACAGGCTGTTTTCTAAATATCTGTCCCATCTTAGCTGAAATTCTACTTTAACTCTTTTAACAAAATTTCTTTGTTGTACTCACTCTAATTTCCGGGTTGAAGAGTCTTTTCCACTGGATCAGGATCAGAGGCTTTTCCACTTGAATCAGGATCGTAGCTTTTCCACTGAAATCCACTGAAGGGTCTGTTTATGTAGGATTCAAGCCCAACGCAATAGGCAAAAAGGAGCTGTTGTACAAATCACTTTTGACCAACTAGCTGGTGAAGGTCAGTATGCAGAGAGTTCAGAACAGATTTATTATCCCATAACAGTCTATGAGCAAATTTCTAAGGCTGCCATAAAAGCTTGGAATTCTCTCCCTGGACAGAAAGATGGAAATAATGCTTTCACAAAAATAGAGCAAGGTCCCAATGAACCTTTTGCAGATTTTGTGGGACGTTTACAAACAGCTGTAATAAGAACCATTGGAGACAATGCAGCAACAGAAATAATGACTAAACATTTGGCTAAGGAAAATGCCAATGAGGTTTGCAAAAGAATTATATGGGGGCTAGACAAAGATGCTCCTTTAGAGGAAATCATTAGATGCTGTGCCACAGTGGGCCCAAATGCTTATTATGCCCAGACTATGATGAACATGGAAAGACAAGGTCCTTCTTGGCAGAGGAATTCTAGAGAAACTCGTCGATGTTTTCACTGCGGAAAAGTTGGACATTTGAGAGCCCAATGTAGAAATGGAGATAAAGTGAGAAGACAGGGTGAGAGAAAACCCAAAACCCCATGTCCAAAATGTAACCAAGGCTTTCACTGGGCTTCTAAATGTATATTGACCCAGAAGAATGAGAGGCAAGGCCCAGCTCCAAAGTATCAATCAAAGGACAGGTGGGGCATGATAGCAGCTGAGGTTACACCCAGAGAGACTTTAGAAATTCAGAACTCTGATGTCATCAACCAACAGAAAAGCAATCAGGATTACAGTTGGGAAGAATACAGGCCTTTTAAGACAACAAGACAATATCCAATGCAAACAGCTCCAATGTAATTACCAGATGATGAGGAGAAATCCCAAAAGTGGTAAACAGAAGAGAATTAGATAGGTTAACTGCTTGGGGAAGAGGATCTGCTTATATTTCCACAGGTGGAAAAGGAATCAGATGGCTAACAATGAGACTGTCAAAAGAACTTTAAAATCTTCAGCTTTCAGTTCCTGAAAAACCAGTAAGAATCACTGGATTCCCTGAGATGAAAAATTGTTGATGAGACTTTTTGCAGTACTTCAGAGCTTACAGGAATTATTAGATTCCTGGCGCATGAACTAATGAACAATGGATTCCTTATGGACTATTTCTAGGACTTATGGACATTTGTAAATTTTCAGGTCGATTTATGTTGTTACATTACTACTAGCCTGTGTTATATTACTATGTGCTTATGTATTTTAAGCAATTGCAAGAATCATTGGATTTCTTGAGATGAAAGATTGTTGATGAGACTTTTTGCAGTAGTTAAATTTTCATGTTGATTCATGTTATTTGTTACATTACCACTAGCCTGTGTTATATTGCTGTGCGCTTATGTAAATTATGTATAATGCCTCCCATATTGATGGATTTATGTATACCATGTATATCTGTTACAAAGTTCTGGCCCATATTGATGGATTTATGTGTACCCCCTCAGGAACCCCCTATGTTTTAAAACAAAAGAAAGGGGGAGATGTTGGAATCCTTACTAACTGCTAAGTAATTAGAGTTGATCTAATCTTACAAGAAGTTGTTTTGGCCAGAACCTGAAACAAGGTACTAAGTAGAACTAATCAAGACAAGGCTTGTGTTCCCACCTTTACTCATTGGACTCCACAAGTATGCTAGCTTCACAAAGTACACTTTCTAACTTCAAGAGAGTTCACACCTCCCTTAAAGTCATTGGGCCAGAGAGCACTATGGGAGAAAACCCATAATCCCATTCTCTCAGAAGAGGCAGATAAAAAGCCAGCGATGAAGGATCTATGGCAGAACATATATTTTCCTCTTGGCTGGCTGATCGCGCTAGACTCGAGAGAAACGACTCTGCTGCAGAGAACACTTTTGACTGACTTCAGTGGAGCTACGCCAGAAGCCCTCTCCCCGCGGCAAGTTGGTGCTGGGCTCCCCAGAAGGAGATAAGAGAGATCTTCCATCTCTGTTGGAGGCAGAAGAAGGCAGAGGCAGAGGCTGAAGGACAGAACCTTTGGATTTGGAGACATCCGAAGGGCTCTAAGCCTCTAAACCGGCTGTCCTCTGAGAACAAACTCCAACATTTTGAACTCTAACAAAAGTGGAAAAAGAAAACAACTTCCTGAAATGTGAATTGGAAAAGGTAAAAAACTCCCAAGAAGTGCAGGGAAACAGAATTTGCGAATTGGAAAAAGAAAATAACTCACTAAAAAAAAAAAAAAAAATTAGTGAAATGGAAAAAATTTCATAGAGCAAAACAACTGAATTGGACATATACAAAAAGAAGTAAAAAAAAGCTAATGAAGAAAATAACTCACTAAAAATCAGAACTGAACAAATAGAAATGACTGATTCATTGAGACATCAAGAATCAGTCAAGCAAAATGAAAAAAATGAAAGATTGGAAAAAAATGTCAAATATTTACTTGGAAAAACAACAGATCTGGAAAATAGATCTAGGAGAGATAACCTGAGGATCATTGGACTACCAGAAAATTATGATGAAAAAAAGAGCCTAGATACTATTTTACAGGAAATCATCAAAGAGAATAGTCCAGAAGTAATAGAATCGGAAGGGAAAATAGGCGTTGAAAGAATTCATTGAACACCTTCTGAAAAAGACCCTAAAATAAAGACTCCGAGTAATATTGTGGCCAAACTTCAGAATTTTCAGACTAAAGAAAAAATTTTACAAGCAGCCAGGAAAAAACAGTTCAGATACCGAGATGCCACAATAAGGGTCACGCAAGATCTGGCTGCCTCAACATTAAAGGATCAAAGGGTTTGGAATCAAATATTCCAAAAGGCAAAAGAACTTGGAATGCAGCCAAGAATAAACTACCCAGCTAAGCTGAATATTTTTTTCCATGGAAGAAGATGGACATTTAATGAAATAGAGGAATTCCATTTGTTTCCTAAGGGAAAAAAAAACAGACTTAAACAAAAAATTTGATCTCTAACAATAGGAATCAAGAGAAGTAGAAAAAGGTAAAAGGAACTCTTGAGAATTGTATTTCTGTTGTGGATATACATAAAAACCAGGTGTATATTGTGATTTTACCGATGTAACATAAAAAGGGGAAGTAGAAATGGAAAGGGGATAGTGTCAGAAAAAGGGAAGAGGGGAGATAAAAAGAGGGAAACTACATGGGACAATGAGGCAAAGGAAAACTATCATATATGAGGGAACTTAAAGAGGGGGAGGAACATTGTGTGAATCCTACTCTCATCAGAGTTGGCTCAAAGAGGAAACAATTGACATATTTGTTTTACACAGATTCTTCTCTCACTTCATTAAAAAGTGGGAGAGGAAAAGGGAGAAGGAAAAAGAGTAATAAGGGAAGGGTACAAGAAAGGGGAAGGGATTCAAAGGGAGGAGGCACGCATACTAAAGAGAGAGATCTGCGTGACGTTAGTGGGACCAATAAGTTTAATACTAGGGAAGAAGGGAAGGAGGGCAAGAAAAAGAAAAGTATAATCTGGGGATATTAGGATGGCAGGAAATACAGAATTGGTATTTTAACTGTAAATGTGAATGGGATGAACTCACCCATAAAGAGGAGGTGGATAGCAGACTGGATCAAAAGTCAGAATGCTACAATCTGTTGTTTACAGGAAACACATTTAAAACAGGGAGATACATACAGAGTAAAGGTAAAAGGCTGGAGCAGAATCTATTATGCTTCAGGTGAAGTAAAAAAAGCAGGGGTAGCCATCCTTATCTCAGATCAAGCAAAAGCAAAGATTGATCTAATTAAAAGAGATAAGGAAGGAAACTATATCTTGCTTAAGGGTACTATAGACAATGAAGCAGTATCCGTATTAAACATATATGCACCAAGTGGTATAGCATCTAACTTCCTTAAAGAGAAGTTAAGAGAGTTGCAAGAAGAAATAGACAACAAAACTATAACAGTGGGAGATCTCAATCTTGCACTCTCAGATTTAGATAAATCAAATCACAAAACAAATAAGAAAGAAATTAAAGAAGTAAATAGAATATTAGAAAAATTAGGTATGATAGATCTCTGGAGAAAACTGAATGGTGACAGAAAGGAGTATACTTTCTTCTCAGCAGTTCATGGAACCTACACAAAAATTGACCATATATTAGGACATAAAGACCTCAAAATTAAATGCAGGAAGGCAGAAATAGTAAATGCTTTCTTTTCAGATCATAATGCAATAAAAACTTCATTCAACAAAAATTTAGGTGTAAATAGACCAAAAAGTAATTGGAAACTAAACAATCTCATCTTAAAGAATGATTGGGTGAAACAGCACATTATAGACACAATTAATAATTTCACTCAAGATAATGACAACAATGAGACATCATATCAAAATTTATGGGATGCAGCCAAAGCAGTAATAAGGGGAAATTTTATATCCTTAGAGGCTTACTTGAATAAAATAGAAAAAGAGAAGATCAATGAATTGGGCCTGCAACTTAAAAAGTTAGAAAAAGACCAAATTTAAAACCCCCAATCAATTACTAAACTTGAAATTCGCGTCTAGGTCATGGACCCATTTTGATCTTATCTTGGTATATGGTGTTAAGTGTGGGTCCATGCCTAATTTCTGCCATACTAATTTCCAATTATCCCAGCAGTTTTTATCAAATAATGAATTCTTTTCCCAGAAGTTAGGGGCTTTGGGTTTGTCAAACACTAGATTGCTATAGTTGACTATTCTGTCTTGTGAACCTAACCTTTTCCACTGATCCACTAATCTATTTCTTAGCCAATACCAAATGGTTTTGGTGACTGCTGCTTTATAATATAATTTTAGATCAGGTACAGCTAGGCCACCTTCATTTGATTTTTTTTTTTCATTAATTCCCTTGAGATTCTCGACTTTTTATTGTTCCATATGAATTCTGTTGTTATTTTTTCTAGATCATTAAAATATTTTCTTGGAAGTCTGATTGGTATAGCACTAAATAAATAGATTAGTTTAGGGAGTATTGTCATCTTTATTATGTTTGCTTGGCTGATCCAAGAGCACTTAATATTTTTCCAATTATTTAAGTCTGACTTTATTTGTGTGGAGACCTTTTTATAATTTTGCTCATATAATTCCTGACTTTCCTTTGGTAGATAGATTCCCAAATATTTTATGCTATCAACAGTTATTCTGAATGGAATTTCTCTTTGTATCTCTTGCTGTTGAGTTTTGTTGGAGATGTATAAAAATGCTGAGGATTTATGGGGATTTATTTTGTAGCCAGCTACTTTGCTAAAATTATAAATTATTTCCAATAGCTTTTTAGTAGAATCTCTGGGGTTCTCTAGGTATACCATCATATCATCTGCAAAGAGTGATAGTTTGGTTTCTTCATTGCCTACTCTAATTCCTTTTATATCTTTCTCGACTCTTATTGCTGAGGCTAGTGTTTCTAATTATATTAAATAATAATGGTGATAGAGGGCAACCTTGCTTCACTCCAGATCTTACTGGGAAAGGTTCCAGTTTTTCCCCATTGCATATGATGCTTACTGATGGTTTTAAATATATGCTCCTGACTATTTTAAGGAAAAGTCCATTTATTCCTATGCTCTCAAGTGTTTTTATTAGGAATGGATGCTGGATTTTATCAAATGCTTTTTCTGCATCTATTGAGATGATCATATGGTTTTTGTTTGTTTGGTTATTGATATAGTCAATTATGCTAATAGTTTTCCTAATATTGAACCAGCCCTGCATTCCTGGTATAAATCCTACTTGGTCATAGTGTATTATCCTGGGGATGATTTTCTGTAATCTTTTTGCTAATATTTTATTTAAGATTTTAGCATCAATATTCATTAGGGAGATTGGTCTATAATTTTCTTTCTCTGTTTTCAGCCTACCTGGTTTAGGTATCAGTACCATGTCTGTGTCATAAAAGGAGTTTGGTAGGACTCCTTCAATCCCTATTTTTTCAAATAGTTTATTTAGCATTGGAGTTAATTGTTCTTTAAATGTCTGGTAGAATTCACATGTAAATCCATCTGGTCCTGGGGATTTTTTCTTAGGGAGTTGATTGATAGTTTGGTCTATTTCTTTTTCTGAGATGGGACTGTTTAGGATATTTACTTCTTCCTCTGTTAGTTTGGGCAAGCTATATTTTTGGAGGTATTTTTCTATTTCATTTAAGTTGTCGAATTTATTGGCATAAAGTTGAGCAAAGTAACTCCTAATTATTCCTCTAATTTCCTCTTCGTTACTGGTGAGTTCTCCCTTTTCATTTTTAAGACTAACAATTTGATTTTCCTCTTTCCTTTTTTTAATCAGATTTACTAAGGGTTTGTCTATTTTGTTGGTTTTTTCATAGAACCAACTCTTAGTTTTATTAATTAATTCAATAGTTATTTTACTTTCAATTTTATTGATCTCTCCTTTTATTTTTAGAATTTCAAGTTTAGTGCTTGACTGGGGGTTTTTAATTTGTTCCTTTTCTAGCATTTTTAGTTGCAAACCCAATTCATTGACCTTCTCTTTCTCTATTTTATACAAATAGGCCTCTAGAGATATGAAATTTACCCTTATTACCGCTTTGGCTGCATCCCATACATATTGGTATGATGTCTCATTATTATCGTTTTCTTGGGTGAAGTTATTAATTATGTCTATGATTTGCTGTTTCACCCAATCATTCTTTAGTATGAGATTATTTAGTTTCCAATTATTTTTTGGTCTACTTCCCCCTGTTTTTTTGTTGAGTGTAATTTTCATTGCATCGTGGTCTGAAAAGGATGCACTTACTATTTCTGCCTTACTGAATTTGAGTTTGAGGTTTTTATGTCCTAATATATGGTCAATTTTTGTATAGGTTCCATGAACGGCTGAAAAGAAAGTGTATTCCTTTCTGTCTCCATTACATTTTCTCCAGAGATCTATCATATCTAACTTTTCTAGTATTCTATTTACCTCTTTGACTTCTTTCTTATTTATTTTGTGGTTTGATTTATCTAATTCTGAGAGTGCAAGGTTAAGATCTCCCACTATTATAGTTTTACTGTCTATTTCTTCTTGCAGCTCTCTTAATTTCTCTTTTAAGAATTTAATGCTACCCCACTTGGTGCATAAATGTTTAATATAGATCGTGTTTCATTATCCATGCTACCCTTTAGCAAGATAAGATATTCCTTATCTCTTTTAATTAGATCAATTTTTGCTTTACCTTGATGTGAGATCAGGATGGCTACCCCTGCTTTTTTGACTTCACCTGAAGCATAGTAGATTTTGCTCCAACCTTTTACCTTTAACCTGCATGTATCTCCCCGCTTCACGTGTGTTTCCTGTAAACAACATATTGTAGGATTCTGGCTTTTAATCCATTCTGCTAACCGCTTCCTCTTTATGGGGGAGTTTACCCCGTTCACATTTATGGTTAGAATGACCAATTCTGTATTACTTGCCATCTTGTTAACCCCGGTTTATGCTTTTCTCCCTTCTTTCCCCTTTCCCTCCCTTCCCAGTATTAAGCTTGTGAGCACCACTTGCTTCTCACAGCCTTCCCTTTTTAGTATCCCTCCCCCTGCCTTAGAGTTCCTCCCTCTATCTTACCCCTTTCCCTCCCAGTTCCCGTATTCCCTTCCACTTAGCTTATTCCTTCCCTTTTCACTTTTCCCTTCTCACTTTTCAATGAGGTGGGAGAAGTTTCACCATAGATTAAATATGTCTTAAGATTTTTCACTTAAAGCCAATTCTGAAGGCAGTAATATACCCACTATATTCATCCCCCTCCCTTCTTTCTCTCAGATATAATAGGTTTCCTATGCCTCTTCATGAGATGTACTACCCCCACTTTACCCTTTTTCTGGTACAATGTCCTTTCCACATCAATTTCTAGAACAAGATATACATGTATTCTTTATACATCTATCTAGTCGAAATATAGTTCCCAAGATTAATCTTTACCTTTTTAGATTTCTCTTGAGTTCTATATTGTAGATCAAACTTTTTTGTTAAGTTCTGGCTTTTTCATCAGAAATAGATGAAATTCGCTTACTTTGTTGAATGTCCATCTTCTTCCCAGGAAAAAGATGCTCATTCTCGCTGGGTAAGTTATTTTTGGTTGCATACCAAAGTTCCTTAGCCTTTCGGAATATGATATTCCAGGCCCTTCGATCTTTTAATGTGGATGCTGCCAGATCCTGGGTGATCCTTATTGTGGCTCCTTGATACTTGAATTCGGTTTTTCTAACCGCTTGCAATATTTTTTCCTTCATCTGAGGGTTCTGGCATTTGGCCACTATATTCCTTGGTGTTTTGACCACCCCTTTCAGTGGGTGATCAATGAATCCTTTCAATGTTTATTTTTTCCTCTGTTCCTATGACTTCTGGGCAGTTCTCTTTGATAATTTCCTGGAAAATAGTGTCCAGGCTCTTTTTTCATCATTGTTTTCTGGGAGTCCAATGATTCTCAAATTGTCTCTCCTGGATCTGTTTTCCAGGTTTGTTGTCTTCCCCAGAAGGTATTTCACATTCTTTTCCATTGTTTGATTTTTTTGGATTTGCTTGACTGATTCTTCTTGTCTCCTTGAGTCATTCAATTCCATTTGTTCGATCCTGATTTTCAGTGAAGTATTTTTTTCACTTACTTTTTTAGATCTTTTTCTAATTGTCCAATTGAGTTCTTTTGTTCTGTGGAATTTTTTTTACATTCCGCCAATTTTGTTTTTTAGAGAGCTATTTTCTGTTTCCAGTTCACCAATCCTATTTTTCAAGGCTTTTACTTCTTTATCCACTCTCTCTTTAACTTTCTCCAGGCTCTTTTGCCAAGCCTCCCTCTCCTTTTCCCTAGCTTCCCTCTCCTTTTGCCAAGCCTCACTCTGCTTTCCCCATTTTTCTTCTAGCTCCCTTGTGAGAGCTTTTTTAATTACTTCTATGAGGTTCATCTGTGCTGAGGAACAGATGATCTCCTCCTTTGGGGATTCACCTGGAGACTGTCTGTTTTTATTCTCCTCAGGATTTAGAGTCTGCTCTCTATCTGTATAGAAGCTGTCAAGGGTTAAAGTCCTCTTCAGTTTCTTACTCATTCTGTCTAATAATCAGAGACAAACCAGCAAAGAAAAATAGAAAAAACTGGAGTCTTTCTTTGGGGGAGGGGCTGGGTGTGTTATCGAGCTTCCTCTCCAGACTGCAGGGGGCAGCAGTGAGGCACTAGCAGGACTGTGTTGCCCCTGCGGTCTGAGATCCCAGAATGTGCTGAGTCACTGTGGGGGGGGCGGCCAGGTCCCGAGAGACTCCAGCTGTTTGGGGTTGTAGTCTTCAGCCCCGGTGTTTTAGCTTCTCTGCTGGGCTGCTGACTTGCTGCCGGACCAAAGAATCCAAACCTGTAGCGAAGCTCTCCCCGCAGAGACGGCTGCGATCACTCCCCACCCCCTCTCCAGTCTGCTCCCGTGCTCTCACTGTTGCTGTCCTCAGCCTGTGCCGGATCTAAAACTGTCCCAGCCCACCAGTAAAGATAGACCTTTCTTGGTGAATCTCAAGGATGGCTTCTCTTGGTAACTTTTTGTGGTTTTTTTTTCAGTCAAGCATTAATTCAGAGGCTTGTAATGAAGTGGATAGTGAGAGAAAGCGCAGAGCTTATGCAGCTGTGAGCCTCCTCTCCGCAATCTTAACCGGAATTCCGGTGCATTCATTTTTAATATTGATATTGCTTCATTATCTATGCTTCCCTTTAGCAAAATATAGTGCCCTTTCTTATCTCTTTTAATTAGATCAATTTTTGCTTTTGCTTGATCTGAAATCAGGATGGCTATTCCTACTTTTTTGACTTCACCTAAAGCATAGTAGATTCTGTTCCAATTTTTTACCTTTACTCTGTATGTATCTCCCTGCTTCAGGTGTGTTTCCTGTAAACAACATATTGTAGGATTCTGGCTTTTAATCCATTCTGCTAACCGCTTCCTCTCTGTGGGGGAGTTTACCCCATTCACATTTTTGGTTAAAATTACCAATTCTGTATTACTTGACATCTTATTAACCCCTGTTTATTCTTTTCTCCCTTCCTTTCCCTTTACCTCTCTCCCAGTATTAAACTTGTGAGCACCACTTGCTTCTCACAGACCTCCCTTTTTAGTATTCCTCCCCCCACTTTCAAGTTCCTCTCCCTATCTTACTCCTTTTCCTCACAATTTCTATATTCCCTTCCCCTTAGCTTATTCCTTCCCTTTTTACTCCCACTTTTCAATGATGGAGAAGAAGTTTCACCATAAATCGAATATGTTTAAAATTTCCTCTTTCAGCCAATTCTAATGGCAGTAAGATACACACTATATTCATCCCCCTCAATTCTTTCTCTCATATATAATAGGTTTCCTTTGCCTCTTAGTGAGATGTAACACCCCCATTTTACTCATTTCCAGATACAATTTCCTTTCCACCTCTAGTTTCTAGAAGAAGGTATACATGTATTCTTTATATATCTTTATAGCAGAAATATAGTTTCAAGATTTCTTTTTACTTTTTTAGGTATCTCTTGAGTTCTATATTTGTAGATCAAACTTTTTGTTTTGTTCTGGTTTTTTCATCAAAAATACGTGAAATTTGTAATGGGCTGAGGCTTGAGTTGATGCACTGAGGTCCCAAGCACATGAGGCTAAATAGTAATTGGACTATACTCTATTAATATATATGCTTGAAGAAAGAATGGCCCCCACCCACTCTTTGTGTAAGTCCTGATGTGTTGTATACGAAATGACATTTTTTGTGGGTGGAGGCAGGGGAGTGGGAAAGGAAGCAGAATGAGAGACTGCTGGCTGGCATCTTGACACAGCTGCTCACATTGCTATGGCAGCCGCCCTTCACCTCCAATCCCTCTGCTAGCTGACTTCCTGTCTGTCCATATTGCTATTGCAACTCCGGCTGATTTTAAATACATGGTCATCATAGAAATTCACTTATTTTGTTGAATGTCCATCTTCTTCCCTGGAAAAAAAGATGCTCATTTTGGCTGGTTAAGTTATTTTTGGTTGCATACCAAGTTCCTTAGTCTTTTGGAATATCATTTTCCAGGCCCTTTGATCCTTTAATGTGGATGGTGCTAGGTCTTGAGTAATCCTTATTGTGACGCCTCTATATTTGAATTGATTTTTTTCTAGCAGCTTGCAGTATTTTTTCCTTTGTCTGCTAGTTCTGGACTTTGGCCACTATATTTCTTGGTGTTTTGATTTTAGGGTCCCTTTTAGTAGGTGATTGATGAATTCTTTCAATTTCTATTTTACCCTCTGTTTCTATAACTTCTGGGGAGTTCTCTTTGATAATTTCCTGGAAAATAGTGTCCATGCTCTTTTTTTTTTTTTCATATTTTCCATGGAGTCCAATAATTCTCAGAAAGTCTTTCCTAGAGTTATTTTCCAGGTCTGTTATTTTCCCAAGAAGGTATTTGACATTTTTTCCATCATTTCATTTTTTTGGGTTTTGCTTGACTGATTCTTGGTGTCTCCTCAAGTCATTCAGTTCCATTTGTTTGATTCTGATTTTCAATGAAGTATTTTCTTCACTCACTTTTTTATATCTTTTTCTAATTTTTCTAATTGAGTTTTTAAGTGAGTTGTTTTGTTCTATGGAATTTTTTCCCATTTTGCCAATTTTATTTTTAGAGAGCTATTTTCTTTTTCCAGTTCACTAACTCTATTTTTCATGGATTTGATTTCTTTATCCACAATGTCTTTAAATGAGTGGGATGACTTATCCAGACTCTTTTGCCAAGCTTCCCTTTCCTTTTCCCATTTTTCTTCTAGCTCTCTTGTGAGAGTCTTTTTAATTTCTTCTACGAGAGTCATCTGTGTTGGACCAGATCATATCCCCCCATTGGGGATTCATCTGGAGATAGTCTGTTTTTAGTCTCCTCAGGGTTTAAAGTCTGCTCTCTATCCATATAGAAGCTATCAATGGTTAGGGTCCATTTAAATTTTTTGCTCATTTTGTCCAAGAAGAGTTAAAGAAAACAAACTAATAAGAAAAAACTAATGATCTCCTTTTTGGTGGGGAGAGGGGGCTGGATGGCTTTCTCTACAGGCTGCAGAGGGCAGCAGCGAGGTGCCAGCAGGACAGCAATGGCTATGATGCACCTGTGCTCTGAGATTCCAAAAGAGTGCTGAGAAACTGTGGGTGGGTGTGGCCAGGTCCCAAGAGACCCTAGCTTTCCGGGATTATCATCTTTACCCGCTGTGTTTTTAGCTTCTCTGCTTGTCTGCTGGCTTGCTGCTAGGGCAAAGTATCCAATACTGTAGTATAGCTCTCCCCGCAGAGCTAGCTGAGCTCATACCCCACCCCACTCTGGTCTGCTCAGCTGTGAGCTGCCTGCCCATGCTCTCGCTGACACTGCCTGCCCTCAGTCTGTGCCTGATTTAAAACTGTCCCTGCCCTCAAGCAAAAACAGACCTTTTCTAATGAATTTCAAGGATGTCTTCTCTTGGTAATTATTTGTGGGGTTTTTTTCTCCAGTCAAGCACTGATTCTGAGGCTTGTCATGAAATAAATTCTGAGAGAAAACATGGAACTTAAGTAGATGTAGTGCATCTTCTCTGCCATCTTGGATAGAAGTCTATAAGTTTAAATTAAATTTAAATATTTATATATACAGATTCATGTATGAATTTAAAATAATTTAGCAAATATATTCCTATTATTTAAAATTCATTACTGTATACTATGTGACTTGAAAAATAACTTGAAAGTCTTTTTTAATATATAATGTCACATGATTTTCCATTATAAACTATCAAATATCTATATTCATGGATGGATTTTAAATGATTTATTAATTTTACTATAAACTTAACACTGCCATTCTTTGTTCTTTGAATTATTGTTGCATAGACTCTGCTTCCATTTTAAGCACCATTGATGAATTTTAATTAAAACTATGTTCAGATTAACTTAATATCACGCTGAATTAATCATTTGAATTGGGGGGCACTCCAAAATATCATAAGGGCAAACTTTCCTGGGGTGATTTGCCACTTCTGACATTGCTGATTAGAAAAGGAAGACAGAAATGTACTTAAAAGAGAGGAAGAGAGTGATATCTTAAGAGGAGGCAGGGATTCATTTGCCTTCAAAGTTCCAAATTCTTTTAACATTATTTTGAGTTTGATTCTTCTGGTCTAGCCAGGCTCTATGAAATGACTTGGATGATTCTTGAAATCAGATTGACAAGTACTGCTTCAGGGAATATCAACCAAAAAAATTACAGAGCTCATATACTTTGGAAGCTTTACTTTTGTGTTACCTATTTCATATGCTGACACCTGTTAAATTAATTTCTGTAACATTTTTCCTATTTATTCATTATTTATAGGGTGTAAATATAAAAACAGATGTTGCTCACTTGAGAAAATGTTACTAGCATATATTAATTGTCACATTCTGGGGACATGTTTTAATAAAGCTAACGTTGATAAAATCCTTCACAAAAACCTCTGAAATTTGAAATGACACTCATCTATTATTCTATCAACACTGGTACTCCAGTATTAATGAAATCCACAAATGATTATTTCATGAGACTATCCTCATAATAACTATCAAAAGAACTAACTCAATAAAGTTTCATGTTGCATTAAATTTCAAATGGACTCTTTATTCCCCAAAGCTCCTTTAAATTTGTGACAAATGGATGGATAACAGAAAAGATTCTGAATTTTATACCCTTGATATTCAATCTAATTTATCAAATAGAACACAACTACTTCTACAATATGTTTCTAGAAATGGTAGAATTAATTGCATTGTAAGTTCAGCATTCTATTACCTTTTTTCAATGTCTCACTGCAGGGCAAGCAAACCATCATCTCTATCTTCACAGTATTCAATAAAGGGAAGAAACTTGATAAAGAGGAGGGAACTTTATTTTTTTATTTTATTATTTTTAAATTTTATTTAATAATAACTTTATATTGACAGAATCCATGCCAGGGTAATTTTTTTTTTACAACATTATCCCTTGCACTCATTTCTGTTCCAATTTTTTCCCTCTCTCCCTCCATTCCCTCCCCTAGATGGCAAGCAGTCCTATATATGTTAGATATGTTGCAGTATATCCTAAATACAATAAATGTTTGCAGAACTGAACAGTTCTCTTGTTGCACAGGGAGAATTGGATTCAGAAGGTAAAATTAACCTGGGAAGAAAAACAAAGATGCAGATAGTTCACATTCGTTTCCCAATGTTCTTTCTTTGGGTGTAGCTGCTTCTGTCCATCATTTATCAATTGAAACTCAGTTAGGTCTCTTTGTCAAAGAAGTCCACTTCCATCAGAATACATCCTCATACAATATTATTATCGAAGTGTATAATGATCTCCTGGTTCTGCTCATTTCACTTAGCATCAGTTCATGTAAGTTTCGCCAAGCCTCTCTGTATTCCTCCTGCTGGTCATTTCTTACAGAACAATAATATTCCAAAATATTAATATACCACAATTTACCCAGCCATTCTCCAATTGATGGGCATCCATTCAATTTCCAGTTTCTAGCCACTACAAACAGGGCTGCCACAAACATTTTGGCACATACAGGTCCCTTTCCCTTCTTTAGTATTTCTTTGGGATATAAGCCCAATAGAAACACTGCTGGATCAAAGAGTATGCACAATTTGATAACTTTTTGGGCATAATTCCAGATTGCTCTCCAGAATGGTTGGATTTGTTCACAACTCCACCAACAATGCATCAGTGTCCCAGTTTTCCCACATCAAGAGGAGGGAACTTAAAAAAAAAAGAAATATTAATCTCAGAGCAAACCCCATCAAATCCATGGCTATCACAAAACTATAGACTTTATTGCACTAGGCAAATTTCAGCATTCTATTATCATTCTCTAAAGAATTATATAATAGTCATTTCAATATGAAACCTTGGCACATGTCAGATATGAAAGCCTAATCTCATATTAACTCAGTCTTTGGAGTTTTGGATGTTTGGATGAAAAACAAGTGTATATTAAACATGGTGATGACCTTTTATCCTTCGTCTCAGAAGAAAGAACTAATAATTAGAAGTTGGAAAATCTTTCAGATAATTAGAGCTATACAAAAATGAATTTAGCTACTGCAATTCAACTTAACAATAACTGTGTTAGGCACTACATGTTAAACACTACAACTATAATAATAAAAATGAAATGATACTTGCCTTTACAAAGTCCTTATGGCCTATTTGAAGTTGGGAGAAAGTAGTATGATATGTGCATAGATAAGAAAGCATGAAAATACAAAATAGACAAAATGAAAAATGGTATACAAAAATAGAAGAAAATAAAATTTAAAAAAATAGAAAATGGGAGGAAGGGTATAAGGCCTCTTGCAAGATATAGTATTTCAACAAGTTCTAAAAGAAAACTAAGAGTTCCAAAGAATGGAGATGAATAAGAAGAATGTGTAAATCATGGAAAACCAGTGGAGTAGAATTTTTTCAATGGTATTGAAATAGGAGATAAAATGTGGTGAACAGGAAACAACAGATAGTAGTATAAAGGACCAGTTTAACTGGACCACACAGTCCATGAGTAGAGCAAAATTTGTAATCAGCCTAGAAAGTCAAACATGAATTAAATGATGCAGTGAATTTTTAATTGAAAGAAGAACTGTAACCTATAGACAAAAGCAAACTTCTTGTGTAGGGGGATGACATGATTAGTCTTATCCCTTAGGAATGTCAAGTTGGCATTATTGTGCAAAAAGAATGCTTCCCCTGTGATTTGGGAAGGAGGGCCCATATACTTGGATATAATAAAATAATGCACTTACTATTGCTAATCTCTAGCTGAAATTTAGCATTTCCTTCATTTGTTTAAATATATATATTAAAAATGGATCAATAGGCTTCATCTGATTTTCAAAGGGAATTGACATACAAACAAAAGAAAATGTTAAGGGCCCTGATATGGAGAATGTATGGAACAGAAGAGACTGGTTTCAGGAAGTCCATTAGAAATGATGAATGTATATCAATGTAGTTGAACTGTGAGTGAAGAAAAGGATTCAAATATAAGCTATGTGGGAAAAAAATTGAATATAAATACATAAGTAAATGGTAATGAAAAGTTAGGATTAGCTAATAGGTTATAAAATTGCACATCTGGAAGAACTGTAGTATCCTTTGCACAAATAGGGAAGTTACAAGGAAATGTAGATTGGAGCAGCAGGCTGAGGAAGATCATGGATTTTGATTTGGACAGAATGAATTTGAAATGGCTAAGGGACATTCAGGTAGAAATGTCCAATAAATAGAAGAAAATACAGGATATATATAGGGGTCCAGACATGTATTTTCCAAAGTCATCTGTTTATTGGTGATAGCTGACCTGGAGGTGGTTGGGTGGGGGTAGTGATTATGAGAATGAGTCTGAAATGTGAAGGGAAAAAAAAAACAGTGCCTATAGGAAGAACCAGGAATAAAATCTTGCAAACACAAAGATTAAGAAGTTTTAGTCAGACTGGTAGCAACAATTCATCAAAGAACAGTGTAATGAAAACTCTAGGTATTCAGAAGAAAGGAGTGGTCAACAGTGGTAAATACCATAGAGATATGGAAAAGAACAAGATCATCTGGATTAACAATAAAAGTTTCATTAGTAATCCTGCTTAGGGATGGTGAGAATAGAAGTGAAATTTTAAGATACCCAAACTTCCTTAATGCTGTTGTCTTCCCTATGTTCCTTATCTTCAGTATATCCTATATGTAACTTATTTGCATATAATCATTTGCATGTTAAGCACTAAATTCACTGCACCATCTAGTTATCAATTTCAAATGGAGAAGAATCAACAACATGTTTCAAAAAAGTATGGAAGGAGCTATTAAGAAAGACTGAAAATTAGAGAAATATGGGGGAATTAAAAGGACAAGTCCTTTTTAAGGCGATAGGAAAGGATGTAATCAATATCATAAGGAAGCACTGTCAAGGAGAAGGCCCACTAATCACCCTTCGTCTTTGTCCTCCCTCTTAAACTGGAACAAATGAGAAGAAAATGGAAAATAATGTTCAGGAGACTTGAAGTGAAAAATTAAAGAAATCATAATAGATGGTCTCATTTTTATTTTTAGTTTGAAGATGTTTTTTACTGAGAGAGAGCAGTGAGGTAGTAAGGTATTTAGTGTAAGTAGTTTGAAGAGAGAAGAGAAGGTATGAAACTGACCCTATACAGAGTGCTCAAGAAAGTTATTCACGAAAAAGTAAAATAATTGCCTAGTGTATTTAGGGTCCAATTGAAAGTAATCAACATGAATTTGTAATCAACCTTCTCAGAATGGTTTTGTGACTTGTTCCTTTAGTATTTGGCAGAATGGAAACTAGAAAACAAAAAAGAAGCCAGATGGAAGAAGGCTTGCCAGTGATGGCATTTAGAAAGATATTAGTGTGCAGTAATGGCATAAGAAACTTAAGATAACAGAGTAGTGTCAATTTGGACTAGTTATTTATAGGGTCAAAATTTTCAAGAAAAGGACATGAAGCTAAGGCAAAGAGAAAAAGTCCAATAAAACAGGAGGAAAGGGAGTATTGGAAATAAAAAAAATAAAACAATCTATAAGGAAACAAGTATTTATTGTTTGCTATGTTCTAGCACTTTGTTAAGTGAAAGCAGTAAAAAATGCCAATAGAAAAAAAAAAGAAAAAAAAAACAGTCCCCAAATTCTAGTAGTATATATTTTAATGAAGGAGACAGTAGGCCAATAACTGTATAAATGCAAGGAACCTACAGCAAATGAAAGTAATTTCTTTTTTTTTTTTTCTGAAACAATTGGGGTTAAGTGACTTGCCCAGGTCACACTGCTAGGAAGTGTTGTGTCTGAGACCACATTTGAACTTAGGTCATCCTGACTTGAGGACTGGCACTCTATTCATTGTGCCTTCTAGCTGCTCCTTAAGTAAAAGTAATCTCAAAGGAAAAGGTAGTGATAGGTATGGGTATGAAAGTCCTCCTGCAGAAAATGTTTTATGACTTGAGGCTTAAAACAAGCAAAGGGAATTGAGGTGAGAGTGAAGGAACATTTCAGTCACAGATAACAGCCAATAGAAAGACATGGAAATGGAAGAAAAAGAACATCAAAGGAGCAGAGATTAGAACCAGTTTTAGCTTCAGAAATATGGATTTTTGTGGTGATTTTTTTGTTTTAAAATAATACAATAGTTTTGTCTGAGAGCAGGCAGGTTTCTCAGGGAGATTTTCTGGAGGCAGCCTTAGTTACAGTTGAAAGTAATAATCACCTCAAAACACAACTAGGTGATAAAAGTTCAGATCTTTTATTGCCTCCGATATAGTCCAGTTAGCTTAGAGGCCTATCTTTCTGCTTGGTTCCAAAAGCTCCCTCCGAATGTCTCCAAATCCAAAGGTTTGTCCTTCAATCTTCCAGCCAGCCAAGTGGAAAATGGAATGGATCTCTCTTGCCTCAGAGAGAGGGCTTCTGGCTCTCAATCTCCAATATAACCCAGTTATTTTTCTTTCTTTCTTTTTTTTTTTAATTTTTATTTAATAATTACTTTATATTGACACTCGTTTCTGTTCCAAATTTTTTTCCCTCCCTCCCTCCACCCTCTTCCCTAGATGGCAAGCAGTCCTTTATATGTTGGATATGTTGCAGTATATCCTAGATACAATATATGTTTGCAGAACCGAACAGTTCTCTTGTTGCATAGGGAGAATTGGATTCAGAAGGTATAAATTACCCGGAAGAAAAACAAAAATGCAGATAGTTCACATTCGTTTCCCAGTGTTCTTTCTTTGGGTGTAGCTGCTTTTGTCCGTCATTTATCAATTGAAACTCAGGTCTCTTTGTCAAAGAAATCCACTTCCATCAAAATATGTCCTCATACAATATCGTTGTTGAAGTGTATAATGATCTCCTGGTTCTGCTCATTTCACTTAGCATCAGTTCATGTAAGTCTCGCCAGTCCTCTCTGTATTCATCCTGCTGGTCATTTCTTACAGAACAATAATATTCCATAACATTCATATACCACAATTTACCCAGCCATTCTCCAATTGATGGGCATCCATTCATTTTCCAGTTTCTAGCCATTACAAACAGGGCTGCTACAAACATTTTGGCACATACAGGTCCCTTTCCCTTCTTTAGTATTTCTTTGGGATATAAGCCCAATAAAAATACTGCTGGATCAAAGGGTATGCACAGTTTGATAATTTTTTGGGCATAATTCCAGATTGCTCTCCAGAATGGTTGGATTCGTTCACAACTCCACCAACAATGCAATAGTGTCCCAGTTTTCCCGCATCCCCTCCAACATTCATCATTATTTTTTCCTGTCATCTTAGCCAATCTGACAGGTGTGTAGTGGTATCTCAGAGTTGTCTTAATTTGCATTTCTCTGATCAATAATGATTTGGAACACTCTTTCATATGAGTGGTAATAGTTTCAATTTCATCCTCTGAAAATTGTCTGTTCATATCTTTGACCATTTATCAATTGGAGAATGGCTTGATTTCTTATAAATTTGAGTCAGTTCTCTATATATTTTGGAAATGAGGCCTTTATCAGAACCTTTAACTGTGAAAATGTTTTCCCAGTTTGTTGCTTCCCTTCTAATCTTGTTTGCATTCGTTTTATTTGTACAAAGGCTTTTTAATTTGATGTAATAGAAATTTTCTATTTTGTGATCAGTAATGGTCTCTAGTTCATCTTTGGTCACAAATTTCTTTCTCCTCCACAAGTCTGAGAGATAAACTATTCTATGTTCCTCTAATTTATTTATAATCTCGTTCTTTATGCCTAGGTCATAAACCCATTTTGATCTTATCTTGGTATATGGTGTTAAGTGGGGGTCCATGCCTAATTTCTGCCATACTAATTTCCAATTATCCCAGCAGTTTTTATCAAATAATGAATTCTTTTCCCAGAAGTTAGGGGCTTTGGGTTTGTCAAACACTAGATTGCTATAGTTGACTATTCTGTCTTGTGAACCTAGCCTTTTCCACTGATCCACTAATCTATTTCTTAGCCAATACCAAATGGTTTTGGTGACTGCTGCTTTATAATATAATTTTAGATCAGGTACAGCTAGGCCACCTTCATTTGATTTTTTTTTTCATTAATTCCCTTGAGATTCTCGACTTTTTATTGTTCCATATGAATTTTGTTGTTATTTTTTCTAGATCAATAAAATATTTTCTTGGAAGTCTGATTGGTATAGCACTAAATAAATAGATTAGTTTAGGGAGTATTGTCATCTTTATTATGTTCGCTCGGCCGATCCAAGAGCACTTAATATTTTTCCAATTATTTAAGTCTGACTTTATTTGTGTGGAGAGTTTTTTTTTTAATTTTTATTTAATAATTACTTTATATTGACACTCGTTTCTGTTCCAAATTTTTTTCCCTCCCTCCCTCCACCCTCTTCCCTAGATGGCAAGCAGTCCTTTATATGTTGGATATGTTGCAGTATATCCTAGATACAATATATGTTTGCAGAACCGAACAGTTCTCTTGTTGCATAGGGAGAATTGGATTCAGAAGGTATAAATTACCCGGGAAGAAAAACAAAAATGCAGATAGTTCACATTCGTTTCCCAGTGTTCTTTCTTTGGGTGTAGCTGCTTTTGTCCGTCATTTATCAATTGAAACTCAGGTCTCTTTGTCAAAGAAATCCACTTCCATCAAAATATGTCCTCATACAATATCGTTGTTGAAGTGTATAATGATCTCCTGGTTCTGCTCATTTCACTTAGCATCAGTTCATGTAAGTCTCGCCAGTCCTCTCTGTATTCATCCTGCTGGTCATTTCTTACAGAACAATAATATTCCATAACATTCATATACCACAATTTACCCAGCCATTCTCCAATTGATGGGCATCCATTCATTTTCCAGTTTCTAGCCATTACAAACAGGGCTGCTACAAACATTTTGGCACATACAGGTCCCTTTCCCTTCTTTAGTATTTCTTTGGGATATAAGCCCAATAAAAATACTGCTGGATCAAAGGGTATGCACAGTTTGATAATTTTTTGGGCATAATTCCAGATTGCTCTCCAGAATGGTTGGATTCGTTCACAACTCCACCAACAATGCAATAGTGTCCCAGTTTTCCCGCATCCCCTCCAACATTCATCATTATTTTTTCCTGTCATCTTAGCCAATCTGACAGGTGTGTAGTGGTATCTCAGAGTTGTCTTAATTTGCATTTCTCTGATCAATAATGATTTGGAACACTCTTTCATATGAGTGGTAATAGTTTCAATTTCATCCTCTGAAAATTGTCTGTTCATATCTTTGACCATTTATCAATTGGAGAATGGCTTGATTTCTTATAAATTTGAGTCAGTTCTCTATATATTTTGGAAATGAGGCCTTTATCAGAACCTTTAACTGTGAAAATGTTTTCCCAGTTTGTTGCTTCCCTTCTAATCTTGTTTGCATTCGTTTTATTTGTACAAAGGCTTTTTAATTTGATGTAATAGAAATTTTCTATTTTGTGATCAGTAATGGTCTCTAGTTCATCTTTGGTCACAAATTTCTTTCTCCTCCACAAGTCTGAGAGATAAACTATTCTATGTTCCTCTAATTTATTTATAATCTCGTTCTTTATGCCTAGGTCATAAACCCATTTTGATCTTATCTTGGTATATGGTGTTAAGTGGGGGTCCATGCCTAATTTCTGCCATACTAATTTCCAATTATCCCAGCAGTTTTTATCAAATAATGAATTCTTTTCCCAGAAGTTAGGGGCTTTGGGTTTGTCAAACACTAGATTGCTATAGTTGACTATTCTGTCTTGTGAACCTAGCCTTTTCCACTGATCCACTAATCTATTTCTTAGCCAATACCAAATGGTTTTGGTGACTGCTGCTTTATAATATAATTTTAGATCAGGTACAGCTAGGCCACCTTCATTTGATTTTTTTTTTCATTAATTCCCTTGAGATTCTCGACTTTTTATTGTTCCATATGAATTTTGTTGTTATTTTTTCTAGATCAATAAAATATTTTCTTGGAAGTCTGATTGGTATAGCACTAAATAAATAGATTAGTTTAGGGAGTATTGTCATCTTTATTATGTTCGCTCGGCCGATCCAAGAGCACTTAATATTTTTCCAATTATTTAAGTCTGACTTTATTTGTGTGGAGAGTTTTTTTTTTGTAATTTTGCTCATATAATTCCTGACTTTCCTTTGGTATATAGATTCCCAAATATTTTATGGTATCAACAGTTATTCTGAATGGAATTTCTCTTTGTATCTCTTGCTGTTGGGTTTTGTTGGTGATGTATAAAAATGCTGAGGATTTATGGGGATTTATTTTGTAGCCAGCTACTTTGCTAAAATTATGAATTATTTCCAATAGCTTTTTAGTAGAATCTCTGGGGTTCTCTAGGTATACCATCATATCATCTGCAAAGAGTGATAGTTTGGTTTCCTCATTGCCTACTCTAATTCCTTTAATATCTTTCTCGACTCTTATTGCCGAGGCTAGTGTTTCTAATACGATATTAAATAATAATGGTGATAGTGGGCAACCTTGCTTCACTCCAGATCTTACTGGGAAAGGTTCCAGTTTTTCCCCATTGCATATGATGCTTACTGATGGTTTTAAATATATGCTCCTGACTATTTTAAGGAAAAGTCCATTTATTCCTATGCTCTCAAGTGTTTTTATTAGGAATGGATGTTGGATTTTATCAAATGCTTTTTCTGCATCTATTGAGATGATCATATGGTTTTTGTTTGTTTGGTTATTGATATAGTCAATTATGCTAATAGTTTTCCTAATATTGAACCAGCCCTGCATTCCTGGTATAAATCCTACTTGGTCATAGTGTATTATCCTGGGGATGATTTTCTGTAATCTTTTTGCTAATATTTTATTTAAGATTTTAGCATCAATATTCATTAGGGAGATTGGTCTATAATTTTCTTTCTCTGTTTTCAGCCTACCTGGTTTAGGTATCAGTACCATGTCTGTGTCATAAAAGGAGTTTGGTAGGACTCCTTCAATCCCTATTTTTTCAAATAGTTTATATAACATTGGAGTTAATTGTTCTTTAAATGTTTGGTAGAATTCACATGTAAATCCATCTGGTCCTGGGGATTTTTTCTTAGGGAGTTGATTGATAGTTTGTTCTATTTCTTTTTCTGAGATGGGACTGTTTAGGATATTTACTTCTTCCTCTGTTAGTTTGGGCAAGCTATATTTTTGGAGGTATTTTTCTATTTCATTTAAGTTGTCGAATTTATTGGCATAAAGTTGGGCAAAGTAACTCCTGGTTATTGTTCTAATTTCCTCTTCGTTAGTGGCGAGTTCTCCCTTTTCATTTTTAAGACTAACAATTTGATTTTCCTCTTTCCTTTTTTTAATCAGATTTACTAAGGGTTTGTCTATTTTGTTGGTTTTTTCATAGAACCAACTCTTAGTTTTATTAATCAATTCAATAGTTTTTTTACTTTCAATTTTATTGATCTCACCTTTTATTTTTATAATTTCAAGTTTAGTGTTTGACTGGGGGTTTTTAATTTGTTCCTTTTCTAGCATTTTTAATTGCAAACCCAATTCATTGACCTTCTCTTTCTCTATTTTATACAAATAGGCCTCTAGAGATATGAAATTTCCCCTTATTACCGCTTTGGCTGCATCCCATACATTTTGGTATGTCTCATTATTATCGTTTTCTTGGGTGAAGTTATTAATTATGTCTATGATTTGCTGTTTCACCCAATCATTCTTTAGTATGATATTATTTAGTTTCCAATTATTTTTTGGTCTACTTCCCCCTGGTTTTTTGTTGAATGTAATTTTCATTGCATCATGGTCTGAAAAGGATGCATTTACTATTTCTGCCTTACTGCATTTGAGTTTGAGGTTTTTATGTCCTAATATATGGTCAATTTTTGTATAGGTTCCATGAACTGCAGAAAAGAAAGTGTATTCCTTTCTGTCTCCATTACATTTTCTCCAGAGTTCTATCATATCTAACTTTTTTAGTATTCTATTTACCTCTTTGACTTCTTTCTTATTTATTTTGTGGTTTGATTTATCTAATTCTGAGAGTGCAAGGTTAAGATCTCCCACTATTATAGTTTTACTGTCTATTTCTTCTTGCAGCTCTCTTAGTTTCTCTTTTAAGAATTTAGATGCTACCCCACTTGGTGCATATATGTTTAATATAGATAGTGCTTCATTATCCATGCTACCCTTTAGCAAGATATAGTGTCCTTCCTTACCTCTTTTAATTAGGTCAATTTTTGCTTTAGCTTGATCTGAGATCAGGATGGCTACCCCTGCTTTTTTGACTTCACCTGAAGCATAGTAGATTTTGCTCCAACCTTTTACCTTTAACCTGCATGTATCTCCCCGCTTCAGGTGTGTTTCCTGTAAACAACATATTGTAGGATTCTGGCTTTTAATCCATTCTGCTAATCGCTTCCTCTTTATGGGGGAGTTTACCCCGTTCACGTTTATGGTTAGAATGACCAATTCTGTATTACTTGCCATCTTGTTAACCCCGGTTTATGCTTTTCTCCCTTCTTTCCCCTTTCCCCCCCCTTCCCAGTATTAAGCTTGTGAGCACCACTTGCTTCTCACAGCCCTCCCTTTTTAGTATCCCTCCCCCCACCTTAGAGTTCCTCCCCCTATCTTACCCCTTTCCCTCCCAGTTCCCGTATTCCCTTCCGCTTAGCGTATTCCTTCCCTTTTCACTTTTCCCTTCTCACTTTTCAATGAGATGGGAGAAGCTTCACCATAGATTGAATATATCTTAAGATTTTTCACTTAAAGCCAATTATGAAGGCAGTAAGATACCCACTATATTCATCCCCCTCCATTCTTTCTCTCAGATACAATAGGTTTCCTATGCCTCTTCATGAGATGTACTACCCCCACGTTACCCTTTTTCTGATACAATGTCCTTTCCACATCAATTTCTAGAACAAGGTATACATGTATTCTTTATACATCTATATAGTCAAAATATAGTTCCCAAGATTAATCTTTACCTTTTTAGATTTCTCTTGAGTTCTATATTTGTAGATCAAACTTTTTGTTAAGTTCTGGTTTTTTCATCAGAAATAGATGAAATTCGCTTACTTTGTTGAATGTTCATCTTCTTCCCTGGAAAAAGAAGCTCATTATCGCTGGGTAAGTTATTTTTGCTTGCATACCAAGTTCCTTAGCCTTTCGGAATATCATATTCCAGGCCCTTCGATCTTTTAATGTGGATGCTGCCAGATCCTGGGTGATCCTTATTGTGGCTCCTTGATACTTGAATTGGGTTTTTCTAGCCGCTTGCAATATTTTTTCCTTCATATGAGGGTTCTGGCATTTGGCCACTATATTCCTTGGTGTTTTGATTTTAGGATCCCTTTCAGTGGGTGATCGATGAATCCTTTCAATGTTTATTTTTTCCTCTGTTCCTATGACTTCTGGGCAGTTCTCTTTGATAATTTCCTGGAAAATAGTGTCCAGGCTCTTTTTTTCATCATGTTTTTCTGGAAGTCCAATGATTCTCAAATTGTCTCTCCTGGATCTGTTTTCCAGGTCTGTTGTCTTCCCCAGAAGGTATTTCACATTTTTCTCCATTGTTTGATTTTTTTGGATTTGCTTGACTGATTCTTCTTGTCTCCTCGAGTCATTCAATTCCACTTGTTCAAGTCTGATTTTCAGTGAAGTATTCTCTTCACTCACTTTTTTAAAATCTTTTTCTAATTGTCCAATTGAGTTCTTTTGTTCTGTGGAATTTTTTTCCATTTCGCCAATTTTGTTTTCCAGTTCACCAATCTTATTTTTCAAGGATTTTACTTCTTTATCCACTCTCTCTTTAACTTTCTCCAGGCTCTTTTGCCAAGCCTCCCTCTCCTTTTCCCAAGCTTCCCTCTTCTTTTGCCAAGCCTCACTCTGCTTTCCCCATTTTTCTTCTAGCTCCCTTGTGAGAGCCTTTTTAATCACTTCTATGAGGTTCATCTGTGCTGAGGAACAGATGATCTCCTCCTTTGGGGATTCACCTGGGGACTGCCTGTTTTTAGTCTCCTCAGGATTTAGAGTCTGCTCTCTATCTGTGTAGAAGCTGTCAAGGGTTAAAGTCCTCTTCAGCTTCTTGCTCATTCTGTCTATTAATCAGAGACAAACTACCAAAGAAAAACAGAAAAAACTGGAGTCTTTCTTTGGGGGAGGGGTTGGGTATGTTATCGAGCTTCCTCTACAGACTGCAGGGGGCAGCAGTGAGGCACTAGCAGGACTGTGTGCACCTGCGCTCTGAGATCCCAGAGCGTGCTGAGTCACTGTGGTGGGGGGGGGGGGAAGGGGGGAGCAGCCAGGTCCTGAGAGACTCCAGCTGTTTGGGGTTGTGTTCTTCAGCCCCGGTGTTTTTAGCTTCTCTGCTGGGCTGCTGACTTGCTGCTGGAGCAAAGTATCCAAACCTGTAGTGAAGCTCTCCCCGCAGAGACAGCTGCGATCACTCCCCACCCCCTCTCCAGTCTGCTCCCGTTCTCTCACTGCCGCTGCCCGCCGCCTGCGCCCGATCTAAAACCGTCCCAGCCCTCCAGTAAAGACAGACCTTTCTTGGCGGATCTCAAGGATGGCTTCTCTTGGTAACTATTTGTGGGTTTTTTTCAGTCAAGCATTGATTCAGAGGCTTGTAATGAAGTGGATAGTGAGAGAAAGCGTGGAGCTTATGCAGCTGTGAGCCTCCTCTCCGCCATCTTAACCGGAAGTCCCTAACCCGGTTATTTTTCTTAGAGGCCTCTCTCTCTCCTTGGTTCTAAGAGCTCTTGCAGCTTTGTCCTTTGCTTCTGCCTCTGCTTTCTTCAGCCTCCAGAGCCAGCACCAAGTTGAATCTGTCTTGCCTCTGAGAGAGGGCTTCTGGCTCTCAATCTCCCAGAGTGCTCCTCTCTGACCCCAGTCAATGTTCTGAAGTAAAACTCCTCACTCAGAGAGGGCTTCTGGCTGAATTCACTTGACGCTCCCCTCTCAATCTAAACTCGGAACTTCTTCAGCCTGAAAAAATTTTTTTGACTGGTCCATTGAAGCTCTATTTATGCTCCTTCGAGAGAGAGGGATTATGGGATGCAAGAGAGAGGGATTATGGGTTTCTTCCCAGAGTGCTCTCTGGCCCTAAGAGCTTCAAGGGAGGTGTGAATTCACAAAGTTACACAGTTGACTTTGTGAATCTCCCATACTTGTGAATTCCAATGAGTAAAGATGTAAACATAAGCATTTTATCAGTTAGTTCTATTTAGTACCTTGTTTCAGGTTCTGGCCCAAAATATCTTCCCTTAATGTCCCTGTTTCTTCTTTCTACGACCTCGAGGATTAAAGGGTATGCCAGTAGTGTGTAAAATCTTATACTGTGCACAAAAGTGTTCAAAATGTTTGGAGGTAGAATTCTTGTAGAAGATGAGGAGATATGATCTTGCTTGTGTGTGGCTGAGCCAGTGTAAAGTTACAAGTGTTAGCATTGGAGAATTGAGGGAAGGCTGGTTATTTAAAGGGAAGTCAGCATGTAAAATGAATTCTTGAGAACAAGAACAGAAGTCAAGATAGAGAAGACTGAAGAGCAATCAGCTACGGAACTCCTTGAGATAATAAACTCCCCTTTATGGATTTTTTTTTAGCAGAAGCTTGTTAACTATCATTTAGGAAGATGGAAAAGGGAATCTCTAGTGTGGTGTCGTGGAAGGAATACTGGATTTGGAAGCTCTGTGTTTAAATTCCTATTCTTTTACTTACTTTCTGTGTGACGTCTCCAAAACAAGGAAGTTGATGATAAGAAATAGGAGGTTATTTCAAGTTCTAAATTCATGAACCATGAGTGTATTGCACTAGATAAATCCTGAAGTCTCTTGAAAATATGATACATTTGATTTTGAAATTTCAAACTTAACTTTATATGTCAACTTCATTTAGATGAGTTTATTTCTGGCATGATAAAAATAATCAGACCAAAGTGATTTTATAAGAGAATTCTTTATATAAATGAACTACATAGGGTATATGGAAAATTTTTATAAAGCAGTATATTTTTCCAGACAAGTGCTTCCCTATTCTGTTTGCTACAGGAATGAATGGAAGAATGCCATGAAAATATATGCCAAGAGATCAATAAGATACATTTAAAAATCTCTGGTTTCTTTTCAATGGTAAAGCAGTAGCTTGGACTTGGGTTTTATATGAGCTGTTCCCATTTCCCATTTTCATCCAAACATATCACCATGTACTGTGAAGCTTACTCCATTATAACAATGTTCCATCAAACATTCCTGCCATCTCAATTTGTAGTTTATAAAGATATACCTTCCAGATAATCACTTAAATTTAGGACTTGTAATATACTTGTTTGTGACAAAGCACATAAACTTATAATGAAAAAAATTCATGACATTATTATTTTTAAATTATACCCCATGATTCAAGACAATTTCAACAGACTGTAAATGCCACCTGCCTCCAGAGAGAACTGTGGAGAGTAAATGTAATTCGAAGTATACTGTTTTCACCTTTTTTTTTATTTGTTTATTTGCTTTTAATCTTTCTAGGTTGTTTTTCCCTTTTGGTCTGATTTTTCTTTCACAATATGACAAATATAGAAATATGTTTAAAAGGAATGCACATATTTAGCCTATATCAGATTGTTTCTTGCCTTAGTGGGGTGAGGGAAGTAAGGTGGGAAAGAAAATGAATGTTGAAAACTATCTTTATATGTATTTGGAAAAATAAAATTCCATAAAAAAATTGGCCATCTTCCTTTCTTCCTACTCCACCCCCACCATAATCTGTTACATGTATTGCATGTGAAAATAGACAAAATTATTTTGGGCACTATTTAATGATGATCCAGAGTTATCTCATTAATTAATGTAAGGGACATAGTTTGGGACACTGAGTCTTCAAGATCTGAATCTGAATTCTGCTTCAGACTAGCTATGTGATCCTGGCCAAATAACTGAACTTCTGTTAACCCCAGGTTCTTCCTGTAAACTGTGTTTAATTTTAAAAAAATCTATCTCACAAGATTACTATAAAGATTAAATTAAATGATCTGAGAAGCAAATATGTTTCAGAAATCTTAAAAGACTGTATTAATGGGAGGGACAGAATAGAGATTTATTAATCACTGACTTTGTGCTAGGTACTGTGTTAAGTACTTTTAAATAGTATCAAGTTCCTACTCTGTACAATGATGTTTGGATAGCTCCCGATACCTCTTGCTTAGAACCCTAAATGCTAGCAAGATCTACATTTTAGATCAGTAATTCTTAATTTGGGTTCTGAGAACTTTGATAGAGGAACGACAAGTAAAAAAGACAGACATAGATATAGAAGACATAAAGATACCTACATTTTGATATATATTTCCCCTTGTTATAGTGTATATTTTATTTTATGCACTGAAAATTATTATTTTGATACATACATAGGTTTCATAGAACCCCCAATAAAAGGGGTCCAAGAAAGAAAAGTAAAGAATTCCTATGCTAGGTATATTGGCTTTCTAGCTCTCTCCTCAACATATCCTGTGTTTTCCATCTTCATCCCTTTGTTTATGCCATAATTCATTGCTTAGAATACTTTACCTCTTTTCTGTCTGTTGAAATCTTACCAATATTTCAAAATTCAATTGTGGTGATTACTCCAAGACTTGCTTAATTGTCCTAGCTTTAATTGATTTCTTCCTTTAAAAACTCACAAAAATCTTCTTTGTATATTACCTCTTTATTTACTAAATTTTCATTAGTATTTTATGCATATAGCATATCTCCCCTATCAGATTGGAATCATCATGAATACAAGATTGTTTTAACTTTTATTTCAATTCTTATAACTATGCATTTTGAGCAGGAGTGGTCAGTATTTTAACCCAATGTCACTCATGGTAAGTACATGGTAAGTACATGGTAAGGTTTGTTGAGTGAGTCAAAGAATGAAAAAGTCCTTGTCTCCTTATAACATGAATATGTTTTGCCCAAAAGTCTATCATACTTTCACTTTGTATGAGCTCAGGTAAACCTGAGCTTTAATAGATAATAGTTTTAAAGAGTTACTAGCAGAATTTAGCATAGGCATACATCCTATAACTGGCACATTCTTTATTCCTCAAAATCAGCTTTCTTAGCAAACCTGTACTTTTCATATCTTTTATTATTGTTATTATTATTTTGTTTCCAACCCAGATAATTAACCTATGGCTTCAGTGACAGTTTGTGAAATGGCAAAATTATTAATGACTACCATGCTACCATTAGAAATGCAAAGGATCACATTCAGTAAGAAATTTTAATCAAAACAGAAGATGCTAAGATTTCTTTTTATTTTCTTGTGTAGCAAAATAGAAGTGAAGTAGATATACAGTACAAGCCATTTGAATGAACTAGTTGGTGTATCCTTGTTGGAGACTGTTGATAAAAATACTAGCTATGCCATAAATTACGAGAGAATGCAAATGTATATAAATACCAGAAATTTACTAAAATGCTAGTTGTATTTTTTATATCTAGTGAGTCTTTATGTTTCATTTATTTTCAACTTAGTAGAAAGAATGAAGAAGAGTGAGAAGTCCTGGTTTCTAGTGCTAGGTAAATTTAGAAAGTCACAACATACCTATACCTCAGTTTCCCCATTTACACAATTAAGAAAATATTATATCATGTTTGGATTACTGTAAGAATAAAAGAAAATTAAAAGGAAAACATATTATAGAGATGCTTTAATTATTTACCACAAAGTAATTTTATAACCACATGTAGTAAGAATATGCTGTTGCTGACACAATTTAAAAAAAGTAAAACAAAATCTGATTTTTTTCATCTTATAGTTCATTTATCATTATTATGTCTATAATTCTATAGACATATGTCATTTGCCCAGAATTCTTTAGCATCCAGTCAATATTATAATAATTACAATTTCAGGATTAAAAAAAAATAAAGTACAAATAGTATGTAGAATGAAGCATCCAGTCAATATTATAATAATTACAATTTCAGGATTAAAAAAAAATAAAGTACAAATAGTATGTAGAATGAAAAGAGTCTTGGATTTAGATCCAAAGGAATTGGTTCAAATCCTGTCTCTGTACTGTCCCTCACTCACTCTTCAGTTATAGTCTGTATGCCTTGAAATATATACCAGTCTCTTTGAAACTTAGTCTTCTAATCTATAATTTGAGTTGGCTGACTAAATCAACAAATTGATAAACAAACTAAAAAAAATTAACTCTACATTTGTGACCATGGGAAATAGATGCTGTTATTATCCTCATTTTGCTGTTGAAGAAATTGAAGCAAACTGAATTTAAATGACTTGCCCAAAGTCCAACAGCTAATAAATGTCTGAAGCTGAATTTGAACTGAGATATTCCTGACTTTAAGACCAGCACACTAAACACATTTCCACTCACCTATCCAGTATTGTTTTCTTTTATTGAATTTATTTTTTTTAATTTTTGGAATGAAACAAGAATTTCCATAACGTAGTATAATTTTTATTTGTTGGGTTTTTTGTTTTTATTGTTTTTGTTTTTTGCTGTGGCAATTGGGGTTATCTGACTTGCCGAGGGTCACACAGTTAGGAAGCGTTAAGTGTCTGAGGCCGGATTTGAATTCAGGTCATTCTGACTTCAGGACTGGTACTCTATCTGCTGTACCATCTAGCTGTCCCCCATAGTATAATTTTTAAAGGATGATTATACATGAAACTACTAATTTATTATGTATAACTTGTTCTTCCTTTTAAATGTATAATAAAGTTATATAAATTTATTTTTTCCTGTTTTCATTCTTCCCTCCTTCTTCCACTTAGAGATGGCTGTCCTTAGATACAAACAAGTATATAGGAGTAAAATTATTCTATATATATTTGCATTTATGAGGTCTTTCTCTGGACACAAATATAATCTTTCTTCATATATCATTTAGAATTAATTTGGATATTTGTAATACTCAAAATGATTCAATTGCTCAAAATTATTCTTAGAACAATATGTTTTTTTGTTCATTTCACCCATCATTATTTTATATCTATCCATTTTTCCCCTAAAATCATTGGGTTCAACATTTCTTATAACACAATGCTATTCCATTACAATCATATGTCATAACTTTTTTTTCTGTATTGATCAAATAACCCAGAGAAACATTAGATTTCTTCTTCATTTTGGGTAGACATGGTATAATATGCATAGCATAAATACATTTAATGCCAAAAAGGATCTGAGAGAGCATCTATTCTAACTACCTAATTTACAGATGAGGAAACTGAGGCCCTAAGAGAATAAGTAATTTTTTATAAGTGACTCCAAATCCCAACCACTTTTTATTGCTCCATGCTGAATTATAAATTTGTCATTTGAGTCACCATTTAATTTTTTTTTCTATTCAGATTATACTTTGCAAGTCTAGAAAGTCATGTTCCCTATCCTTACCCCTAAAGAATATAGCCAATACCAGAATTAAGGAAATAGAGGGAAATACAGCAGTATTATTCTAGAAATTGTTAATTTTCAATTCTTTTTTTAGTGAAAACCTAGGGGTGATTTTATGTGAACTCACAGAATTATAGAAACAAAAATGATGCTTTAAAGAAAAGATTATTATAAATTTTCTACTTAAAAAGTGAGACTATCTAAAGTAGTTAAATCCAATTTTCAGCATTTCATCGAAATATCTTTTAATTCAGCTTTCCACATCATTTGGCTCTGGGTTTCATGTTAATCAGCTTTGATCATTACATTTTATGGCCAACAATTCTCTATCCTAGCAATTCTTTTGAAACCTGGTTTGATCCATCCAAGAAAGTGTAGGAATGATTAGAAAGTAAATTGAGTTGGATTTAAAGTATAATGAGACCACTAAAACATGTCTTTTTTTTAGTATTAGGATGCACATTTTTGATTAGTGAAATTTTTTCCCAAAAATTTTTATTAGGTTTTTAAGTACTATCCTAGTTATTGAAAAGCCTTTGCATAATGTGGATGGTTCCTAGTGCTTTCTACAACTTAAAAACAAAACCCCCATGTTACCTGGCAAGTTGTATCTAAATTTTATCTGTATATCATGGCAATTGGATGGTTATAACAAAATATTTAAGCATAGACTATTAGTAATACCGATTATTGATAGAATTTCCTTAAGTTTTTGAAAGGGTTTTATACAAATTATTTCATTTGAATCTTATAGCTACCTGCTTAAGTAGATGCTATTTTTATCTTTATCAGCTGGAGAAATTAAGGACAAGATAAGGTTAAGTGATTTAGCAAAGAGGGCACAGCAAATAAATTGAAGAAGTAGAATTCAGACACAGGTTTTATGATTACCAAGTCAAGCTTTCCATATATTTGTAATTTCATTATGGATCCTGGTATATATCTGTAGATGTAGTGTTGCCAGCTATTTCATAATCTTGGATTGCTAGTGAACTAAAATTATTCCGGGGAAACAATACTAAGGGGAGCAATCTGAAGCACATTTTCCCCCAATAGCTGGAAGTATAGACTTCTTAAAGATGTTATATTATACTTGTTAAACTAACTTAAGATCTAAATTGACCGGTGGCCATAGTTAACATTATTTCCAAAAATCAACTGAAAAATAACTTATATGTAAAATAAAAGAAAAACAAGTTATTTCATTAATGAAAGGATATGGGTTCAAATGCCATTTCTGATACCAGGAAAAAATTCACAGATCAAAAATGTGAATCCTAATTATAAAAAAACATGTTTTAGTGGGCTTTGTATACTTAAAGTTCTTGCATAATTCTCTTAATCTCCATGACCTTTAGTTTCTTATTGTATAAAATAAACAAATTAGACTGATGGCCTCTAAGATCCTTTCTAAATCTATCTATCTATCTATCTATATGTATACATACATATATATAAAATCTATGGTTTTATGATAATATTATACTCTAATATGAGATGATAAATAATCATTTGAATTGAATTATTGTATTTGTAATTAGTAACTTTATTTTACAACCTTTTTGGTTCATGGGGAAAAAGTAGTACATGTTATTTTAAAGGTAAAAGAAAAATATAAAAAAGAAAATGAGGTCTACATTTGTATTGCCAAAATTCCTTTTAAAAAGCATTTTCATTCAAATACTATGTCATTTTATCTATAAATTTCTGCAAATTATTTCTGAGAATCATAAGATCTCCAAAAGACATGGATAGAAAAAAAATTCCTATTTATAAAATGTGTTGGAGAGAGGGTATTCAGAGGCTTTCTAGGACAGAGTCATTAACTAAAGCAGAGTTTCATAAAATCTTCTATTTAGGCTCTTTTAAATACTCCTGTCATGTGAACTGACCTAGTCTAAACCACCTAATTAAATTGAATTACCCATCACTAAGAAGAATGAGTGAAAAAGATCAGGGAGAGGAAATAATTGGATATGAATTTGACAATTATCTAAATCTCACATTTGTTTTAGAAGACAAGAAACCATAGAAAAACATTATCTGCATAATAATGTTAATAATAATGTATCTGAAGACATGACAATGCTATGGCACCATATATCTTGAATAACAAAAGTTTATTGCCATCTTGATTGTAGGGATAAGCTGTGTAAAGTTCCTTGTGAAACATGGCTTTTTTTTTTTTTTAATGTTTCTACTCAACTCAGAAGCAATTTCATTTTTGATGTTCTCACTTTATGGTTTTTTAAATCTATTGGAATCCATCACAGTTTGGATTGCAGTATAAAATCATCATTTTAAAACCTTATAGGCCTAAAAAAGTGATTTTATAAATTATTCTCAGAAATTTCAATAAAAATTTTACAAAATTGTATTTTAAAGAAATGCGTTGCTATCTTATAGTTGAATTAATCTGCAATTCTAAAATTATTAGTGTTTTAGAGCGTTCTTTCATATGACTTGATAACTGATTTCTTCCTCCAAAAACTGCCTGTTTTTATGAAGATTTTGCTATTTTATATTTTAGAAATTTGTTTATATCCTTGGCTGTTTGAGGGAATATGTAGTGAGATTATTGGAAGTTTAATCACTTTTCTTACAAATTTCCAAACTGATGCACCAAATATTGGACCAAATTACAATTCTAACAACGGTTTAGTGAACCAAGCTCACCAAGTTCTTAAACAATGATGATTTCCATTGTCTGTTATTAATATAAGTGAAACATATTTTACATAGTCATCATAATTTCTTTTCATTGACATTCCAGCTTAATTTGTCTGTCAAAATATAAAGTAAATGAAGCTAGAAATAATATTGAATTCAATTAATATTTTAAAACTCACTCAGGTTTTAAAACATTTGCTTGAAAAAATCTGCATAGAAAAAAAATTTTTAGTAACTAAACATTACACATATGCATATATGACAATAAAGTGAAATATAGTAGTTTATATAATTTATCCAACATTTTGTCTTGTCTTTTAAATCTCCAATGGATAATCATGCTACAGCAATAACTCAGGAGTCATACCTTTTCTGATTTTTTATTATTTTTATATGATGATGTTTATGGATTTTTGTTACTTCTTAGTGATAATAATCATTAAAGTTTTTTCATGAAATGCTTTTTTGTAGTACATAATAGCTTCTGGTAGATAGTGCAAAGGATAATGAGCAGACTTAGAGTGACCAAAACTTAGGTTCAAATGCTACTTTTTAAGGTTTCAGGATCATTAATGAGCTACTATTTGTAAAGAGCTATTTAAACCTTAAAATTCTCTATAAATACTAGGTAGTATTGAATAGTTTACCTTAATGCTTACTTAATAGTTTCATGTAGTAATAATAATATACCAAGATGGTTTCTACAATATATTGTGGGTATAGATTTTTTCATTAAAAAGCATAAAAAAGTGATTTCCCACAAAATATATAATTCTCTCCATTTAAGCAGTATCAAACAAATGGCCTTTGGGCTACATGCAACCCACAATACTCCTAAATGTTGATTGAATATGTATTGGAAAATAAGGTATTGAAAAACTGGAAAATAGAAGGGGACTTGATCATGATGGGCTTTGAAAGAGAAATAGAAGATTTTTGCGTTTGAACCTGAAAGTGATAGAAAGCCTGACATGGCCAGCACTACACTTCAGGAAAATCATTCCATTTGCTGAAAAGAAGATTAATTGGAGTGGGGAAAGATTCAAGGTAGGCAGACCTATCAATAGGCTATTATAATAGTCCAGGTGTGAGTTGTTTAATGTCTGTACCTGAATGGTCAAGAGAAAAGAGATCATAGCATAGACCAGGGGAGGAGAAACTCCTGCCTCTGAGACTTATGGCCTGTGAAATCTTTCACATAATCAATCTCAGGAACAATGACCTGAAATCTAGGTAGAACAACCTCCCAATGCATGAGTTTTCTAAGTTGATAATTTTATCTGGACCACAAATGATGTTATAAATATCTTAATATTCCTTGGCAAGAAAAAAAAAGTTACCTATCCCTACTATAGATAAAGAGTAGAATTTGGTGAGGAAAGGAATAGGGAAGGATGGAAAGTCTCTGGTCAGATTAGGAAATTCTTGAAAATGGAAGTGGTGCATATGTGGATTATGGCAAGGATAAATATATGACCAACATTGTGTATAGCTGAGATAGGATGGAGAAATAAGCCTGGGGAAATTAATAGGTTGGAAACTGATTAGGGTATTTGAGGGAGAGTCAGTCTGCATATTGAAGTCTCCAAGTATTTAGACAATATATAAGGGAAGAGATAACAATTGTGAGCTAGGTGATGGTGTTATTGTTATTGCTGTTGTTTTGTTTTGTTTTCATTTTTTTGTCATCTTTTTTTTTTACTTTTCCCAAAATATGTAAAGATAGTTTTCAATAATCATTTTTGTTGTCCAAATTTTTTCTACATCTCTACCATTTCCCTCTACCCAAGACAGCAAGCAATCTGAAATAGGTTACACATATTCACATATATTTCCATATTTTTTCATATTGTGCAAGAAAAAAAATAGATCAAAGGCAGAAAAAAGCTAACAAACAAACAAAAATGTTGAAAATACTATACTTTGTTTCACATTCATTTTCTATAGTTCTTTCTCTGGATGCAGATGGTATTTTCCATCCCATGACTACTGGAATTTTCTTGGTTCACTGCACTGCTGAGAAGAGCAAAGACTATTAACAATGTTGCTGAAAAAGAAAGGGAAGTGAGATGTAAGTCTGTAGACCACAGCTATCAGGATTTTGAATGAGTGGAAGCTATAGATTGTTTGACTTTAGAGAAAGAGGGGATATTGAATTATGGGAATAGTGGAGAATCTGGAAATATTAAAGGGAGCAAAGAATATTTCAATTCTTCTGCCTTGACTAACTTTTTTGCCTTGACAAAGAGAATGGATAAAGATGCAGCCAGAACTGACAAAGGAAGCTATGTTATCACAAAGAAGTCAAATGTTGGTGATTGCTTGAAAATTGTTAAGAATGAAACAGGGAAAGATTTAAGATAAAGGCAAATTTTCAGCCTCTATAACAGTCTGAGAATACAGTGGAAAGGATAGGAAGCTTTTGGCTTGGACTTCGGGTGAGAGGATTGAAAACGATTGAGTGAAAAGGGTTAGGAACTGGGTTTAGATAATATGCTGGAGAAGGTTTGAATCATGTGTAAGATATAACTAAGTATGTGTATATTAATCATTGAGTGAAAAGTGTCTCTTTCCTTTTGTCAAAGGAGGCTAATGATCAGGTAAGAGACAAATAAAATAAGAGACATGGGAAGCTCTGCTTATCCTTTCTCTTTTCTCTGACTGGTAGAAATTAGGGTGGTAATGGAAATCCATTCTCCATCAACTTTCCTTTTTCTCTTCCCTCAGAGGACAGGCTTAGTTGGAAAGCAAATAGGCATATGGATGGTTGTTCCTTTTCTCACCCGAAACTGGAGATCAGGGAATTGAAGAAGACAGGAGTTTCCTCCACATAGGGAGATGGAAGTTGGTTGGCACAAACTGAAGTCACCCAAGAACCTTCATGCCTTCCCTCAGGTTACATATGTATAAATAGAGAGAAGGCACTTGATCATAATATAATAATTTTTCCCCTGAGGCAATTGACTTGCCCAGGGTCATATAACCTGAAAGTATTAAGCGTCTGAGATCAGATTTGAACTCAGGTCCTCCTGACTTTAGGGCTGAGGCTCTATCCATTGAGCCACCTAGCTGCCCCAACATAATAATTTTTAAAGTAATGATATGTGTAATGATTTTTCTTAGCTGAGGTAATTGGGATTAAGTGACTTGCCCAGGGTCACACAGCTAGGAAGTGTTAAGTTTCTGAGAACAAAGTGTAATGCTATTTTGAGACCTGTGCAATGTCTGTTATAAAAAAAAAATATCTGTGATTTCATTTGGTATCAAATTCATAATTATATAAATACTGTTAATATATTACTTGTAGGTCATTATTTATATTCATAATTGATGGGAATACTTGATAAATATGAATATACAATGTTTTTTTCTTACTCAAGGTTATAAACCCTCTAAAATTTATTTATTACAGATTCCTACCCTATCTGTAATAAATTATTCTACAGCAATGCCAATCATTACATCATTTATAGTTTTTCAATTTTCAGACAATGATGAAACAATATATATCCCCAAATGTTAAAATAGCACAAAACATAATATAGTCTCTCAATTCAGAAGAATTTATATCATCTTGCATTGGTGTTCCCTCTGGGAATGTGGAAATAACAAAAGAAAAAGTCTCAGCTTTCCTCTGTGTAGAGGAGAGGTTTAGGGTTAGGTTTAGAGCTGTAGTGAACAGAAAAACCCTCTTTGATGTGGCGTGAAGAGCAGACAGATAGTGTGAGATACTTGTTTATCATTCAGAACAAGAGTATGCTTAAGATTTTAAGCAAACAGTTCAAGTCTCAGCCTGAGCATGTGTCATCACTATGAAAAGAATTGTTGCTCTCCACATTGGTGAAAGTGGCAGTGATAAAAATCCTAAATTGATGGAAAGCTAGACAAACCAGCTTTCTCTCTTGTAGAGGATAAAATAAAACATAGATTAAAATTGTAGTTTGGAATATGTATGTGTATGCATGCTTATATAAATGCACACACATACAGCTCTTATATATGACTATATATGTGCACATATATACATACATATATTCTATCATTTTCAGATTGTTTTCATACTCTTTGATAAATATACACATATACGTATAGTTTTAAATACTACTTGCACTTGTATATATATATATATATATGTATATATATATATATATATACATATATATATATATACACACACACACATATATATGTGTGTATGTGTGTGTGTGTGTGTATATAGTTTCAAATTAGGAAAATGTACACATAATACTTAGATCTTTTGTTGTCAAACTTTTATCACTTTTTCTAGTTGGTTTGTATTTCTAGGATAGTTTTGACCTTTTTCCACTATCTGCTATTTTTCTATGCTCTACATTTCTTTTGATCTGTTTTGCTTTTTATTTTATAGTCTCTGTTTTAGTTTTTTATTTCCCAGTCTTTTTGATGATCAGGATGTATAATTCTTATTGAAAATCTCAAAAACTATTCATTTCTAATTTCTGGATATCTTTTTTGTTCTTCCAAAACTAATATTTACTTTTAAATACAGTAGATATGTGGTGTTGCTTTCTTATTGATATTATGATATGTTCATATTATCAGTATATCATAATAGTTCAATAATTATCATCACTTTGCTAGTCAATTTTTTTAATTAAAGGCCATGAATTCCAAACTTGAAAAATGAAATCAACATATTACTACAATCATATTTTTTTTTCTTATTAGAGCTCTAAATTTTTGAAATCTTTTTCTACCTCCTACTAAGATCACCTCCTGAATTTTTTTCAGTTTACCTGTGGATGTCATCTTTGTGTGTGTATATTTCTATGCATGAGTGCTTTCCAGTATTCTATTTCTTTTGTATGTATTAAATTAATCTGTTGTAGTTTTGAAATTCTGCTGAAATACATGTATTATCTTTATTTAAAATGAATGAAAGATTTTAGTAGGCAGGTGTTAGTTTAACATAAAAGCAATTATGCTTAGCAAAACTTTTTCACATATTGTTGCCAAAACACTAATCCTTAATCAACGTAAAGAAAAATGTATACTTGATATTTGAACATTTTCTCTAGATTAACCTTTGTATTTACACTCCTATAAAAGACATAGATCGTATCAGTTTTGTTTCTAATCTCTAATTACAATTCACTAAACCCACGAAATTCATTGATACCATCAAATCTCTTTTATATAGAGACCTATTTTCTCTATACAACTAAATGTAGAAAGGTAAATTAAATGGACTTAAATTTTCAATACTAGTATTTCACTACCCAAAATAATTCTTTAAAAAAAATCCAAAAATGTTTGCAAAGTTTTCATGAATAAGTTTTTAAGTATACAATTAAAATATTTCATCTATCTCATGTATCACTAATATAAAAATTCTTTGTGTCTGACATTGCATTATTATAGTATTTTGTTATATTCAGAAAATCATACCTATTCATTTTAAAATTCAATTAAAATTATAGAAAAACAAGATTAAGCCATTGTAAATTTATTAACTATGCCATCTACGCAGATCTTATATTGAAATAAATCCTGATTACTGGTCTCTTTTAACAGGTTTCTGCTTTTTGTAAATTTAAGCTCTTCACTGTGGGATTCCCATTGATGATAATTTTAGATATATCACAAAACAGGTACTTGATAACTCTGTACTGTGCAAATTCTTTTGCAAAATCTCTGCCTTTCCATTCTTGTTGTCACCACCTTAGGTTGTATCATACACTAGTGATTAAATAATCTCTTATCATGAATGGCTCTCTAATTTATGCCACACAATTCTTCAATATGAATCTTCTTCATTTTTTTCTTCAGTCATTTCTCTCATGAATAACAATACATGTTGAATTGAAGAGGATCGCTAGATGTTCTTTCTTTTCTAGGTTTAATTTTATATGTTTACGATGCAATGAATATAGTTGAAAATCATCTGCCTGTCATTCAAATTTTCCTCCACCCCCAACCTGGTTCTATCTTTCCTAATCTATATCTATATCTATATCTATATCTATATCTATATCTATCTATCAACCTATCTCTCTATCTATATACCATTCTCCAATGCAATTTTTCTTTGCTTTGCAGTCCAGGTACTGGAATCCTAAACTTTATTATTAAGTTATGTCTTACTTCAAATATTTTGCTTATGCTTGTTTATTTATCCTGGGATGCCTTCCTCTTATATCTTTATATTTCCAAATCCTACATTCTATAAATGCTGACTTCAAACACTAGATGAATAAATTTACATTTTTCTTGGATTCTTCTTTGCAATTGTGTTTAGTCAATTATATGTCTCAATCAGAGGTCCAGGACAAAAGGCTAAAAAGGATAAAAGAAAATGAGTTGTTCACAAAAGACAAGAAGTCCTGGTCTCAGTTCCAAAGCAAAAGAGATGGCTAGCACTTCTGGCTCCTAGAGAGTGGAAAACCTGATCAAAGGAGCACTAGCACAGCAGTATGACTAATATGGAAATATGTTTTGCATGATTTACTTTTATAATTGGAATTATAGTTGGTCTTCTCAATAGTTGGAGGACAGGGGGAGGGAGAAAGAGAGAGTTGGAACTCAATTTTTAGAAAAGAATGTTAAAAATAAATAATTAATGTTTTTAAAAGAAAAAAACTACTATGGGCAATGCTAAGAGTAAGAAAAAGAACTATGAAAAAGGGTAAAGATTCAAAGATGTTCAAATTTCACTGTAAAATTAAGAAATAAAAGATGAAAAGTTGACCAAAAAGCAAACAATACCCAGCAATTCAAATTTTAAAAAGGCAAGGTGACGATATTTTAGTCATAACAATTCTTGAAGACTGTCTTTTAAATTATAAAGGATTTTAATAATTATAACATAATATATTATATAATATAATTATAATTATAATTATAATATACACAATACTTGTGTATTGTATTGATTTACACTACTTCTATCTTTCTCTCTTCTATTTTGAGCTAACCATTCTCCCTACTGTGGAACTCTTAATACCACAGCACCTATAGATTTTTACTAGTTGGCCACCCCTAATCCTCTTGACTCCTGTCTTGCCAATAGATTCTGATGACACTAGAAGAAAGAACAGGGCTAATAACTTTAGACAACTTTGCCTCACTTAGGTCCTATTTGCATATAAGTCAAAACATTATTTTTATGAGTACTAGTTCTTTTGAAGACTAGTTTTGAGACTAGTTCTTTTCAAGAATGAAGGAAAACGACAACAAAAGCTTTACTAACCTATGAATTATATTTTTTCAAAAAGTGTTATTTAATTTAATTCAATTATGCCAAAGTCCTTTGAGCTCCCTTCCTTTAGTAGTTTTCTATTTTTGAGCTACTAATCAACCTATCTTTGATTATAATCTTTGTACTGAAGTCCATTGCTTTGATATATTAAGGAAAACTCTCAAGTCCAATCAGTTTTAGTTACTTCTAGTTTCTCTTCAATTTCTTAACAATAAATGGTTGTGAACAACTTGAAAAAAAAAAAAACAACCCAAGATGTCAGATTTCTTTTTTCTGAATCAGAGATTTATCTGGATGAGTTTTTTAAAAATCTTAACTACTACCAGAAGAATAAGTTAATAAGTGAATGATCTTCCTGTTATTTTTGCAATTATGTTCCCAACAAAACCCACTGGCTATATGGCTAATAAGTACTGGCCATAACATCTCTGTGACTTAAACATAGAATAAAAGGATTCACTAGATAGATTGCATAATTGAGGCAGAGAAAAAAAAATCCCTTTATTATCTAATTATAATAGAAATAAAAATCAGGCTTCAATATAAAAAGTATATTTAAGTAGTTATTTACTTAAATTTTTTCCACTGTACTATTCTTATTTTTCCTGCTTTCTCTTAAATGCAGGGTAAATTGTTGAAAATGGTCATAGAATGGACTTCAGAATCTTTTACACAGATTTTTTTTCCTAAGATAATTTAAGATTTCTAATGTTTTAGTGTTTTTAACAGCCCTTCTAAGTGTTTGATTGTGAAAAGTATTTGTATCAGGGAGGAGAGCTGAAACAGATAAGAAAGGTAGTTTACTCATTTTTATTTTTCTCAGAGCCTTTGCATAGATCTTTGCAGGAATATTTTTTATTACATTTGGGAAATATTTTGAGGTAACCACATACAGATGTGGAACTCTGAATAAGGTGAAGATCTACTGGATAGAAAAAAAATATATTGAATAGAAAAATTCAAGAAAAATCCAAGTTAAAGCCAGTCTTCATCTAGTTCATTTCTGATGCTTTCCTGAACACCAAAGAGAGAAAAACTCTTTATGTATTATATAAGTGCACATGGAATGGCACTATTGCTATTAACTGTCACTATTAGATTTGAACAAACTACACAGACTTGTGAAATTTATTTTTCTCTCTACTTTTTTCTTGCTTTTGTTCCAGAAGTTATGATTTTATTGGTATAGGGGATTCTACTTTTGACAACTCTTTCTACCAACAATGAAATTTGTCGTTTTCTCTACAACTTAAAATCTTAAAGAATAACTCAGAAATTGAAAGGATGAAATGTTTCTTGGGTCACAAAGTCAGTAAATTTCTGGATAAATAGATAGGTAGATAGCTAAGTAGGTTGGTAAGTAGATAGGTAGATAAAGAAATAAATGCATAAAGTTCTGTCAGAGACAGGATTGTAACTCTGGTCTTCCTGTATGAGACCAGCTCTTTATCAGCATACCAAAAAGAGATTTCAAAGTATGCCTGGTATCTCTAGTCCTATTATTCTTCTTCATTTTGAACATTCCTTATCAGTTCAAAAGTTTTAGTACTCTTTCAACTTTTCATTTCTTTTTTGTTTAAGAAATTATCACCCTACAGGAAAAAAAATAATGATGAATGTTGGAGGGGATGCTGAAAAACTGGGACACTGATGCATTGTTGGTGGAGTTGTGAATGAATCCAACAATTCTGGAGAGCAATCTGGAATTATGCCCCAAAAGTTATCAAACTGTGCATACCCTTTGATCCAGCAGTGTTATTACTGGGCTTATATCCTAAAGAAATACTAAAGAAAGGAAAGGGACCTGTATGTGCTAAAATATTTATGGCAGTACTTTTTGTAGTGGCTAGAAACTAGAAAATGAATGGATGTGAATTATTTGGAGAATGGTTGGGTAAATTGTGGTATATGAATGTTATAGAATATTATTGTTCTGTAAGAATGACCAGAAAGATGAATACAGAGAGGCTTGGAGAGACTTACATGAATTGATGCTGAGTGAAATGAGCAGAACCAGGAGATCATTATACACTTCAACAACAATACTGTATGAGGATGTATTCTGATGGAAATGGATATCTAATTCAGTCCCAATTGATCAATGATAGAATCAGCTATACCCAAAGAAGGAACACTGGGAAATAAGTGTAAACTGTTTGCATTTTTGTTTTTCTTCCCAGGTTATTTTTACCTTCTGAATCCAATTCTTCCTGTGCAACAAGAGAACTGTTTGGTTCTGCATACACATATATTATACCTAGGATATATATATATGTGTGTGTGTGTGTGTGTGTGTGTGTGTGTGTGTATATAATATAACATATTTAACATGTATAAGACTGCTTGCCATCTAGGCGAAGGAGTGGAAGGAGGGAAAGGAAAAATCGGAACAGAAGTGAGTGCAAGGGATAATGTTGTAAAAACTTACCCCTTACCCATGCATATGTACTGTCAATAAAAAGTTATAATTATTTTTTTAAAAAAGAAATGATGATCTTAAATTTCTTTACAATCTACTACCCTTAAATGTCCTTAAGTTTATGGTGATGTATTTCATAAGATAATCAGAACACTCAAGGAAACTCAGTATTTGCATATGTTAAATTTACTTCTGCAGTGAATGATTCTGTTCCAAGAAGTAACTCCATCAGAAGAAATATTAACTTAATTCGCTGAGGGACCATTCTTCTCACTACAGCAGTAATTTGCTAAATGGAATACTAATCACCTAAAAGAATTAATATGCATCTCCAAGTCCTAATTCACTCCCAGGACATAGTTTACTCCTTTTGAGGTCTGACTAATTTTTAACTAAAGACTATGATTTGGAACAAATTTGTGGTCTTTTGATTACATAATAACTTCCTACCTCTATCCTGGAGGCTATGTTTCTTAGAGGCATTTGCAAAATAAAACTACAAATGCTATGAATCATCTGAAAAGCAAAAGGAAACAACTATCTCTTTAAAAGCACATCTGTGGAAGTCTGATAAATTACTCTTGTCTTTCACAAAGCAATAATTTTAGCATCTATTCTTGAAAAGCCTTAAGAAATGTCACCTACTATAAAAAAATCTTCCTTTTTCCAATGAAAGTTAGATATATATTTGCATCTAGACTCCATTCTAATTCTTATCAAATCAAATCTTATCAAATCTTATAAGATTAACTTCATTTTGAGGACCAGTTTAAGCAGTATACAAGACAATTTATCTACTTTTGGCATAATATCAATTACCTTAGGATGCATTTTTTTTGTTTTGCTTTTGTTTTTATTGTTTTTACTTAGAAGGAATTTTGAAGACAATCTAGTTTAAGATTATATTTTTTACAGATAAAGAATCTTAGACATAGAAGCATTAAGTACTTGCTCCAATGTCAATACAATTAATACACAATTCATCTGATCATTACATCATAAAGGTTTATATTATAAGATAGTTACTAGTTTCCTATTTCTTCTTCCCATTAAAGTTGCTTAGTACAATTATGCTTCTCAAAATTAAGGACAGGGGCAGCTAGGTGAGGCAGTGGATAGAGCACCAGCTCTGAAGTTAGGAGAACTTGAGTTCAAATCTGGTCTCAGACACTTAATTCTTCCTAGCTGTGTAACCTTGGGCAAGTCACTTAACCCAAATTGGCTCAGCAAAAAAATAAAAATAAAAATAAAAGAATTAAGGTCAGTTTTATTTTTGTCTTCTATACCCAATGTATCTATTTGTTCCTGGCTCATAGTAGGTACTTCATAAATATATATTAAATTTATCAGTTACTCAATAAACAATTTAAAAAGGCATAGTATGTGTAATGTATCAGGCACCAGAAATGCCACTTCAAAAAGAAAATGTTTGCTTGTAGAGAACTTGCATCTACCACAACAGATAAGAGACAGGTATATAGATATATGAAAAATATATTTAAAACAGTTAAAATGTGATTTTAAAAAATGTTAAGACTGGAAATGGGTTAGTTTATGTAAAAGGTAGAATTTGAGGTGAGTATTGAAAAAAAGTCAAGCATTTAAAAAAAGCAGGAGAGAGATCATTCCAGGCATGGTAATTAGGTAATACTAGGCAATGGATATAAGAGATGGGATATTATATCTATGGAATGAATGAGTGAATGAATGAATTTAGAACTAGAAGGTTTAGTAAAAATCATCTGATTTCACATTCAATTTACAGATGAAGGAACTGAGATGCAGATAGCATGTTGATCATACTTAACAGTGCTTTGAATTCAAATATAGTGTTCTTTCTATGATCTTCCTTGATGAATTAATAATTTATTATGTAGTGATTGTTATGAGGAAATGAAGATCTTCACTTGTTTATTTGTTTTTTTATTGATGAGCAAAGTAAAAATGTTACTTGTTACCACAATGGCTGACTACACATTTGCTTTGATAGTCTGTGTAATAACATGCATATTTAAACTGGGAGACAGAAAAGAAATGGTCTGATACTCTGATGATCTATTCACTGAAAAACTGACCTAACTGCCTCATGTATGTCATCTTTCCCTGGTAATAGTAGCTATACTTGATTATTCTGAATTTTTAAAAGTGTGAGTTCTTTAAAAAATGGGAGGAACTTGAGGGGGAGAAAGAATTACTTAAGTACAATAGACAATAATTCAAAAACGTTTTATCTATATATTTCCCCTTAAAAATTTGTCCACAGCAAAAATACTACTTAGTATCTAGATATCGGTTCAGAGTTTTGGATTAACTACAAAGTGCCAATAATCAACAAAATTAAAGTCTCTTTCTATGATTTCACCCCAGGCAAAGCTGCTGGGTGAATGTCTTATAGACTAGAAAATGTCTTATTGAAAAGTTTTGGAATATTATATGATATCTGCAGTTATTTGGTTTATTTCATAAAGAAAAGAAATAATCTACCAGATGAAAAGGAAACTTGGGGAAACATTATATTTAAACCTCAGATTAAATATACCTACTTATTTGCCTAGGATGTCATGTTCTAATAATGTTTTAAAATTATAGCATCAAGAAAATGCTAAGGAGAAAGTATCAGGGAATTTCACTGACTACAGTTGGAGCTCTGCCAGACCTGAAGTAGGCTAGTCAAGACTTAACAATAATTTAGATACTTAGGGAAGAGAAGAAAACAAGCATTTTTATAGCACCTTCTATGTTCCAGGCACTTTGCTAAGAATTTTGCAAATAATATCTCTTTCAATCCTTAAAAACCTTATAAGATATACACTGTTTTATGGATGAGAAAACAGAGGTGATAACTGGTTAAGTTACATTCCCAGGGTTAAAGAATTAGTAGGTATCTGAAATTGTATTTTAAATCAGTTCTTACTGAGTTCACTTAGAGCTCTTTCCATTGTGCCAATTAACTGCTTCAAGATAGGTCAAGATTATGCTTATAAAAATTAAAAGATGAAGAAATTTTTTAGTATTCATTATGATTTAAAAAAAACCTTTTTTTTTTTTTGTAAAAGGTGGTCTATTGGAGAGAACTAAGTGATGTAAGCAATGAACTGTTATCCTTGCAGTCATTAAGAACAAAATTTGAATTTTTACTTAAGACATTTACTAGCTGTGTAACCCTTATTTGACTGAGCCAATTTCTTGATCTCTTATATCATTGATAACACAGATAACAGTACCTGCCTCTCAGGATTTCTGTGAGGATCAAATACAAATTAAATTTAAAAAACATTTTTCAAAATTTAAAGAGCTATAAAATGGTAGCTACTATTTAATCTAAAAACTCTATTGTTGTTACCATTTTCCTTTTTTATTTTTTATTCTATGTTTAAAATGAGTCACCAAAGAAGAACTAAAGATCATTATTGATCACAAAATAGATCATTTTGATTATATTAAGTTAAAAAGTTGTTGTACAAACAAAACTAATGCAGACAAGATTAAAAGGGAAGCAATAAACTGGGAAAAACATTTTTACATTCAAAAATTCTGATAAAGACCTCATTTCTAAAATATATAGAGAATTGATTCAAATTTATAAGAATTCAAGCCATACTAGTCAAATAAATAAATAATCAAAGGATATGAACAGACAATTTTCAGATGAAGAAATTGAAACTATTTCTAGAAAAGGTGCTCCAAATCACTATTGATCAAAGATATGCAAATTAAGACAACTCTGAGATACCATAACACACCTCTAAATTGGCTAAGATGACAGGAAAAGATAATGAGGACTGTTGGAGGGGATGTGGGAAAACTGGGATATTGATATATTGTTGGTGGAATTGTGAACAGATCCAACAATTTGGGAGAGCAATTCGCAACTATGCCCAAAAAGTTATCAAACTGTGCACACCCTTTGATCCAGAAGTATTTCTATTGGGCTTATATCCCAAAGAGATCTTAAAGGAGAGAAAGAGATCCACATGTGCAAAAAATGGTTGTGGCAACCCTTTTCCTAGTACCTAGAAACTGGAAACTGAATGGATGCCCATCAATTGGGGAATGGTTGAATAAATTATGTTATATGAATGATATGGAATATTATTGTTTTGTAACAAATGACCAGCAGGATGATTTCAAAGAGTCTTGGAGAGACTTAAATGCTGATGCTGAGTGAAATGAGCAGAACCAGGAGATAAACAGCAACAATAAGATTATACAATGATAAATTCTGATGGATGTGGCTTTTTTCAACAATAAGATGATTCAATCCAGTTCCAACTATTCAATGATGAAGAGAACCATCTGCACCTAGAGAGAGGACTGTGGGAACTGAATATGGTTCACAACATAGAATTTTCAGTCTTTTTTTTTGTTGTTGTTGTTGTTGCTTGCTTGCATTTTATTTTGCTTCTTTTTTTTACTGGTTTGATTGGATTTTTCTTGTGCAGCACAATAATTGTATAAATATGTATGCATACATTAGAATCAACATATTTCTACCATGTTTAACATATATTGGACTACTTGCCATCTAGGGGAGGGTGTGGGAGAAGGCAGGGAAAACTGGAACACAAAGCTTTGCAAGGCTAATGTTGAAGAACTGTCCACACATATGTTTTGAAAGACAAAAAATTTGGGGCAGCTAGTTGGTGTAGTGGATAGAGCACCAGTCCTGAATTCAGGAGGACCTGAGTTCAAATTTGGCCTCAGACACTTAACACTTCCTGGATGTGTGACCCTGAGAAAGTCACTTAACCTCAATTGCCTCAGCAAAATAAAATAAAATAAAAATATAAAAAAAGACAAGAAAAAGACAAGAAAGAAAAATAAACAGCTTTAATAAAAAATAAAGAAAAATAATAAAATAAAATAATGAGTCACTCATCAATCAAATAAGTGCTAATGGAGACCTAGATGATGGAATCAATGAAGAGCTAAGATTAAATTGGTCTAGATAAAATATCAAATATTTTGTACCTATTGTGATGAAAAATGCATCCAAAAATACAATAATCCCTGATATTCAAGATGGTAACCTTGAAATAAGCTGGTCCAAGGAGGGCTTGAAAAGTGCCTTGCTTTCACAGATGGCTAAGGGCTAAACATTAAGCTCAAGTCACAACCAAAGGACAAGGAAGAGAACTGCCAGGGAAGGTAGGCAGAGCACAGCAGGAGCACAGATATGGGATGGAATTACATTTCAAGAGTACAAGCCTGAGCTGGCAGTTTGTCAGTGATGCTATCTTATATAAGTTTCATTTCTTACTTCTCATCTGTTCCATCAGCAACTTCAGTTGCTAATATATAGCTCAACAGCTATATATTCAGCCAAAAAAAACCTGAAGCACCTTCTGAATCATTAAAGTAATATTAATCCCTATTCAGGCTAATATCATTGGTAAAGCATAATATTCTTTCAAAATGACTTGTGTGAAATATATTAGATCACATTATCACACATTCAGAACTGGAAGTGACCTTAGAGCTAAGGACTAAGATTGGAAATGCAGATTTGGGAGTCATCTGCACAGAAGTGATAGCTAAAGTATGGGATTAAATAAGATTATGAATAAAATGTCAATTGAGTGAAAAGACAAGAGGTCATTGATATAATTTTTAAAGAATACTTTCCTTGAAGGTTTGGAAAAAAAATCAGCAAAAAAGGGTGGTTAGGGAGAAACGTGAGACTGGTTATGAAAGGAGTTATCAGCTGTAGTATTGTATGTGGTATCACTGTTTCATCTATGAATCTGATAATCAGAAAATTGAAAGAAATAAAATATTTTTCATAATAGCATCTATGGCCAGTTAACTTAGATGTGGAAATTATATCTTACTTTCATAATTGAGACCAAGATGTAAGTGAATAGTCCAATCCTCTCATCTTACATTTATGAAATAAATTCATAGAGAGGATTTGAGATTTTTCTCAGTAAGTGGGGCACACAGAATCTGAACTTAACTTCAATTTCTATCTGCTATGTCATGTCACTTCAATTGCAGGTACTGTTGCATTGCCCAAACATGTCAGGTAACAGAAATGTCTATGAATAGCCTGTCAAATATTTAGAAGAAATTGACTATATACATGAAATAAACTTTATTAGCCAGTTACTATGTGGCAAGAACTGTGTTAAATACTTTACAAATATTATCTCACTTGATCATCTCATTAACTCTGGGAATTAGGTGTTATTTTCTTCCATGTATAGTTGAGGAAACTCAGAAAGGTAGAGATGAAGTGAGTTGTAGAGTCACACAGTTTGTAAGCAAGTATCAAATAACTAATCTGCACTCAGCTCTTCTTGACACCAGATCTGCTACTCTGTCTTCTGTATCACTTAGTGATGAGGTCCTGAGTAACAAAGTGGCATTGGTAGAAAAAGACTATAAGATTACTTCATCAAACAAATAGGGAAGGAGTGGATGTGGATTAGTTCAACCTTATAATTCTATCTCTATGGAAGTTATGGGTAGCCCCACCTTGTTATGTCCAGTCAGAAATCCAAATTATGTCAAATTCCTGAGATTAATTTCTCCCTATAAATCTGTCCATGATCCATGCCATCTTTGCTGAATTCCTTTTGGATCAGTTCATCACAGCATTCTGCCTTATAGGCCTTTATCTTTACCTCCCACATATTTCATAGTGGCTTTTCTTTCATAGTGGCTTTTCTTTCAACCCTCTAATATGCCCCATGGTGTCTTTGTCTTTCTTTAAACTCACTAACTGTTTTAAAGTACTTAATTTCTCTATGGATTTAGCATACCAGTCATATTTCCTTGTTTTCTGGTTAATAATTCCACTAGGGGATTTATTTTTTTTCCATTGTTAATTGTTAAAACTACTTTCTTCTCTAACTATATGCTTTTCCAATTCTATTTAATATTTATTACCCTTAGTGTCTATTGTATCTCTTCATTTTGTCTGAGCCTCTTACCATAAATTAACCTACCTTTTGCCAAAGAAAGTGGCCACTATTAATTCTCCACATGACCAAATCTCAACATTTGGTGCCTATGTCAATCTAAACCCAATCACATCTCTAGCACATGGAAGAATTAAAGCATGATTTAACATTAAACTTCAGATAATTGCACATGGAGAAAGTCCAGTTAAAAAACAAAAGACACCAAAAAAGCCATGTGGTAGTGGTAGTGGTAGTGGTAGTGATGGTGTTTTGTTTTGTTTTGTTTCTTATTCCCTAATGAAATAATACCAACTTCAATGGAAAGTGTACTTCACAGAATGGAACATGGGATATAGTTGAATTCTAGAGTATTGCTATAAGATACAGAAAACCCTAGGGAATTTTCATATAAATCATTTCATGTCAATAGTGGCTTTTGTTTCTTGCTGGCCATGGAAGGGGATGAGGAATGGGAAATATCTTGTGAATTCAAAAAGTAGTTTGCTTTTACAACTTTGATACTTTTCTTTATGTTATATTTTTCTATAAGTATCTTATTCAAAATCTGCTATAAGCATTTGAAAGGGAGCAAATTAGTCTTATGGGTCATAGTATTCCTCTCAATACCTACTGCAATCCCTTTCTCCTACCTTATGTTTGTAATATTCAATTCAATTGGAATTAAATTTAAAACAGTGTTTTATGGTAGCCTTAATAACAAGTTGTGTGAATTTAAATCAGAATTGCTGAAATGGTTGGAAACAAATAATAAACAAACTATTTATTACTGTTTCTTCAATATGGAGGCTATGTTTTGTGTTGACATAGCTCAAAGGAAGGAGCATCTTATAGATTGTGCTATGCCATTTCTTTTTTTCTTTTTTTTTTCATTTTACTTGATTCTCTGAAAACCAGATACTGACTCTGTTGTCTCTGGGATTACATGCAAATCTTTAGCCTGACATTTAAGGTCCTGCCTAATCACATGCCAATCTACCTTTTCAGTTTCATTTAACATTATTTTCCAGGAAATTTTCTGTTATACAATCAATCTGTTCCCTGAACTTATCAATTCATCTCCAACCTCACTATATTTCCAGAACCTGGAGGTAACTTTCTCCCTACTTTTGCCCCTAAGAATATTTGCTTTCTTTGGATTCAGCTCATATGCCACCTTCTACATGAAGTAATCTCTCCTTTTCCTATACATCTATTGTTGAAAAGATCATAGATCTAGAGTTCAAAGAAAACTTCGAGATATGTACATCAATTCTTTTATTTTATGCAGTTTGTGAGTGTGTCCTGGAGAAATAGAATGATTAGAGTTTTTACTAATCGTCTTGGTTTGCTTGTGCTCCCTGAGAATCAGAATTAGCCAATCAGATGGCAGATTGATTATCCCTTAAAGTTGACACAGCAAATACCCAAAGAAAGAACAAGAGAACTGTTCGGTTCTGCACACATATACTGTATCTCGGATATATTGTAACCTATTCAACATGTAAAGGACTGCTTGCCATCTGGGGGAGGGGGTGGAGGGAGGGAGGGGAAAAATTGGAACAGAAGCGAGTGCAAGGGATAATGCTATAAAAATTACCCTGGTATGGATTCTATCAATAAAAAAGTTATTAAAAAAAAAAAAAACTTGACACAGCAGGGTACCTGGGGACCTTCTATTCTGACCCACTTGTCTACATCTAGACAGTATCTTGTAATTTCTGAGAAACATCCCAGCCTAGGAAACTAACAATGAACATGATTAGGCCATGACATGATTACCTCCAAAACTATCCCATACATACACCTTGACTTGCTGATTTTATCTTTATAACCCCCTGTTGCTCACCCCTAGCTCAGTTCAATCTGCAGCTTTGTATCTGTGCTAACAACTAGAGCGAAATAAAAGCATGCATACAAACTAATTCTGTTTTTTTTTTCTTTCTTAGAGCAAAATCTAAGGTTAAGAACCCTCTTTCCTCTACAATTATTCTATATTTTCTTGTTGTGTGTCTGCTCATTTCTCCCACAACACTATATTGTAGATTATAAAACACTATAGATTTAAGAAGACTATTTCATTCTATCATTCTGACATTTCTATCACCCAAATTTTTATAAAAATCTTTAATAGGGACAAATGAGTTATAACTTGCAGTACCACACAGCAAATGATGGAGTTCCTGAGAAAGGGAAATGGGAGCAATGTTTATATACCATATTAAAACAGAGGAATAACTGGGCTTCAGTTAAATTGAGTTAAGTATCTCATATTTTCACAAAGTTGTTCTGCCTAAACAGTAAAACTCCATAAAGAAGACTTGAGAATCACTGGAGGGGAGAGCTTGGGAGATCACAAAATAATCAGAAGCTGAAAATAATAATTTCTGGTCAGCCCCAGACTATTCATTGATCTGAGCTGCTTTAGTCAGTTCTTAGTTGACTGTGTTTGTCACTTTGTATCCCTAGTATATCACACAGGGTCATTTAGTCAATATAAATAAGGACTTTATGAATTGAGTTTCACTCATTTGAAGTGGAAAACCTCTATTAGAAGAGGGGATAAAACATGGTAGTTAAATATTAACAGCCTTAAATTATTAGCAGATGAATATGGAGAACTGCCATTTTTAAGTACAGTAGCCATCACAGGAATTATTTTCCCAACCTATAATAAATACATTTTAAACACAGAAAGCAAACTTATCAAGAAAGCATTTTGAGAAGTATTAAATTAGTCAGCTTAGACATATCTCTCAACTCAGTTTCCAATATTTGTTAACATTTCAAATTCTCTAGGAAGTATTGTGGATAAGTGCTTATTAGAGAGAAAAATATAAAGTTAGTCTATTTAGTGCAGCAGGTGTTTAATTCTAAACTTCTTAATGATCAATCTGGAAAACTTCCAGATGTGTATATTTTTCTCTGCTAAATGACACCTTGGAGGATGTGATAGACAAGTTAGTCTGTAAGAAACATATTCAATGCTAGGGATAAGACCACAGAAGCATTAAGAAGTCATTTGTTCTCATTGAAATGTTTTTCTCCTCCTTTAAATTTTCGTGACTGTTACTGTCGATCTTAATGACACTTTTTGAAGCAACCTCCAAACAAGAAGGGTCCAGTTCATACATTATCAGAATCTTTGTTATGTGATTTGGACTTGGGTAAAAAAAAATAAAACAAACAAACAAAAGATAGATAAATAGATAGATTCCATACAAAAAAGTAAATCTATCCATTCAAATCTTGTTCCAAATTTTGAAGATCAACTACACGGTCCAGTGTTTAGTAAACACTTCATAAACTCTCTTTTTGACTTCAAAGAACTTCTTATATTATATCTCATTCCAGTTTCTGTTTTTCAAATACACAGATGAGATTATAAATCAAATATAAGCTACACTCACAACAGATTTATAACTGTTGACTACCTGGATAATCTTTCCTCCCCTGCCACCTGATTGTCTTGGATCTCCTGCCACTTCTCTAACCATGTCTTCTATTATCTCTTTGCTATATTTTCTTACTCTTACTAATCCTTAAAGTCAAATGCTCTCCAAGGCTCTGTCATAATCTTTTCTCTTTCCATTCAAAATTTATTTCCTTTGGGATTTCATGGCTTCAATTATTAGTTTTGTTTGAATCATACTCAAATTTGTTTTTTTAAATTAAATTTATTTATTTAATATTTTCCTAGTTATATTTAAAATAGTTTTACATTTGTTTTTCACACTTTTGAGTTCCAGATTCTTTCCCTTATCCTTACTCCCAGCCCAAATTAAGAAATTGCATGTGAAGTTATGCAAAACATTTTCACAGAAGTCATGTTGTAAAAGAAAACATAGATCTTTCATCCTAAAACAAACATACTCAAGGAAAATAAAGTGTAAAAAGAGAGAGGGAGAAGGGGAGGGAGAGAGAGCATTATTTAAATTGTATTCAATTACAATCAGTTTGGTTGGGTATGGATAGGATTTTTCATAGCAAAGAATAGCAAAATTGTTCACAGCTGATCATCCCAGAATATTGCTATTGCTTTGTATACAGTACAATTCATTTTGCTTGAATTTATGGAGGACTTTCCAATTTTTTTTTCTTGAGAGCTGTCAACTGAGCATGTTCCATAGAAAAATAACATTCTATCAAATCACATACCATAATTTATTCAACTGTTCCGCAATTGGTAAGCATCCTTTCAATTTCCATTGTTTTTACCCTGAAAAGAGAATTTCTACAAATATTTTTGTACATATGAGTTCTTTACCTAATTTTTAAATCTCTTCTGGGATTCCTGCCTAGTAGTGGTATTTTTAGGTCAAAGGATATGTATGAAATTGTAGCCTTTTGTCCATAGAGCCTATCTTTTGATCATTTATCAAGTGGACAAGGCTCTTATTTTTTCATAAATTTTACTCACTTTCCTCTATGTTTGAAAAATGGAGACTTATCAAGGAACTTGCTTCAATTTTTTTTAAATTACTATTGTTAACTATATTTCCCCTTATTCATTCTATTCTCTCTCTGCTTTCACCTTGTCCATTCTCAAAAGTGTTTTGTTACTATCTATTTCTCCCAATATGACCTCTCTTTTATCACCCTCCCCCCCTACTCTTCTTTTCCTTCACTATAAAAGTTTTTTCTTGCCCTTTTTATGGCAGATAATTTACACCATTCAATTTCTCCCTTTCCCTTTCTCCCAGTATATTCCTCTCTTCCCATATCACTTTCATTTTTTAAACATATTATCCATTCATATTCAACTCACATCTTTGTCCTCATTCTACATATACTCTTTCAAGCTGCTACAATAATGAGAAAGCTCTAATGAGTTGCAAGTATCATCCTTCCAAGTGGTAATATAAACAGATAAACCTTATTAAATCCCTTTTTGATATCACTTTCCTGATTGTCTACTTATGTTTCTCTTGGGTCCCATATTTGGAAATCAAATTTCCCATTGAGCTCTGGTCTTTTCATCACAAATGCTTGAAAATCCTGTATTTCACTGAATTTCTACTTTTCCCCCAAAGGATTATATTCAGCATTTCTGGGTAGGTGATTCTTAGTAGTAATACTACTCCATTGGCCTTCAGAATTTCATATTCCAAGTTTCCCAGTTTTTTTTTCTTTTTCTTTTTTTTTTTAATTTTTATTTAATAATTACTTTATATTGACAGAATCCATGCCAGGGTAATTTTTTTTTTTACAACATTATCCTTTGAACTCGTTTCTGTTCCAATTTTTTCCCCTACCTCCCTCCACTCCCTCCCCTAGATGGCAAGCAGTCCTTTATATGTTGGATATGTTGCAGTATATCCTAGATACAATATATGTTTGCAGAACTGAACAGTTCTCTTGTTACATAGGGAGAATTGGATTCAGAAGGTATAAATAACCCGGGAAGAAAAACAAAAATGCAGATAGTTCACATTCATTTCCCAGTGTTCTTTCTTTGGGTGTAGCTGCTTTTGTCCATCATTTATCCATTGAAACTCAGTTAGGTCTCTTTGTCAAAGAAATCCACTTCCATCAAAATATGTCCTCATACAATATCGTTGTCAAAGTGTATAATGATCTCCTGGTTCTGCTCATTTCACTTAGCATCAGTTCATGTAAGTCTCTCCAGTCCTCTCTGTATTCATCCTGCTGGTCATTTCTTACAGAACAATAATATTCCATAACATTCATATACCACAATTTACCCAGCCATTCTTCAAATGATGGGCATCCATTCATTTTCCAGTTTCTAGCCACTACAAATAGGGCTGCTACAAACATTTTGGCACATACAGGTCCCTTTCCCTTCTTTAGTATTTCTTTGGGATATAAGCCCAATAGAAACACTGCTGGATCAAAGGGTATGCACAATTTGATAATTTTTTGGGCATAATTCCAGATTGCTCTCCAGAATGGTTGGATTCGTTCACAAATCCACCAACAATGCATTAGTGTCCCAGTTTTCCCACATCCCCTCCAACATTCATCATTATTTTTTCCTGTCATCTTAGCCAATCTGACAGGTGTGTAGTGGTATCTCAGAGTTGTCTTAATTTGCATTTCTCTGATCAATAGTGATTTGGAACACTCTTTCATATGAGTGGTAATAATTTCAATTTCATCCTCTGAAAATTGTCTGTTCATATCCTTTGACCATTTATCAATTGGAGAATGGCTTGATTTCTTATAAATTTGAGTCAGTTCTCTATATATTTTGGAAATGAGGCCTTTATCAGAACCTTTAACTGTGAAGATGTTTTCCCAGTTTGTTGCTTCCCTTCTAATCTTGTTAGCATTAGTTTTGTTTGTACAAAGGCTTTTTAATTTGATGTAATCAAAATTTTCTATTTTGTGATCAGTAATGGTCTCTAGTTCATCTTTGGTCACAAATTTCTTTCTCCTCCACAAGTCTGAGAGATAAACTATTCTATGTTCCTCTAATTTATTTATAATCTCGTTCTTTATGCCTAGGTCATGGACCCATTTTGATCTTATCTTGGTATATGGTGTTAAGTGTGGGTCCATGCCTAATTTCTGCCATACTAATTTCCAATTATCCCAGCAGTTTTTATCAAATAATGAATTCTTTTCCCAGAAGTTAGGGGCTTTGGGTTTGTCAAACACTAGATTGCTATAGTTGACTATTCTGTCTTGTGAACCTAACATTTTCCACTGATCCACTAATCTATTTCTTAGCCAATACCAAATGGTTTTGGTGACTGCTGCTTTATAATATAATTTTAGATCAGGTACAGCTAGGCCACCTTCATTTGATTTTTTTTTCCATTAATTCCCTTGAGATTCTCGACTTTTTATTGTTCCATATGAATTCTGTTGTTATTTTTTCTAGATCATTAAAATATTTTCTTGGAAGTCTGATTGGTATAGCACTAAATAAATAGATTAGTTTAGGGAGTATTGTCATCTTTATTATGTTCGCTCAGCCGATCCAGAGCACTTAATATTTTTCCAATCATTTAAGTCTGACTTTATTTGTGTGGAGACTTTTTTATAATTTTGCTCATCTATTTCCTGACTTTCCTTTGGTAGATAGATTCCCAAATATTTTATGGTATCAACAGTTATTCTGAATGGAATTTCTCTTTGTATCTCTTGCTGTTGGGTTTTGTTGGTGATGTATAAAAATGCTGAGGATTTATGGGGATTTATTTTGTAGCCAGCTACTTTGCTAAAATTATGAATTATTTCTAATAGCTTTTTAGTAGAATCTCTGGGGTTCTCTAGGTATACCATCATATCATCTGCAAAGAGTGATAGTTTGGTTTCCTCATTGCCTACTCTAATTCCTTTAATCTCTTTCTCGACTCTTATTGCCGAGGCTAGTGTTTCTAATACGATATTAAATAATAATGGTGGTAGTGGGCAACCTTGCTTCACTCCAGATCTTACTGGGAAAGGTTCCAGTTTTTCCCCATTGCATATGATGCTTACTGATGGTTTTAAATATATGCTCCTGACTATTTTAAGGAAAAGTCCATTTATTCCTATGCTCTCAAGTGTTTTTATTAGGAATGGATGTTGGATTTTATCAAATGCTTTTTCTGCATCTATTGAGATGATCATATGGTTTTTGTTTGTTTGGTTATTGATATAGTCAATTATGCTAATAGTTTTCCTAATATTGAACCAGCCCTGCATTCCTGGTATAAATCCTACTTGGTCATAGTGTATTATCCTGGTGACGATTTTCTGTAATCGTTTTGCTAATATTTTATTTAAGATATTAGCATCAATATTCATTAGGGAGATTGGTCTATAATTTTCTTTCTCTGTTTTCAGCCTACCTGGTTTAGGTATCAGTACCATGTCTGTGTCATAAAAGGAGTTTGGTAGGACTCCTTCAATCCCTATTTTTTCAAATAGTTTATTTAGCATTGGAGTTAATTGTTCTTTAAATGTTTGGTAGAATTCACATGTAAATCCATCTGGTCCTGGGGATTTTTTCTTAGGGAGTTGATTGATAGTTTGTTCTATTTCTTTTTCTGAGATGGGACTGTTTAGGATATTTACTTCTTCCTCTGTTAGTTTGGGCAAGCTATGTTTTTGGAGGTATTTTTCTATTTCATTTAAGTTGTTGAATTTATTGGCATAAAGTTGGGCAAAGTAACTCCTAATTATTGCTCTAATTTCCTCTTCGTTAGTGGCGAGTTCTCCCTTTTCATTTTTAAGACTAACAATTAGATTTTCCTCTTTCCTTTTTTTTAATCAGATTTACTAAGGGTTTGTCTATTTTGTTGGTTTTTTCATAGAAGAACGCTTAGTTTTATTAATTAATTCAATAGTTTTTTTTTTTTTTTTTTACTTTCAATTTTATTGATCTCTTCTTTTCTTTTTAGAATTTCAAGTTTAGTGCTTGACTGGGGGTTTTTAATTTGTTTCTTTTCTAGCATTTTTAGTTACAAACCCAATTCATAGACCTTCTCTTTCTCTATTTTATGCAAATAGACCTCTAGAGATATGAAATATCCCCTTATTACCGCTTAGGCTGCATCCCATACATTTTGGTATGATGTCTCATTATTATCGTTTTCTTGGGTGAAATTATTAATTATGTCTATGATTTGCTGTTTCACCCAATCATTCTTTAGTATGAGATTATTTAGTTTCCAATTATTTTTTTGGTCTACTTCCCCCTGGTTTTTTGTTGAATGTAATTTTCATTGCATCGTGGTCTGAAAAGGATGCATTTACCATTTCTGCCTTACTGCATTTGAGTTTGAGGTTTTTATGTCCTAATATATGGTCAATTTTTGTGTAGGTTCCATGAACTGGTGAAAAGGAAGTGTATTCCTTTCTGTCTCCATTACATTTTCTCCAGAGATCTATCATATCTAACTTTTCTAGTATTCTATTTATCTCTTTGACTTCTTTCTTATTTATTTTGTGATTTGATTTATCTAATTCTGAGAGTGCAAGGTTAAGATCTCCCACTATTATAGTTTTACTGTCTATTTCTTCTTGCAGCTCTCTTAATTTCTCTTTTAAGAATTTAGATGCTACACCACTTGGTGCATATATGATTAATATAGATAGTGCTTCATTATCCATGCTACCCTTTAGCAAGATATAGTGCCCTTCCTTATCTCTTTTAATTAGATCAATTTTTGCTTTAGCTTGATCTGAGATCAGGATGGCTACCCCTGCTTTTTTGACTTCACCTGAAGCATAGTAGATTTTGCTCCAACCTTTTACATTTAACCTGCATGTATCTCCCCACCTCAGGTGTGTTTCCTGTAAACAACATATTGTAGGATTCTGGCTTTTAATCCATTCTGCTAATCGCTTCCTCTTTATGGGGGAGTTTACCCCGTTCACATTTATGGTTAGAATGACCAATTCTGTATTACTTGCCATCTTGTTAACCCCGGTTTATGCTTTTCTCCCTTCTTTCCCCTTTCCCCCCTTCCCAGTATTAAACTTGTGAGCACCACTTGCTTCTCACAGCTCTCCCTTTTTAGTGTCCCGCCCCCCGCCTTAGAGTTCCTCCCCCTATCTTACCCCTTTCCCTCCCAGTTTCCCTATTCCCTTCCTCTTAGTTTATTCCTTCCCTTTTCACTTTTACCTTCTCACTTTTCAATGAGGTGGGAGAAGTTTCACCATAGATTGAATATGTCTTAAGATTTTTCACATAAAGCCAATTCTGAAGGCAGTAAGATACCCTCTATATTCATCCCCCTCCATTCTTTCTCTCAGATATAATAGGTTTCCTATGCCTCTTCATGAGATGTACTACCCCCACTTTACCCTTTTTCTGGTACAATGTCCTTTCCACATCAATTTCTAGAACAAGGTATACATGTATTCTTTATACATCTATATAGTTGAAATATAGTTCCCAAGATTAATCTTTACCTTTTTAGATTTCTCTTGAGTTCTATATTGTAGATCAAACTTTTTGTTAAGTTCTGGCTTTTTCATCAGAAATAGATGAAATTCGCTTACTTCGTTGAATGTCCATCTTCTTCCCTGGAAAAAGATGCTCATTCTTGCTGGGTAAGTTATTTTTGGTTGCATACCAAGTTCCTTAGCCTTTCAGAATATCATATTCCAGGCCCTTCGATCTTTTAATGTGGATGCTGCCAGATCCTGGGTGATCCTTATTGTGGCTCCTTGATACTTGAATTCGGTTTTTCTAGCTGCTTGCAATATTTTTTCCTTCATCTGAGGGTTCTGGCATTTGGCCACTATATTCCTTGGGGTTTTGATTTTAGGATCCCTTTCAGTGGGTGATCGATGAATCCTTTCAATGTTTATTTTTTCCTCTGTTCCTATGACTTCTGGGCAGTTCTCTTTGATAATTTCCTGGAAAATAGTGTCCAGGCTCTTTTTTTCATCATGTTTTTCTGGAAGTCCAATGATTCTCAGATTGTCTCTACTGGATCTGTTTTCCAGGTCTGTTGTCTTCCCCAGAAGGTATTTCACATTCTTTTCCATTGTTTGATTTTTTTGGATTTGCTTGACTGATTCTTCTTGTCTCCTCGAGTCATTCAATTCCAATTGTTCAATTCTGATTTTCAGTGAAGTATTTTCTTCACTCACTTTTTAAAAATGTTTTTCTAATTGTCCCATTGAGTTCTTTTGTTCTGTGGAATTTTTTTTTCCATTTCGCCAATTTTGTTTTCCAGTTCACCAATCCTATTTTTCAAGGGTTTTACTTCTTTATCCACTCTCTCTTTAACTGACTTTTCCAGGTTCTTTTGCCAAGCCTCCCTCTCCTTTTCCCATTTTTCTTCTAGCTCCCTTGTGAGAGCCTTTTTTATTACTTCTATGAGGTTCATCTGTGCTGAGGAACAGATGATCTCCTCCTTTGGGGATTCACCTGGAGAAAGTCTGTTTTTAGTCTCCTCAAGATTTAGAGTCTGCTCTCTATCTGTATAGAAGCTGTCAAGGGTTAAAGTCCTCTTTAGTTTCTTGCTCATTCTGTCTAATAATCAAAGACAAACTAGCAAAGAAAAACAGAAAAAACTGGAGTCTTTCTTTGGGGGAGGGGCTGGGTGTGTTACCAAGCTTCCTCTACAGACTGCGGGGGGCAGCAGTGAGGAGCAGCAGTGAGTCACTATGGGGGGGGGGGAGGAGGGGGCGGCCAGGTCCCGAGAGACTCCAGCTGTTTGGGGTTGTATTCTTCACCCCCGGTGTTTTTAGCTTCTCTGCTGGGCTGCTTACTTGCTGCTGGAGCAAAGTATCTAATCCTGTAGCGAAGCTCTCCCCACAGAGATGGCTGCGATCACTCCCCACCCCCTCTCCAGTCTGCTCCTGTGCTCTCCCTGCCGCTGCCCGCCGCCTGCGCCTGATCTAAAACCATCCCAGCCCTCCAGTAAAGACAGACCTTTCTTGGCGAATCTCAAGGATGGCTTCTCTTGGTAACTATTTGTGGGTTTTTTTTTCAGTCAAGCATTAATTCAGAGGCTTGTAATGAAATGGATAGTGAGAGAAAGCGTGGAGCTACACAACTATGTACCTCCTATCCACCATCTTAACCGGAAGTCCTCTTCCATTTTTTTTAATGTAGAAGTTGGTAAATCTTGTGCTATCTTGACTGTGGCTCCACTATACTTGAATCATATCTTTCTGGATGTGTACAATATTTTCTCTGTGAGCCATGAGTTTTAGAATTTGGCTAATTCCTAATTTTCATACTTTCCATTTTAATTTCTCCCTTTGGATCTTGAATATCAAAACAGTTTTCCATGATAATTTCTTGAAAGATGATGTCCAGGATCTTTTTTTTTAAAATCATGACTTTAAGATTGACCAAAATTTTTACATTATCTCTCCCAGATCTCTTTTCAGATTACTTATTTTTCAATATTTCACATTTTTCTACATTTTTATGGTTTGATTTGTTTTATCTTGATTTTCATTTTTTTCCAATTATAATTTTAAGAAATTATTTTCTTTAATGAGATTTTGTATCTCCTTTCCCAATTGGTCAATTTTGCTTTTTAAGACATTCTTCTCCTCATTAACTTTCCATATTTCCTTTTACACCATTCTCAATTCCTTTTTCTAGTTTTTTTTTCTATCTCTTTTACTTGATTTTGAAAATCCCTTTTGAACACTTCCATAGTCTGAGCCCAATTCTTATTTTTCTTGAAGGCTCATGATATAGGAGCTTTGCCTTTTGATCTTCCTTATCATCATAGTGACTTTCAATGGTCAGACACTTTTCCTGTTGTTTGCTCATTTTCCTAGCCTATTACTCAACTTTTAACTTTTTGTTTAAGTAGGGCTCTGTTTCTAGAGTGAATGGTGCAGTGTCCCAAGCTTCAAGCTTTGTGCCATTGTTTTCAGAGATCCTTCTAGGGACCTAACCACAAGCCCTATTTTCTGCTCTGGGATTGTTAGTTGTGTCCCTACCCCATTGTAGCTGTAAGATCTAGTGTGCTAAAGAAAAAAACAGAATCCTGCTTTGCTGGTGCTGAGGTTGGGACTGGGTCCAGGCTGGGGCTTGGGCCATATTAAAATTGCACACTGGACTTTTACCTTTTCTGCTGACTTTCCAAGTTCTCTTTGGTGTCTATAAGCTGAGAAATTTGAAGCCAACAATACTGCTACTGATTCAGAAATACCTAGAACCATTGTTGTTTACTGATGGGCCCTGCTTGGGGCTGGGTCTGCACTGGGACTGCATGCTGGACTCCTGTCACAGACTTTTTCTGCTACCATTTTAAGTTGTCTGCTAATGAAAAATGTCCTACTCTGTCTTTTGCGTATTGTGATGACCTAAAAAAAAAATTAGAGTAATTATTTAAGGGAATTTGAAGTGGTTGTTATTGTGTAAATTCCTGCCTTTAGTCAGCTGCATGAGCTCTGCCTCCTCATATCTGTATTTCCAATTTTTAACAGTATCCACAGCTTCAGATACATATCACTAGTATTTCCTGATAATAATTTAATGTGCATTGTGTTTCCACCATAAAATGTTCCTCTTAATCTCACTATGTTTATGGATAACACTTCATTTTGGTTCTTCCTTAAATTGTAAAGCACTCATTGATTTTTAGGTTGCGTACCCAAGGGAGTCTGCTGCTATTCTCTTAGATTCTAGGGCATCTTGTGGATCTATACTACTCCTACTATAGTTCCCAAATCCCCATCACTGCTCTATCATCAGTCAGCCAGTAGATATAATTAGTTAAAAGCAAAGATATTTATTAAAAGTTTCAGTATGAGAAAGATAGCAATGAAAATATTCCACTGTAAAACAAAGAAAACTCTTCAGCAGTGCCCCCAACATCCATTAAAAGACTGGACGTCATTTTTGAATATGATGATAGTGAACACATTTACATATATAGCCACAAGTCCTTTCTCAGAAAGAGTTCATACTGCTAAACTCTCACATATTCAAACAAGTTCTCTGTTGAATACATGGTTGCTTCTTTGATGCCAGGAGTCACAATCTTTGAAGCTGCTTCTTTTTTTCTAGGAAACATATCTAGAGTGTTTTTGTATAACAGAATATTGTGTGTCTTTTCTCCCTACTAGTTACTTCTCATATGCGCATCATTCTCTCAAACTAAACTCACTCTCAAACTAGGGGATGATTGTTTACCATTATGTTAGTACCTCTGATGCTGCTCATCATGAGTGATGAGAAACATCACTTGATTGTGACAGTAGATTATTTCACACCATTGCTGATACGGTGTACAATGTTTTCTTATTTCTGCTTATTTGACTTTTTATCTTGTACAACTTTCTCCAATTTTTCTGAAATCTGCCTATTCATCATTTCTTATTGTTAAACAGTATTCCATTACATTCATATAATACAGCTTGTTCAAACATTCCCTAATTTATAGGCATTCCCTCACTTTCCAAAATTTTGGGAACACCAAAGGGAATGCTATAAATATTTTTGTCCTTGTGGGTCCTTTTCCCTATTTTATACCCTCTTTGAAATACAAACCTAGTAGTGATTTTGCTGGGTCAAAGGATATTCAGAATTTATTTGCCTTTGGATCATAATTCCACCAACAATGTATTAATGTCCCAATTTTCCTCTCCAACATTTATCAACATTTCTTTTCTTTTTTTTTTTTTTTTTTTTTTTTTTTTTTGCACATGGGCCAATCTGGTAGATGTGAGGTGGTACCTTAGAGTTGTTTAAATTTGTATTTTTCTAATGAAAAGTAATTTGGAGCATTTTTTTCACGTGCCGATAGATAGATTTGATTTCTTCATCTGAAATATGCCTTAATAGGATCAATTATATTGATAGTTTTCCTAAACTCAAGCCAATTAATTTCTCTCAAATGCCTTTAGTCTCATTGTGAGCTGTTCTCCCTGTCCTATATTCAAAGGATTTTTAATTTGTTCTCTTTTGATTCGTTTTTGTTGTTGTTGTTGTTGGTGTTGTTCTTATTGTTGTTGGATGCCCAGTTCACTGATTTGTTCTTTCCATTTTTGAGAGGTGCTAATTTAGATACATTTCTTTCACTGAAAACCATGTTGTTGTTGTTGTTTTCCCCTCATTGTTTGTAGAAGGCCAGGAGGTAAAAATCCATCCCAAGTCTTGAATCTTACAGTAATTTGTTTCACCAATATTCCGTTTCTATTATTAATAATATTATCACTCTAATAATTGATAGAAATTAATTTCTATAATTAATAATTGTTGTGAATTTTAATACCAATAATCTAATATATTTATTATTATTATTATTATTATTATTAACAGAGACATGCTTGATAATACTATAAATTAGAAATCTTAATACTGAAACAAAATGCAAACATTACTCAATGAATTGAAGGCAAACCTTTATAGGACAGGGAGAACAGCTCACAATGAGACTAAAGGCATTTGAGAGAAAGATATTTGAGACAATGGTATAATAAACTTTACTCTGATGTCTATCTCAACTATTTACATCTCTGTCTAAATAAATAAGGTTCAGCGCTTAAAAAGGCTTAATCATTCATCTATATCTCAATGGATCTTGTTTGGCTATAGGAATTTCAAAAAAGTATACTTTGTATCAAATCTATAAGTATTTAGGGTATGTATTTTTATGATCCTGATCAATAAAATTTGAAGAGTTGTAACCAAATTCTTTCACCTGGCCTCTTGACTATCACACCCTTCATTCACTACAGGAACTGGACTCCAACAATTATTGTCATCCTTTTAAAGAAATTATTGATTGTTTCTATGATTTCTTCTTTAACCCACTAATTTTTTAGGATTAGATTATTTAATTTCCAATTAACTTTAATATATTTTCCCATTACCACTATTGAATATAATTTTATTGCATTATGATTTGATCTGAGAATACATTTGATATTTTTTTCCTTTTTACATTAGATTTTGAAATTTTTATTAAATTATATGATTTATTTTGTGTAGATGCTTTGTGTGGATGACAAAAAGGGTATATTCCTTTTTGTTCTCATTCAATTTTCTCCAGATGTTTGTCATATCTAACTTTTCTAATATTCTACTTACCTCCTTAGTTTCTTTCTAGTTTATTTGGCAGGATTTTGGCTTGATTAAAGTCTGAAAAAGAATAGTTGAGGTCCCCCAAGTATAATTCTCCTATTTCTTCCTACAATTCACTTATTTTTTTTTTTTTTATGAATTTGGATTCTAGGGGAAGCTGGATGATACAGGGGATAGAGCAACATCCCTAGATTTTGTTTTTTGAGGAAGCCAATTTGGATTGAGTTGTCTAGATTTACTTAATCCCAATTGTCTCATAAAAAAATAATTAAGAAAATGGATGTTATACTAGTTTGTGCATACATGTGTACTTCTTTAGTAATTTTTTCATTATCTATGGCACTTTTTAGTGAAGGTAGTTTTTTTTTTTTAATTTCATTTAATTAGGTCTATTTTTGCTTTTACTTTGTCTGAGATCAGGATTAATACCCCTCTTTTTTTTAAACTTTAGCTGAAACATAATAAATTCTATTCGAGCCCTTTACCTTTATTCTGTGTGTCTCTGCTTCAAGTGTGATTCTTGCAAACAATACATTACAGGATTCTCATGTAGGTTTTGTTTTTGTTTTGTTTTAATCCTTTCTGCTACTATTTTATGAGAGAATTCATCCCTTTCATTTATGGTTATGATGGCTACTGTGTATTTCCCTCCAACCTATTCTTTCTTTTTATCCTCTTTTTCTTTTCACCCTTTCTCTTTGTGAAAATTTGAGAATCTTTTATGTCATTGAACAGCAATTTTTATGATTAATGCATTTCAATTAATTTAATTATTAAAATGTAAAATTCATTATTTAAAATTATGATTAACTTATTAATAAAACATTTTATATTAATTTGAGTTTTCAAATTGAAACATATTGACAGAAGATAAACTTAATACATATGCAACAATTGACAAGTATTTTGACAATATTATAGCATTATTAAAAATTTCTTCCTCTTTGCACATTCAACATTCCACCTAAATTGGTATACTTACTCTTCTTGGTATACAAAGTTCCATCTCCCAACTCTGACTTTTAAAAAACATTCTTTCATATCATGTGTTCTCTCTTCAGGTTCTCTTGAGATAATTTCTTTCTTCCAAGTATAATTGAAAAGCCCCCCACCTCTCAGGTCTTTCCTAATCCATATCACTCTTTCTGGTCTTCCAAAAGCCCCACATACAATTTTAGTGTTTCCTCCCACCCAAATAGAAATTACTTTAATGTAACTTTATGTATATTGTATAAATGCTTATCTGTGCACATAAGTAAAACATACATTACTTCAAGGCAAGGATTGTTTCATTTTTGTCTTTGTATCATTAGAAATGTGTAAGTAATCAACAAATGCTTTTTGAATTAAAATTAATTTGAAGTGATGTTCTGAATTTATTTTCAGAATTGGAACAATTCATAGACTCAAGAAGATTATTTAATAGTTAAAATATATAATATTTTGGCCTATATTTACCAGAATATTATAGATTTAAGAACTGATTTCATACAATTTCTTTATTAAACTCCAAGCTTTACAAAGAATGCTATATTCTACTCTTGTTGTAGCCCTCAAAAGACAAATTACTCTCTGCTTAGTGAGTCTTATCATTACAATGTTGTCCATGATATGATTACCTTCTTGAGTCACTGTACCTAAAAAACACCATATTATATATTTATATGTATAAGTGTGTGTGTACATCTCTACTTATATCTATACATACATGTACATATGCATACACATGTAAACATGCATGTTTGTATATTTCACAAAATAGATGATATGGCATCAATCAAGATAAAAACCATGAAGTTTTCAAGAGAAAAATGAAAAGTATAAATAATAGTTGAAAGAATATTCTATGCTACTAAACATAACAATTGCACAATTAAAACATTTGTCAGGTTTTGGTTGATATGCATTAAACTGGAGAAAGTGATAAAAGATTAAAATATGCAATGTTGGATTGCTACAATAAATCAAAAATGCTGCTAGTAAAGCTGGTAATTAATCCATAATATCTGAAAACCAATTTTAAATCCTTGAAAAAATTTCTAAATTCTTCGTATTCTCTGATCCAGAAATTTCATTATTTGGACAAGATTGAAAAGGCCAAATGAATGAGCAAATGAAAAGCAAAATGGGTATATACCTATAAAAATTTTTGGTATCTGGATATCTTGGGAAATTATTGTCCACACACAAAAAGTGGAAAATATTAATGAATTAATTACAATAACAGAGACAGTGATACACATAGTGAAAAATCCACAGAGAGAAAGAGAAAACGCTATGTCAATATTAAACATAAAAACTTCATGATATAGATAAAACAACCTAAAAAAACAACTGAATGTAAACCCAACTTAATGACAAATAATATTTCTTAAAAACAGATGATTTAAAAATAAAAAATCTGTCATTTAGTGGGTACATGAAGTATTGGGACCATGGATGTTGAATGTTTCATAGGCCAATAGAGATATTCAAAGTTATGATTTCTTTTTCCACCTTTTTTTTTAAGAGACAGTCTATCTATTAAGATTTTGAGAAATCAGTCCAAAAGAAAATCCATACTGGTGAAATGATGAATCCTTGAATTGCTGATATATTGTGGTAAGAAATATAAGTTTACATTTTTCTTACATTAGATCATGTGAATAAGTAAAGTAAAGTAACATACTCTGAATCCAGAAGCCTAATATCTCAGATTATCCATTCCAATGACTGCACAAGTTTGTATTGTCATCTTAAAAATACGATTAAATATTTCTCCATTTAAACCTTATTCTAACAATCTATAATCCCTATACAATACTTTCCTAGCCCTCACTAGCCCCAACATTATAAACCATAATCCTAGTTGTCACATCATCATATTATTTCTGAAATCATTTTGTCATAAACCCTAGTTTTTCTTTTATTCCCCCAATTGAATTCCTAACTTCTCATTTCTTAATACCAACCTTTAAGTTATTTTCCCCCATTTTCTTATGAAAAATCTAATTTTGCAGCTGCTTATAATTCTTTTGCAGGTGCCACTGATAGATAATTATTCCCCATGGGTTGCTAGTATAATTCCACCAGGCTCATTTATCACATACAATTACAGCTATTCTACTTTAAAATGTTTTTTTGTTGTGTTTTGTTTCTGGTCGGCTCAGAAGCAACACCATTATATCAATTTCCAACTAACATCTGTGGATAAAAAGCATTAGAACACAAATGGAATTTCTTCAGGGGGCTGCTCTGCATTATGTTTCTTTCCCCACTGCTTAGATAGAATTGCACTCATTCTATTCTCTTGGAATTCAGAGGAAAAGATACAAAGCTAATTTTGAATTCTTCAATAAAGCTCTCAGGAAAATATGTTTTGTTATCAAGGACCTTAGATTATCAGGAGAGGAAAAGAAAAGTACAGTTTCCTATACAAAGGTCTCATATGAGTAAATGGCCACATTCTATGTTTTTGAAAACAAAAATAAAACAACTTAACACACTTCCAAACATTTGTGTACATAATGTGTATATGTTTAATAATTGTCACAAATAATAAGCATGGATTTTACAATTGAGGTAAATTTTTTTCTACCTAAATAAGTTCCTTGACATACAATAATCTTCTTAGAGGCATTACTAGCACTGTGACTCATTTAATAAATTTTATTAAGTACTTAAACTCTGTACAGGATTTTGCTAGGTGCTAGAGGAACCATACTGTTTAGATACAACATGATGGTCTTTGCTTTCAAAGAACACTCAGTATAGCAAGGGGGAAGGTACAAAACAAATAACTATGGTATGTGAAAGGGTTATGAAATAAAGTTCTGAGTAGACTTACAGGTCATTACCAACCTCTGGATTCAGGAAATATATCCTAAAGAATAAAATATTTCAAGTTTAGTTCATTGATGACTACAAAGGAAAATATTTTTAGAAAGATTAGTGATAGAGTCCAACTCTTCTATTCTTAATTCAAAGGTAGAAAAAATGAACAGAGTAAATGGAAATAAGCAACAAAATAGCAATAGAACAAAGGGGAGAAATTCTCAGAAGTAAAAAAAAAATAGAAGACTATGGAAATAATGAATAAATGAGCAGACAAAAAAACAAGAGCTCTTTTGCACATACCTCTAATCTTAATTTTAACACCATGAAAAACATTTCCAAAGTAAAGTGTAATAATACAAAAAATGATTAGACATGACCATAAGAGTGAATGAAATATCATTGATAACCTTTGGAGTGACTTAGAATCTTAAACAAATGAAAAAGCTAAGGAAAATTGTATTTTAAAACAACACAGAAAGGCTTCCATGAGTATCAACAAGTTAGAGTTGTATAAGGAATTTTTAACAAAACAATAGACATCCTGAGAAAAAGAATAGAGCTGGCTATAATATTTAAAGGACTGCCATATGAAATAGAGAATAGATTTATTCTCTTTATCCCCAAGGGCAAGATGAAAAATGGTGAGTGGAAGTTGTGGAGAAATGAGGCTTATTATCAAGGAAAACAAACAAACCAAAAAAAAAAAATCCAAACAAGGAGATTTATACCAAACTTCAATAACCTGCTTTGAGAGATGTATTGGTATCTCCTTCATCTCCTGTCATATCCATATGACAGACTACATAACAATTGGAAGTGTATTTTGTTTTATTGTAAGCATTTTTTCAAGTCCTAACTACAACTCCATACATAGTCTCTTTTAACTAAAATTCAGTGAGAAAAAAAGATTTAATATAAAAGTTATGCTATGATGAAAACATTTATGAACCATGTAATGTATATAAGAAACAAACCAAAAGGTAGCAAATGAGGAGGAATACTTGCAACCTATGAAAATCAATGCAGTAGAAGTTGAATTCTAAGTTGTTAAGACAATTTTAGAAATACTGATCACTGCTTCTCCCCACCTCCCTCCAAAAAGAACAAAAGTCTTAATAGAACACAGAACTTAAATACCATGTTCCAGAAATTATGTATGAATTTATCTAAAAATATTAAATACAGAGATTAAATGAAGAAAACATGGAATAGAATTTATCCTGAACTCCTAAGTAACATATTCTATAGAGCCAAGCACATCCATTCTTGGAAAATGAGGTTTTATAATAGGATTACAAAGTTTATATCATTCTTCTTAAAGAATTCTTCATCTTCATTGAAAAAGCAATACTTGATCAATGTCTTTGAAAAACAAACTTACCAAACAATTAGGCACTTAAAAACTTAATAAATAATAAACAAATGTCATAACTTAGCATTTATATCTTATATAGGACAAATAAGATGATTGTGGCAAAACAACAACAAAACAATTCATTGATTGGGATTAGGTGGGGTGGTTAAAAAAAAAACATAAGACTAAGAAGGTAGAAAGAGAGAACAAAAGAATGTACAGGGGAGAAAATAGGATCAAAGGAAATAAAGAGTTGGTAATCATAACTGTTATTGTGGATGGGATGAAGTCTCCCATAAAATGAAAGAAAATAGCAGAGTAAATTAAAAAAAACAGAATCCTGGAATATGTTGTTTACAAGAAATACACAGAGAAATATACAGAGTAAAGGGAAAAGGCTGGAACAGAATTTATTATGCTTCAGCTGAAGTAAAAATTCTAATCTCAAATAAAACAAAAGTAAAAATACATCTTATTAAAAGAGAAAAAAGGGAAACTACATCCTGATAAAGGGTACCACAAATAATAAAGAAGTAATGATCCTAATTGTGTGTGTACCAAGTGATAGAGGAGGCAAATTCCTAAGAAGATTTTAAGCCTAGTTACAGGAAGAAATAAGGGAAAAAAAATATTCTACTGCAGGACCGCAATCTTCCCCTAACAGAATCAGACAAATCTAACCACAAAATAAACAAAAAAGAAACTAGGGAGAATAATAAGATCCTAGAAAGCCCGATATGATAGATCTCTAGAGAAAACTGAACAGGGACAGAAAGAAATACACTTTTCTTTTTCAGCACTACATGACACCTACAAAAAAAAAATTGACCATTAGGGCATAAAAACCTCACCATCAAATGCAAAAAGGCAGAAATAGTAAATGTTTCCTTTTTAGACCACAATTCAATGAAAATTGTATTCAATAAAGGGCCAGTTAAAGATAGGCTAAAGACCAACTGTAAATTAAATGATGTAATTCTAAAAAATGAGTGGGTCAAAACAACAAATCACTGCAACAATCCACAATTTCATCCAAGAAAATTACAATAATGAGACCCCATACCAAACCTATGGGATGCAGCCAAAGCAGTTCTTAGGGAAAATTTTATATCTCTAAATAGCTACATAAATAAAATAGAGAAAGAGGAGATCAATGAATTAGGCATGCAACTAAAAAAAAGTTAGAAAAAGAACAAACTAAAAACCTTCAATTAAATTATAAATTAGAAATTTTGAAACTCAAAGGAGAGATTAATAAAATAAAAACTAAGTAAATTGAACCAATAAGTAAAACTAAGAGTTGGTTTTATGAAAAAAAAAACTATCAAAATAGTTAAACCTTTGGTTAATTTAATCAGAAAAAAAATGAAAGAAAAAAACAAATCACCAGTATCAAAAATGAAAGAGGGGGACTTACTACCAATGAAAAAGAAATTAAAGAAATAATTAGGAAATATTTTGCCCAACTTTAACAATCTAACCAAAATGGATGAATATTTACAAAAATATGATTTTCTCAGAATAACCGAAGAAGAAATAAATTACTTAAATAGTCCTATTTTAGAAAAAGAAATTGAACAAGTCAACAATGAACTCCCTAAGAAAAAAGTCTCCAGAGCTCTATCAATTCACAAGTGAGTCCTACCAAACATTTAAAGAACAATTAATTCAAACTATGTATTTGATTTGGAAATTATTTGGAAAAATAGATTAAAGAAGGAGTACTGTCAAATTCCTTCTATGACACAAATATGGCATTGATTCTTAAACCAGGAAGGACCAAAACAAAGAAAGAAAATTACAGACCAATCTCCCTCATGAATATTGTTGCAAAAATTTTAAATAAAATATTAGCAAAGATTACAACTTATCAAAGGATAATACACTATGACAATGTAGGATTCATATCAGGAATGCAAGACTGGTTCAATATCAGGAAAACTATTACCATCATCAACCATATCAATAACAAAACCAACAGAAATCATATTATAATCACAATAGATGCAGAAAAAACTTTTGACAAAACACAGCACTAATTCCTTTTAAAAACACTAGAGAGAACAGGGATAAAGGGAACATTCCTTAAAATAATAAGCAATATCTATCTAAAACCTACAGTAAGCAATATTTGTACTAGAAAGAAGCTATACACATTTCCAATAAGATCATGAGTGAAACAAGGATGTCCATTGTCACCACTATTATTCAACATTGTATTAGAAATTTTGGCTTTAGCAACAAGAAAAGAAAAAGAAATTAAAGGAATTAGAATAGGCAATGAGCAAATAAATCCATCAGTCTTTGCAGATGATATGAAGATATAGTTAAAGAATACTAGAAAATCATCCAAAAATCTATTGGCAACAATTCAAAGTTTTAGCAAAATAAAATAACTCCCCAAAAAAGCAATGAAAGCAAGTTTAAAAAGTTCATATCTTTGATAATAACAAATTGTTATTAATAGTAATATATAAATATGTAAATTTGAAATATGACTTTAAAAGTTTATTCAATATATTTGTTAAATGGGACTTCCGGTTAAGATGGCGGAGAGGAGGCACATAGCTTTTTTCTCTCACTATTCATTTCATTACAAGCCTCTGAATTGATGCTTGACTGAAAAAAACCCCCACAAATAGTTACCAAGAGAAGCCATCCCTGAGATTCGCCAAGAAAGGTCTGTTTTTGCGCCAGGGCTGGGACAGTTTTGGATCGGGCACAGGGTGCGGGCAGGCAACTGAGAGCACGGAAGGCAGCTCACAGCCGAGCAGACTGGAGAGGGGGTGGGGTGTGATCGCAGCCGTCTCTGCGGAGAGAGCTTTGTTACAGGTTTGGATACTTTGCTTCGGCAGCAAGCCAGCAGCCCAGCAGAGAAGCTAAAAACACCAGGGTGAAGAATACAACCCCAAACAGCTGGAGTCTCTCGGGACCTGGCCACCCCCTTCTCTCCCCCCGCCCCGCCCCCGCTACAGTGACTCAACACGCTCTGGGATCTCAGAGCACAGGCGCAGCACAGTAGGGCTAGTGCCTCGGTGCTGCCCCCGCAGTCTGTAGAGGAAGCTCGGTAACACCACCCAGCCCCTCCCCCCAAAAAGCAGACTCCAAATTAGGGGTGATTTCTTTTTCTCTTTTTGCTAGTTTGTCTTTGATTCTTTGACATAATGAGCAAAAAACTGAAGAGGACTTTAACCCTTGACAGCTTCTATACAGAAAGAAAGCAGACTCCAAATCCTGAGGAGGCTAAAAACAGACAATCCCCAGGTGAATCCCCAAAGGAGGAGATCATCTGTTCCTCAGCACAGATGAACCTCATAGAAGTAATTAAAAAGTCTCTCACAAGGGAGAAGAAAAATGGGAAAAGGAGAGGGAGGCTTGGCAAGAGAGTCTGGAGAAGCCATCCCACTCAGTTAAAGAGAGACTGGATAAAGAAATAAAATCCTTGACAAATAGGATTAGTGAACTGGAAACAGAAAACAGCTCTCTAAAAAACAAAATTGGCAAAATGGAAAAAAAATTCCACAGAACAAAAGAACTCAATGGGACAATTAGAAAAAGACTTTAAAAGAGTGAGTGAAGAAAACACTTCATTAAAAATCAGAATCGAACAATTGGAATTGAATGACTCGAGGAGACAAGAAGAATCAGTCAGGCAAATCCAAAAAAATCAAACAATGGAAAAGAATGTGAAATACCTTCTGGGGAAGACAACAGACCTGGAAAACGGATCCAGGAGAGACAATCTGAGAATCATTAGACTCCCAGAAAAGCATGATGAAAAAAAGAGCCTGGACACTATTTTCCAGGAAATTATCAAAGAGAACTGCCCAGAAGTCATAGGAACAGAGGATAAAATAGACATTGAAAGACTTCATCGATCACCCACTGAAAGGGATCCTAAAATCAAAACCCCAAGGAATATAGTGGCCAAATGCCAGAACCCTCAGATGAAGGAAAAAATATTGCAAGCAGCTAAAAAAACCCAATTCAAGTATCAAGGAGCCACAATAAGGATCACCCAGAATCTGGCAGCATCCACATTAAAGGATCGAAGGGCCTGGAATATGATATTCCGAAAGGCTAAAGAACTTGGTATGCAACCAAAAATAACTTACCCAGCTAGAATGAGCATCTTTTTCCAGGGAAGAAGATGGACATTCAACAAAGTAAGTGAATTTCACCTATTTTTGATGACAAAGCCAGAACTTAACAAAAAGTTTGATCTACAAATGTAGAACTCAAGAGAAATCTAAAAAGGTAAAGATTAATCTTGGGAACTATATTTCTGATATAAAGAGGTATAAAGAATACATGTATACCTTGTTCTAGAAATTGATGTGGAAAGGACATTGCACCAGAAAAAGGGTAAAGTGAGGGTAGTACATTTCATGAAGAGGCAAAGGAAACCTATTATATCTGAGAGAAAGAATGGAGGGGGATGAATATAGTGGGTATCTTACTGCCTTCAGAATTGGCTTTAAGAGAAAAAATTTAGACATATTTAATTTATGGTGAAACTTCTCCCAACTCATTGAGAAGTGAGAAGGGAAAAGTGAAAAGGGAAGGGATAAGCTAAGCAGAAGGGAATATGGAAACAGGGAGGGAAAGGGGTAAGATAAGGGGAGGAAATCTAAGGTGGGGGTACTAAAAAGGGAGGGGTGTGAGAAGCAAGTGGTGCTCACAAGCTTAATACTGGGAAGGGGGGTAAAGGGGGAAAGAAGAGAGAAAAGCATAAACAGTGGTTAACAAGATGGCAAGTAACACAGAATTGGTCATTTTAACCATAAATGTGAATGGGGTAAACTCCCCCATAAAGAGGAAGCGGTTAGCCAAATGGATTAAAAGCCAGAATCTTACAATATGTTGTTTACACGAAACACACCTGAAGCAGGGAGATACATGCAGGTTAAAGATAAAAGGTTGGAGCAAAATCTACTATGCTTCAGGTGAAGTCAAAAAAGCAGGGGTAGTCATCCTGATCTCAGATCAAGCTAAAGCAAAAATTGATCTAATTAAAGATAAGGAAGGGCATTATATCTTGCTAAAGGGTAGCATGGATAATGAAGCAATATCACTATTAAATATATATGCGCCAAGTGGTGTAGCATCTAATTTCTTAAAAGAAAAATTAAGAGAGCTGCAAGAAGAAATAGATCACAAACTTGCACTCTCAGAATTAGATAAATCAAACAACAAAATAAATAAGAAAGAAGTCAAAGAGGTAAATAGAATATTTGAAAAGTTAAATATGATAGATCTCTGGAGAAAACAAAATGGAGACAGAAAGGAATACACTTTCTTTTCAGCAGTTCATGGAATCTACACAAAAATTGACCATATATTAGGACATAAAAACCTCAAACTCAAATGCATTATTATTAATGCATTATTATGCATTATTATTAATGCATCCTTTTTAGACCACCATGCAATGAAAATTACATTCAACAAAAAGGGGAAAGTAGACCAAAAAATAAGTGGAAACTAAATAATCTCATACTAAAGAATGATTGGGTGAAACAGTAAATCATAGACATAATTAATAACTTCACCTAAGAAAATGACAATAATGAGACATCATACCAAAATGTATGGGATGCAGCCAAAACGGTAATAAGGGGAAATTTCATATCTCTAGAGACATACTTGCATAAAATAGAGAAAGAAAAGGTCAATGAATTGGGCTTGCAACTAAAAATGCTAGAAAACGAACAAATTTAAAACCCCCAGTCAAACACTAAACTTGAAATTCTAAAAATAAAAGGAGAGATCGGTAAAATTGAAAATAAAAAACTATTGAATTAATTAATAAAACTAAGAATTGATTCTATGAAAAAACCAACAAAATAGACAAACCCTTTGTAAATCTAATATAAAAAAGAAAAGAGGAAAATCAAATTGTTAGTCTTAAAAATGAAAAGGGAGAACTCACCACTAACAAAAACAAAATTAGACCGATAGTTAGGACCAACTTTATGCCAATAAATTCAACAATTTAAATGAAATGGAAGAATACCTTCAAAAATATAGCTTGCCCAAACTAACAGAGGAAGATGTAAATATCCTAAACAGTCCCATCTCAGAAAAAGAAATAGAACAAGCTATTCAGCAACTCCCTAAGAAAAAATCCCCAGGACAAAATGGAGTTACATGTGAATTCTACCAAACATTTAAAGAACAATTAATTGCAATGCTATATAAACTATTTGAAAAAAAAATAGGGATTGAAGGAGTCCTACCAAACTCCTTTTATGACACAGACATGGTACTGATACCTAAACCAGGTAGGCTGAAAACAGAGAAAGAAAATTATAGACCAATCTCCCTAATTAATATTGATGCTAATATCTTAAATAAAATATTAGCAAAAAGATTACAGAAAATAATCCCCAGGATAATACACTATGACCAAGTAGGTTTTATAGCAGGAATGCAGGGCTGGTTCAATATTAGGAAAACTATTAGCATAATTGACTATATCAATAACCAAACAAACAAAAACCATATGATCATCTCAATAGATGCAGAAAAAGCATTTGATAAAATCCAACATCCATTCCTAATAAAAACACTTGAGAGCATAGGAATAAATGGACTTTTCCTTAAAATAGTCAGGAGCATATATTTAAAACCATCAGTAAGCATCATATGCAATGGGGAAAAACTGGAACCTTTCCCAGTAAGATCTGGAATGAAGCAAGGTTGCCCACTATCACCATTATTATTTAATATCGTATTAGAAACACTAGCCTCGGCAATAAGAGTCGAGAAAGAGATTAAAGGAATTAGAGTAGGCAATGAGGAAACCAAACTATCACTCTTTGCAGATGATATGATGGTATACCTAGAGAACCCCAGAGATTCTACTAAAAAGCTATTAGAAATAATTCATAATTTTAGCAAAGTAGCAGGATACAAAATAAATCCCTATAAATCCTCAGCATTTTTATACACCACCACCAAAATCCAAGAGTAAGAGATATAAAGAGAAATTCCATTCAGAATAACTGTTGATAGCATAAAATATTTGGGAATCTATATACCAAAGGAAAGTCAGGAATTATATGAGCAAAATTACAAAAAAAAAAACTCTCCACACAAATAAAGTCAGACTTAAATAATTGGAAAAATATTAAATGCTCTTGGATAGGCCGAGCGAATATAATAAATATGACAAGACTCCCTAAACTAATCTATTTATTTAGTGCTATATCAATCAGACTTTCAAGAAAAAATAACAACAAAATTCATATGGAACAATCAAAAGTCGAGAATCTCAAGGGAATTAATGAAAAAAAAAATCAAATTAAGGTGGCCTATCTGTACCTGATCTAAAATTATATTATAAAGCAGCAGTCACCAAAACCATTTGGTATTGGCTAAGAAATAGATTAGTTGATCAGTGGAAAAGTTTAGGTTCACAAGACAGAATAGTCAACTATAGCTATTTAGTGTTTGACAAACCCAAAGATCCTAACTTTTGGGATAAGAATTCATTATGCGATAAAAACTGCTGGGATAACTGGAAATTAGTATGGCAGAAATTAGGCATGGACCCACACTTAACACCATATACCAAGATAAGATCGAAATGGGTCCATGACTTAGGCATAAAGAATGAGATTATAAATAAATTGGAGGAATATAGCATAGTTTATCTCTCAGACTTGTGGAGGAGAAAGAAATTTGTGACCAAAGATGAACTAGAGACTATTACCGATCACAAAATAGAAAATTTTGATTATATCAAATTAAAAAGCCTTTGTGCAAACAAAACTAATACAAACAAGATTAGAAGGGAAGCAACAAACTGAGAAAACATCTTCACAGTTAAAGGTTCTGATAAAGGCCTCATTTCCAGAATATAGAGAGAATTGACTCTAATTTATAAGAAATCAAGCCATTCTCCAAGTGATAAATGGTCAAAGGATATGAACAGATAATTTTCAAATGATGAAATTGAAACTATTACCACTCATATGAAAGAGTGTTCCAAATCACTATTGATCAGAGAAATGCAAATTAAGACAACTCTGAGATACCACTACACACCTGTCAGATTGGCTAAGATGACAGGAAAAAATAATGATGAATGCTGGAGGGGATGCGGGAAAACTGGGACACTGATGCATTGTTGGTGGAGTTGTGAATGAATCCAACCATTCTGGAGAGCAATCTGGATTTATGCCCCCAAAGTTATCAAACTGTGCATACCCTTTGATCCAGCAGTGTTACTTCTGGGCTTATATCCCAAAGAAATACTAAAGAAGGGAAAGGGATCTGTATGTGCCAAAATATTTGTGCCAGTCCTGTTTGTAGTGGCTAGAAAGTGGAAATTGAATGGATGCCCTTCAATTGGAGAATGGTTGGGTAAATTGTGGTATATGAATGTTATGGAATATTATTGTTCTGTAAGAAATGACCATCAGGATGAATACAGAGAGGCTTAGAGAGACTTACATGAACTGATACTAAGGGAAATGAGCAGAGCCAAGAGATCATTATGTACTTCAGCAACGATATTGTATGAAGATATATTCTGATGGAAGTGGATTTCTTTGACAAAGAGATCTAACTCAATTTCAATTGATTAATGATGGACAGAAGCAGCTACACTTAAAGAAAGAACACTGGGAAATGAATATAAACTATTTGCATTTTTGTTTTCTTCCCAGGTTATTTTTACCTTCTGAATCCAATTCTCCTGTGCAACAAGAGAACTGTTTGGTTCACTGCTTGTCATCTAAGGGAGGGGGTGGAGGGAGGAAGGGGAAAATCAGAACAGAAGTGAGTGCAAGGGATAATGTTGTAAAAAATTACCCTGGCATGGGTTCTGTCAATAAAAAGTTATTATATAAAAAAAGAATTATTACATTCTAGATTGATCCCTCTCCCCATTTTTCATGTTGCTAAATTTATATCCCCAGTACACAGGAATATTATGTATCATTTTATGTTAAAGTTATTTATATTTTGGGGATTTGTCTTCCACTTAGTCTCTATTATCTACCTCAGTGTTAACAGTATTCTGAGGATAGTAAATGCTTCATAAATTGTTAAAATAAAAGTAGAAAGACATAATGAAGCATCTTTTTCTCTTTTTGTCCCCCTACCCAACTCGTTATACATATAGAATATTGTTACAGAAGATAATTCTAGCTCTTTGGAAAAGGCTAGACTTTCCTAGGGAAGATTTGGATTCACTTGAAGTATAAGACAGTCTATTTCCCTGAGAATGAAATTAACCCCTTCACTATATGAAATGTACTATTAACCATGCTGAATGTAATAACTTTCCCCTTCTGAAAAGATCAGAGTTAACATTTCATATTTTCAAAATTATTAAAATTATCTCCATAAGTTTACAACTCCAGATGCTTATCAAAACAGTCAAATCCATCTTTTTCACAGTTGGTAAATGAATCAAAGGTAACAAAATGTAATTATTGTTCAAACTAATAGATTTTTGTACCATGAAAAGTATCTCCCAGAGTAGTAATTCACAACTATCAGTCTTTTATTCTGACAAAGACATTGTGTCTCTAAATTTCATTGCAGCCAGTCGTTAGTGGAAAACGAACGTAATCATTTAATGTTCATACAGGGTAAATACAAACACTGAGTGAGGTAAAGCAAGAGAGCAGAAAGTAAGCAACAGAACAGAGTCAAAAAGAAAGAAAAAATGGGAGTTCAGATCAGAAATTAGGAAGTAGGAGGCTAAGGAGAATAAAAGGCCACAAAATCAGAATCAATGTATTTCTCAGGCAAAATCCTTATGGTATAAAGGAGGACTTCATTCCTTATAATCAGAAAGACTAGGTTATGAAAAAATTGGTTAGCATACAGAAAACATGAGTAAAAAAGCACAGAAACTTCTGGAAATTAAATTCCGGAATAATGCTGAGCTTATGTAACATGAGCAACAAATACATCAATGTTGGTTCATTGATTGATTCATCTATATATTAGTATGAAAAAATGTTATATTGTCTTTTTAAATTTCATCTAGCTATGGAAAGACCATTAAAAGAAAAGGCATTTTGATAATGAACAACAAAATGGAATTATGAATATAATTTATTCTTATATCCACAGTATCTCACAGAATTGAATGAAATCTTTTCCCTCATAATATCAGAGTCAACATGTCATACATTCATAATAAAATATCTCTGTATATTTACAACAATTTTTGAATTATGCCAACATAGGGAGTTTCCAATGTGGGAATTTCCTCTAAAATGCAGATGGATTTTCTCTGTGATTTAGTTCTAAGTATTTTCTGAGACACATAGATAATAAATGACTTTATTAATATCACATAGTAAGTTTCAGAGGTAATATCTGAAATTTTTTCTTTCTGACTACAAGTTTAACACTTTATGTATTGTTCCAAAAGTATTAAACATAGGGCAATAAGGCAATACACATTTATTGAATGCATTCCAGGTCAGTAAGGCAGATCAGAATGGAATATGACATTGAATGCCCTTGATTAACCATGATCACTAATAGAATGCTGGGAATATGGTAGATGTGTGTGCATAGGGCTAAGAGAATGCAAAAGCAACATAAAGGCATTTTTTTTTTTAATCCACAAAGCACAGATGTTGTTTTCTGATGAGTGGATGCCAAACTTATGAGCTTTGTGTGTCAAGCTATAGTGATATACAAGTAAAAATAAAAAAGAAACAAAAAAAATCCACATCAAACTTATTGAAGCTGTAATTTTCAGCTAAAAGAAAATAAAATAATTTCCTTAATGTGTAATATACTTTGTCTTCCCAAATATTCATTAATATCCTTTCTAAGTAAGGGTATTTAATCATTCTGAGACATAAATTTTTGGAAATAGGTTTTTCAGTAGGGACAGTATATAGATTAATAAAGGTTTCCAGAATGAAGTTATTCCACAGATATTTTATAAATCTATCTGTTCATTTGAATTTATTGATTCAACAAATTTTTAAATACTGAGATACTAACATTTTATTTACTGGAACAAAGAGAAATGCAAGTAAGACATGATCCTTGCCCTCATGGGGCTTATCATTTGGTAAAAGTGCTAGAACCAAAACATAAATATAATTAAAATTAGAACACGGTTCCTGCTGAAGAGGAATGAGTTATCAAGATAGTATTAGTGAAGATCATTAGAGCTGGAACTTGAAAGATGAACAAAGTATATAAATATAAATAAAGAAGACATTCAAAGTATAGGAATTAAGAAAAAAATAACCAGAAGAAAACTAGAGAAAAGAAAGAATATATAAGAAAAATAGGAAACAAGAACACCAGCCCTGAAGTCAGGAAAACCTGAGTTCAAATCTGACCTTAGACACTTAACACTATCTAGCTGTATGACCCTGGGCAAGAGACTTAACCCCAATTGCCTCTGGGGAAAAAAAGGGGAAAAAAGGAAACATATAACAAAAATATCAGAAGAAGGAAATAATGGGATATACATGGGATATATAATTAAATAGCATTATTTGAAGTGAAGCTAGAAAAGCAAAAAAAAAAAAGATATATTTTGAAAGATCTGAAGTAGTAGCTATGCCATTTTCATTGAGTTATACAAGAAGTAATTGAATGTTTTCTAGCCTTTAAAATGACAGAATCAAAAAAGAACAATTAGAACAATGAAACAATTCATCTGGAGCAGAGTTTGGGATAGATTGAAACAGAGAAACCACTTAAGAGGTAAATGTCTCCTATATTCAAGACATTCTGTAAATTGCTGTACATAAAAGGAGAAATATAAAGTATTGCTTAGGGAAATTACTATAATAAAGAGAAGTGATAAGGGCTAAAATCAGAGAATGTATGAGGAGTAGAGTCAAGATAGCAAAGTAAAGATGAAGACTCATGACTTCTCTCCAAACCCTTCCAAATTTATTTAAATAATGACTCTAAATAAATTTTAATTTCAGAACACACAAAAAGATGAAGTGAACATTTTCCAGCCAATGACAACTTAGAAGGCCAGTTGGGAAGATCTATGGCATTAGGTGAGAGTCTAGCAGAGAGTCCTCACCAACATAGTCCCAGCCCTGATCCCAGCACTAGGAAAGCCAGAAGGGATCTAAAAACCCCTGCATAAATCGCAGTACTCTCATCCAGAATATCCAAAGACAACATGAAAAGTCAGCAGGAAAATATGTCAGTACGGTGAGAGGGGCTTGGAAACCAGCAGACCAGGAGTGAGAGTGGTGGTGGTAATAGCTTCAACTTCTAGAGGCCTCAGCTTTATTGGAGCTGAGGAAGGACTCAGTTGCTTTAGCACACTAGAATTGGCAGCCAAGTGGAGTAGGGGGACTTCTCAGATTTCCAGAGCAAAAAAGAGTACTCTTGTGATCAGGTCCCTAGAAGCTTCTCTGAAAAAAAACTTTGCAGAACTTGAAGCTTGGGACAATGCACTCTCCACCTTGGAAATGAAGTTCTACTTTAACAAAAAGTTACAAGCTGAGTAATCGGCTGCAAAAATGAGTTAACAACAGAAAAAAACAAGATTCTGACCATAGAAAGTTACTATGGTGATAAGGAAGTTCAAAACACACACTCAGAATAAAATAGCAAAGTCAAAACTCCTACAGTTAAAGCATCCAAGAAAAATAAGAATTGGGCAAAGGTATTTTGAAAATTAAGCAAGAAAGATAGAGGGAAAATTGGGAAGAGAATTAAAAGTAGTGCAAAAGAAAATGCAAAAAAAGTTAATGAAGAGAAGAATGCATCAAAAAGCAAAATTAACCAAATTGGAAAGGAGGTACAAAAGATAACTGCGGGAAATAATTCCTGAAAATTAGAATTTGGCAAGTAGAAGTTAACAACTTTTTGAGAAACCAAGAAACAACTAACAAAATCAAAAGAATGAAAAAATAAAACAATGAAATATCTCATTTGAAAAACAATTGAACTGAAAAAATACATTCAGGATAAATAATTTTAAAATTATTAATCTACATGAAAACCATAATAAAAAAGATCCTAAACATCATCTTTCAAGAAATTACCAAGAAAAACTGCCGTGATATTCTAAAATCAGAGAGTAAAATAGAAATTTTAAAAATCTATCAATCACTTCCTGAAAGAGATCCCAAGCTCAAAATTCCCAGGACTATTATAGCCAAATTCAAGGAAAAATAATGCAAATATCCAGAAAGAAACAATGGAAGTATAGTGGAGCCACAGTCAGAATAACATAAGATTTATCAGCTTCTACATTAAAGGACTGGAAGGCTTGGAATATGATATTGAGAGAGCCAGAAACCTAGCATTACACACAAGAATCACTTACCCAGAAAAACTGGGTAAAATCCTTCAGGGGAAAAGGTAGAAATTTAATAAAATAGAATCTTTTTCAAGCATTCATTTTGAAAAGACCAGAACTGGTTAGAAAATATGATTTTAAAATTCAAAATTCAGGAGAAGCATTAGAAGGTAATCAGGAAAGAGATAATATAAGAGACATAAGATTTATCTGTTTACATTCCTACATGGGAAGATGATACTTGTAACTCATAGGAACTTTCTCATTATCTTGATAGTTAGGTGGAGCATATATAGGAAGACGGTACAGGTATGAGTTGAATTTGAAGAGAAAACATGTTAAAAAAATAAAAGTAAGACACACTTGTCAGACTGTCTAGAATGATAGAGAAAAATAATGCGGAATGTTGGAGGGGATGTGGGAAAACAGCAACACAAATACATTGTTGGTGGAATTGTGAATACATCCAACCATTGTGGAGAGCAATTTGGAACTATACTCAAAAAGTTATCAAACTGTGTGTACCCTTTGACCCAGCAGCGTTACTACTGGGCTTATATCCCAAAGAGATCTTAAAGAAGGGAAAGGGACCTGCATGTGCAAAAATGTTTGTGGCAGCTCTCTTTGTAGTGGCCAAAAACTGGAAACTGAGTAGATGCCCATCAATTGGAAAATGGCTGAATAAATTGTGGTATATGAATATTATGGAATATTATTATTCGGTAAGAAATGACCAACAGGACAATTCAGAGGGCCTGGAGAGACTTACACGAACTGATGCTGAGTGAAATGAGCAGGACCAGGAGATCATTATATACTTCAAGAACAATACTATATGATGATCAATTCTGATGGACCTGGCCATCTTCAGCAATAAGATAAACCAACTCAATTCTAATGGAGCAGTAATGAACTGAACCAGCTACACCCAGCGAAAGAATTCTGGGAGATTACTAAAAACCATTTCATAGAATTCCCAATCCCTATATTTTTGCCTTCCTGCATTTTTGATTTCCTTCACAGGCTAACTACAATATTTTGGAGTCCGATTCTTTTTGTGTAGCAAAATAATGGTTTGGACATGTATACTTATTTTGTATTTAATTTATACTCTAATATATTTAACATGTATTGGTCATCCTGCCATCTAGGGGAGGGAGTAGGGGGAAGGAGGAGAAAAATTGGAACAAAAGGTTTGACAATTGTCAATGCTGTATAATTACCCATGCATATAACTTGTAAATAAAAAGCTATTAAAAATAAAATAAAATTTTCTGATTTAAAAAGTTTATAATTAAGGTAAACAATCCCATTTCTTTTATCACAATAAAAGCTTTAAAATTAAAAAAATAAAAGTAAGGAATGAAGAAGAGTGTGTGGGAAGAAATGGAAAGGGAGATGTAGAATGGTGTAAATTATCTGCCATAAAAGGAGGCAAGAAAAGTGTTTTGCAGTGGAGGGGAAGTGGGGAAGAGAGAGGGAGTGAGTGACCCTTACTCTCATCAGAATTGCTCAAAGAAGAAATGACATACAAATAAAGAAATCTCTTTTACCCTGCAGAAAAGCAGGAGGGGAAGGGAATACAAGAAAGTGGAAGGTTGTTAGAAGAGAGAGTATATTGGGGAGGAGGTGGTAAGTGGTAAAACACTTTTGAGGAGGAAAAGGGTGAAAGAAGAGAAAGAAAAGAATAAACTGGAAAGATGCAGTTAGCAAGAGTAACTAGGAAAAGAATTTTGAAGCAAGTTTCTCTGTTGGAGATCTCTGTTCTCTGTTGGAGAACTGTGCCCAAGGAATATAAAACCATTCATGTCCTTTGATCTAACAACACCACTACTAGGAATGAAACCCCAAAAGAGATTTTTTAAACAGAAAAAGGATCAATAAAAATAGTTATAGCTGTTCTTTTCTCAGGCCAAGGAATTGGAAATTGAGGAAGTCCAGAATTGGGAATGGCTGAATAAATTGTGGTATGTGATTATGATGGAATATTATTGTTCTATAGGAAATGATAAACAGAATGCTTTCAGAAAAACCTGGAAAGTCAGGCAACTGACTTAAGCAAAATGAACTTAAGCAAAATGAAATGTACTGTGTACAAATTAATAGCAAGTTTGGGGGATGATCTGTTGTGAATGGCTTTTCTTTTCTCAGCAAAAAATGATCCAAAACTACTCTGATGAATTTATGATGAAAAATACTATCCATACTAAGAGAAAGAAATTATTGTATCTGACTAGATATTGAAGCATTTTCTCTTTTTAACTTTATTTTCTAGAGATTTTTTTGGGGGGAGGAGGCGAGCCATAATTTCTTTCACAACATGACTTCTATGGACATAGATTCACATATGCCTTCTTAATTGGAGAAAATCTCAAAATAACATTTAAAACAAATGTTAAAAATTTTAAATACAACTGGGGGAAATAAAATATTAAATATATATGTGTGTATATATATATTTATATTACATATAAATTTTACATTTATTTATATACTTATTTTACAGGTTTATTTACCTGTTATAATTTTATATTGCACATAAAATTAGAGGGTGCAATATATACAGGAGAGGACAGAAGCAGAGATACTCTGTAACAGAATTGACAAAATTAAGAATATAGAATGGAAAAATGTACTGCATTAGGAATCAGAGGACTTGGATTCAAATCATGATTTTGCCACCTTGTCAGCATACAGCTTTCTGTATAACTTTGTGCAAGCATTTTAATCTTCCTAGGCTTCAGTTTTCTCATCTGTAAAAAATCAAGGGTTGGAATTATGGAGAGCAATGTGTAACTATGCCCAAAGGGATACCAAACTGTGCATACCCTTTGATCCAGCAGTGTCTCTACTGGGTTTATATCCCAAAGATATCATAAAGGAGGGGAAGGGACCCACATGTGCAAAAATGTTTGTGGCAGCCCTCATTGTAATGACCAGAAACTGGAAACTGAGTGGATGGCCATCAATTGGAGAATGACTGAGTAAGTTATGGCACATGAATATTATGGAATATTATTGTTCTGTAAGAAACAACCAGCATGATGATTTCAGAAAGGTCTGGAGAGACTTACGTGAACTGGTGCTAAGAGACATGAGCAGAACTAGGAGATCATTGTACATGTCAAGAACAAGATTTTATGATGATCAATTCTGATAGACATGTCTCTTCAACAATGAGATGATTCAGGCCAGTTCCAATGAACTCGTGATGAAGAGAGTCACCTATACCCAGTGAGAGGACTGTGATGACTGAGTGTGGACCACAACATAACATTCTCACTCTTTTTGTTGTCTTTGCTTGCATTTTGTTTTCTTTCTCATTTTTTTCTTCCTTTTTGATCTGATTTTTCTTGCACAGCATGATATTTGTGGAAATATGTTTAGAAGAATTGCACATGTTTAACATATATTAGATTACTTGCTGTTAAGGGGAGGGAGTGGAAGGAAGGAAGGGACAAATTTAGAACACAAGATTTTGTAAGGGTAAATGTTGAAAATTGTCCATGTATATACATATTGAAAACAAAAAGCCTTAATTAAAAAAAAATAAGGGGTTGGGCATGATTACTTTCTAAGGTTCTATAGTATTAAATCTATGGTCATATGGTATACAGGTGGAATGAATGAGAAGATAAAATCAAAGATTGTTCTGAAGTTATGAGCGTGAAGGATTAGGTGACTGGCCAGGAAGAAGTTCAGGTTTCTGAAATAAGAAATAAATAATTTTAAAAGATTAGCTCAGTTGCTTTTTAGCTTGGCAGTATTGAATTATTGCTCTTTGCTAAATATTCTTTCTTACCTTATTATCAATTAGGTTGAAGAGTAATTATGCCTTCTTACTATGTCACTGGTGAAAGTGATGGATTGGTTATTTTTATAAGCATTTAAACTCACAAAAATCACTTGATAATTAAGAAAACATTCCATCTTAAATAGATCTCTTAGGTACTTTACCCAAAGAATCACAGAATCTTAGAACTGAAAGATTTAAAGGGTCATTGAGTTCAAAGACCTCTTTGTACAGAGAAGAAAATGGGGAATAGTTGAATTTGTCCAAAGTAACAGAGATAATTGGTGGATTAGCTGCAACTAGAATTATACTTCTTGACTTCAAGGCTAAAGTTCTCTCGATTGTATTTGATTGTTCCTACTATACTCTATGATAATGCTAGCTTCTTTGAAATTTAAAGCAATTCCTTTTTAAATAAGATGTTCTACTTTTACATTTTGATGTTAAGTATTTTTAGTAATTGCAAATGCACTGAACAGTCTTCATAAAAATTCTATTCTGATTCCTAGCCCTACATTCTTGGTGGCTAAGTGGGCTCAATACAAACTACCTATCAGTCTGAATCATGACAAATAGTTTTCTACTTCAAGCTTAGGAAGGGAATATATGTCTGTCATTTAAAGTTATGCCTTCATAAGTCCAAAGAGGCTCATCATCAAAGTGGTGACTAGCAAGTGATGATTGGAGGGCAGAAAAGGTAAATGTAAGTATTGCACTGAAAGTCATGAAGTCGTTTGTTAATGTATGGAAGAGCTGACCATTTTGTCAGTAGAGGGAATAGCCAAAAAAGAAAGAAAGAAAGAAAGAAAGAAAGAAAGAAAGAAAGAAAGAAAGAAAGAAAGAAAGAAAGAAAGAAAAAGAAAAGAAAAGAAAGTATTCCTTTTCTTTAATCAATAAAACCCTGAATAATTAAATTTACTATTCTATTTAAGTAATTTCTATCCACGAAAAATCTGTTTTCTGCTTGTGTAAAATCCCATATACTTATACTAGAATTCCAGAACTTAGAATAACAGTCTAATTGAATGGACTTTCTGTTTATACAAATGTTCTGCTTTATTTGTATCAAAGTAAACTGATGACTGGCCCTAGAACATCTGACTAGAATGCAACTGAGATTGATTAGAGAGGTGTTGGCCTTCATCCTTGGAATTCAACTGACTAGACAAGGTCTTGTAAGTGGCACATAGGGAAATATCATCTAAACCTTAGCTGAATCTAAGGTTCTTATGCATGGCATTTATATGCTAACTGGTCTACTTTAATATGACACATAGAGATTTTTTTCAAGGAGTGGTAAAGAGAAAGTCAGAAAATATATGTCTGTTACTTATCAGAAATGACATATATGTGATGAATGCATCTGTCATCTTAGGACTTCCAGAGATGTACTAAGCCTAAAAGCTAAATTAAAACCAGCTGTATGCTTGGCACCAGTTGGGTTGATTTTTATGGAAATTTCACAGTTGCTAAAATTAAGATGCTTGCCAGGTCATAAATGAAAATTTAGTTTGATTATGTAATTCTGCTAATACTATATCATCTGATATAATTTTGAGCTAGAAAATGTACTGACAAAATCATATTTTTTCCTAAAGCAGTACATACCTATTATTGTGAAATTGGCATCATTAAATAATTTTCTCAAGTTCTCAACCTTTATTACAACATCTCCACTAAAATGCTGTATTCATGTTAAACATTGCAAACTCTAAGTGCTATGACTTTTTTCCAAGATAGGTAAGAAAACAATGTAGTGGGGATGATTCCAACCCATGTCTTTATTTCTCTGTGCCTCTGATTTTGCTCATTTGTGCTTACAAAATATGTCCGTTATATAAGTCATAATGACTGCAATGGAAAGTTTTCATGATCATTTCTGAACTTTTTTTTCTCCCTAAAGCAAAATACTGACTCTTTTACTGTATCTGTCAGGTTTGTTTGGACCCAGTTGTCTCCCTGAGCAATTTTGGTAAATTTCCAAGCTTCTACTTACAACACAGAAGTAAAAGATTTGTATTTTGTTGTTGTGCTGCTGCTGCTGCTGCTGCTGCTGCTGCTGCTATTGTTGTTGTTGTTGTTGTTGTTTGAGGGGCAATGTTTTGGTTTTTGCCCTGTTGTTCCATTTTACCCATAAGTCACAAGCATCAAAAAGGTGATTCCCAGAATTAAAAAAAAATGCCTCTTGTATTATCTGGGGCAAATCAGAAATATTAAAGAATTTTTAAAAGTCAAGATTTTGTGCATAAATTACTTTTTCAATAAAGGAATTTTTAATTTGTTGACACCCAAGCTCAAAGATAAATGTCAAGCTTATAAAACAATTTATTTTGATTAGGAGAATTGTCTGTCCCTGTCTCATCAGGAATGGAGAAATGTACATAAGCATAATATTCTACTAGCTCCCTACCATTTCCCTCTATAAATGATTAGTCAAAGATTTAAATCTTACCTATTCCTACTTAATACATAGTTTATTAGCTTCTGTTCCAGGTAGATGATAATGCTTTAAGTGTTACTTGAGGTTGATTCAAGTACAGAAAGTTTCCAGGCCTGTGTTTCCCTTCAGCAATAGGACAATCTGCAGTTGTTAGGAGAGCTGTCAATCTCTCCTTAATACATTCAAGTCCTTTGGAGAAAAGCATAGGCCAAAGGGGAAAACCCAGAATGGAATATTTCTGAAGTTGATTATAGAGAAGGCTGATGGTAGTCAAAGGTACAGTTCCAAAGGGGTCTGATTAACATTCTACTATAAAATAACGACCAGAAAGTAAGCCATTAATTTTATGGCTTTCTCCCCACTCTGCTTGGTTTTCCATAAGTTGGACTTCCTTCCAGGCTAATTAACCACTAAACATTTTACAAGCAATCTAAGTGCGGAAATAGTAAAAGATGGATTGCACTTATGAAGTAATTGACAAAGGGTATATTGGGCTCTTTAAGCAATGATAGCATGCATCTTAACACAGGAAGGAAGTTTTTGTGCATGGTCACTTGATAGGTCATTAGAAAATTCTCAGAACTCAGCACCAGATAATAATGACTCTAGGATAAAATGGATCAACAGACAGATTAGGGTGATAGACCCCATTGCAAAAAATTCTCCTAAGAGAACAGTTAACTATTTGTGCTTTGGTATTATCAAAATACCTCCAGTGTTATCTCAGATGAATTCCCTGGATGTTTTCTTTTCTTTTGACAGCAAAGTCAGAGCTGACATACCCAAGCGGATCTCAAGGAAATTCAATTACTGAAATGTCTGACAGCTTGCTTGGCTTCCTCTAACTAAAGTTTTCAAAGTTGCATGTAGCTGTAGAATTCGACTTTCCTTGCCAAGAAAAGGAGAATGATGGGGAATGATCATTTTAAATAAACATATGTCTAATGGCAAGAGGCAGGGACTAGTAAGTTTACATTGCTAATTCAAAGAAAAAAGAAGAGAGGGGAAATGGAACAGTGAAACTCCAAATCATCAGCTGGTATAGTAGAAAGAGGGCTTCCTTTGGCACCAAAAGTCTTTGTTATGAAACTTGGCTTTCTTTTATAGTACCTATTTGACTTTGAGTAATTTATTTTACTTCTTTGGCTTTCTGTTTCTTCATCTGTAAATTGAGAGGATTAAGCTAGTTGAAACTTTATGTCCCTTCTGGCTCTGAATATATGAAGTATTTATTTAGAGTCTGCAATGTTTGAACTTGTCTGAATGAAAAAGAAGTATAAAACATTGTTATAGATCTCAAGAAGCTTCCAATTTAGCAATATTTGCTATGTAACACAGATTAGAATTAAGTTGGTGAAATAGACAAGTTATACTTTCCACAAGTGGTGGTTCTCTTTCCCAGAGTTTTTAATGTAACATAGTAGATGCTATCTGTCAGTAGCAGTACTAGTAAGGATCTATAGGTCAGGTGGTAGTTTCCTTCCCAAAAGATCATTTAAATGAATTATTAAGGGATAAAGATCAGTGAAAAGATGTAATTCCTTGATACAGGAAAATCCCAGGTGAAAGAAATCTCGTTATTTATGTAAGTCAGCTCTTTTTCTTCTCTGCATCTTAGTCTAAGAGTATTTCCTAAAGCATGGATGATAAGAGGCTTACTAAGTACACACATTAAGTGTGACCTAGAAACTTGAATTGAACTCAGGTGTTTTTGACTAAAAGGATGTCTCTTTCTATCCATTACAACATGTTGCCTCTCTTCTGTCAAAGATAGCATATAGAAAAAGCCTAGATGGCAGAGAAAAGATAGGAATTCATCTGAGGTCTCACAAATTCTCCTCCAAACAACTTTAAGTAATGCCTCAAAAACTTTTGAAGCAGTAGAACCCAGAAACGTATAGAATGAAGTACTCTTCTAGGTTCATCATAGTGGGGTGGAAATGGAATACACACTAGCTTAGCCAGTACCATCACAGGCAACATGCAAGCAAACAAGTAGTCCTTGAGGGTGAATGAATCAGGAGCAGGAGCACAGAGATTTCAATCCATAAACTGTAAGGAAGATCAGATAAAGGGTCAGGAGGAATTTACAGGGATCTCTTTTCTGGCATTTGGTGCAATATTCTGTTACATTGTTCATTGTTCTGTTGCATCAATCTAGGCTATAGTTTATATTATGACAGAATATCCATTATTGTAGAACAAGAACTGATGAGCAAGATTCTCTCAGAGGAGGCAGAGCTAAGATGGTGGAGTGAAGCCAGGAATCTGCTCAAGCTCTCCCAGTTTCCCTTAAAAACTACATGAAACCAATATTCTGATGAAATTGAAAATGAAAAACAGTCTGATGAAATGAAAGCACTCTTCAACTTAAGATAGACTGGAAGAATTTAAGAAAGGTCAGTCAGACTGGGGTGAAATGTATTCAGCCCAGCTCAGACAGAGTCTGGGAAAGCCAGTGAGAGACTCTTAAACATAGCAGGATCTTTGGTCCTGGCTGATTGACAGAGCATACCAGTGGGGCAGCCTCTAATTACCAATCAGGAGGCAAATTCTTGGAAACCAGGCTTTTCCTGGAAGGAGCAGGTGAAGCTACTCCCTGCTATGAGCAAAACACCAGACACAAGGGGACCCAGTGCTCAAAGTCAAGGCTCAGATCTGCACAGAAAGTTTAGAACAGCACTCCCTTTACCCCAGGAGCAAAGTTTGACCATAAAAATTAAAAAAAAATAAGGAATACAAAAGGAAAGAAATAAGCATGAAACAGACAAGGACCTTAACCATAGGAAGCTACTATGGTGACAAGGAAGACCAAAACAACAACTCAGATGGAGACAAAATGTCTACATAGGAAATCTCAAAGAGTGATATGAAAGTCTAAAGATCTTAAGTCTAAATAGACTTCTTGGAAGTGCTCATAAAAGTCTTTAAAATATAAATAAAAGAGATAAAAGAAAAAATGAGAACACAAAGGAGAGATATGCAAGGAAGAAAGTCAACAGTTTGGAAAAGGAAAACAATACCTTATAAAATACAATTGGTCACATGCAAAAAATTCACTGAAGAAATCAATTTCTTAGAAATACAATATGCCAAAGGAAAAGAAATCACTGAAGAAAACATCTTGAAAAGTAGAATTAATCAAATGGAAACAAAATACAAAAGCTAGCTGAAGCAAATCACATATTAAAAACTAGAACAGGGTAAATAGAAAGTTATGACTATGAGACATCAAGAATCAGTCAAGCAAACTGAAAACAAATGAAAAAATTAGAAGAAATGTTAAAATGCTTACTGCTGGTTTTAAATAGATGCTACTGATTATTTTAAGGAAAAGTCCATTTATTCCTATATTCTCAAGAGTTTTTAATAGGAATGGATGTTGGATTTTATCAAATGCTTTTTCTGCATCTATTGAGATGATCATCTGGTTTTTGTTAATTTGGTTATTAATATGGCTAAATATACTGATAGTTTTCCTAATATTGAACCAGCCCTGCATTCCTGGTATAAATCCTACTTAATCGTGGTGTATTATCCTGGGGATGATTTTCTGTAGTCTTTTTGCTAATATCTTATTTAAGATTTTAGCATCAATATTCATTAGGGAGATTGTTTTATAATTTTCTTTCTCTGTTTGCAACCTACCTGGTTTAAGTATCAGTACTATGTCTGTGTCCTAAAAGGAATTTGGTAGGACTCCTTCATTTCCTATTTTTTCAAATACCTTATAAAACATTGGGGCTAATTGTTCTTTAAATATTTGGTAGAATTCACATGTAAATCCATCTGTTCCTGGGGATTTTTTTAGGGAGTTACTTAATAGCTTGTTCTATTTCTTTTTCTGAAATGGGACTATTTACGCAATTTACTTCCTCCTCTGTTAATCTGGGAAGCCTATATTTTTGGAGATAGTCATCCATTTCACTTAGGTTATCAAATTTATTGGCATAAAGTTGGACAAAGTAACTCCTTATTATTTCTTTAATTTCCTCTTCATTGGTGGAAAGTTCTCCCTTTTCATTTTCGAGATTACTAATTTGATTTTCCTCTTTCGTTTTTCTAATCAGACTTACCAAAGGTTTATCAATTTTATTGTTTTTTTCATAAAATTAACTCTTAGTTTTATTTATTAGTTCATTAGTTTTTTTTTTACTTTCAATATTATTAATTTCTCTTTTTAATTTTAGAATTTCAAGTTTAGTAATTGATTGGGGGGTTTTAATTTGGTCTTTTTCTAGCTTTTTAAGTGGCAAGCCCAATTCATTGATCTTCTCTTTCTCTATTTTATTCAAGTATGCCTCTAAGAATATAAAATTTCCTCTTATTATCGCTTTGGCTGCATGCCACACATTTTGGTATAATGTCTCATTGTTGTCATTATCTTGAGTGAAATTAATAATTGTGTCTATAATTTACTATTTCATCCAATCATTCTTTAAAATGAGATTATTTAGTTTCCAATTACTTTTTGGTCTATTTACACCTAACATTTTCTTGAATGTAGTTTTTATTGCATCATGATCTGAAAAGAAAGCATTTACTATTTCTGCCTTCCTGCATTTAATTTTGAGGTCTTTATGTCCTAATATATGGTCAATTTTTCTGTAGATTTCATGAACTGCTGAGAAGAAAGTATCCTCCTTTATGGTACCATTCAATTTTCTCCAAAGATCTATCATATCTAATTTTTCTAATATTCTATTTACTTCTTTAATTTCTTTCTTATTTGTTTTGTGATTTGATTTATCTAATTCTGAGAGTACAAGATTGAGATCTCCTACTATTATAGTTTTGTTGTCTATTTCTTCTTGCAACTCTCTTAACTTCTCCTTTAGGAAGTTAGATGCTATACCACTTGGTGCATATATGTTTAATATTGCTATTGCTTCATTGTCTATAGTACCCTTTAGCAAGATATAGTTTCCTTCCTTATTTCTTTTAATTAGATCAATTTTTGCTTTTGTTTGATCTGAGATAAGGATGGCTACCCCTGCTTTTTTGGCTTCACCTGAAGTATAATAGATTCTGTTCCAGCCTTTCCCCTTTACTCTGTATGTATCTCCCTGTTTAAAATGTGTTTCCTGTAAACAACATATTGTAGGGTTCTGACTTTTCGTCCAGTCTGCTATCTGCCTCCTCTTTATGGGAGAGTTCATCCCATTCACATTTACAGTTAAAATTACCAATTCTGTATTTCCTACCCTCCTAATATCCCCAGATTATGTTTTTCTTTTTCTTGCTCTCCTTCCCCCCCTTCCCAAGTGTTAAACTTATCAGTCCCCCTTGCATCACACAGCTTTCCCTTCTCCTTTCTTGTACCCTTCCCTTGTTTCTCTTTTTCCTTTTCCCTTTTCCTCTCCCACTTTTTAATGAGGTGAGAAAAGATTCTCTATAAAACAAATATGTCAATATGTCAATTATTTCCTCTTTGAGCCAACTCTGATTAGAGTATGATTCACACAATGTTCCCCTCTCTAAGTTCTCTCAGATATGATAGGTTTCCTTTGCCTCATCATCGCTTGTAGTTTCCCTCTTTTTATCTCCTCCTTTCCCTTTTTTTGACACTATCCCCTTTCCATTTCTACTTCTCTTTTTTATGTTATATCAATAAAATCAAATTATACATCCACAATAGAAATACAGTTCTCAAGAGTTCCTTTTACCTTTTTCTACTTCTCTTGAGTCCTATGGTTGGAGATCAAATTTTTTATTTAAGTCTGTTTTTTTTTCCTTAGAAACAAATGGAATTCCTCTGTTTCATTAAATATCCATCTTCTTCCATGGGAAAAAATGTTCAGATTAGCTGGGTAGTTTATTTTTGGATGCATTCCAAGATCTTTTGCCTTTTGGAATATCAGAGTCCAGGCCCTTCAATCCTTTAATGTTGAGGCAGCCAGATCTTGAGTGATCCTTATTGTGGCACTTCAGTATTTGAATTGTTTTTTCCTGGCTGCTTGTAATATTTTTTCTTTAGTCTGAAAATTCTGAAATTTGGCCACGATATTCCTCGGAGTCTTTATTTTTAGGGTCTTTTTCAGAAGGTGTTTGATGAATTATTTCAATGCCTATTTTACTTCCAGTTCTATTACTTCTGGGTAGTTCTCTTTTCCTGTAAAATAGTATCTAGGCTCTTTTTTTCAATCTTAATTTTTAGGTAGTCCAATGATCCTCAGGTTATCCCTCCTAGATTTATTTTCCAACTCTTGTTTTTCCAAGTAAATATTTAACATTTTTTTCCAATCTTTCATTTTTTTGGTTTTGCTTGAGTGATTCCTTGTTCAGTTCTGATTTTTAGTGAGTTATTTTCTTCATTAGCTTTTTTAACTTTTTTTGTATGTGTTCAATTGAGTTTTTAAATGAGTTGTTTTGCTCTATGGAGTTTTCTTTTTCCATTTCACTAATTTTTTTTTTTTTTTTTTAGTGAGTTATTTTCTTTTTCCATTTCACAAATTCTGTGTCCCTGCACTTCTTGGGAGTTTTTTACTCCAATTCCAATTCACATTCCAGGAAGTTGTTGCTCTCTTGCATAGCTTCTCTTTCCTTTCCCCATTTTTCTTCTAGTTCTCTTTTAAGGTTTTTAATAGTCTTTTATTGGAGAGCCTTTTGTATTGGGGACCAACAATTGTCTGGAGACTGTCTGCTATCAGTCTCTTCAGGGTTGAAAAGTTGCTCTCTTTCTGTATAGAAACTATCAATTATCCTTTTGATTTTTTAACTTATTTTTTAAAGCCTGTAGGTTCTGCCTTTAGGGCCAGGAGGTTACCAGCTTCCTCTGCAGAGCAGTAATAGGTGTATGAATGGTTAGCTGTCCTGCCAGTTGGCTACAAAAAGCAGCGAGATACTGGAGTGCTCTAGGAAAGAGTTCCCCACCCAGAAGTAACTCAGGCCTGCAGGGCTGAGCTGGGAAAGTGCCCTGCAAAGAACCCCTGCTGAGTAGGATAATGACTGCCCTGGGGGTAGATGCTGAGCAGTGAGAGTTTCACTACCACAAGCCAAATCCTGCCCTGGGGCTGTGGGTATTAGCAGCTGAGCAATGAATGGCCCTTCAGGAACCAGAAATGTTTCTGCCCTGTAATGCACAGTCCTGCAGGGAAACTTCTATTGCCCCAAGTCAAGCCTCACTCTGTGCAGATTAGAGACTTCTCCGGGCTGTGCCCCGCTGCTGTGCAGATTTGTACCTGCACCTCACAAAAGCCCCGGACTGCAGGATATGGCTGCACGGCTATGTTATGGATCTCCCTGAGTCACTTCTGGATTTGGGTGGTTAAAGCCAGATCTTGTTAGGTTCTGGCATTTTTTAGAGTACCCTCTGTTTTAGGCTTTAATTTCTCTATGTTGGATAAAAGGGAGAGCAGAAACATTAGGAAAAGGGATAAGAGAAGGGAGAAGCGGTGATAGAAGATAAGACAGGTAAAGGAAAAAGTGGGTTAAAAATAAAACTCTACTAATGAGAGGATGGAAAGAGAGAACAAAAACATTAAATGGAGAAAATAGGTTGGAGGGAAACATAGAGCTGGTAATTCTAAGTATTTCTGTGAATTGGATGCATTGTCCCTTAAAACAAAAGGGAACAGCAGAGTAGATGAAAAAAACAGAAACCTACAGTATGTTATTTTCAAGAAACATATTTGAAACAGAGAGATAATGTACGGAGTAAAGGTAAAAAGTGAGCTGAATTTATTATGCCTCTGCTGAAGCAAAAAAAAAAAAAAGCAGGTGTATTAATTTTGATCTCAAATAAAGCAAAAGTAAAACTAGATCTAATTAAAAGAGATAAGGCAAAAAACTAAATTATGTTAATAAGTACCATAAACAATGCAGTAGCAAAATTTCTAAATGTATATGCATCAAGTGGTAGAGTATTCAGATTCTTAGAGGAGATATTAAACCAATTACAGGGAGATATAGACAGCAAAATTTTATTAGTTGAGGACCTCAACCTTTCCCTCTCAGAATTAGACAAAATTAAATACAAAATAAATTTTAAAAAAACTAGGAGATTCCTAGAATCCTAAAAATTTAGATTTGATAGATCTCTGCAGAAAATTGAATATGGACAGGAATGAATACATCTTTTTCTCAGCAGTACATGGCATCTACACAAAAAATGACCATGTATTAGAGTACAAAAACCTCACCATCAAAGGCATAAAGGAAGAAATAATAAATGCTTCCTTTTCAGACCATGATGGTGTGATGACTGCGTATTTAAAATCAGCCGGAGTCAGGAATTCAGGGTAAGGGAAAAATCTTCAATCTTTATTCTTTTTGAAGTGAAGAGAGATTGTGATAGCAATATGGGCAGCTGCAACAGGAAGCCAGCCAGCAGTGGTGAAGGGGGATTGCAGGTGAAAGGGGGATTGGAGGTGAAGGGGGGTCATGATAGCAATGTGAGCCACTGTGATAAGACACCACCCAGCAGTCTCTCTTTCTGCTTCCCTTTCCACTTCCCTACCTCCACCCATCAAAATCGTCATTTCGTATACTATACATCAGGACTTGCACAAAGAGTGGGCGGGAGCCATTCTTTCTCCAAGCATATATATTAATAGAGTATGGTCCAATTACTCTTTAGCCTCATGTGCTTGGGACCTCAGTGTATCAACTCAAGCCTCAGCCCATTACATGATGCAATAAAAATTATATTTAATAAAGGGCCAGGGAAAGACAGACTAAAAACCAATTGGAAATTAAATAATATAATTTATATTTTATTATTATATATAACATGTAATATATAATATTAATATATTATATAAAACATTATACTGTATTGTTATAATAATATTATTATATTTATTATATAACTTAAAAATTCTAAAGAATGAGTGGGTGAAACAACAAATCACAGAAATGATCAATAATTTCATCAAAGAAAAATGACAATAATGAGAATATACCAAAACCTATGGGATGCAGCCTAAGCAGCTCTTAGGGGAAATTGTTTCTCTCTAAATAGTTAATGCATAAAATAGTGAAAGAGGAACTAAACTAAAAAAGTTACCAAAGAAAACTTAATAAAACCCCACAATTAAATATCAAATGAAAATTTGAAACAAAGGAGAGATTAATAAAACAAAGAAGCTATTGAACTAATTAATAAAATTAAGAGTTGGTTTTATAAAAAAACAAAATAGATAAAATGTAATTTAATATAATTAGAAAAGGGAAAGAAAAAAACCCCAAAATTCAAATTACCAGTGTCAAAAATGAAAAAGGTGAACTTACCATCAAAGAAAAATAAATTAAAGGAATAATCAGGAGTTATTTTGCCCAACTGTATGCCAGCAAGTCTGATAATATAACTGAAATGGATGAATATTTACAGAACACACGCAAAATATTGGATAACAATTCTGATAAACTAAGAGTTTATGATAAAAAAAAGAGAATTGTAGAATTCAAAATGGATAATTTTCATCACCTGAAGGTTTTGCACAAACAAAAACAATGTAGCCAGTATTAAAAGGGAAATGGGAAATTGAGAAAAAGCAACAATATTTTTCTGATAAAGGTTTTGCAAATATATAAAGAACTGTGTAAAATATATAAGAATATGTCACTCCCCAGTTGATAAATGTTCACAGGATATGAACATGAAGATTTCATAAGAAGTTTTCATAAGCATTTGTAGGAATTTGTAGGCATGGAAAGAATTACTAAATTACTATTGACTAGAGAAATGCAAATTGAAACAACTCAAGCACACTATGTCATGCCTATTAGATTGGCAGATATGACTGAAAAGAAAGATGAGAAATGGAAAAATAGACACACTAATGCATTTTTGGTGGAATTATGAACTGATACCACCATTTTGGGGATCAATTTTAAACTATAGCCTAACAGACAGAAAACTTTTGCCACAGGAATACCATTACTAAATCTGTAATCTGAAGAGAAAAAGAAAAAAAAAGGATTTATACATAAAAACAATAATTATAGCTGCTCTTTTTGTGGTGACAAAGAATGGAAAATTGAGAGTATGCCCATCAACTGGGTAATGGCTAAAGAAATAGTGGTATATGATTGTGATGGGACATTATTATGGTATAAAAATGGCAATTTAATATGATATGTATATATATATACATATCATATTGAAAGCAATTTAATATGATATGTATATACATATCATATTAAATTGCTTGCCATATATATATATATATATATATATACATACACACACATATACAGTTATTCAGAATATTTCCATGTTGCCCATATTTCAAAAGAAAATGCAGATCAAACAACAAACAAACCCCAAAATTACAAAAACAGAGAATAATATAGTCCAATCTATATTCAGATTACATCAGTTCTTTGCTGCAAATAGTTATCATTTTTTATCATTAGTCCATTGGAAATATCTTGGATCATTGAGAATATCAAAGTCACTGATACCATTATACAATTTTGACATTATTATTAAAAAATTTTTCTGGGCTCTGCTCATTTCACTTTGCATCATTCATATAAGTCTTTCCAAGTTTTTCTGAAAGCATCTAGCTTGTCAATTTCCCCCCACTGTCCTTCATGAGTTTTAGTCTATTCCATTTTTCACACATTTAGTCTATATTAAGTATATCAATCATTCTTTTTTTATCCATAGTGATCATATAATTTCTCTGAATATCCCCAACTGTATTATGTACATAATTTTTATAGTTAAAAAAAAACTTAAACAATATGAGTATGCCCCTCGACTGATAATGGATGAACAAATTAAGATGCATGAATTGTATTCTGTTACTTCACCATTAAAAACAATGTATATGAAAGATTCAGAGAAAATTGAATAAACGTATCAATTAATGCAAAATCATGAAAATATACATGATGACTATGACTGTAATTGAAAGGAACAACAAATTTAAAGCAAATATAATTTTAATTGTGAAATTTAAACTCTATTTGTATGGAAATTTGTACATGTTCTCAGACATTATGACTGTTGGTTTATTTTGTTGTTTTTTAAAGAAATCTTTGCTACAAAGATGAAGAGGAAGAGGAAGAAATATATTAGGAAATCAAAAGAATGTAAAAATAAAAAGCATTAGCAAATATGCATATACACATATATGTATATATGTGTATGTATGTGTATATAAATAACACATATATACATGTACATGTATATTCCCTCTCTCTTTATAGAGATGGACTACATTGGCATCCTTGAACTCTTAAGGGATAGTTTGCTTTTGTCATATAACCCTGAAAATTTCAATCACTTTTTGAATGAGTAATGTATCATTTACCTTGTAAATCTCAGCTAGAATAGAACCAGCACCAGTTGCTTTGTCACAGAAATCCCTATGCCACTTCCAGTGAGAAAATAATCCTATGGCCTGGGCAATATGTTCAGGGTTGTGACTACAACTCCCAGTGTATCTACCTCTACTGTTTCATCACTTGCCTTTCACCAGAGGACTCTGAGATATGTAGAAATGATAAAATGGCATGGGCAATATCCTTTCATTCATTTGTAAATTGGATTTAATTGATGCACAAAGTCACCAGTCCCAGTTTTTCTTCCCAAGTTGTAATGGACTGAGGCTCAGGTTGTTGCACTGAGGTCCCAAGCACATGAGGCTAAATAGTAATTGGACCATACTCTATTAATATATAAGCTTGGAGAAAGAATGGCCCCAGCCCATTCTTTGTGCAAGTCCTGATGTGTTGTATAGGAAATGATGATTTTGTTGGGTGGAGGCAGGGGAGTGGTAAAGGAAGGGGAAGGAGAGACTGCTTGCATTGCCATTGCGACTTTTCAGCTCAGGTCTCTCTCTGCTAGCTGGCTTCCTGTCGCAGCTGCCCATATTGCTATCACAATCCTTCTTGCCCATGTTGCTATCTCAATCTTTTTTCACCTCTTCACTTCAATAAAGATTGAAGATTTTTCCCTTAACCTGAATTCCTGACTCCGGCTGATTTTAAATATGTGGTCATTACAATTGGCGCTCAGCCCATTACAACAAGTGATCACTGTTGAGGAACAGGATAGAGTTAAGATGACTAGTGGTGGCTCTGGAAGTCCTTGGCATCTTGTTATTTGCCCATTTCACTAGGGAAAGTCTTCACATGGTAGGAGTAGATGCACTGATGTATCTGAAACAGCTCCATTCTCCTCAATTTGGTTGAATCTTTTTGCTGGTTTATTAGGAGGTGCCACGGGTGAGAATTAGATGGATTAGGTGAAAACCAAAAGTAGAAAGTAGTCCTGAAAAGGGTTCAATGGCCATCAAACAAGAGGAACTAGTCTTCCCTGACCACATTCTATATCCCAATGTTTCAAACATCTAATAATAAAATACATAGCAAACATATAGGGATATATAGGAAGAATATAGGAAGAAGAGGATTTTTTTTCTCTTTTGAGAGTGAAGGATGGTTCCTATTATAGTGGAATTTAAGCATATTTTCCATATATATGGCATGTTAGCTAGATATCTTTTGGCATGGTTATGACATGTTTGTCATAGATACTGCATAGGTTGGTGTCCTCAAACAGGCCAGATAGGAGTCACTTGCTACCTGTAAAGCATCAAATTATTAAATCTGCAAGTACAGATCTCTTTTGAAATTTTGAGCAATTTCACACACGGAAGGGTGGAAGAGAAGTTTATAAATCAGAGAAGTTTTGTAGTTTCTGAAAGCATCTGATTTCACAATACCCAGCCTATAGCCAAGAAGCTTTCGTGACCCTTCCAGTTGAGGTGGTACATTCTTGCAAGAAACCTTTATTGTCAACTGCTACCTGGGAACTTTACCACCAATGGAATTTGCATATAAATTCTCATGTTCAGTCTGCTGTTGGTTTACCTCAGTGGCCTTGGGCTAATATATAATATTATTATACGGGCTTATATATAATATTTTTCTTGTTTATATAAAACTATTTTCATGTTGTCTCATTGGATTGCAAACCTTTTGACGGAAAAAAAAAAACACACTGGCATTTCTTTCTATTCTCAGTAAGTAACATAGTGCCTGAAATAGAGTAATACAGCAAATATTTATTAAGTGCCTACTATATGCCAGGTACTGTGTTAAGTCCTGGGAATACAGAGAAGAAAAAGAAAGTGCTTGCAATTGCAGAGATTACATTCTAAGGAAGAAAGAAAATATGCTAGAGGGAGCTAAAAAGGAGGGTGGATTTGGGTAGGCAAAGGAAGTAACCAAAGTGGGGGTATGGATGGTGAAATCAAAGCCAAGCAGAGTAGCTAGTGGGAAATGAAAAATTAGTTGGGATTCTAAGACTGCCATAGAGAAAATTTTTTCTCCACACACCAGCACTTCAATCAGAGGGGTACAGATCACTGAGGATATTGCTAAGGTGTGAGTATCAAACATGATGATGATGATGATGATGACAACCACTACAATGATGATGAGCTTGTCCTGGATCATGGAGGGAGGGGTGAGGAATGATAATGACAAAGGCAAAACTATGTAGATTAACTGGTGGGAAATGGTAAACGAGCTTAATTAATTTATATTTGTTGACTTTAATTTCTACATCTATTATTATATATGTATATATCTTGTGTTTATAATTATTATTTATTACTTAAGGATTTCAAGTAAGCAATCACCCATTAAAGTCCTTTTCTAATTCTCCATTTTAATGCACAGACAACTCTGGTATCTGTAGGACCAGAATTAGAGAAGCCTAAAGTCTGGCAGGATTGAGCTAGAAAGATCTAGACTTCAAGCTTGCCATCTGAGGACCAGTTCAGGAAAGTTCAAAGAGGCTCACAACCAGAATGATGTACTCATCAAGAAGTTTTGAGGTTTTGTTCTGTTTGTTTTGTTTTTTAGAGTGTTTTAGCCTGGTGTCTGGCACATAGCAGGTAGAATATAAATGTTGGCTGTTATTATTATTATTATTATTAATTTCCTCACAGAAACTTAGGGAGGACTTTTAACAAGTCATGGAAGATTAGTGATCTGAGTGGGAAAGGTAACCTTATCATAGAAATCAGGTCTTTTACAGTATTAAGTAATTTATGGAAAAATGAATGAAGAAGGTAATGTGAGGTATACTACTTTGACACATGTAATTTGACAAAGAAGTTATTACCATAGAATAGAAAATATAAAAACTAATATAATCTAATTATCCAGGTAAATCTATTCTTACTTAATAATTAACATGTATATATTATAAATTTATGAGCTTTTCTATATGTTTCCAAGTCTTAAGACTTTGAGACTTCTCATTTATAATCACAAATATTATTAGTGTTGTTATTATTATACCATTATTTCATTGCTTATTATATGCACCCATAGGACTTAACTTTTAAATATATATTATGGATAAAAAATAAATGGCAATATTAAGACAGGACTTAGGTACATGTGCAATGCTTATATTGTGCTAAAAACTTTATTAATGTATCTTCTTGTAATGAAAGAAATAGCATATTTAAATAACAGATTTAACTAAAAAAAATCACCAATTTTTTTTTCAAAATGAGAACACATATTGCTTGAGCATGCAGGATTCAATTATACATCAATTATTTTCCTATTTTATGCCTCTGATTTTATCAGTCCAGAAAGCCTGATGCAGAGCACAGTCCTTCCAAATTATAATAGTCAATCTGGGGCAACTGTTAGTGAACTGAATTGAAGTCAGAAAGACTTCTCTGGGCTTCTTTTTCCTCAATGGTAAAATTAGGGGATTGAACTTAATGACCTTTTAGGCCTCTTCAAAATTACTACATCTATGATTTTCATGATCCTTTCCCATATTATGTAGGCCACTACTCAGATGACAGAAGTTTAGCCTTTGCTTAACTCATAACCTTTTGGCTAAATGGCAATTGAACTGTTAGATTTAACCTCTGTCATAGTCTTTGAAGTTCCAGAGTCATCTCCATACCACAATAAAGCACAGAGAAATGACCTGAATGAAAGATAGGCTGATGACTTTGGGGAAATTATAAATGAAACACAAACATGTAAATTATCAGGCTCTGAGAAATGGGAAATTTCTTCAACCTCTCAATTACTTTTCACAGGAACCTGCTTTTTGCACATTCTTGTAAAAACTCATATGGCACATGTTTTCTCAGAGAGAAAAAAATGCAGAAGGGAAATAGAGACTGAACAGATCTATACTCAAAATTTAGATATAAAAGCAAGATAAATAAAAGAGATTACATTGTTTGAAGGGGACATGAAACCTCTAAGACAAAACAGAGAAAGAAAAAATGTATTTTCTTAGGTCCTCTTAAACTGTGTTCAGTGCTATACATTATATTTACTGGGGAAGATAATGAAAATCTCATCTTATCCATTCAGATACACAGCCAGCAAGTGATCTAGTTACAGGAGCCCTATTTCCCTTCTCCACTTTTATATTTTCTTCTCCTTCATAATAGGTATTAATATTATAGGTATCTCACATTTTTGTAGTACAGATGAAGAAGAGAAAGAGACAAAAGACAGACAAAGAGAGAGAGAGAGAGAGTCAAGTAAAAGCAATAAACATTTTCTATTTTTCAAAACCTGTCTCTTCTGTACCTCTTGTCCATGATCTTTCTCATTATTTATTTCCCCAATTAATCATGTTACTATTTCAATCCCTAAGTCTCTTTGTATGATGAGCAATCTTATTCCTAGGATTGAACTCAATTAAGATGTTCCAAGTTTTACAAACTGAATAAGATCAAGCAAATCAAAATAGGAATATTACAATTAACATTTCTCATTATTTGGATCCAGAGTTGATGGGACCAATTGTCTACTTTCAAAAGAATGTCTGTTTCTCTGCAAACAGAAAAGTTGTACCAAACTGGAGAATCTTGCCCATAATGTATATAAGAACACTAGGCCATTCCCTAAATTGAGTTCAGAGATATGTCTGGAAAAACTTTACAAAACTGAAACATAAATAAATCATTCAACATCTTAATCTTTCAAGCTTTATTCTTTTCAAAAACAAATAAAGCATCACACTTCTTCAATTTCCTCTAAAAACCTCTGACTTCATTCCTATGCTCAGTTTCTGTTAATACAAATTATAGGCCTCCTATATATTAGTAGAAAGTTCCATGCATTTTTCTGGCTGAGAATAAATTAATTATTTATTGGCTAATCTTTTGATGATAAACAAAATCATAGGTCCTAGACAAACACACAATCCAATTAAAGTTCTATATATATAATATTTAAAGAATTTTCCTTCTCTATCTTGAATGTACATGAGTTACCCATTAATTTGTATAACATGTAATAATGTCATATTTATTGTATTATCTGTGAGACTTTAGCAGTGGACTTCCCCATTGTTTAACAATTCTCCAACTGTGGTCTATCTACATCATATTGGAAATGTCTGAGACCCTTTTCAGATAATACAGGTAAGATCAAAAAAAAATTGTGTTTGTATAATAAGGTGCCCTTCTCCTTTCCAATCATATGGCTACATGAGACCCGATTTGTTTTTAATATACTTAAACCAAAATGGTTTATTCGAATTGATTGAATGAAAAAGCAGTTATAAGAATCTTGCTATGTATTTTTGTTTTGTTTTGTTTTTAAGGAGGACACTATGGAGACTTGTTAAAATATATTAATGGTATTCATTTCACAGTATTTTGTTTTGATATAGTTATTTTTTCATTAAAATGTTATTTATATTAACACATAGGGGGTTTGTTATTTTAAATTAATACATATTTTAGAATTTTGTCAGCTTTCATTTCTAATATGACAAATGTTGATAAATATATAACACATAAACAAAAGTTCTTTTAGATTGTAAATGGGTTTCATAGCCAAATAGTTTGAGAACCACTCTTCTAACCTGCCTCAGAATAATGAATTTTATAAGCTTCTTGAGTATTGCAAGTCCAAATCGTAAAAAGTTATTGTAGTATCATAGACTGAGAGATGGAAGAGTCATCTAATCCAACCCCATCATTAACAGATGGGTGAACCAAGTTCTAAGGAAATTAAGCATTGCCTAAGATCACACAAGTAGTAAGCATAAGAGAAAGAATTCAGACATAGTTTCTTTGATTCCATACGCTCTTTCTACTGTTCTGTACTTCTATGGAGTACATATCATGACCATGACCAAAAACCATGAAGCAATGTGAGAAATGGAATTCCATGTTTTGCTCTTCCAATAGAATTTTCATGAATGAAACCAAAAAAATTCACTTAATTCTCCATATAATTTCCCCCCATGGTGAGGGGTAGGTGTAGGCAGCTAACCCTACCAACTTATGGGGATGTTCAGATTGCTTCCAAATAGTTAGTAAGGAACCAATATCATCATCTAAAGTAAATGTTCTTCACCAAGAAGACTGAAAAGCACTGGAATGTTAAAGAATAAGAAGGAGGAAAAGGAAGAAGAGGAAAAGTAAGAGGAGGAAAAGGAGGAAGAAGAGGAGGAAAAGAAGGAACAGGAAAGAAGGAGGAGGAAATGCAAGAGGAGGGGAGGAGGAGGAGGAAGGGAGGAGAAGGAGGAAGGGAAAGAGGAGAAGAAGAAGGAAGAGGAGAAGAGAAAGGAAGAAGGGAAAGAGGAGGGGGAGAAGTGGGTGAGGAGGAGGAAGAGAAGGGTGAGGAAGGGAAAGGGGAGGAAGGAGGGGAGGAATAGGGTGAGGAGGGGAAAGAGGAAGGGGAAGAGGGGAAAGAGAAGGAGAAGAGGGGAAAAAGGAGGAAGAGAGGGAGGGAGGGGGAGAAGAGAAGGAAATGTTCTCTATAGATGTCAAAAAACAGAATATATTTGCATTTGTTAAGATGGTTGCCATCATCATTGAGTTTGCTTCTTTTATTAAAATTTGTTTTATTTGAAACAACAGAAAAAAAAACAGAAAAGGAATACAAAACAAAATAAAGCAAGACAAAAGAAAACTTTGTCATTTACCCAGCAGAACATCAGGGAGTGTTCAAAATATATAACAACAAATTTTCAGATCAAGAAAGTATATGTATATATATTAGTAGAAGAAATTATATTCATGAATGTTCATTTTTATTTGGTTCTCTATTGTTCACATTATTTACTTTATTTCCCCCCCTTTCATTCTCCTCTACCCCCAAACAAGCTACAGTTAAGGAAAGATATATATATATATATTCATATGCAGACATATACTATACATATATACTCACACACACATGTACTCCACATACACAAATGTCTTTCATATCCCTGCTGACTCTAATTAAATTCTGTTTTATATTCAATTACTTAAGCTCCCCACACCCAGAGATCCTTTTCTTGTGTTCTTCCCTCACCCTTTGCTTCCTCATTCATTCATCCCTCCCCGTTTATTTCTTTATAGATTTTGGAGGATGCTATACCCTTCATGGTTATATACATAGCATTGCTACTAAACCCATTCCCAATGTGAATGGGTTTTCAGAACCACAAGGCCTCTTTCCTCCTCTAATGCCTCTGGGTCTCTTCTTCCTCTGCACATCTTTTATATAATCTTTCTTTTGAGGTAGCCTATTGTTGATATGAATCTTAAACATATACTATACATTTCTCATGTAAAAAAATAACATGTTTAAACAATTTACACAAGTTGAATGCCTTACAATTAATCTTTGATATTGGTTCTTATATGTTAAATTTTCTGCGAAGTTCAGGTTCGGTTGATAGAAAGTCCTGAAAATCTGAAAGTTCCTTGAATTTCCATTTTTTTTCTCATTCAAAATTATAGATACTTTTACTGGGTATGATATTTTTGGTCACTGGTTTGGTTTTCTTGATTGTCAATAGATATGATTCCAGAACCTGTGGTCTTTTGTTGTAGCTGCTGCTAAATCCTGTACAATTTTAATCATAGGTCTAGCATATTTGAATTGATTTTTTCTTGTTACTTGCAAATTTTATCTTTGATTTAGGGTTTTTTAAATTTGATGATAAATATAGTGTTCTTCTTTTCTAAAAAATATAACCATTCTCTGGGGCCAGATTTCTTGGAGGCTTCTGGAGGCAGCCTTAGTTTTAGTTCAAAGTAATAATAACCTCAAATGCAGCTAGCTGTTAAAAGTTCAGATCCTTTATTGTCTCTTTCAAAATAGCCCAGAAAGCTTTCCTTGGTTCCAAGAGCCCTTGTTGCTTGTCCTTTGCCTCTGCCAGCTTCAGCCTCCAGCTCTCTCTCAATCTCCAATTCTACTGACTCCTGACTGAGGCTCGTCCTTTTATATGCTCTTTTAGAGGAGTGAACTTAAAGATTGACTCCTCCTCCAAGAGAGTGGGATTGTGGGTTCCTGACTTGTGAATCTCCTCCACTGAACTTGTGAATCTCATACTGAATCCTGACTTGTGAATCTCCCAAAAGTATGAACTCCAATGAGTACTTAAATACATTAGTGAGTTAGAGAACTTGCTAAGTACCATGCTAAATTAGATAAGTGACTTAACACTTTCTAAGGATTCTAACAGATAATATTTCTGTGTTTTTTTCCACAAAGAATGTCTTGGAAGTGGTGATTAGTGGATTTTTTCTATTTCTACTTTCCTCTCATGTTCTAACACTCCAGGACAATTTTCTTGGATCACTTCTTGCATTATTTTGTCAAGGTTCACTTTTTGGTCAAATCTTTATGGCAATCCAATTATTCTTATTTGATCTCTTCTTCAGACCTGTCATTTTTCTTGTTTCATATTCTGTTCTATTTTCTCACTTTTTATAATCTGTTTTGTTATTTCTTGGTCTCTCATAGCTTCACTGATTTCCTGTTGCCCAATTCTAATTTTCAAAGAATTATTTGCATCTTTGCAACTTTGTATCTCCTTTTCTAGTTGATTTTTCCCATGATCTTGTTTTTCTTAGATAGTTTTTATTTACTTTTTACTTTTTTTGTTTTTTTAGTTTTTCCTCAATTTCTCTTATTTGATTTTTAAATTCTTTTTCAAGTTCTATAAATTCTCTCTGGGGAGGAGCCATTTCATATTACTCTTTGGGATAGAAGTATTTTTTTACTGAAGTGTTCTACTGTGAAGATGAGCCCTGGTCTTCCCTGTATCCATAATATGTTTTAATGATGGGATTCTTTCTTCTTTGCCATTCATTTTTTTAAAATAAAAGGTATTATTGTAAGCACTTCTAATCCTGGAGTTGGGGGATGGTATCTCAAGCTTTCTTTCAATTCTCCCCTCTGACCAGGGACCCCAAAACAAGAGCTCCACCCTGCTTTAAGTGCCCACAGCCAACAGTGCTCCAGTCCCACTGCTTCTGCACTCACTGGTCCCTTCTTTCTCAGGGCCACTTCTCAGCAGCACAGTGAGCTTATTGTTCCCACTCACCCAAGGTTCCCTCAGTCTTCCTGGATTCAGACCCCAACTCGAATTTCAGAGGAGAAAGTCTCTGTTCTTCCTAAGGCTCCAGCCACACCCAACTAGCCCAAAGTCTCCTGATTTGATGATTTGCAGAGCTAGCTCAGAGGTATTTGCACTTCGGGCAGATTCATCCCCAACCCAGGCCTTTCTTCAGATCTTCTCTGCTTGTACCTGTAGGACCCTAGTTCTGTCCCAAGTCTTCTTGGTTTTTCACCAGCTTGTGCCTGCCCTGAGGCATAAATTGGTTCTATTTGTGGGGTAAACTTGAAGAGCTTGAAATCTACTACTCTGCCATCTTCTCAGAATCCTCACCTGAGAATGCTTCTTAACATCTCTTTTAACCATGGTAAGAGCTATGTCATTATCTTATTCAATGATCATTATGCAGAAGGAAGACAATTTCACTGAAGAAACAAATAAGAAATTCATTAATCAGGAAATTCCAAATTATTAATGAAGATATTCATTAATAAGAAATTCATTATTGAAAACCTCTTTAGTATCTTGCAAAGATTCACAGAAACCAGAAACTACTTGTTGGCTATATGGTTAGTATTTGAGTGTGTGCATATCTACATCTTTCTAGAACCTATAGTGATAGCTCATTAAAGACTCAAATGAAAATATTTTAAAAACACATTTTATGTCTAAAACCCCCAAATCAGTTAATAAAACATTTATTAAAATCCTGCTATATTCCAGGCATTGCACTGAGTGATGGAGATTTTTTAAAAAGTGAGACACTTCCTGCAAGCAACTATATTGAAACAAGCTATATACAGGATTAAATGAAAATCTACAAAGGGAAGGCACTAAAATTAAGGGAGGCTGGGAAAGAGTTTCTGTAAGAAATGGCATTTTGACCTAGGACTTGAAGGAAAAAAGGGAAATCAGAAGTCAGAGATAAGAAAGGAGAACATTTCCCAGGGGACAGTCAGTGAAAATGACTAGTCTTGAAACGTAGTATCTTCGTTGAAGAGCAGTAAGAAAACCAAGTCACTGAATTGCAGAGCAGTTCCAGCATTTAGGAGGGGTTTATAAATTATAGGTATCCTATAAAGGTTGTAGAGGAACAGATTATGAAGGTCTTTGAATGCCAAAGGATTTTATATTTGAACCTATAGATGACAGAAAGCCAATTGAGTTAATCGAATTGGAGAAAGGGGCAGGGAAAAGTTGAAGGGAGTCAGAAAGACTAATAAGAATTTACAGGTAGGTCAAGTGATCCAAACCAAAATGTTTCTAAGAAACATCATGTTTCTGTTTCTATTTTGAGCCTATAAATAAATGGCTCAAAATATAATTTATTCTTTTTTTTCTTTTTTTTAATTATAGCTTTTTATTTATAAGGTTTATGCATAGGTAATTTTTCAGCATTGACAGTTGCAAATCTTTTTGTTCCAACTTTTTTCCCCTCTTCCCCTCACCCCTATCCCCAGATGGCAAATTGACCAATACATGTTAAATATGTTACAGTATAAGTTAAATACAATATATGTATACATGTCCAAACAGTTAATTTGCTGTATAAAAAGAGCCCCACTTTGAAATAGTGTACAATTAGTCTGTGAAGGAAATCAAAAATGCAGGTGGACAAAAATAGAGGGATTGGAAATTGTATGTAGTGGTTCATAGTCATCTCCCAGAGTTCTTTCCCTGGGTGTAGCTGGTTCAGTTCATTACTGCTCTATTGGAACCGAAATATAATTCATTCTTTTAGGTCCTCTATAAATTGAAAAAGGTCTCTATCAAGTTAAAAAAAAAAAAAAAACTCGACGTTTGGGTATCTGATCAGAAATTTTTCTAATAATTAACTGAATTGTCAACAATAAAACTGAATGTGTTTCCAGCATGCTAAAAACATTCAAAAAGCTTACTTTTCAAGATTTTAACATTTTGCTTGTAAGCAGCCATCCTTCTCTTTGCTGAAGAAAGGTCAAATTTTACATTTTACATTCCTGCTCTACATTTTTAAACAAAACTTGTATTGCCTATGTGAAGAAACAAATACAGGAGAGATGAAGAGAAAGTTGAAAAAAAGAGTTGTAAATATTTTATCCCATTCTTTTTCTTTTCTTTTTTGACATTGTCTTACTTTGCTCAGTCTAGAGTACAGTGATTATGGGGGATACCCTACTCACTGGCTTTGGAGCTTTTATTTGCTCCATTTCCAAGAGAGACTTTCCAACGTCCATAGGACATCCTCCTATCCTCATTTTATACTTTCAGGGTCTCACCTTATTGGTGCTGGATTTAATTTGAATACCTAACTGACTTAGCCCTACTGAATGTAGCTTAGAAATTCCTGAGTTCAGGTGGTCCACCAGCCTCAGGCTTCCAAGTAACAAAGATTGTAGGCATGAAACACCATGCTTAGATATATGTTCTGTTTCTCAAAGAAGTCAATTAATTGTTTAAAAAAGCACTTCTATCCTTCCTATTTCTTTCTAATGACAGTAAACCCCTTCATTCATATCATTTAAAAAAATATACATTCTTTCAACTTTCTAGGAAAAGTGTATGAAAATTATAATTATTAAACCCCACCTCTGGGGTATGGTATAGCAGTCATACAGTTTAATAAAAGATAGGTTCTGATAGGTATTTCTTTTCTTTTCTTCCTCTTTGATATTTTATATATATAAGAAAAAAATTTAAATTTAAAAAAATTGAGTTTTATGTAATCTGATTTGTGTTATATATGTGCAGTCATGCAAAACATATTTCCATATTAGGTTGTAAAAGAAAACACAGACCAAAAAAAAAAAGAACTTTTGTTTTTAAAAGTATGCTTCAATCTGCATTCAGACTCTTTCAATTCTTTCCCTCAAGGAGGATAACATTTTTCATCTGAGAGATAGTTCAAAAACTTTTCCATCCTTTCTGCCAAACATGTAGAAGTGAAAAGTGACATAGCCCCCTACAGGAACTTGCTCTTAATTAGACCATAAGAAAATGTGTTTCAAATATTCAAATGTTTAAAATGATGACCAACAGAAAACTCCTCTTGAGAAAGTTACTGAAGGATAGCTATGATATAAAGGTAGAAAGGTGGGGATATAAATACCATCCATTCAGCATCAGATAAATTTGACAAATACAACAAGTTCATGAGAAAACTTTAGAGATTTTTCACTGTTTACCAAAGAAAGTTCAAGTCACTTAGCTATTAAAGACTTTAAACAATTTGTTCTACTTTCAATCTACTTTCTGAGGCTTATTCCAATATATTCTATGTTGTGCATTCTGTATCCAGACAACTGGGTTGTGATCAGTTCCCAAGTCTCTGAATCTTCTTGTACTTGTGTTTTTGCATATTCCATCATCAATGCCTTCAGTGGATTTTCCTTTCATTATTTCCAATTTCTTCTCCTTTGAGATGCATATCAAATAACAATTCTTCAGTGATAGTTTCTCTGGGACCCTCAGCCAGAAAAGCTCTCTCATTTTTTTAATTTCTCAGACCAGTGTGTTTGGTTACTCCTGTACTTAATTAGTTTCTACTTTCTCTTATGGTTATTTATAGATATGCTGGAATATTATTAGAGTTGAGTCTTTAGGATCTTGCCCAATGTGCACAATTTATATGGTACTCATGGGATTTTTATTTGGAATACTGATTCTCCTTCTCACTCATCCAACAATGGTTTCCACTTGGATATGCTTCCTCCCTCATCTAGCCTTTTACTTCCTATTTGATAGACTTCTTGATTCTAAGTTCTGAAATGACTTAATATTTTAGAGGCCTCCATTCAGTGACCATATATATCCCTACTTCTCCCCTGTGATAAAGAAACTTCTCAACATTCTTGGACAACTTTTTTATACCCAATAGACATTCAGGTAAATCTATTCCCTCATTTACACTGTCCACAACAAGCCTACCTCAGATACAAAACTTTCAAGTTTGGCATTCTTTTACATGATTAATAGATTGTTTTCTCTTTAAGGTCAAGTATTATGTATTTCTTTTTTACATTTGTATCACCAGAATGTTGTATAGAGACATAAATATTTATTGAAATAAGTTGAAAGGCACAATGGGATTTTTGAAGAAAAATTTAAAGTTAAGTTAGGATACTTTAGAGATCAAATTGCTTCTAAAGTGATAGGTTATATAGCTTCTCTGCAAGTTTCTGTGATCAGACTAGATTAAGTTTATTGTATACAGGAAGAATAGGCTTTTGAGCAGCCTTCTCACCAAGGAAGTTCCTGAACTTCTCTGTTTTTTTGTTTTGTTTTGTTTTTGTTTTTGTTTTTTTGTTTTTTAATGTAGCTTGAGGAGGAGCTTTGGAATCTTAAAAACCTGGCCCATGCAGTATTATTTCATCTATGTTATCACTCCACTCTATACCGAAAATGTGAGGAGTATAAGGATAGTATATTATTTGCTCCTTTCCCTTCACTACAAGAAAGCCATAAAGAACTTCCTTTTTGCTTCACCAATGATGTTCTTCTGTAGAGAGAAATAATATAATAGAATTAAACTTTCCACCCTATTCCTTTTTGGGGGCTAAAAAAATTGACACTGAGATCTTACCTGAACGAAATAATATAAACAAACAAAAACAAAAAATAAACCTAAGAATGTTTTGACCAATCCTACGACTCCTGTCACTGACTATATCATTTTATAGTATTAAAAAAATCAGCCACAGAGAAAACTCATAAAAATCAAGATTATTTTCCCTAAATATGTAAGTACCTTATACTTCTCTTATAAATATTTATTTCATACTTATTTATTTTTAAATTGAGGTAAAAGCTATAAGCATTGTATATTATAGAAACAATATTTATAAAAGAAGTCCCTGGTGCAAATTTTTTTTCTATGACTAAAAGTTTAATGAAATTAAAAGATTATATTTTATTATAAAAAATAAGAAAACAAAAGAAAATTCTCAGTGTATCTTACAGAAATTAATTAGTGATCATTTTAAAAGCTTATAATGAATGAGGGGTCTTTATTGGTGGTACAATTTGCTCTTTTTATGTTTTCTAAAATTACTTATTTTTTCACCTCAAAATTGTTGTTTGGCAGAATACCACTCTAGGAACTTCCTCTCAGTCTTTGTCATTTTACTGTATATTCTTCTCCATTACTTTCATTTTCTAGAAAAGAATTGTGAAGAAACCACCTGAGCCCATGTTTTTGATGGATAGTTTTCCACAGAATCTTAGAATCCTTTGATTTAGAAGAGTTTTTTTTTTTTTTAAACTGGCTCATGTAGTTTATTTCACTGCATAAGGCTTCTTTCTTTATTATTACATTATTTTTTCATCATTCCAAGAATAGGGGTGTAGTCCACTCTGTATTGCTACACCTCATACGGGGCCATTGATTCCCTTTAAGTGCTCAAACACACAGTGGGGTTAGCCATATTCTCTGTTCATCATTAACTTGTTATTTTGGTTTCCTCTTACCTTTCAAGAAAATGTGAATCTATTTTTTATAAAAGAGAGTAGCACTTCATTAATAGCTAATATCTATGTACCCATTTATTCTGTAAATACCTCTTTTGTTTTCCTAAGCAACAATATTTCTCTGCTTTTAGTTACTACTTAATCATTTATCATATTTTCAGGGAATTAGTGTCAAGTGTTAAGAATAATGGTAACATGTACACATTTTTAAAGTAATTTAATACAAATATGTACTATTCATCCACAAAAGAATTAAAAGGATCAGCAAAGTATAAGGAGTATAAAGACATCTATCCAAGAATCAAAAGAAGCTGAGCTGAGGGATCGAGGCTAAGATTTGAGTCACAAAGCCAATATTTGATAGCTATATGACTTGGAAAAAATATTTTATCTATCTAAGGATTTGTCTCCTTATCTTTAAGGGGGGGGGGAATATTAGAGGAGGACTCCAAGGCATTGTATAAAGCTGCTGATGAAAATAAAGAATACTAGACAAGTGAATAAACAGAATTCTGAGACATATAAAAGATGAAAAATGTAACAGTTCTCGAGATAGACTAACACAAAGAAGAACCATTGACAACTTAGAATTAAAGAAACTGGTAAAATAGGATTTTTTGATAGTAAAATGAAAAGGACATTGATTTTTTCATCAGTACACCTAAATTCAATTTCTTACTGCTACTTGCTAGGTATATAACTGTCGGTGTCACTTAATCTGAATTTCAGTTTCCTTATCTATTTCCTCATTCTCACTCACCCCAATTAAAAGCAAATTATTTATTGCTTATAACCATTGAACTTGGAAAATAATTATAGACCAATGCAGGGAAGAAAAGCTAGAGAAAGGAAAATTATACATTTTAGGAATTAATTGTTTTTATATTAAGGGAAATTTATTCTTTCCATTTTCTGGTTTTTCTTGTTTAAACACTCCTCAGTTTCCTTTGCTGGAGTTTCATCTAGTTCATTACCTCTTCCTGATGTTTCCCCACAGGTTTTTATCCTTGGTTCTCTTCTCTTGACTCTCTAAGTAATTTCATTAGCACTCATTTAATTATCAATTCTGCTGATAATTTTAAAATTTACTTATTCATCCTTAAAATTTTCATGCTTATTCTCATGCTTGCAACTTCAATTACACATTAAAAATTTCAAACTGATAAAAAATATATGTCTTAAACTCAATATATCCAAAATTGAGCTTATTGTCTTTGTCCCCAAATCATATGCCCTTCTAAACTTTCCACATAATAAAAAGCACATGACTATCCTCTAAGTGCTTTGGGCTTGCAAATTACATGTGATTCTCAACTCCTCAATATCTCTCAATTATCATATCCATTTTTTTTTGTGAAGATATGTTGATTTCAAATTTAAAACATCTCTCAAATATACCCTCTTCTCTTTCATGAAACTTTTTATGAAACCAGTCTGCTGCTGATCCTTATCTCCTCATGTCTAGATTATTCTAGATTATTACAATAGCTTGCTATTAGATCATCTCAAGTCAGTGTTTTTTTTTTTTTTAAAGTAGAGATCTAAATACTACCCCTTCTCAATAAATTCCAATGGATATTTATTACCTCCAAAACCAAATACAAAATATTTTGGAATTCAAAACCCTTCATAACCTAGTCCCTTCCTACCTTTCCAGTCTTCTTGTACCTTACAGCTTCCCCAGATACTCTTTGATCCAGTGAAATGATCCCCTTGCGTATTCATGAAGAAGATATTGTATCTGGGGCGCCAGATATGTTCATTGGCTATCCCTAATATGTGGGATGTTCTTATCTCTGTCTTTTGACTTGCTTGGCTTCCTTCAAATATTCTCCAAAATCTAATCTCTTATAGGAAACAATTTTTAATTAATGTGATTATTTTTGTTTATCCTGAATATAATTTTAATATAGTTATTTTCATGTTATCTCCTTCATTAAGTTATGAGCTTTCTGAAGGCAAAGACTATATTTTTATTTATATTTCTAATGTCTAGCAAAGTGCCTTGTATAAAGTAGGTACTTAAATGCTTATTGATTGGCTGACATTTGTTTAAAAAACAACATATAATCAAGAACTTAATATGAAATCAAGTTGATTATATAGAAATCTTTCTTATTTCCCTGTTTCTTATCTTTTACACAGGTTGTGGTTTAAGCACAGATGTGAGCCATCTCCTATTTGTCCCTGCAGTATTTCTTTTCACTCATTCTGTAGCTGTTCTTCCTTTTGGCATCATGTCAGATAAATAAAAATGGGTAGATACAGCAACTGGTTCTGCATTCAGTGCCAGGAAAGGGACCCCTATAATCTCCTTCTGGCCATTTTGAAATCTGTAGATTGAGAGATACAGAAACAGTCACTCCCAAGACTACTGCTGATTTGAACACAAACATCCTAAAAAGGACTGAGCTTTATTCTCAAACTAATGAGACAGACCTTATCTGCTAAACTTCGAAGTTGTCTTGGGCTGGAAAACTGTGTCCGCCTCTTTACAGGACAATAGGATTTGGATCCTTCAGAAATGATTTTGAAGTTTTATTTTAAAGTTGTTTGGAAGGGAATTTGAGAGAGCTTAGGTGAGTCCCTTTCTTTACTTTATTTTTTAATCTTTATTTTTCTTTTTTCCATGATTATTTCAAAAGAATAAACATATACCAATATTTCCCATTTGTTTTATTTTATGGCACTAGGTTCATAAGCTGGTTCCTGAATCTTGGAAAGTCATTTCCTTTAAGAATCAAGGAATGATGAGAATCCTTCCTATGGAAATGTCAATCAAGAATTAATACGTATTTACTGAGTGCCTACTGTATGTCAGTAATTATGGGATGATTGGGGATATAAAGACAAAAATGAAATAGGCACTACTTTCAAGTAGTTGATATTCCTTTGAAGGATATTGCTGGGATATTTGAGCTGAGACTTGAAGAAAATAAATTGTGGTTCTTTAAGACAGAGGCAAGATAAAAAGAGAGTCACTAGTATAATGGGAACTGTCTATGGCAAGGCATGGAGATAGGTGATGGAGTGTGAAATGTTAGGAATAAGAAGGTTCATTTGACTGGATTACAGAATATTAGAAGGAAAGGAATGCACACAAGCCTGGCATGGTAAACTGGTATTATACTGTGAAGGTATTACATTATAATAATAGGAAAACACAGGCGTTTATTGATTAGAGAAATAACATGGTCAGACCTATATTTAAGGAAAATCACTTTGGTAGTTATGTCAAAGATAGTAATAAAATTATTTATAATTACTACTTTTACTGCAAGTACTACTGGAAATGGCAGTAATTACTGCCAAGAAATAGCGCCTGAAGAAATTTCATTTTTAAAACATTGTAAGGTCTTCAATTATTAATACAACTAATGATGATTATTAATAAATTATTGTTTTAATAAATACCAATATGCATAAATCTATACATATACATTACCAATTATTGTATAAAATACAATAATAATTGATATTTATATAGTTCTTTAAACTTTCTGAAGTGCTTTTCATATTCATTTAATACAACAACCTTGGGAGATGATATTATAATACTCATTTTACACAAAAGGAAACTGAGGAACAGAAAAGTTAAATGATTTGCCTAGAGTCACACAGTTAGTATCTAAGCAGAGTTTAAGGTCAGGGCTTCTTCTTTTTTAGAATGATTGAATTTGAGATTTGTAGGGGGCCTCAATCCAAACATAAAAGATCTGTATTATAAGATATGCTCCATTTTATAGATGAAGAAATTTAGACTCTAGAGTTAAGTGACTTGCACATAGTCACACGGATAATAAATATAAGGGTAGTCTTTGAATCCAAATGTCATACCTCCTAATATAGTACTCCATTTCACCAGTTTCTAATTAAAAGTACATGCAAATTGATACTTATTTGGCTAGTAGCTAAGCTGCATAGAATGAATTATATTATAATCATTTTTTTTTACATATTCTACAAGTGAGGCTGAGGTAGATGAAGAAACTTGCCTTTCTTTACTTCTATTCATTCTTTGAAGTGGCCAGCACATGTAATTTATTCTCCTTGTATGCCAGTTAAATATATTTTGATTCATTGTTTCATCTGCATCACTGAGTTAGCCCATTAAACTCTGATCTAGTATCTACATTCTGAACATTCCTTGCTTTACCTTCTATCACTGACATAAATTCCTGACTACTTCTATTATAATGACTGTTTCAAGTCTCTTAATACAATACATGTCCACAGTTTCTAGTACCTCTGTCCTGTCTCTTGAATTACCTGGTAGCTAATGCCTGGGCAAACTACATAATAGGTACCAGGAACTGGAGTGATAAAGGTCTTTAATCCTGATTTTCTACCCATTAGTACTTGGGCCCTAAGCCAAAACAACATATTTTGTGCACCCTAAGGTTTCAAAATTGCTCCCCCAAATTATGCACTGCTGATTTTGCCTGATGTTTTGAGATTTCACTGTACTATATATAACTTGATTTTTTTAAACAAAATAAATACCTACATTCTATAGAAAGCATAATTATCTTGCATTAAAAATATGTGCATTTATCTAAAGTAATCATGGTGAGCAACTGAGCCAAAACACTAAAGTAGAAGGAAGAACTAAAGCTCATTTCCATTCCCCCAAAACTTCAAAAGCAATTTAAGAACTACAAAGGATTACAATCGAAGGAGAAACCATAGTGAGTTAGCACAAAATCACAAATTTGACCTACAGAAAAGTGTCCAGAGCAAAAACTATGAAAGAAGAGAAAACTAACTTCATGGACTAATTTTCAAGAGCTCCTGCTGAAGCCTACTCCCAGAGTAGACCACAGTTTTAGTCCATGTGCTCAGACTATGAGAGCAGACTGTCCCAGAGAAGTTAGGACCTCAGAGTTAGTTCATAGTTTAGGGTCACTTGAGCAAATAGTGGACTCTCTCCCAATTCAGGATGATAGCATGAGATCTCCAAGACTGAGCCCTCTAAAATAGGCCAGAAATATCAGTTACATGGATCAGATCTCTGGAAAAATGATTAACAAAAAAGATAAAGAACTCTATACCAGGAATATCAAGACACAAACTTTGAAGGAGTACATAATTAATATTTATTTGCCTAAATAAAAAAATCTTCAAGGATCTCTTATGTTCTCTAGGATCAAATAAAATTCCTTAAGCAAGCACTAAAGGTCCCCCTAAATTTGAATCACACTACTTTGTCATCCCAATTTTTTAACTTTCACATATTCTATGGCCCAATAAAGAAGCTATTCGATACACCAATGATTCAAGCCTAGTCTCAATGTTTTTGCATAAAGTCGCAATAAGTCTGGACTATGCTCCTTCTTTGTGTCTGCCATTAATTAATTAATTAATTAATTAGTTCGTTTATTTTATACTGTCTTCCTTAGACACTTTGTCTAATTATTATTAGTGTCTAATTAAGTGTCTATTTCAAGACAAGTGCTATGATAGGTTTTGGGGATTCTACATTTGTCCTTAAGAAGGATCAAAGAATATTTATCTTCTTAAAGTTTATCTCAGTCATCACCTCTGCTCTTTGAAATCTGTTTTATTTCCTTAATTTTTAGTATTCTTTCATTCATCAAACAACTTTGTACTTATTTATCCATAGACAATCTATTCTATAGCCTCTCAGTAGATTGACTATTTCCTTATATCTTTTGTCTTCTCATTTCTTTGATTAGAGAAGGGGTTTAATAAATGGTTATTTAATTGAATTAAATCCAAAACCATGAATCATAAATCAGTAGGGAAAATATTTTCGGATAGCAGTCTTTTCAGTACCTTTTCAATCTTTCTAGGTAGATGCCAACATATTGACCTGAAATACAAATATGATGCTGGAGGCAGAATTTTGTATAAGAAGTAAAAAATATCCTTAATAAAGGTTTTCCAATTTGTGGTTTTAGCTGTATTCCCCAAATATTTCATATGCATCTACACACAAGGGAATATAGGGTTTTTATGTACTGAATTCTATGTACTGAATTAAATATTCCCAATGGGATACAATTGGGTATAATCCCTAGATACACAGAAGTAGAATATGTTTTTAAAACTAAGAAATGTAAACATTTTTCCACCACAAGATACAAATATGGTTGTCCACAGATTCCAATATGTATACTGTCCAGAGGAGTGTATTTTGCTTAATTCTCCTATAATACAGTGTGTAAAGTGAAATGCATGGGACAACAAAGCAAATAATTATATTGAAATATGGTTAATATTTTCATAAAAACTTCACATATTCCAAGTTAATAACTCCTCTCTTGAGCATTTGTTTGAGGAATATTGTTTCACTTTAAATTGAACAAGAAACATTTATTAAACACCTAGTACATACCAGGCATGGGGTAAAGTGCTAAGGATGCAAAGAGTCAAAGACAGTCCCCTGCTTATAATCTAATAGGGCATACATAATGGAAATAAATACAAACAAAACAAGCTGAAATTAAAAAGACATGGGAAAATCTTCTGACGAATTGTGAAATTTTGGCTGGGGCTTGAAGAAAGCCAGAAAAATCATTAGTCAGAGCAGAAGAGGAAATATACTAGGCAGGGAGCCACCAGATAAAATGCACAGAGCTTAAAGTTGGATTATCTTGTCCATGGAATAGTAAGAAAGAGGCAGTGTTACTGAAATGAAGAATACATAGCAAGAAGGAAGAAAGATAGGAGGAGGTTAGATAATAAAGGGTTTTGAATGCCAAACAAATAATTTTGTATTTGATCATGGAGCACTTAGAAAGTTGCAGGAATTTATTGAGTAGGGACATGACTGGATTTGTCTTTTAGGAAAATCACTTTTATGGCTAAATGGAGGATGGATTGGAGTGAAGAGACATGACATAGGCAGACTCAATAATAGCATATTACAATAATTCAGATATGAGATGATTAAGACCTGCAATAGAGTTGTAGAACTGGTAATAACAGACTGGATATGGGGTGAAAATATTGAGAAATACAAGAAAGGTTGTAAGTCACAGGAATTGATGGAATGTAACAACAGGATGTACTCTATAGTAATAGGGAAGATAAAAGGCAGTGGAGGGTGCCTTCAGGGAAAAGATACTGAATTTTCCTTTTAAACATATTGATTTTAAAATGTCTATTGGACAACATATTTGAGCTTCTGAAGGATAGATAGAGATATGATAGGTCAGCAGGGAGACTGGAGGGATAATGAGATGTGAGAATCATCAGTATAGAGTTGGTAACTAAATTTATGGGAATTGATGAGATAAACTAGTAAAGTAGCATATTTGAAGGGAGAAGAGAAGATAGCCCACAAGAAAATTCTGACAGACACTTAGGATTAAAGAGTATATAAATAAGAGGATCCAGCAAAGGAGATGAAGGGGGGGAAATGATCAGATAGGTAGCAGAAGAAGCAGGAGTGAGTGGTGAACCCAAAACCAAAAGAGAAAACAGTATGAAGGAGAGAATGGTGAACAGTATTAAAGGCTATGGAGAGTTATAAGAGTATAAGGATTGACAAAGGGCATTGTATTTTTCAATTATGAGGTTACTTTGGAAAAAGCTGTTTTGTTCAAATGATCTTCCTCTATTATTAGTTTATTTATTATTGTTTACAAAAATATTTATATCTTCTCCATTCAGGAAAAAAAAAACACCTTCACTTAATCCTTTAATTCCCTTGTAAATCTCATCCTATATTTCTTTTGCTGCTTGCAAGTAAATTCTAAAGAAAAAAAAGACCATCTATAATAGGCACTTCTGCTTTCTCTCCTTTCACTCTTAACTCTCTTATAATACATCATCTGATGTTATCATTCCAAGAAAACAAAGTGCGAGCCAGATATTGAACTCATTGTAAAAGGAAGGGAAGTGCTAGATATTTATACATAACAACCAGGATTTTGATTGAGTGGTAGATATGAATTATATAAACCTCAAAAGAAGAAAGGTTATGAATGATGGAAGTAAAGGGAAAACCTGAAAATGACAATGGGAAGCAACAAATATTCCAGTGAGTGAAGGATAGTGAGTAAATATACATTAAGTAAAGAAAAGAATGGCCAGAAAGTCTGTGTCATTAAAGGTAAGCCAGGGCATCAAAAACTAGAAGATGAAAGGAGTGAGAGAAGGAAAAGTTTAAGATAAAGGCAAGTCTGTTGTGCATGGGAAAGGCATCACAAAGGGCACAGTGGAAGGGCTGAGTGAACTTAGGAATGAAACTTTGGATTTGGAGAGTAGAGAGAGAGAAGTTAGAGATAATGACATAGGGTTTTGATAGTAATCTACCTAAAGAAAGATTCATTAGAATGTGAAGGGTATGATTAGGTATGAGAATGTTCATCATTCAAGGGAGATACTCACTCCTCTACCCCAAAAGAATACAGTAGGAGATGGGGAGCCTGAAGTTAAAGGGAAAGTTTTCTTTATTTTCACTGGAGGCTCTTCAAATTTCATTTGGGAAGTTGGCTTGGCAACCAAATATGGAAGTTGCTTGTTGTAGATATAGATGGAAGTGATTGCTTTGAAGTAGATGGAAAAAAATTTAGCCTGGTGTGTAGCAGCTTTTCCTCAGGGGACACAACTGAGTACAGTAGGAGCAATGGAAGGCTCAGCCAAAGCATGGGGTCTTCTCCTGAGGAAGCTGGCTATGGAGTAGCAGCAGGAAGTATTAGATTATTTGGGTAGATGGAAGATCAAAGGCTAGCCCCTATCAATGTTTTATCAGGGAACCTGCCATGTAGAGCAGGAGATGGAAGGTTCAGGCTATTAGTGCTGCATATAAAGTCTGACATTTTCTCATCAGAGGAAGCTAATTATGAGGTAGCAGCAGCAGATGATATACTCTCTATGTCACAGATCTATCTATTAAGTAGCAGTAATGGAAGTTGAGCCTAAATTTTCCTGACTAACTATTCTCTATACAATCTATCATGTTGCTTATGAGAAAATATTTGTTAGATACCTATTATTTATAAAAAAAAATACTGTGGTAAGCAATGACAGAAGCACAAAGTATTGTTATGTTTTTTCCTGAAATATATAGGTGGAAATAATAGGTTATATAGATAATTCTAATACAAATTAATATATACTAATAGCATTGCAGAAAAATAAGCAAAATAAATCAGGTAGTCTGATTAGGAATTAGTCCACTAATTCATATCAGTGGAAGAAATTACTAAATGAAATCTTAAAAAATGACTTAGAAATTCAACAGGTGAAAGATAGAAGTAGACCATATGCTAAGCACAAATATTAGGTCACTAATCTCTTAAAAACACTATGCTCACATTCTCTATTAGATAAAAGTATGATTCCCAGAAAGAGTCATCTTTCTGAATGACTTAAAGGCTTAAAAGAAGGGAAGGGAGAGAGAAAATGTTTTATCATCGCCTTTCTCTTCCCATTAAATTAAAATTGCTATCACCTAATTATTCTGTTTTCTTGGAAAACAAAGAACAAAAGAAATGAAAGAAAGAAAGTTATAGAACACATGCATCTCCCTTATTCTTGTCCAATAAGTCACCTATAGCTGCTATCTTCCTATTTAACTATAGTCTCTATGGAAGACATACCACACCCACATTCTAAGCCTTATGTAAGGACAAATGGAAGAACAATTTCCCTTGCAATAAAGTCAGTTTTAAATTAAGAAATTCCTGCCCAATTAATAGCACAGCTCATAATCTAAAGAGAGAGAACACAAGCAAACACATACAAATGAGATAGTTAAGATAAATGGGAAATAGCAGAGGGAAGGTCCTATATTAAATATGATTAAGAATGGCTTCCTGTAGAAATTGTAACATTAGTTGACACTTAAAGAAAGCCACCACATAGAAAAGAGGAAAGAGAGTATTACACTTATAGGGAACAGCCAAGAGAATTCTCAAAGCCCAGAGATGGAATATCTTCATAGAGTAAGGAGGCCAGAGACATTAGATTGAAAAAGTACATGGTGAGTATGATATAAAGGGAAAGTTTGGTATAAAGACTCAAAAGTAAGAAAGGGGCTAGGTTATGAAGAATTTTGAAGGCCAAAAGAGGATTTTTTTTATTTGGTCATAAAAGTGATGAGAAGCCACTGGAGTTTATTGAAAGGGGTAGTGAGGATACGGATATACTTAGACAAGAGGAGTAGTCTGAAAGCCTAGAGAAAATAGACTATTATGGAAGAGATTGATCAACCAAATCAAAATGTGCAAAGACATCTGGGAGAATGAATATTGAATCTATACTCCAGAGGATGTATCACATACATACTAACTATGTATTAATTAAGTATATGCTTATATATTTGTGTATGTGTGTGTTTGTGTGTGTGTGTTTTCATTCCTGCTTGATTGTAAATTCTTTGAGGTCAAAAACTATTTGTCTTCATAGCTCTAGAACTTAGTATGTATATATATATATATATATATATATATATATATATATATATATATGTGTGTGTGTGTGGGTGTGGGTGTGGGTGTGTGTGTGTGTGTGTGGGTGTGTATTTAGTAAGTGGATTTGTAGTTTCATGTAGTTTACATGTAGTTTCATGTAGGTGAAGAAACTAACAATGTTAATACAGCTAGCTAACCTCTCTTTCATAGAATTTCCTAGTATACTAGGAGTTTGTGTCTTGTCCAAACTCCCAGAGCTTATAGGGGTTAGGGATTGGACTTAAAGACTTCCTGGCTTTTAGGCTTTCTTGAACATAATGAGCACTTAAAATTGATTGGTTAATTGATTGATATAGTTACAGCTCTCCATACTGTATTTATCAATATTTGAATTCACATATAGGACATTATACTCTCCTTTCAAAATTAATTTTTAATAATTTCTCCCTGTCATCCAGTTCTGTTAAGACTATTTAAAGATGAATGTTTATCTTAATCTTTTGTTCAAATGAGATAATATTTATAAAACTCAGCACAAATTTTGGTACATAGTAGGCACTATATAAATATTAATTCCATTTCTTCCCTTCTCCCTTTTTTTTTTCTCTTTTGGAGGTTTTTCCCCCCTACCAATTCACCAGAAAGCATTTATTAAGCACTCACTAGATGCCAAGCACACTACAATGTACTGAGGGAATGAAAACAAAAGTTAAACAATCCACTACTATTAGTACATGAATTAGCTATTTCCCTTAATGAGGTGCCATCTACAACTGTGACAAGAACATCATGATTTCCTTTATTGAAGTCACTGAAAATCATAATCAACACAGTCCCACTGGGCTTATCATTAGAGCTTTTGACATCAAGAAAGTTAACCAAAAAACATCAATGACTTATTTGTTCCTTGGCTTATACTCTTGATCTCTTACTCTCTCTACTTCTAATGGATCCATCCATTATATTAATCTCTTAATTTTACTGAAAGATTCCTCAATAGGATTCAAATATCCAGATGTAATTCACACTCGAAATATCTAGATCTAAGGAACTTCCATTTCTTTCCTGTTTGGATTGGTCAAATTCATATCTCCATTTTTTTGTCTTCTCCTAGTTCTATGGTGTTTTTCCTTCTTCCCATGCTTGTTCCCTTAACATTAACCCTTCTCCACTTCACATATATATACCACTCAAGTCAGTTCGGGTGTATCAGGAAATATTTCTTTATTTCTGGAACTAAAGGGGAGAATATTTTCTGCATCTGCTTCTGGCAAAGATGTAATATGGAATTTTGCATGTTTAGGATCAGTCAGATACTGAGTTAAGGATCACCTACATATTGCTTCAGATTTCAGTCAATTCTATGTTTCGGTCTCGTTTTCTGCTTTTCTTTTCTTTTTCTGTTAGAGACTGAGTATATTAAGCTGTAGAATTAGAATTAAATGTAAAAGTGGATAAAGTGCTGGAGTTGGGGTCAGAAAGACTTGATTTCAAAACAGATCCTTATGAGCTCTGATCTTGGGAAAACCCCTTAATCTCTGTCTGCTTTAATTTCTTCTTCTGTAAAATAGGGATTGCCTTAGAAAAAATTGAGATACTATTTGTAAAATACTTTGCAAAGATAAATGCAAGATATTTATTAACTGAAAATGATCTCTGTGAAATTTTGTGCAAATATAAAATACATGCAAAGAATTTTACTCTTTGTAGAATATTTTGAAATCTAGTTTTAACAGCCAATGTTCTTATTCTTAGTTAATGTTGTACCCTATGATATTATTAGAACTATATTGCATTTAGCATGCCTTCAGAAGCAAAGAAGAAGAAATTTAAATTGGCCATTATACATTAGTGTTATTATTAAAGCAATGAAATGACAGTTTTTATTTTAAAAGTTCAATAAAGTTGGATATGATTTTTTTTGACAAGAAGACCATTTATTCAAAAAAAGTTCACAATATGAGTTACTACTAAATATGAAGAAGGAAAAACTGTTTTTACCTAATGAAATATACTGTGAGATTCAATTTTACCCAACAGAGTTGCAATTACATTAATAACAAAGGGAACTGTTACTTAAGAGAGACATTTTCACCTTTCCTAAATAGCTTATAATAGTTCTATGAAAATAAGATTCCATGGACTCATTTTATTCTGTTGGTAAATTGGGACCAAAATTAAAGTATTAAAAAAGAGTCTGTGAATTACTTTAAACATCTCATCAGTTTTAATGCCTCAGCCTGACTTTTTAGATTCCTTAGCATTGTATGCTTGTTCAATTAAATAAATAAATAAATAAATGAGTAAGTAAAATATAAGCCTAGCATTCCTCCAAACAGTTTCATTCCCTTTTTTATATGCATTACTAAATGAAGAGAATTACATTTCAAAGTCACTCCTATAACCTAGTCCAGTGGCATTCAGGCTAGTTTCTATATTCAGAAAAATGAAAAATAAAAAGGCGTTATCTGATTAAAATTTGAAATGTCATTAAACTGCATGTTCGCCAGACAGGGGACTATGTTCTATCATGCAAATATGATTGCCTTTCCCCATGTTCAGAAGCTGTGGCAGCTGAAATATTGACCTAGTATTAAATAGGCTGGAGGGGAATAGAGGGGAAGGAATACTGGTCAGAGACTTTCAAACCAAGAGCATTTAAAAGAAATTGAAAAACCATGAAAGTCTGGAATTGGTCTTTTATGTAGAACACAAGCATTGGAGAGGTTTAATTATATGTGACTTTGTTCTGAGAAATTTCAAAAACCACTTGCTGCTGTAGCAGCACATCCATTCAATGAATATTTGGTGCCTCAATGGAATGAATTCTTGGTACAAGGGTGAATTATTTGAAGAGATTCAATAGTTTATCATTGTTTTGCTATTCTCAAATAGAAGAAATTCTATGCAGAGAGTTGGAACAAATAGTATTTTTCATCTAAGAAATCTAGATTAAGATTTGAAATTCTCCCGGGGCATGAGAACCATGAATATAAAAAATAATAACTTTCAATATAATTGGTTTCTTTATTATCTGATTCATTTTATTCTAAGCATTTAACAACACAAAATTAAAAAGGAATCCATAGGTTTTAATAGATTGTCCAAGTGGCTCATCACATATATGCATGCACACAAATACACCACACATACACAGAAAGATTAAGAACCCCTTCTTCAGGGAAAGAAAAGGAGGCTAAAACAGACTGCCAAGTATTTAAAAAATTGCCAGAACCAACCTTTAATGTCAGTACCAGATATTGATGTGACAGAATCATAATCAAGCCATCTATTAAAATATCAAGATTCATTCACGGCCAAGCTCATGAATAACTTCTTGCAGCCTAGGAGAGTATGAATCTCATGCTAGCTTGCCTAAGTCTAAAAAATAAAATTAAAATCACTTTCACTGTATAGTTGTTCCACTTGGCTTTGATGGCCCAGGAGATCCACAGGATATACATTTGCTTCCTGAAAACCCAGAGATCTCCTCTCCTTGCTTCCCCTATGACTAGCTAATTCTAGGAAATTCTCTGACCTTTGCATGTTTCACACCATTGATCTTTCTCTTGTCTTTCAAGTTTTCTTTATGCTGGATACCATTTAAGAAAGAAAAGAAAAAGAAAGAAAGAAAAGTATGATCATTGGAATTCAAGTTAAATTCAAGTTAATCATTGACTGTTGACTCAATTTTGGAAATGTATTTGTATTTTTACAGGAAATAATGGTAACCCCAAGAAATAAATCTATAACAGTAAAAATATATATAGATTTCTGTAAATTAAAACAAACAAACATGCATTTCATGAGGGCAGGAACTATGTTTCCTCAAAACTTTCTTGTGCAATTCCTGGCATATTTTTCTTCATATGATATATATATATATATATATATATATATATATATATATATGATTAGATTTGGTATAAGGAAACCAAGCACAGATAAATAATTATCCATTTATCTAAATCTGGGATAAAGGGAAACTTTGGAGTTAGAGAATAAAGAATAATAGAGAATAAAGAAAATAAAGCCTTGGGAATGATGAATTGAATAAGGTTCCTTTGTTCATTTCCTTCTGAAATTACATGTTAATTTTAGTTTTAAAATTTTTTGATTAAAGATGAAACTTTTAAAATTTAAAATATATATTTATTTTGAGTTATACATTCTTATCCTCCTTCCACTTCTTCCACTCCTTCATCCAGCCACTGAGAATGCAGAAGATGCAAAGACCAATTGTCCCTACACAGTTAATGCAAAATATATTTCCCCATATTAAAAAAAAAAGTAAAGTAGAAGGGAACTGCTTCTTTATGCATTCTGAGTCAATTAGTTCTCAGTCTGGAGATGGATAACATTTCATATCGTGAATACTTTGGAGTTGTGGCAGATCCTTGTGTTGTTCAAAAAGGTGAGTTTTGGACAGAATTTTTAAGAATTTAAAAGATCTTTTAATAAGTATTAGACTGCTGTAAGATTTTGCCTGTCATACTTTAAAAGGACTACTCTGACCCTAAGTTAACTTAGACCATTTGCCTCTTTTTTCATAGAAGAAAGCATTTGGAAAGATTGTAAATAATTATTTCATCAACTTTGTACATCTTGAGATTCATTTAGGCCAGGGGAGAGCTAAATAGAACTCATGTAGTCTACAGAAAGCTGAATTTGCAAGTGAGCTCCAGGGAAAGCTCATAGCCTAAACTGGAAGAAGGGCTTTATTAAATAGGAAGCAAATAATTTGCACTACACCTGTTAGGTCTCTAATTAAAGGGCTAGAAATCACCATTTACCCCCATTTTTCATTATAATTAATTATTCAGGGCTCAATTCATCCCCATTGTTAACTGATTAGAAAATTCCCATTAAGAAGAAAATAAATGTTGCTGTGGGGCAGTAGAATTTTGAAGGAGTTGTTTTTTCTATAAAATCTCTTCTATATTCATGGTTTAGAGTGAGTTTCTGCCTTGTCTCGAAAAATGTATTCTCATTTGCCTGTGAAATCCCATATCAATCTGAATCATGTAGTCACTCTTCTTTTCGTTATGAAAGAATATCTAGACAGGGATAGGTACTAGCCCAGAATACAGCCTTCACTACTTGAAAATGCAACAAAATGAATTTTGTTCAAGAAATGCAAGAAAATGTTAAAATAAGTCTTTCTTTTTTTCCCCCACTCACCCAGGATAGCCTAAGGAGACAGAGAACTATATAGATAACAGGGATGAGAGTGACCAGGATCTTCACTGTTTCAATGTTTCAGTGGTGGAAGGTAATATTCTACTAATCAGCAATGGAAAGAGGAATGAAATGCAGTACTAAGGAAGGAAGCATCAGAGCAAAAAGTGATCTCAGGGTATCTACGGAGGAAAAGGAGCCCTCTCCATTTCTCTCATCCATTGCCAATATAAGGTCACAGATAAGAGTGCAGAGATTTCATGAGTAAGCATGAGCCTTAACTGTGAACAGAGCAAGAAACAAGCTCCAGAAACATATTTTGTGACTCTGAGCTTTAGTTTATCACATAAACCTGTGTAGAAATAAAGCAGGGAAAAGTCCCAGAGCAAGGAGGCAAAAATAATTTAATGACTGAACTTGTAGAAGCTTTCAGCACACTAAATGTGATGAGTACAAAATAATCTAATGGAGAAATGCAAATTAAGACAACTCTGACACACCTGTCAGATTGGCTAGAATGACAGGGAAAGATAATGAGGGATATTGGAGGGGATGTAGGAAAACAGGGACACTGATACATTGTTGGTGGAATTGTTGACTACATCCAGCCATTCTGGAGAGCAATTTGGAACTATGCTCAAAAAGCTATCAAACTGTGCGTACCCTTTGATCCAGCAGTGTTACTACTGGGCTTATATCCCAAAGAAATCTTAAAAAAGGAAAAGAGACCAGTACATGAAAGAATGTTTGTGGCAGTCCTCTTTGTAGTGGCCAGAAACTGGAAACTGAGTGGATGCGCCTCAATTGGAGAATAGTTGGGTAAATTGTGGTATATGAATGTAATGGAATATTATTGTTCTGTAAGAAATGACCAGCAGGATGAAAACAGAGAGGCTTGGAGAGACTTACATGAACTGATACTGAGTGAAAGAACAGGACCAGAAGATCATTATATACTTTAACAACGATACTGTATGATTACCAATTCTGATGGATGTGGCCCTCTTCAACAATGAGATGAACCAAATCAGTTCCAATAGAGCAGTAATAAACTGAACCAGTTATACCCAGCGAAAGAACTCTGGGAGATGACTATGAAGCACTACATAAAAATCTATAATAATTAAAAAAAAAGAAATGACCAGCAGGATGATTTCAGAAAGACCTGGAGAGACTTACATGAACTGATACTGAGTGGGGTTAGAGCAGGACCAGGAGATTATTGTATACCTCAACAACAATACTATATGATGATCAATTCTGACAGATGTGGCTCTTTTTGGTGATGAGATGAATCAAATCAGTTCCAATAGAGCAGTAATTAATTGAACCAGTTACACCCAGTGAAAGAACTCTGGGAAATGACTATGAATCACTACATAGTCCCATTCCCTCTATTTTTGTCTGCCTGCATTTTTGATTTCCTTCATAGGTTAATCGTACACTATTTCAAAATCCGATTCATTTTGTACAGCAAGGTGACTGTATGGACATGTGTACATATATTGTATTTAACTTATGTTTTAACATGTTTAACATGTATTGGTCAACCTGCCATCTGGGGAAGGTGGTGAGGGGAAGGAAAGGAAAAATTGGAACAAAGGGTTTTGCAATTATCAATGCTGAAAAATTACCCATGCATATATCTCGTAAATAAAAAGCTATAAAAAAATCTAATGATACTCAATCATAGGTAAGCCAACAGCTTCCAATTTAGATCTGGAAATTGAAGAGCTCATATAGGAAACAGTAAACTGAGTATCCTGGGTTATACCACTTTGGAAACCTTGATAATTTGCAAGCCCTTGGATCAAATTGTGAAAACAATAGAATAGAAGGATATTATAACCACTCAGAAGCTTAAATTAGATATCTACCCCACTCCAAAGTGTACAAAACACAGCATAAAGTCCAAAATTGCAAAGTAAACTAGAAAATAAACAAAAAAAAAATAAAACAAATTTAAAAGAACCTGATCACACATAATTACTATGATGACTAGAAAGTTCAAGACCTTAACATAGAAGAAAAGAATGACTTTAAAGAATCTAAAGGAAATGTTTCAAAGAAAAATGCTATTGGGACATAAGCCATAAAATAATTAAATAGGATTTGTGTGTGTGTGTGTGTGTGTGTGTGTGTGTAAGAAAACAAACAAAATGAGATTTATGGAAGAAAGTTGAAAAGAGAATTAACTACATGATAAAAAAAATCATTATTGAAGTAAAAAACAAATTCCTTAAAATTAGAACTAATCAAATGGAAGCAACTGACTTCAAGAGAAATGAAAACAAAATAATAAGACAAAGTCAAAAAATGGAAAAAATAGAAGAAAAATATCTTACAGAAAAAAAATCTTACAATTATCCTAGGATAATTGGATAATCTCAAGGAGAGATAATGAAGGAATCATTGAATTACCTCACAGCCACTACCAATAACAGCAGAGTCTAAACATCATATTTCAAGAAATCATAAAGGTTTCCTATATCTTGGAGCCCAAGGGCAAGTAGAAATTGAAACATTCTACCTCCAAAAGAAACACCAAAATGAAAAGTTCCAGGAATATTGTAGATAAAATTTGGAGTTCCAAAGTCAAGCAGGAGAAAAGCAAGTGCAAGTGGTCAAGAAAAAAAGATGCTAAGAAGCCACATTTGGGACCACACAAGAAAGGAACAGAGCTTAAAATATTATATTCCAAAGAGCAATGGATCTACACTAATCATCAAGAATACCCTACTGTAGGGAAACTAGATTGTATAGTGGATAGTGCACCAACCCTGAAGTCAGGAGAATCTGAGTTCAAATCTTCCCTCAGATGCTTAACATTCTCTGGCTGTGTGACTTTGGAAAAGTCATTTAACCCCAATTGCCTTAACAACAGCAACAAAAAAATGAAAAATGAATAACTTACAAGACCACATTTTGTTAAAAGTTATTATAGACAATGACTTAAGATAAATACTGAACAGTATGTGTGTTTTAGATATACGTCTTAGAACAATAATCAACACAATGGACAACTATATTTCCAAATGATTTTTGATAGATTACATTATCCATCTTCAGATAGAGAAGATATTCACTGAGAATGAAGCATGAAGCACAAGAGCTTTTGCTTTCACCTTTTAAACATTTTTCCTTTCTTTTATGATATGTATGGCTAATGTTTCCTATGAGAGTTTGTTTGGCATAACTATATATATTTATAGCATTTTTTTTTACTTTTACTTTTTTGATGTTAGGGAAGAAGGAGGAAAGCAAGATAATTTGGAACTGAAATTAAAATAAAGTTGAAAAAAATAAAAATCAAGATCTCAATTCCTATTCCACATTGGGTAGTAATGAGGCTTAAATGAAATAATATTCAAAGCAATGCATACTTTAAAATATTTTATAAATACCAGAAATCTCCATTAATAACATCAATATATTAAGTTCAAAGCTGCTGTGCTTGTTTGTAGTTCTTCCTGTCCTTCCTACTGTTCTCTTCTCTAGATTTAAAATAAAAGAGTTTCCAATGATTCTTTTTAACTGAAATAGAGAAGAGAGGAGAAAATTAAAGAAAGAAAAAAAAAGAGAAGAAAAAGAAAAAAAAAAAGAAAAGTTCTTATAATAACAGAGTATTTAAATACAAAACAAATTCTCATATTAGTTGCCCCCCAAAAGATCATACTCAAGTTCCAAGTTGTTTCTTTAACTAATCTAGTCTACACTAATTTTTTAAACTTATATTTAGAGATGATGTTACAACCTTTAATAATTAATGATTCTGTAACTGTCATTCTCATGGTTTTGTTTTATTTTTTTTCAACTAGATTCTAAGTTCCTAAAGGATATGGACCTTGTAAAACAAGTCAAATTAATATGTTTCAATGAGATGTGAACATATTTTCCAAAGTTTAATGCACTATAAAAATGTAAGTATAGATAATATAAATATAGATTCTCAGGTGAAAACACAATTCTTGAAGCATATGTTCTCTAGGACCCATTATATATGTTATCATTGATTTGTTAACATAAATATTATTTTTAAATGGCTTATTGTTAGTTATAGTTAGTGATTTCTATTCTCACAGTATGTATACACTTCTTTATAGTTGTCTTGGTAGAATCAGAAAGCATATCCTAGAGGACTTAACCCTTAAAACTTCAAAATTCCTATGTTGGAGGCTTTTTTATCCCGAATAAAAAGAGCTTTATACTATCCATTATAAATCTATGCTTTTATTTCATTTTACTTCTCCCCCCTTCTTTTCATCAACTACCAAGATACTTCTTGCATTCACTCATTTCCATGTCATCTTCTTTACAATTCTGGAAAATAAATTGATACATCTGTTGTTACTAGCAAGGAAGCATCAATGTATTATTCATCTATGGTTATACTCTATATTTTAATTTTTTTAAATAATAGATTTTTATTTCCAAAATACATATGGAGATAGTTTTCAATATTAATTCTTGCAAAACCTTTTGTTCCAAATTTCTCCTCCCTTCCTCCAACCCTTCCCTAGACAGCAAGCAATTCAATATATGTTAAACATGTACAGTTCTTCTATTCCATTAGAATTGATTACCACATAATCTTGTTATTGCTGTATACAATGTTCTCTTGGTTCTACTCATTCCACTTACCATCAATTCATGTAAGTCTCTCCAGGTCTCCCTGAAATCGTCCTGCTGATCATTTCTTATAGAACAATAATATTCCCTAACATTCATACACCATTCCCCAACTGATGGGCATCCACTCAGTTTCCAGTTCCTTGCCACTATAAAAAAGAGCTGCTACAAACATTTTTTCATGTGTGGGACCCTTTTCCTCTTTTATGATCACTTTGGAATACAGGCCCAGTAGAAATTGCTGGATGCAAGGGTATTCAGAGTTTGACAGCCCTTTGGACATAGTTCCAAATTGCTCTCCAGGGTGGTTGGATCAGTTCACAATAACAACAATGTATTAGTGTTCCAGTTTTCCCACATTCATTCCACAGTTTATTGTTATCTTTGCCTGTAATCTTAGCCAATCTGAGAAGTGTGTAGTGGTACCTCAGAGTTAATTTGTATTTCTCTGATCAATAATGATTTAAAATATTTTTCATATGATTAGAAATGGTTTTAATTTCTTCATATGAAAATTATCTGTTCATATCCTCTGACCATTTATCAGTGGGAGAATTACTTGTATTGTTACAAATTTGCCCATTCTCTTTTTCTATGGCTTTCTGAACCATAATGTTAACCCTCCCTGGACACCCCTCAATTACATGTGTTTTCTTTCCCATTAGAATTAAATTTCTTGAAGGAAGAAACTATCTCTACTTTGGGATTTGCTTCTCTAACTTCTTGACATAGAGTAAGTTTTCAATTTTTTTTTCATTCATTAATCACAAGTTCATATTTTAATATATCATTAATTATACATTTTATATCTTTAAAATTTATTTTATTATTAACATAATATTAACATATTAACAAAAATAAAAAAGAAAGGTCCCCTCTAAATTTGTATGCAAATGCTTCATTATGATCTTGAAGTAAATTCCTATATTTTCAAAAGTTATTCTAATATAAGAAATTCTAGCTACTTTTTACCAACCTGGAAAGGCTTCAAGTATAAATCTATTCACACTCTATCTGGTTTGGAGAGAGACTCATTATAAGATTGACAATGCAAAAATAAGCCTTGCAGCACTTAGAGACTTTGATAAAGCAAGAGTTCTTAACTGTTTTTGTATAACTTGGATCCTTTGTATATCTGATAAAGAAATTAGACCCCCCCACTCAGAAAAAAATAAGCTTGTTCTATACATTTATAATTGAAGAAAATTATAAAGTTCTGTTTGAGGTTTATGAAAACATAGATGAGTCTTCCCCCTATCCAAGTTCCCTGGAGTCCATGAACTCCAAATTAAGAATACCTTTACAAAAATATAGAGCAGTTGGAATCTGGGTCAGTGAAAAGAATACCCAAAATGATAAAATCACAGATATTTGCAGTTTTAAGACATTCATAATAATATTGAACATCACTATGTACATAGTTTGAAATATATTGGCATAGTAGATAGAGAGCTGGCTTTGGAATCAGAAAGAAATGGATTCATATTCCATTTCTGAGACATATTAGCTGTATAATCTTGGGTATTTGGTTAAAGTTTAAGGATCCCAGGCAAGTCTCTGAACTCTTAAGCTGGATAGCACTTACTGAGATGCAATAGTAGAGAACATTTTTAATTGGGAGTTCTTCTAGCATTGATACAATAACCAAAATGCAAATATAAAAATTCATGCTAACAGTCTAGGTGATTATAAATCTCCAAATGGAGTTAATACAATAACACAAAATGAGCCAATCATTAATTTTTGCCCCTCTCTTTCCCCCATTCCATCTCAGTTCTTTATATATATATATTTAATAGATGTTCAATAATACCAATTCAATTGGAAAATTACCTCTAGCTATGAAATACACTGAGCCAATATTTTACTTTCTTAAGGCTCTCTATTTCCACAAAAGAAAACCAAGTTCAATTCTCAACTTTCTGACCAGGTCAAAAAACATGTCAAATATTGTCTCAGTTGAAAGGCAGCACCTTTCCCAATGCTAAAGGAAAAAAGTTAGAATGTTCCACATAGTTTCTTGTGAGGAAGTGTAAATTTCCTCGGGGGTGAGGTGAATCTGTGACAACAGATACAGGGCAGAAACAAAACAACAAAAAACAGATACCCCTGCAAATGAAACAAAAACCCTTAGGCTAAAAAACATTTAAGGTGGTGGGTTGAAAAGCTTAGAGTAGCAGTTGGAAACAAAATACTGTCTGGGCAGAATTCAGATTTTTTTCTTCACAAACTTTAGGAAGAATTTACTCATGATAGAAATATCGTTTATGGGCAGATTTGCTGATGAACACAGAATTTATGATTTGACTTGCCTGTTTTGGGGCAAAAAAAAAATGTTGCTTTTATTTAACTCTGAGAGCTTCTATATCTATGTCTGCACTGGCAAATATACATGCCAACATAGAATTATCTAAAAGATACACGGTAAGTGTAGGTGTCAAATATATGGATGAAAGAAATGGATATGTAATGAGAACAAGTGATAACTAATATTCCATATGCTTCAATGTTAAGTTTTTTTTTTATTATTTCAAGAAAAACAGAGGAAGGCTTTCATACTATTAAATGGCTCTTCTGGAGTATTCTAAAAAGAGAACAATGAAAAAATCACAGAGGGTGGCCATATATGAATGCTTTGAAATAGATCTTGAAAAAAATTCCTAAAGAGGTCAAAAGTTTTTAGATTAGTAAAATAAAATGTCTATAACAGTACTCTATATTTGTAATAGGTTTTTTATAATAGAGTTGTTTAAATTTGTATGGAATTTAATTAAGATCAAGTAAACAACAAGCATATAGAAAATTAAACAAGCATATAGAAAATATAAACACATATAAACATATAGAAAATAGATCTATAGATCTATTACACTCTGAACCCACTTTTTCAGAATTCAACTGCAAAGCCTTCCTTTTAGAGTTCCAGGAGGTACCCAAGGAATATATATCTCTCTCTAATGCCATTGGTTCAAAATCCTAATTCAGGTTTGACCCTCCCATTTATTAGCTAGTTCTCCATACCCATTTAACTAATTTATATCAATTAGCTTGATTTTTTCTTTGGTTTATTCATCTCCTATAGAGGGCAGGAACTCTGAAAAGGTATACTTAAGCCTCAATATGATTGATTTAATCCTACAACAAGATATTAACTCAGTGGAATTGAGATAGTGATTCTCTAATTTATATGTACTTAGTACTTAGTATAGTTCTACAAGTTGATACCTATTCTACAAGATTGACACCTATGATGATGTACTTATAATAGCATATATAATACCTAAGAGATCTGGGAAGAAAGACAGACTCAGAGATGAACAGAGAATACAGAGGACTGGAGGCTGGAAGACAGACTTGAAGATAAAGCCCCTCGTGGTGGCTGGCCTGTCTCCTTCACTTCTCCACTAAAACCAAGGTCCATCTGAAGGTCCCCAGAAAGCTAGCATGGCCTTAGGTGAAGGAGACAGACTGTGTAGGAGCTAATGAAGACTTTAGACTTTATTCCTGACTATCCTTATGGTGATTCTTCTGCTGAAACCAAGGCCCATTGGGAGGACCTCCAGAAAGCTAGCCTAGATATTACAATCTCTAGCTTGACTTCCAGAATTGAGAGTTGGTACTTTTTGGAGAAATTATCTGCTGTCTTTGATCTTGCCATGAGTCCCTTGAGTTCTTGTATAAATTTTATCTCCCTGGGTTAAGACCTCTGGATCTCTGACCTTTAGACTGAAGAATCAGCAAGGTCCTTTCAGATACCTCAGAACTGAGTATTGAGGATATCAAAAATACTGATCCTGGACTGTCCCAGTCTATGCTCAGATATCTGCGATTTTCTGGGTCTTCCTTCCTAAAACTTCCTTAGGACAAACCTAGGAGTTCTTCAGAAGAGTCCTCCACTTACTTCCTCTAGACACACAGCCTTGCTGGTCATTTGTCTTGTCTCTAGTCATGTTGGCACCTGTTTTACTGCTTCTGTTATCAGTGGGGTTCTGTTTGGTTTTTGTGCAATGTGAAGTGAAAAGACTAACTTACTGCAGTTTTTCATTAGACTCTGGTAATTATTAAGGGTGGTAAGTTAATTTCACAACTTTATTGGAGTAGGTATGTGGAAAATGATCAGTTTGCCTCCCATTTATTCCACCACGTTAAGAAGAGATTCACTTGAGCTTGATCTTAAATAGTGAGGTGGATTTGTATAATGAAGCCAAAAATATACAGATTTTATACTTTTTGTACATAATAACTCTCAATAAAAGAAATATAGGCAATGTAGGATAGGAGTATTATATTTGAAAAACCATCTTTATGTAATTCATATGCATATATGTAATGATCTAGTAAGTAGTTCTGTAATTTCTAAAATATAATTTTAAAATAAATGAGGAAAGTTTTAATTTTGCAAACACTGATATGTATATAATAAAATATTAATTACTCTAAACTATGATAGTGTTTTTTTGATAATTCTTCTGGGAGCATTTATTTCTTTATTTTTTCTTTTTGTATGGCATAGTAGAATGAGCAATACCTTTTGATTCAAAGGAATTAAATTAAAATCCTTCTTCTGATACTATTTATGTGATCTTTGGTGCTCAAGAATTTTTTTCCCCATTTTTAAAATTATAGAGTTGAAAGACATAATCTATGAGGTTCTTCCTAGAGCTATATTTATGTTACTATTAGATTTATTAGGTTTTATTTTTTAAAGAAAGAAATTGGACATGGAGCAGTATAACCCTGACTATAGATACGCCTTCCAGGATAAGATGTTTTTGTCTGGAAAACATTTCTGTTAATGATGCTCTTGAGATTGTTTACTCACAAGTGGAAATTGATGGGTTTTTAATATTAAAGATGGCCAACACCAATGAGTACCTACTCCACAAAGGATGTTCTTTTCAATCATGTTTCATGTTTAACTTTTGTTTGATCTTTTCAGTAAAGTGTACTTAACACTTGTATAACGCATTGTCTATTCCTCTGGAGATCAAGTGTTAGGAACATAACATAAAGATTCTATTTCCTAAAGGTATGGGATATCTTGGGACTGTTCTAGTTCAGGTTTAAGTAGGGATCCTCAACTTCAAAATCATCAGGAAGACAATGGAAAGGAAATGCTCAAAATGATGTCATCTTATACCAATAACATTCTTTGCCAACCAAAGTTTTAAACTCATTGGCCAGAGATTATTGAGTCCACATTTCTCTCCTGTCCACTTTATATTTCTCTACTTCTGAAAGACATGTAATTAATAAAAGATAAGTTGCATCCTGAGTACCAACTTATCTCATAGCAAAAATATTTTCCTCAGTAAGATATTTTGTCTAAGGCTCAAAACTCTACTTGGTTAAAGAATAAGACAATAAATTGGAAGAAAAGGAAATGTATTACAAGAGTAAGATGAAGTGAGCACTTGGACTTGGAATTGGGTAAGTTCTACTTTAGAATACTGGCTCCAATATCTCACCTTTCTGAGCCTGAATTCCTTCATTTAAAAATGGAGATAATCTTGCATTGCCTATCACAGGTTATTAGAAGAAGAATATCCTGCAATATTGAGAAGCCTATATGATTATTAGAGACAGATATATGATAATAAGATTGAAAATGTTCTAATGTTTTCTTTCTTGACTTCAGGGAGTTGATCCTGTTATTGGACTACATACATAGCAGGACTTGACTAAAAAATCTGAATCTTCTTATTAAAAAGTGGTAAAGGTAAGATGCCAGCTAGAGTGTACCCCCCTGGATTAAGATAGAGATAGGAAAACATTGCAGTTGAAAAAAATCAGTGCTGAAGATTACCTTCCCAGTCAATAGTTCCAAAAGAAAAAGAATAGATATGGCTCTGTACAGGAGGCAAGGTTAACCGCTACTATTGGGTTACTATAAGATAAAAGGTAAATCATTGAAGAAGCAGTAAAGCACAGAGCACTCTGGGATAAAGAGAGATTTTTCACAATTGATGAGACATACTTTGGAATAGAGAGAGAAAGATAGGCAGAGACAGAGAGGAAAAATAAGATATTCTTAATTCCTATATTCTTGATTCATGTTATAACTATATAGAATAGGGAGAAAAATATAGATATAGGTATGTCAAGTCAATATATTTAAAACTTTGATTTAGAGAAGAGTGTTACAGATCTAAGAGGCCATCTTTTGGGCATTTCCTATCCATCAACTTTCTGATGGTTTGAAAGAAAAATAATTCCTCCCAAGAAATAACTAAATAGAAAATCATACCCAATTTTATCAAGTGAAAAGCAGTGACCCAATTTCCCTTAGGATTGGGATCTAAAAAGATTGAGTGAATATCACTTCTTGTTAGAATTCTTACAAGGTGTTAAGTCACTAGAGTTGATAGAAACAATGCTTATATAATTGGTTCACACATTAGAGCTCACACTTTGAAGAGAGTTTACACAATAGAGTTCACAAGTCCAGGAGATTCACAAGTTACACTTCCCATAATCCACTCTCTCAGAGGAGTAGTCAACCTTTCGGTTCATACCTTTAAGAGATCATATATAAGAAACTTAGAGCTTCAGTCAAGAGACTTGAAGAGATTGAGTAAGCGAGGAGTCAGTTGGAGATATTGAGAGCCAGGAGTCAATGGAGGAGTTACTTGAGGAGAGTGAGAAGCTAGAAACTGCAGTGGGGCAGAACTGGGGATTCAGAAGAGGAGAGGCTGAAGCTGGCAGAGGCAGAGGCAAAGGACTAGCAACAAGAACTCTCAGATCCAAAGAAAGCTAACTGGACTATTTTGGAAGAAACAATAAAGAACTACTTTAACAGCTGGCTGCGTTTGAAGTGATTATTGATAGGAACTGAAACTAAGGCTGCCTCCGGAAAAACTCCCCAAGAAACCTGCTCCCAGAGAGAACCGTCATATTTGAGAAAAGAAGAGAACACCACAACTTCTCATCAGCACAATCCCATACTACTTTTTCATAAGGAAAATGATTCATAAACCTTAACAACCTCTTTTATGCTGAGGACACCATAAGAGTGTCTGACTAACATCATGGCATTACCAATATTAGGACTGAGATTCCTCATAAACTGAACCCATAATCCTAGAAGAATCACTCTTTATGGGGGATTGCAAAATGAGCTCCTACTAAGAAGAATAGAGGAATTCCAAAACTTTTGGGAAAAAGAGGTAATTTTAAAATGATCTTCAATGAGTCCATGATATTTATGCAATTGCATGGCCAAGTGAGTGTCATTTACATTGAAAATACAGGCTGTTCTTCCTTTTAGAAGAATTCAAGGAAATTTCTCTACTATTCAGGTTCTCAGTAAAAAAAGAATCATTCCTTTTTAAATAGAAGGAAAAAAATTCAAATCGAAATATATGTTCAAAAAGGATCTGAAGAGTAGAATGAAGAATGAGAGAATATGGCACAGGGAATAACAGGGTTCACTGCACATAGGGACCAAGTAACAGATTGGAGACTAGCACAGTGTCAAAAATCTAGTAAGCTCTTGATAGCCTCTTGAAGATTGATTGATGAAGATTTTAAAATTTTTAACTCTTATTCTAGAAATGATGTTTCTAGCCAAAACAGCAATAAAATAGAATGTTTACTTAGCGGTTCATGTTCAACAATGGACCATGTAATTAATTGCTTAACATCTACTCCATTTAACTCTCTTTTACTACTTCTCTCTATATCCTAAAACCAGTGATATGTGTGTGTGTGTGTGTGTATCCCTTTTGAAAACTGTGATTCACAACTCAATGTCATATAAAGATCTCCAGTTACACACACTGTGTCAGAAGATGCATAAAGGGTTAAATCATTATATTTGCGGTATGCATCACTGATATCCAGTGGTTTACAATGTAACTAGAGATGTGTGTTGTTCCAGGAATTCCAGGTTCCAACAGTTCTGAGAAATGAACAAAATACTAAGTATCTGTCTGAAATTTAACCAATTCACTTAGATCATTTAGATAGGTCTCTATGCTGATATTTGTATCACAGTTAATTTTTTTGGCAGAAGCCTTCTAATATGGCCTCTTAATTTTCAAATCAAAATCATTAAAAGTAAATTGCCAAATGTATTCTGATCCTTCCAAGATAGAGATCAGAAGGAATAGATTGGTATGATAGAATGACTTTTCCGGGTTACAGTTAGAAATTCCAATATGGTTCTTCCCATTGTTACACAAAATTTCCCAATGCACTGGAGGTTAATAGCTTAGTTCTATAGCTTGCAATGAAGATAATATCTATTTAGATGTTGCTAGGCATCTGTTTAGGAGAGAAGTGCACATATGTGCATCCCCTCTCCCTTTACCAAAAAGGATTGTTAAGCAAAGTGGCAGCTTATTAGTCCTTCAATTGAAAGAACATTAGACAAGATGTTGAAGGTTTTGTTTGTTTTGGGTTTTTTTTTAGGACGAGACCATTCTTCTCGACTTTGACAATTAATAACAAGTTTAAGCCTCATAGAGAAGGGAGAGTGGTGTTTGCTGGTTTTTGTTAATTCCTGTAAGTTACTGAAAGTAGTTTGCATATTGCTGATACTCAAAACAAAACAGAAAAATAAGAAAATATTTCCCAAAACAAACATGGTATTTTCAATTACTTGCCACTAAATTGGATATTGCTTCCATTTTCCATATATTGATAACTGAATAACCCAAACTTTGGTTCAGACTCTTTCCAAAAGAATCTTAGTAATCAAATACTTTAGGAATTTTCTTTTTCAGAAGTACTGTCAGCCTCAGCAGTTCATGAGGTACTACCACATTGGTCCAAATATGAAACATCATAGAACATGATTTTCTAGCAAAATATCAGCCTTCTTAAAAAAATAGTTCCATAAGGTATTATAATATATCAAGAAAATGCTATTTTGTTAACTTCTATCACTTTAGATAGAAGATGATATGTGGCCAAAACAAAAGAAAATAATGTTAAAAGTTTTGATCCAGTAAAATTTCCTTGGAAGAATTACTTATTGGGGAATCTTGGTTGGTGCCAATAATTTAAGCTAAAGTAGGCCTAGATTTCCATAGGCATTCAATTTGAGGGGGGGGGGGGAAACAAGATATGTTTTGTAACATTTCCTTACTAGAAAGTTATGAAATATGTTACCAAGGTACCAAAAGCAAGGTCAAACCATGGAATTTGTGGGTTCTAGTCCTACAGCCTTGGAGGCTATTCTTTGATGCAAGTGTAAACTCAGCCAATATGATATTTCTCCATTTATCCTGGTACAATGCATTATCAGTAAAGTTAAAATGCTCCTTGCTTTATAGGTGCAATTTTATTCCTACTTCTCAAACATTATGGAGTTGAAGAAAACTGCATGTTCTTCTGTGCCAAAGCATATTATAAAGGGCTATCAGTAATATGAGAATTGTCATACAAATAAAACAGATGTCTTATACCTCAAATGTTGTTTTAATTTCAGGCCAAAAACAATGAAATGAAAACTAGTACTGAAAAGGATGTAGAGCTACAAAGGTAAATAAATTCTAGAATGTTAGTAAAAAAGATATTTCAGAGAAAAGGAGGAAGATTTGTTTAACAACATATAGAATTGTAACCATAATACAAATAATACTATATGTGGAGGCGTGATTATAAAACATGAATTGTTGTTAATGTGTGGTTTTATGTTTTATCTATAGATATTAAAGTAACAAATTATGAATTAAAAATCTAACATGTGAAACTTTAATAATTATAAATGTGATGCTTAATAAAAGATGCATTATTAATTCATTCTATTTCTAAGAAAGAAATACAAAAAAATCATTAATTTGAAGTTCAATGAAAGAAGTAGACAAAAAGATATAAAGATTCCATACTGAAATACTCCCTGATATAGTTAACATATACTCATATTTATTATTATTTTAAAATTATATGGTACAAATTGTTCTCCTGGTTCTGCTCATCTTGCCATGGATGGCAGAGAGGTGATGTAAAGGAGACAATTTTAAACTGAAAATAAGATAAAATTGATTTTTTTTAATGAAATAAATTTATAATTGTAAAACCACCAGGAAAAACAAGCAAACAGTAAGAAAATTTAAGGAGGAAAATAATTCTCAGAACATAAATATGATACTAAGAAATTTTATGAGTAAAGCCAAATAAACAAATGAAAATTCTGCTTTGTATTTCCTTACCATCATATGAAGTTTCATTATCTTGTTCGATTATGTTTTTGTTTGTGTTAATGCATATACAATTCTGGTTTATCTGCTCTCAATTTCAGTCACTTGACATATCTTCCCAAATTTCTTTTTACTTGGAGGGGTTATACTGGATTTTACAGTGCCATGATGTTATACAACTATGCTATGATTTCTTCAGGGTGGGAAAATTTCATTTTGTAATTCCCTGAGCAAATTACAACTTTTCTATCTATCTATCTATCGATAAGGCCTAAGAAATTACCTATAGTACATCATGACTAAGTGACTTGACTAGGATCACACATGAACCAGAAAATACAATTTGAATTCATGTCTTTCTAATTCCACACATAGCATTGTATTTATTATGAATGTTGTCTCTGCTAGTGCCTATAACATTATTCAAAGTCTAGTATAATATGCAGTACAGAATATATGTGTAATGAATTCCTTTTGATGTATAGAATCCCATTACATAATTCATCTATTCTTCAATCTTGAATACATAAATTATTTTTATATTTCAAAATCTTAACAAAATAACTATGGTCAAATTTGTTTAGGTAGATCTCTTTTTCCTTTTTTTTAAAGGGGATGCATATATATATATTCAATCCTTATCATAAAATCTGTGTGTTGTGACCTTTATTATGGCATGCTTATTAAAATTCTGTTACAAGTGTTTCAATATGACTCTCATCTGGAAAGAACCTTTTCCTTCTGCCTTGTATTTTTTATACCTATATTCATATGTCTATGCCAACAATGAAAATAGGGAATCTTTTAAAAGTTGCTTCATGTTTATAACATCTATCTCCTTTTGTCCCCTTCTAACCCACTTCCATCCAAAAATATTGGTCTTACTTAGCACAGAGGATTTTTATCTATTACTTTAAAACTCTTGCCCCAAATAAAGATTCAGCATATGTTTCATGTATGAACAAAACAGTGACATAGTGTCATGTTTAATGATAAAACACCTGAAAAACCATGATTTCTCACAATTGATTTTGACATTTCAGAGAGTGAAAGGAAAGATCACTGAAACTATAGCACTTTTGACATTGCTTTCCACTGTATAGATTTGCTGAAAATTTCCAGTTCCCTAGATGGAACTATTCATTATACTGTCTTGATATTAACCATTTACAGAAGTGTCCTTAGACAAAAGTCAATGAAGTCACTATGGCTAGTTCTGCAAAATTGCTTGAATGCATGAGACATGCATCACATTAGGCTTTGGGAAAGATTATAACTCATGCAAAGATTCAAAATTTGTTACACCCCTAAAATGGAAGTATAGAGTTCGATTTAAGTGGTAGGCAAATGCATGATAAGGCAATTTTGAGTTTTTGATGTATTCCATTCTTGAAGAAAAAAAAGGATCTTTTTTCAGTTTGTTCTGCTTACAAATTACTATTTTAATAGCAAATATGTTTGGTACATGGTTTTGATCTCCTTACTAGTAAAACAGATTGTATCTAGTCCATGCTTTCAGTGGGTTGTTGGGTCCAAAAGATATGAATCACTATATTTTGATGGAGGTGGCTAGCCCCCTGGCTATGAGCCTCTCCAAACTTAATTAGATTGGTCTGTAGACAACAGATGGCCAATACATCAAAAGGAACTTTCTTAGTGTCTGTTCAACTTGTTAGCAATGGCCAGAGTATATGAATCCGTGACAGACCTTTCATGAATCCAGGATTACCTCCATGAAATGATGATGCACTTATTTTATGTTGTGTTGGTCACACTGATCTTAGACTCAATTCCTTTTACCATCTGGATCCAAACTAAGAAGCAATGTGGGACAGAGAAAACAACACTGATTCTAGAGTCAGAATTATCTCTTATGTGTGCTAACTGTATGACCTTGGATAAATAATTGAAGCTTCCTAGGCTTTATTTGCCTTAGTATAAAATAAAGAGTTTAGATTACATGACCTCTGAGATTCTTTCCAGTTCCAGATTTTGATTCCTACTTCATCTCTTGCTTCTGCTCTAAATGAAGCAAATAAAATAAATTATCAGAAATTTGACTACAAGTGAACAAGAAGTTAAAAATAATCCTATCCAATGCAGAATAGTATGTTTCTAATATAGGTTTGAAAGAAAAGGTTTAGAAATCTAACCATTGCCAGAAAGGTCACAAATTTCTCTTTATATTCTAAACCTATATTTTATACTCATTTACCATGTTTGCCATCCATTGAATTCAATTAATATTTTAATTAAAATGGCCAAACTAGAAAATAGTAAAATGTAATATGTAACAAAACTACGTCTGTTCCTTTAGCATTGATATATGGAGGGGCAAATAATTGGCAGATTTTTTTTTGAAATATCCTTGTATTTTTTTATGTATTTAAAATAATACCTGATCATGCCTGCCATAGAGCACAAATGTCTACTTCCTGGGAGAGGACAGTGAGTACATCAGCTTTATTTTAAATGCAAAGCTCTATTCCAACTAAGCCCTTGTCTCCTTGAAAGAATTGTCTGAGGAATCTTAAGGTTCAAGTAGCTGCAATCATGGTTTCCATGTCTTGCCCAAGCAAAGTGAAAATGGTTGTTTTATTTCAGAAAGAATGACAAGATCATTTCCAAAAAGTTTTTTTTTCACATAAGAATGGAATAGATGATTATTACTTTAAAGAGAATATTTCAAAACTCATATTGTTTAAGTCTTTTGTAGGTAGATATTAGAAGACTTCTAGTGTGGGCTTTTAGTTTCCTTCACCTCAGTATTGAATACTTTGTTTATTGATTGATTGAATCAACTTACTGAAAAATATCATAACAAATGATTGTCAAATTATTTAAAAACTCTTTTTCTCTTTTCATACTTCAATGAGTCTAGCAAAATCTTCCTGGTACTAATACTATTGGCTTATGTTTCTAATCAAGTTTCATTAATATGACAAAATAAACTCATTGGTCTTTTTTTATGGGAAATACCAGTAATACAGTACTGTAGTTGTATTAAAGAAAACAAAATGGTAATGATGATGATGATGATTGGAGATATAATATTAGAATCCATCAACAATTCCTGGAACTGATAAACAAATAATAATATCAAAGAGTAAAACTTTCCCATCTGCTTCATCATGGCTTTAGTTATTTGGATGCTTATGGAGTTTTTTTCAAAAGGATTTTAAAAAAATATATTTATTTACAATTCAGCATTATATTATCAAATACTCATGAATATTGTGTTGCAGAACATATTATGTTTGGTTTTGTTGGGTAATTTGAAATGCAGGATGCCAGATAAATATTGCTCACATTAAAGTTATTCCCTCTTGCTACAACCATATTTCATGTTAAATTTTATTTAAAAGTCAATGAGAGAATCTGTCAGGGAGCTTAGACTCTTTCCTTGGATATTAGTAAGACCCTTCAAGTTTAGAATCTTAAGTCACTAAACATGTTTATGAAGTGAAAGGTGTATTTGTGTTTGTGTGTGTGTGTGTGTGTGTGTGTGTGTGTGTTGTGTGTGCCTACTGGATACCTTCATGCACACATGTGTTTCTCTTCATTTACTGAAAGGAAAAACTCACTCGATTTAGAGCATGAAGAGCTACTGCTTCTGTTCCTTTGACAAATTATTTAATTACTCTAAACCTCATTCTCTTCATCTGTAAAATGGAATAGATGGAAATCTAAGTTCCCTTCTAGTTCTAAATCTTAGAATGTTATATGCTAACATTGAACTACAGAACCTAATATAATTATAAGTATCTACTTAAATAATGAGCAGAGCTGATTTTGGCTGAACCCAATAAGAATCCATTAAGTGTTTGCCATGTGCAAGGTATTGTGCTGGATGTGAACTCATATTTAAAGGCTATGATCAAAGAAAGCTTATAGATTTTGGGTGTTGTTTTATGTAGTTCTTTAAGGAGGTAATTTTATATGTGGGCTTTCAATTAAGCAGAATTACACTGCCAGTGGTATAAAAGAAGGGCATTTTCTTTGCTTGGATACACTGATACACAGGTTTATGCTGTCTTATTCATTTATTTTCACTAACAGATGTCTCTTGCTGAGCATAGCAACCTCGTGACCCTTATAATTTATTTTAAGGATTTAAATTGCTTCTTTTTTCAGTTTTCAAATCCAGCTTTTTATCCACTGCACTATGTTAATTGTCTAAAATTAATAGGATAAAATTTTAAAAGTGTAAATGTAAAACATATCAAGAACTTGTAAACAGAAAGAGAAAATGGCCTAATCAAATAGTGAAATCAAAGTATGGTAAGTGAACATGCACAGGGTTTTGCTTACATTTTCATGATATTATGAGAAATTGAGAAAGTTTTTCAGCTCTTTTTGGGGGACAACTGAGGCCACTTTTTCAGAGGTTATTGATGAGAGTTGCACAGAAGAAGCAAACATGGATCAGTTCCAATCTATAAATGTAGAAAATTCCTTAATCTACAAAATCACAGATTTTTTTAATCATTTGAGTAAATGTAAAGTTTTATAAATTATATAACCTATAGTTTTTGTTATATTTTTAAATATATTTTATGGACAGATTTTTTTAATATAAGTTTTTGTTTTATTGGAAAAGAAATAAAGAAGCACATTGTTCAGGACCAAGAAAGTGATATATTTGTCAAATCACATTTCTAGTATTGTGTTCACTTCTTGCTACTGAAGATTAAGAAAGACGTTGCTGGGTTGGAAAATTTTTACAGTAGGACAACTAGAAGGTGAACCTTGAGATATTTCCATATGTAACAGGAAAATGAATTGGATATATTTAACTTGGAAAAGAGATACTCTGCTTAGGAAATGCTAATTATCTTCAATAATTTGAATGATCAAGTAGAAGAGAGAATATATGTGTTCAACTTGACCCCCAAAGGTGGTGTTGACTGGTAAGGATTTGCCAAGAGGAAAACTAGACTTGTTGTAAGGGAAAACAGCTTTCTAATGATTAGTGCTACTATTTGTCAAAATATATAGTTCATTTACATTTACTCAAGGATTTAAAGAGAGATTATAGGGTTATTTGGGGACATTATTAAAAGGTAGATTTTCATTGAGGCATATGCTGAAATATACTTATCTGAGGTCCCTTTCAAGATAGCAAGTCTGCTATCTGTGTCTCAACCAGTGCCAGCTTCAACTCAGAAGACTCACTTCCTTTATCCCTGGTTCATTAAAACTCCTTAGAAAATGGGAGGTTACTCTCTAGGACACAGAAATAGCTCAGTTGTTCACTATTCTTTTAGCTGCTTGTCTTCCCCTCTAAGATTATCTTCTATTTATTTTCAGTGTACTTACTCATTTACATTTTGTCTTTCCCCTTAGAATGTGAATTTATTAAAGGTAAAGATTAATTTTGCCTTTCTTAATAACCATAACAATGAGCACAGTTCCTGGCACATAGTGAGCTTTAATAAATAATTTTCCATTAATAGTTTTATTGATTAATTTAAATTCTCTGTGCTCGAGGCAGCTCTCTAAGATTAGAAGATGCAAAGACAGTGTCAATGTGTATTAAAAGAAGAAATTTCCTAAGGTAAGAATTCCTTCTATGAATGAAATCACTGCTACAGACCCTGTATATATCCCTAATGTTATGTTTTAGATGGCTACATAGAAAGTTAAATGGATACACAGGTTTTTATACATCTTTATTTTCAGAATTAAATCTCAATCACTTTAGAATTGATTAAAGCTGAAAATCTGTCACTTATCTTCACCAATGGAGGGGGTTTACATAGCTGAAACTCCTTCAGCCCAGTTAAATCACAAATCTGGAAAAAAGGGGGCGAGGAGAAAGAAGGGAAAAAAGGAATAGTTCTTTGAACACTTGGAACATTTCATTCTATGAGGGTGGCAAGATAATGTATTTGATAGGGTTCAGGGCCTGGAGTCAGAAAGACTGACCAAAAAGTTTTCCTCAAGTTCCTTCTTTTTTTTTTTTTTTTGTTCTTTCTAATCTATCATCTCTACTCTTTTCTCTCTTCTTTTTTATCTTACAGTGAATTTTCATTTACAGAAAACCACTAAGAAGACTTGTAGGAAATATTATGGAGAAATTTACTGTTACTGAAGGTTCAAGAATATGGTCTCCAAATCTACTTTTGCTGTAAAAGTCCTAGGATTTCTCTTCTTTTTCTTCCTCCCTTTCCCCTTTCTCACCTTTATTTTCATCCTCTTTTCCATTTTCACTTTTCTTTTTTTCTGCCAGTTTCTTCTCTTCTGCCTTTTTTATTTCCTTTTTTCCTTTTTCTTCCTTCTTAATTTCCTTTATCCACTGTTTTTGTCTTTTTAAAGTTGAGTACTTTACTTGACTTAACAAATGGTTTATTGTTTCTTGATGATGTAGAGGGTTACATATGTGGCACGTGTTCACATAACTCTTCTGACCATCTCTGGATCAGTGCTGGAAAATGTCTATTGTTTTAACTACTTTTGAAGTGAAAGAGAAACTACAGGACTGACAGAAAATAGAAAATCCTTTTGTTTATTTAATCACATTATTTACAGCTTTATAGGATCAAGGGAAGTTTGCAAGGTTTGAGTGTTGTTATGTGTTTGTTTGGGGGATAATTTTGCATGTGGATTTTAATTAACTAGGATTATGCTGACAGTAGTACAAAAGAAGGACATTTTCTTTATTTGGACACATTGAATAGATTGGTTGATACTTTCTCACTCATTTGTGTTCATCAAGAGAGGCATCTTGCCAAACATAGCCACCTTTTGACCCTCATAATTTCTTTTTAAGGAGAAAAGTGTGGTCGATTTTAATCTAGTCAGCCTTGGTGAAAATATTTGCAAGAAGATCAAAAGCAGGGTCATTCCAATTTTAAAAGAAGAAAGCTCACAATACACCTAGGGGAGCATTACCTCACTGGGTTTTAAGCTGCAGAGGAGTTCATTTTGAAAATGCCACTAAATATGTAGCTGTTTCAATATTTCAAGAACTCTGATTTCATCCATTAGAAAAGCGAAATGATGTATTCAGAATCAGAGGATCAAGGTTTTAATCCTGACTGTTACTTATTCCCTTTATGAACTAATTGTGGGACACCATTTTATGATTGTGGGATAGTGGGATAAGAGGGAAGATTTCAATAAGATAATCCCTAAGGTACTAGCTCTAAATCTGAGTCAGTGGCACAAGAAACTCTGGTAGTAAAAGAAATATGCAAATATTAGTTGTAAGAAGAAACTGAAACTGGGAATATGATTTCAATAGACACTCACTTCAACAGAGTAACAATTTCTCACCTCAAACTAGCTCACTCTATCGATATTCCATGCAGTACTCTACTATTGCCCATTCCACTGCCAAAACAGAACCTAGTCTCTAGAAACAGGAACTTTTTTTTGAAGGACTTGCTGTAATAACACAATAGAGAATCAAAGAAGGTCCTACAGAATAAGTTTTTCTTTTATTTCATTTTCCCTGCAGGTACCAGCTCTGACACTATCAAAGTGACAAAGTGAGAGGAACTTCTAACTGAAAGGAACTACAGAATAAAATGAAATTTTTGTACCAAGCTAGATTTCACAAGGGACATGGTTATCTTACCTACCTCTTGCACTAATTCTACATAGCAACTATCATGCACATCATTTTAAAGTATAAAATCTACTAACTCCCATATAGCATATATGAAGAGAGAGAGAGAGAGAGAGAGAGAGAGAGAGAGAGAGAGAGAGAGAGAGAAAAGAGAGAGAAAAGAGAGAGAGATTTTGATACAGCAGTATCATGACATGATACAATATTGTTTCCAAATAACAGGTAACATAATGTACCCTGATTAGCTCTATAACTAATGTGTGTTAATATTATTTCAGGTATTTTAATGACATCTTGGTCTTTAATTACATATCTCTTTTCCTTAATTCTTTCATCAAAGACAGTTATATATAGGGACAAGGACCAAAGTGACTTATTCTGCAAGATTCTCCTTTCTATTTCTTTCTCTTCCTGGAATAAAATGTTGAATTCCTGCTGAGTACCCTTCAGATTTTGTATTGCACACTCTGTCTCCCTTTTTCTACCTAGTTTTGGAACATAAAGTATTAAATCCCCTGCTGAGGACTCTTTAAATTCTATATTATTACTTCAAATTTGAGATGAGGGGAGTGCTTCAAAAGAAAAAAATCTACTCAAACTTTTTAGAAATAAAATAGAATCATTGACAATGTATTTAAAGAATATTGAAAATTCTTCCTTAAAGGTCAGTTTTTAGGGAAAGCTTTATAGAATAAAAAATTTTGATGTTCTTTCTTAAGCTTATTGTCTGTGGCCAAGATAAAAGACCTTGCTGTATCTATAGTCTGCAGTAAACTTGGCAAATTTTTATTCCACTAATGACTAACTATGTGGCCACAGACACTGCTTAAACTCTAGACTTCATCTACTCCTCTGCAATAAGAAGTTCCTAGAATAAATGAACTTTTAAGTTCTTTCTAGAATGTAAATTTAAGATACTATGATCAGACTTCTGTCACCATAAAAATAGATCAAAAGTCATGATTTCCATTGCTACTATTTTTCATTTAACCCATTCAGGTAATTTGGTAATGGATGAATATATATATATCTTATATATCTACGTACATATGTAATATAAATTTAGAAGTGTAAAAATAATTTTTGAACTCATGGGGAAAATGAGATTGTCAAAGGGAAGAGTACAACTTAAAAAGAGAATATGATATTCTTAGAATATTAGGATACTATGGGCTATGAGGTGAATGAGGTTCAAAATGGAACAAAGAAACTAGAAGGAGAACAAATGTCCCTAACAATAAAGAAATAGAGAAATTGAAGAAAATGTGTATAACACGAGTTATAGAAAATTCAAGGAAGATGGGTTCTAAGAAAACATTAAATTTAGTAGTTAACAGATAGATGATAATTTTTGGATGAACAATTTCAGTATGGTGGTATTGGGACCTTGATTGCAAGAAAAATCAGTTAGTACTCAGCCTAGAAGTTTTGCAAAAAAGGAGAAAATACTTATGGAATAATAATGTGACAATATTACAGAATTAAGGAAAGGGTTTTGTTTTTTCTTATTTGTTTGCTTGCTTTAGGATAGAGATCTAAGAATAAGTGTAGAAAATGGGTAATAAGCTAGTAAATAAAGATTTCTTAAAGTTGACATTGGGAGAAGGAATGGTTGATGGTGAAAATTCCTGAAGTAGATCGCATAGAGCCAAGATGTCAGAGAGTAGACAGTTCATAGCCTGAGTTCTTCCTGGTCTCCTTCCGAATCAATACTAGGTCAAGCCTCTGAAGAGATTTTGAAGTGACTGAAACCACAAATATTTGGAGTACAAAGAATTTCCAGCAGAAGATATCTTGTTCTTCAGGAAAGTTCTCTCTCAATTGGGCAGGGAGAGGATGTAGTCCAATGCAGGCATAGCACAGGAAGGCCCAAGATGAAGAGAATACACAAAGGTAATCTTGTGGAAGACTCTGCAAAAATACAGCATCATTGCCTATTCTATCCTGGTTCAGAAGCTAAAGAATCAACAGACTAGCTGTGAGATCTCCGACACAATTACAGAAAGCAAATAGTGAGCCATAAGACCCTAGCATAAGTGGGACTGGACATGCTCACCCAGCAAAAAGACAAAGCTGACAGCACCACTGGCCCCAGGGTATTGTAAGTCTCTGTCCTCCTATGGAGGAAGCTCAGTACAATCTTTCCTATATTCTGGGAGCAGATATCAACCTTTAAAAATGAGCAAAAAACTAATAAGAGCTCTGACCATAGATAGCTATTATGGAGACAGAGAAAAACAGACTTCAAACCCTGAGGACAATAAAAGCAAAATGTCTCCAGATAAAGTCTCAAAGGGGTATATGAACTGGTATCCAACTCAGTAGAAGAATTTTTTAAAAGGAGCTTAAAAAAGAGAAGAAAAATGAGTAAAAGAAATGAATGCTTTGCAGGAGAGTTTGGAAAAGGAAACAGAAATTGTCTGAGGAAAACAACTCCTTAAAAATAGATTTGGTAAAATGGGAAAAATATACTGAAGAAACCAATTTTTTAAAAATAGATTTGGTGAAATGAGAAAATAAAATAATTTCTTAAAAAATTAGAATTGCTGAAGTGGAAAAGAGAACAACTCCTTAAAAAACAGAATTTGTGAAATGGGGAAAAAAATCCAATATACAAAACAACTCCTTTAAAGGTTCAACTGGTCAATTGCAAAAGGAGGTTAAAAAAAAAAAAACTAAAGAAAGTAATTCCCTAAAAATTTGAACTGGACAAATGGAAGTGAATGACTCAATGGGACATAAAGAATCAATCAAAATAATGAAAAAAATAGAAGAAAATGTTACATACCATATTGGAAAAACAACTGACCTAGAAAAGAGATCCAAGAGAGACAATATAAAAATTATTGGACTACCTGAAAACAATGACTAAAAAAAAAAGCCTGGATAAGATCTTTCAAAAAATCTTCAAGGAAAACTGTCCTGATATCCTAGAACTAGAAGGTAAAATAGCTATTGAATTACCTCTGAAATAGATCCTAAAATGAAAACTCCAAGGAATATTGTAGCTATATTCAAGAAGACAGGTATAATTGGAAGTAGAGATTTAAATGTAAGATCTGGAAGGGGATCTTATCTGGTGGGGAGGTAAAAGTCACTTTATATTTACATAATGCAGCAAAGGAGAACAAGGTACATTAAAAAGTAGATAAATTTTGAGAGGAATGATTTTGTAATGGCGTACCTGATAGATTATCTAAATGTTCTCAATAAAGTAATAGGCAAAGTTCTTTGTTAAAATGTCAGGGATGCGGTGGGAGGGAATAATAAAATTTGAGGAGAAAGGAGAAAGGTTTGAGACAGCTGCTGCTGAAAGTGATGGAAACCCAACCAGAAAACACAGAAAATATTTTTTTGCAACATTGATGATCCAATTGTGTTTATATAACATGAGTTTTAATTGAACTAATTTGATACAATTTTGTCATTTAGTTTGTTGCTTGGAGTAGGAAAAGGAAAGGCAAATGGTGGGAGTCACCCAAAATTAAATACTGGACGGGTGTAACTGGAGAAAGAACTAGTCTGTAAGGAATTCAAAGGTAAGTGAAATTGCTTTATTGGACTGGCTAGTTATAAAGTCAAAATGCAAAAGAACATGTAATGTCCAGGCTAGCTTTCTGGAGGTCTTCTGGAAGGGCCTTGATCTCAGCAGGATAGACACCATGACAATGGACAAGAATAGAGTCCAAAGTCTTTATTGTCTCTTATACAGTCTGTGTCTGCCATAATCTGACTCAGTCTCAGTCTGACCCAGTCTCATCCAGCAGTTTGACAGTCTGACAGTCTCAACCAGTTTCCCTCCAGAGTCTGACTTTGTCCCCAGTTTAAATATCCTATTATAATTACATCATTACAGTATACTGAGTATGTGTGAACTAGAGAACCATTACATCACCATGCTAAATACTAAGTATATATGTGAACTAGAGAACAATCATCTCATCAAAAAAAAAAAAATGTTCAGCCCTCTACAGGAACATATGGTAAATTTGAACAACAAAAAAGAGATGTAAAGACTGGAGTCTCTGTGGGTATGAAAAATAACAAAGAAAAATGATTTGGGGAAGGAAGAAAGAAATTATAAAAGATTTCAAAATGCAAGACTGATAGTTTATTTTTGGTTTTGTTTGTTGTGTTGTTATTATTTTATGCTGGTGAGGTCTTATATGTAATCATACTTATATGTGGTTGAGATAGAGTAGAAATAGACATCTCTAGAGTTGGAGAAATTTAGGAACTGAAAGAAAGAATGTTTAAAAATGGAATCAATCTCAATATTGAAGTTTCCAAGAGTGGAAACATAGTTAAAGGAAAAAGAAAACTGAAACAGGTACTAAATATCTTACTATAATCCAACTATAGAAATCATCAAAATAAATTCCTTTAAGAAATTATTCCAAGATTTATTTATTTAAATTTTGGGGGTATTAAGTAAAAGAGGAAATTCATTGCTTCAATTAATACCTAATTTTAATCACTGGCAGCCTCAGTCAAACTGTGAACTATTGAAGACCTGAATTTAAAAAGGCCAATGTCTCTCATTTCACCCAGGGCAAACGCTAGTCATCTTGACTTGTATCTTGCCACTAGATCCAGCTGGTTCTGAAGAAGAAATTGAGGCAGGTAGCCTGGCACAGCCTTTTCTCACTTAAATCCAAATATATTTGCGTGTAATATTATCCTCTCCCTTATGTTATAGCCCTTTATTAGAACAAAAGAAAAATTACTGTGGCAGAAAGGAATATACTGTGTGTGTGTATGTATGTATGTATATTTCAATTATATATAATTTCAAGGGAATTAATGAAAAAAATGCAAATGAAGGTGGCCTACCTGTACCAGAGCTAAAACTATATTATAAAGCAGCAGTCATCAAAACCATTTTGTACTGGCTAAGAAATAGTGTAGTCGATCAGTAGAATAGTTTAGGTTCACAGGAGAAAATAGTCAATGAATATAGTAATCTAGTGTTTGCCAAATTCAAAGAAGCCAGCTTTTAGGATAAAAACTCACGATTTGACAAAAACTGTTGGGAAAATTGGAAATTAGTATGGCAAATAGACATTGACCTGCATCTAACACCATACACCAAGATCAAGTAGAAATGGGTTCATGATGTAGACATAAAGCATATATATATATATGCAAATTAGAAGAACAAAGTACAGTTTATCTCTCAGATCTATAGAGAAGGAAAGACTTTGTGTTGAAAGAAGAATTGGAGTTCATTTTTGAACACAAAAGAGATAATTTTTATTATATTAAGTTAAAAAGTTTTTGTATAAGTAAAACTAATGCAGACAAGATTAGAACAGAAGCAATAAGGTAGGAATTTTTTTAACATTCAAGGCTTTTAATAAAGGCCTTATTTCTAAACTACATAGGGAATTTACTCAAATTCATAATTCAAGCCATTTTAATTGATAAATGGTCAAAGAATATGAACAGACAATTTTTAGATAAAGAAATTGAAACCACTTCTAGTCATATGAAAAGGTGTTCTAAATCACTATTAATCAGAGAAATGGAAATTAAGACAACTCTGTGTTACCACTACACATCTCTCAGATTGGCTAAAATGACAAGAAAAGATAATGATGAATGTTGGAGGGGTATGGAAAACCTGGGATACTAATACATTGTTGGTGGAATTGTGAACTGATCCAATCATTCTGGAGAACAATTTAGAACTATGGTCAAAGGGCTATCAAAATGTGCATTCCCTTTTATTCAGAAGTGTTTCTATTGGGCTTATATCCCAAAGATATCATGAAGGAGGGAAAGGGACCCACATGTGATAAAACGTTGGTGGCAGCCCTTTTTCTAGTGGCAAGAAACTGGAAACTGACTGCATCCCCATCAGTTGGAGAATGGCTGAATAAATTATGGTATATAAATTTTATGAAATATTCTTCTACAAGAAAGGACTAGCAGAATGATTTCAGAGAGGCAGGAGAAACTTACATGAATTGATGAAATTCATGTGAAATAAGCAGAACCAGGAGATCATTGTACACAGCTACAACAAGATTATATGATGATCAATTCTGATAAATGGGGCTCTTTTCTACAATGAGATGATTGAGTCTTGTTCCAATGATCTTGTGATCAAGAGAGCCATCTACACCAGAGAGAGGACTATAGGAACTGAGAATGGATCACAACATAACATTTTCACTCTTTTTGTTATTGCTTGCTTGCATTTTGTTTTCTTTCTCATTTTTTTCCTTTTTGATCTGATTTTTCTTTTTCAGCAAGATAACTGTATAAATATGTATACATATATTGGATTTAACATGTTTAACATAGATTACTCGCTTTCTTGGGGGGGGGAAGAAGAGAATGGGGAAAATTTGGAAGACAAAGTTTTACAAGTATTAGTAGTGAAAAATTTTACATACATATGTTTTCGAAAATAAAAAGCTTTAATAAAAAGGGGGTAAAGTTCACAAATCTCACTTAGAAGAGAAAATATTATAGAAGGTAGCATATTTCAGGGTGTGCTAGTCAGGTGGAGTGAACCTCAGAAAAATAGGTTGATGAAAAATAGCTGAAAAGGGAAAGTTTTAAAGTACCAATGAAGAGAAAGGATGTTGATTCTTCTAGTGGTCATGACTGAAGAAGTGAAATTATGAGCCTTTGAAAGAATGCTGAGAAATGTACCTGGAGAAAGTTTTGTTCCTGGGGGCACTAGAGGATAGAAGAAGTGTGTGAGGAAGAGATCTAGATTAGATTTGTTAGGATATATTAAAGTCCAAAAAGCTTCAGAAGATAGGGACTACAAAGAAGGAGGTGCCTTAGATGTCTACAATGAGAATTAGTGGCTAGAGAGAAGTAGTAGAGAAATAGCAAAGAACCTTAGTTTATGTAGATAGTTTCTCATAATCACAGGAATTAGAAAAAGAAGAGAAAAATAACCTCACAATGGGATGATCCTCATATATTTGAGTTCCAAACTTGTTTAGAAAATGGGACTGGAGAGCTGACAGTAAATGGTGTTTGGGAAGATTTTGCCATTAAGTAAGTCTGCAGACCTAGGAAATGATAAATAGAAGATTCCACAAAACTCTTTATATATAATTGAAAGTCAAACACAAAACAGAATAAGAAAAAAAGCACTGAACAGCAAAACATGAGCAATTTCAAAATATGAGACAATTAATTTCTTCTTCAAGAAAGCCTATGTAATAAATACTGTACATTGTATTAAGCACTGTTCATCTTTTCTTTGTTTCTTTGTAGGTTTTCTTTTCTGTTCTCTGCATGCGTTTTTTACTTTATTCTTTTTTTCCCTTTCTTCCCCTCACCTCTCTCAAGAAGGCTACAATTAAATGTGAATATATTTATACATACACACACATATACATGCACACGCACATATATATAGCACACATGTACACATACACACATAGAGACTTTATATATAAATATATATATATATATATACATGCATGAATATACATATGCTTTGATCTATATAATTATACACATTATATATATTCACATACATCTTTGAAAGATTGTACCATATTTATCCTTTATTTCTTATCATCCTTCCTAAACCAAGTCTTTTCATATTTTTCTAAGTTCATCAATTCATCATCTCCTACCCTCCAACAATATTCCAGTCTTATACTATCCACTTATTTTAAACAGTCTAAAACAATATTGATTAATATAGCTGACATATAGTATAGTTTCCACATTTTTCTTCTGACTAAATGTATTTTCATTTTAACTTTGTCTGAGATCAATGATTGCTAATCCTGCTCTTGTTTTCTAATAAATTCTACTCATTATCATCATTATTTTATGTTTGTGTTTATCTCTCATTTACTATCTCTGGTGAATCCTCTGCTTTACTTCTACCCCTACCTTGCCTTGCTATAACTTAACCTACCTTGTTTTCAAGGATCTCTCATTTATTCTCTGCCCCTTCTTTCCTCCCTTTTTATCCCATTCCCATTAATTTACATACCTTCTTCCATTGCCATTAATCTACATATCCCTCTACATCCCTCCTTATTCTTTTTCCTTCTTCTCTTATTTCTTTTTACATTTAGAAGATTTTTGTGAATATATATATATATATATATATATATATATATATATATAGAGAGAGAGAGAGAGAGAGAGAGAGAGAGAGAGAGAGAAATGTACCTATCTATAGAATATGTATATATATATATATATATATATATATACACACACACACACACATACACACACACACACACACACATATAATCATTATTTCCTCTTTAACTCATTTCTGATGTGAGGATTCCAGAACTAATCGGTCCTATTCCCCAATTTAATTCCTCTATCAGTTCTTGCTCCTATATCTCATTCACATAACATAATTAGTCTGTTTACTTTTTCCTACATGGTTTTGCTTTTTAGAATCCCATCATGCACAGCTCTTTTCCAGTCTTTCTTTCAAACTATACAATTTCTAACAACAATCTTAGACATATGGTCCACATTTTCCATGTAAAAATCATAGTTTATCCTTATTGAGTCCCTTGAAAATGTTCTTTGATATTTATCTTATATTTCTCTTCTGTCTTTTATGTCTAATTTTTTATTAAATTAGGGTCTTTTTGCAACAAGATCCCTGAAAATCTGGCAATTCATTGAATATCCATTTCTCTGTTTTTATTCAGGATTATGCTTAAGTTTTTTTTGAGATGATATTTTTGACCAAAACTCCATTTGTTTGCTCTTTGATAGATAGTGTCCAAAGAGTGCAGTCTTTTAATTTAGTAGCTGATAGATGTGATGTGATTCTAACTGTGGCTCTGCCACATAACACTTTCATCCCTCTCCAGATTATTCCTTGTAAAAGTCTGGCAATGGGATTGGGAACAGTTTAGCTTCAGGTAGCCAAAGGCCATATCATCATCTGATCCTTGATCTGCTCATCAGTAACAGGGAAAGACAAAAATGATCACCTAGCAGTATTTTATTTCAGCTCATTAATTGTTGTTCCAAATATCTAGATCTGTATTAAGAGGGTAGAGTACATGGTTGGTTTTTCTGTAAATAGATAGAAGACAGAAAAAATGTGTCTAACAGTGACTCTACATGTGTTTATTATGTGCTTAATATAAGTGTCTATTAGTGAAGGATTCCTCAAATTCCATTCCTAATATTGCAGCATAATAGGATCAGAAAGAAAGAAAGAAAGCCCATTGAAGGTAGAAATGGTACTCTTTTGCCTTTGTTTCTCCAATACTGGGCACCATGTCTTTTTATAGTATGCACTAATGTTAGGATTCTTTCAAGATGCTAAGTCACTGGAATTGATAGAGACAATAATTATCTAATTTAGCATGGTACTTAAGAGTTCTCTAGTTCACTAATGTACTTAGTACTTATTAGCATTCCACAGGATTCACATCTTTAGGAGAGCATATATAAGGAGGAGCCCACTAAAGGACAAGCCCGCTCTTGGAGGGGGAGACAGATTCATTCCATTTTTCCACCTTTGTGTTGGATGGAGGCTGAAGCTGGCAGAGGCAAAGGACTAGAGACAAGAGTTCTCAGAACCAAGGAGAGAGATAGGCCTCTAAGAAAGCTAACCGGGCCCAAGAAATACTTGAAAGAGAAAATAAAGGATTTGGACTTTAACTCATGGCTGCATTCAGAGTGATTATTATATTGAACTAAAAGGAAGGCTGCCTCCAGAAGACCCCCAAGAAACCTGCTCCCAGAGAAAATTACATTTTAGAGAAGAACATTATATTTTGGCACTCAGCATGGGGCAGACACAATTCTGATATCAGTGGAAAAGACTCTGATCCTGATTTCAGTGGAAAAGTCTCCTTGGATCATTATACACTTCAACAATGATATTGTATGAGGATGTATTCTGATGGAAGTGGATTTCTTTGACAAAGAGACCTAACTCAGTTTCAATTGATAAATGATGGACAGAAGCAGCTACACCCAAAGAAAGAACACTGGGAAATGAATGTGAACTATTTGCATTTTTGTTTTTCTTCCCGGGTTATTTTTACCTTCTGAATCCAATTTTTCCTGTGCAACAAAAAACCTGTTTGGTTCTGCAAACATATATTGTATCTAGGATATACTGCAACATATCTAACATGTATAGGACTGCTTGTTATCTAGGGAAGGGGGTGGAGGGAGGGAGGGGAAAAATCGGAACAGAAGCGAGTGCAAGGGATAATGTTGTAAAAAAAAATAATTACCCTGGCATGGATTCTGTCAATATAAAGTTATTATAAAATAAAATAAAATATTAAAAAAAAGAAAAAAAATCTCCTTGACCCAGAAATTAGGGTGAGTATAAAAATAAACAAGGAAACTTTGTTAAAGGGCTAAAATAGTATTTCAGCTAAAGTGGGACAGATGTTTAGAAAACAGCCTTCTTTTCCAATTCAAGGAAAATGTCTAGAGAGCATTGTCAGACTTATGAAAAGCCAAGGTTTGATTATAATTTGGGAGCAGATCACTTAACTTTTAAAAGCTGTACAGTACACATCTCCTTGGTTCTCTAAGGAAAAAGAATTGGATCCAGACAAGTGGAAATTAGTAGGAGAGCAACTAGGTGAATACTACAATTCCAATCCAAACTCAATTTCCAAAAATACACTTTATACATACCATTTAACATAACTGGCTTTAAGAAATTATATAAGTGTTAGAATAATGAAAAAGACAAATGAGCAGGTGGATGAGGAGCCAACTAAACTAAGTGAAAAAGATGAAGAATCAGATAAGAATGGAATCAAGTACAATTCCGAGTGTGGCACTTCACAGCAGGAGCATTTCCCATCCCCTGACCTATCTCCCTCAATTAACCCTTCATGGGAAAGAGAAGGAAGAGGGGGAGAGGCAGTGACACAAACAACCACCTTTAAACAGCCTATGACAAGATTACAAAAAGCACTGGTTAAGGCAAAAAATGAAGGACAGGATGTATCTGATTTTATAAATGCATACCCTGTGATTGAAGAGCTTGACTCTTCAGTTCAAAAAAGGAGAAGATGCACTCCTTTTGATTTGGAAAAAATTAAGGATTTGAAAAAGGGTTTCACTCTTTATGGGGCTACATCATTTTATGTTAAGATGTTACTAGATAATTTGGCTTATGAAATCCTAATCCCTAGTGATTGGAAATCCATAGCAAGGACTGTTTAGAACCTGGACAAAACTTTTTGTAGCTTTTGGAGTATCATGAATGATGTAGGATTCAAGCCAGACTCAAGAGGCAAACAGGAGTTAATGTACAAATCACGTTTTACTAACTAGCCGGTGAAGGTCAGTATGGAGAGAATTCAGAACATATTAATTACTCCACAACAGCTTATAAACAGATCGCTGCTGCTGCAACAAAAGTAAATATACTATATTTACTCCCAGAGTAAAATGGAGTTAAAGTCTTCACAAAAATAGAACAAGGTTCCAATGAACCTTTTGCTGATTTTGTGGGACATTTGCAAACAGCTATCACAAGAACCAGTGGAGAAAATGCAGCTGCTGGAATAATGACCAGACATCTGGCTAAGGAAAATGCTAATGAGATTTGCAAAAGAATTATATGAAGACTACACAAAGATGCTCTTTTAGAGTAGATCATAAGATGCTGTGCCACAGTGGGCACAAATGTTTACTATATCCAGACTATGATGAACATTGGAAGACAGGGTCCCTCTTGGCAAGGGACTTCTAGAGAAAATTGTCAACGTTTTCAGTGGAAAAGTAGGACATCTGAGAGCTCAGTGAAGGTACAGAGATAGAGTGAGAGGACAGGTTGAGAGAAAACCCAAAACCCCATGTCCCAAATACAACCAAGGCTTCCACTGGGCCTCCGATTGTAGATTGACCCAGGGAAATGAGAGGGGGGCCCAGCTTTAGGGCCCTAGGTGGGGCATAATGGCAGCCGAGGTTACACCCAGAGAGTCTTTAGAAATTCAATATTAAGACATGAGCAGTCAGCCAAAAGGCAATCAGATGGCAGAAAGGGATTACATGATCTATCAGTCAAGAAGCAATCAGAGGAGGAAAAGGGATTTCAATTAGGAAAAATAGAGTTATATGCAGTAGGGACTACTGAGATATCCCCTGGAGAGGTGAAATCTGTTCCTGAATGGCCTATGGATCCTTTGCCTCCGGGCATAGTAAGCTTGACCATTTCACCTCTTGAGAGTGCTTACAAAACAGCATTCATCCATACATTGATGTGGGAAACTGGAGAATGTGCAGCTAACAGCCCAGTCACTAATACAGGTAGACGTGTGACTTATCAACCAGGAGAAGTAGTAGCATCAGGTTTACTGATACAGACTCCTAATATGCAATCTGGTGATAGTTGCCCAGATTCTGACTCCAAGCAGCAGAGTCCAGGAATATTCTAAACTGCAGCTGTGACAGCTGACTGAACTATGCTCACAATCTATATAAATGGAATATCATTAGAAGGATTGGTAAACACAGGTGCAGATTGTACAGTCATTATAGGTATCAGCTGGCCCAGTCACTGGCCAAAGATTAAGGCAGATGCCTACATGTCTAGTGTAGGAAGATTAATAGTAGCAGAAATTAGTGCTGCCCCTATGAGATGGACATTGGAAAATGAAATAGGAGTTTTTACTCCTTTTGTGATTGAAAAAATCCCCATCGATCTGTGGGGAAGAGACATTTTACAGGAGAGAGGATTACAATTAAGTACTTTGGCTTTTTAGGTAGGGCTACTGTTGAAGGCCTGCTTGTAGTCTAATCAGTTCCTATTCAGTGGAAAACTGAATAGTTTTGACTCTTCAGTCAGTATAGATAGAACAGTGGATCTTAACAAGTGATAAAATTCAGGCCTTAGTAGATATAGTGCAAGAGCAATTTGACCAATTACAACCTTCTCTAAGTCCTTGAAATTCCCCAGTATTTGTTGTAAAAAAAAAAAAAATCTGGAAAATGGAGGATGCTCACTGATTTAAGAAAAGTAAATGAACAGATGGAAACTATGGGAACTCTTCAGCCTGGACTTCCATGTCCTACTCAGAATGGCCTCTTTGGGTTATAGACATTAAGGATTATTTCTATTCTATCCCTTTAGATAAGGAGGGTATGAAAAGATTTGCCTTTTCAGTGCCCAGCATTAACTTAGTTGAGCCTTATAAAAGATATGAATGGATAGTTTTGCCACAGGGAATGAAAAATAGCCCTACTATGTGCCAAATGTATGTTACTGCTGCCCTTACTCCAGTAAGAAAAGCATTTCCAAAAGTAATATTGTTACATTATATGGATGATATTTTGGGGTGTGCACCTGAGTAACAAATGTTAGAAGCATGTCTACAAAAGATCATAGAAACACTAAGAAACTACAAATTACATATAGCTACAGAAAAAATTCAAAGGCATGCTTCTTTTTAATATTTAGGATATGAAGTATATCTTAAGGCATTTACAGTATAAAAGCTTTCTTTAAGAGCAAAGAAGTTGGACACGTAATAGGAGATATCCAATTGATGCATCCAGTATTAGGTTTAACTACCAATCAATTGCAACCTCTATATGACATTTTAAGGGGACCCACTGCTTTAAGCTCACCACACCAGCTTACAAAAGAAGCGCAAGAGGCTTTGAGAGAAGTTGAACTGGATTTATCCAATGTTGTTGAAAAAGTCACTCAAAAACCCTTGGAAATATCAGTTTTTGCTACACAAGAGGCACCCACAGCAATCCTTTATCAAGGAGACAGTGTGATAGAGTGGGTGAACCTCCCAGCACAACCAGAACAAAGTGTTACTCCTTACCCAGTGCTTGTGGCTAGAATTTTATTACAGGCTATTAGGAGAATAGTACAATTATGTGGGATAAGACCTGACAAAATATACACATTTTATACTAATGTACAAATTAATGTATGCTGCAAGACCATCCCAGAGTGGCAGATTTTATTGGCCACTGCTCCAAATTTTGCACATGGGTCTTCATTAAAGATAACCAGCCTTTTACATAATTGGCAATGGATTTTTGAAGAAAAAGTTTCTAAGGTTCCTCTTAAAGGACCAACTGTCTTTACAGACACATCCAAAGAAAATATTTGTGCTGCATACCCTCATGATTTAACCATAAAGAGAGTAGTCAGAACTCCTTTTCAGTCCACTCAACAGAATGAATTATATGCAATCATGCTAACTCTTAATTATTATCCAGGAGACATAAATATAATATCTTTTTCAGCCTTCAGTAGGTGTGGTACAAAGAATTGCTACAGCCCAAATAAAATTCGCAGCTTCTAATATTTACCAGCTCTTTAAGGAACTTCAAGAGCAAGTGAGAAAGAACCCAGGTAAGATTTATATCTTTCATGTCTACTCACATGGTGGACTTCCAGGTCCTATTTTTGATGGAAATTCAAAGACAGATAGCCTTTTAACTATGTTAGCCAGTACTCCTTTATTTCAAGAAGGCCAGGAATCTCATTCTCAATACCATCAGGCTGCTCGAGTTTTACATTTACCATTTGGGATAACAAAAGAGGAAGCTAGGAGCATAGGAAAAAGCTTTACAGCTTGCCTTCCTTTCCATGCTCCTACACTCCCTCCAGGGAAGAATCCTTGTGGTTTGAGACCCAATGAAATCTGGCAAATGGATGTGAGCCATTATAAATCTTTTGGTCATCTGTCTTTTATCCATGTTATAGTAGACATCTTTTCAGGATTTACTTTTGCAATACCAGCCGCAAAAGAGACAGCCCTAGTGGTCACTGAATTCCTTATACAAGTTTTTGCAACTATGAGTATGCCACAAACAATAAAAATAGATAATGGACCTGCATACATTTCTAACCATTTTGCACACTTTTGTGCACAGTATAAGATTTTACATACTACTGGCACACCTTTTAATCCTCAAGGTCAAGCAATAGTAAAGAGAAAAAAACAGAGACATTAAGACACTCCTCCAAAAACAAAAGAAAGGTGGAGCCACGGGTAACCCCTAAAGACCTTGTAAATTTAATTCTCTATACCATTAATTTTTTTTTAAAATTTTTGATAAAGATGCACAGGCTCCAGCAAACAGGTTTTATAACCCAACGGAAGGGCAATCACCAGGTAATGTGGCAAGATCCAGAAAGTGGTGAATGGAAGGGACCAGATAGATTAACTGCTTGGGGAAGAGGATTTGCTTGTATTTCTACAACTGGAGAAGGAATCAGATGGGTGCCAACAAGGTATATTTGCCTTGTCCATCAGAGAGAGACAGAAAAAAGAAAAATCTCAAAACAAAGGAGAAGATATAATAAACATCTGGCATTAAAAGAGCATGGCTGGTAATGAGACTGTTGCAGGACTTGAAAACCAGCAGGAATCATTGGATTCCCTAACACAAGATGAGACTATTGCAGGACTTCAAAACTTGCAGAAATTATTGGATTCCTGGCACATGAACAATGGGCAATAGATTGGTTTTGGATATTTCTAGGACTTATGGACATGTATAATTCCTCATGTTGATTCATATTATTGGTTACATCACTACTAGCCTCTGTTATATTGCTTTGTGCTTATATAATTATGTAATTATGTATAATATCTCCCATATTGATGGATTTATGTATATCTGTTTCAAGTGAGTCCCTTCAAAAACCCACTAATCTGATTTGATTTCCCATTTCCTTTGGTGTTTTCATCTCCCTTCCTGAGACATCAGGGAGGGTGTGATCACCTCCTTTTATGGTGTTTTCACCCCTTTTTTGAGCAGTCAGGGAAGGCATGATCACCTTCTTTTGGGAGGATTTTCACCTCCTTGAGAAGTCAGGGAGTTCATGACCACCTTATGTTCTAAATAAAAAGAAAGTGGGAGATATTAAGATTCTTACAAGGTGCTAAATAAATGGAATTGAGGAGACAGTGGTTAAATCTAGTTTAGCATTGATTTAATCTTACAACAAATAATGGTTTCCTAGTGATATGATGATTGGTGTATACTCAATGTGGAACATATAAGGAGGCGCTGTCAGGGCCAGAAAGGAGAAATCCACTAGAAGCTCTCAAAGCCTCAGCCTGGATTCAGTCAAGGAGATTCAGAAGCCAGAGAACTCAGCTTAAGCTCTTGGAACCAAAACTACAGATAGACCTCTAAGAAAGCTAACCAGACCCAAGGAAGGACACAAGACTTTGAAGGAGACAATAAAGGATTTGGACTTTAATCCCTGGCTGCACTTGTGATTACTGAACTGAAAGGAAGGCTGCTTCCAAAAGCCCTCCCAAGAAACCTGTTTCCAGAGAACATTACATTTTAGAGAAGAATATTACAAGAGTATTTAGGTGATTTGCCTAAAGTAAAGTAGTAAATACAGAAAATACATGAAGAAGATTTTTAACATATCTTCTTGAATCCAAGTCCACTACCCTAACCACTATACCATTATGATAAGAAGGGACAATGAGCTGAACATGTGATGGGAATGAAGAATGACAATTATACAGCAATAATGTCTTCATATTGTCTTCAAAATACGAGTAAAATATGGAGTGGAGAATTCTCCAGATTGTTAGGTAGTGTCCTTAATTGTTGATTGATAATTGATTAATTAAGAGAAAAATCTGGGAGGTGGGGTCAAGATGGCAGAGTGAAAGCAGGAACTTGCCTGTGCTCCCCCTCAAACTGCTCCAAATTCCTTTAAATAATGACTCTAAAAATATTTTAGAGAATTGACACCCAAAAAGATAGAGTAAAACATTGCCCAGCTGAAGGCAACTTTTAAGATAAGTAGAAAATATCTGTGACACCAGAGTAAACAATGCAGCATGCAATACTGGTACAAGCTATGACCGGGTACACAGGCCCCATTCTGACTTCTGAATCAGCAAAAGTACTGGTGGCTTCCAGATGACTCAGCCCAGAGATATCGAAGAAGACTTAGAAGGTCAGAGGGAAAGTCTGTGCAAGAAGCCTGGGAGCCCAACACATAATCCCATAGTAGGCCATACCAGCAAAGTCTCAGCCCTGACTCTGAATCAGCATCAGGGCTGGAGATTTCTCCCAGGGACAACAGGCAGGTCTTAGAAGGTCAGTAAAGAGAGTCACAACAGGGCAGGAGTCTGGTGTGCAGTTCCAGCCTCAGCCCTGGTTCTTATCTCAGCAAAGCAGGACTTTATTGTTTTAGCACACTAGATATTATAACTATAGTGGGATAGGGACTCTAAATTATTGGTCTACTTGAAAGTCATGATTTTTGAAAAAGAGTTTGGACATCATTTTTCAAGAAATCACCAAAGAAAACTTCTAGAATCAGAGGGTAAAAGAGAAATTGAAAGAATTCACTGATCACTCCTGAAAGAGATCCCAAAATGAAAACTCCCAGGAATATTACAGCCAAATCCTGGAACTCCCAGGTCAAGAAGAAAATGCTGAAAACATCTAGAAAGAAGCAATTCACATATAGTAGAACCACAGTGAGAATGCCACAAGATATTTCAGCTTGTATATTAAAGAATCAGAGGGCTTGGAATATAATATTCTGGAAAGCAATGGAACTAAAATTACAACCACAAATCACAATTAAATTGAACATAATCCTTCAGAGGAAAAGGTGATTTTTCAATGAAATAGATAATTTTTCAAGAATTCCTGATGAAAATACCAGAGCTTAGTGGAAAATCTGATTTTGAAAAATGGGATTCTGGAAAAGCCTAAGTAGGTAATCAGGAAAGTGATATCATAATAAGGTTTATTTATATTCTTACATGGGGGGGATGGTACTGTAAACTCATTAGAACTTTTTCATTATTATGGTAGTTAGAAAGAGTATGAGAGAGGGCACAAGTGAATATAAAGATGAAGTATTTTTTAATGGCAAAATTAAGGGACAAGGAGGAAGGGAAGAAGTAGAATAGTGCAAATTATCTTCCATAAAAAAGAGGCAAGAAAAAGTTATTACAGTGGAGGGAAAGAAGGGAAGGAGAGGAGGAGTGAGTGAATTTTACTCTCATCAGAAATGGCTCAAAGAGAAAATAACATATATATTCAATATGGATATAGAAATCTATTTTATCTTGCAGGAAAGTAGGAAGGAAATGGAATATGGAAAGAGTGGAGGGTGAAGAATATTGAAAAGAGAGAGAATATTGGGGAAGGAAATGGTCTACAGAAAAACACTTAAAGACAGATAGGATAAAAGGAGAAAGAGAATAAATGTGGGGAATACAGTTAGCAATAGTAATGATAAAAAGAATTTTGAAGGAAATTTCTCTGATAAGTCTCATTTCTCAAAAAAGGGGACTGAGTCAAATTGATTAAAAAAATAAGAGTCAAGTCCAATTGACAAATTATCAAAAGATATGATCTATACCCAAAGGACTAAAAATCCATGCATATTCTGTGACCTACCAATACCACTATTAGCCATGAATACCAAAAGTGATTTTTAAAAAATGGAAAATGTTCTACATGCACAAAAATATTCATAGCTGTTCTCTTCTCAGGGCAAAAAAAAAAAAAAAAAAAAAGGAAATTGAAGAGATAACCTCCAATTGGGGAATGTCTTAATAAAGTGTAGTATGTATTTGTGATGAAATATTCTTCTATGGGAAATGATGAGCAGGATGCTCTCAGGAAAAAAAATATACAACTTGGAAAGTCTTCCATAAACTCAAGCATAGTGAAATGAATTGTACACAAAATAATAGTAATGTTCTGGGATGACCAATTGTAAATGGCTTTGCCATTCTCAATAGTACAATGAGCCATGACTACTCTGATGGACTTATGGTGAAAAATTCTATCCATACATAGAGAAGGAACTGATGGTGTCTGAATACATATTGAGGTACTCTCTCTTTCTCTATCTCTCTACTTCTCTTTTTTTTAACTTTATTTTTTTGAAGGTTTTCATTTTCGTTAGGATGGGAAATCTATGTTTTCTTTCTCAATATGGCTTTTATGGAAGTGTTTTTCATAACTACGTGTGTGGTTTCTTAATTGCAGGTGAGGATAAAGAAGAGAACCTAGAATTCAAAAAATTTAAAAACAAGTGTAAAAAATATTAAATAAATAAAGAGGAAATCATGAACAGACTCTTCCCTCAGTGAAGGCAATCCCATCTCCTAAAACATGTAGCCTCTGTTGGTGGCAGGTTCACAAATTGTGACACTTGACAGAACTCAGTAATAATGGAAAGAGTCTATGGAAAAAAATAAATTCAGGAATCAGTAATAGCCTAAAGGATATGACAAGAATTATTGGAGTCTGATGAAATAATTATACATCCAACAGAGTGTGAGAAAATTATAGAAGAATCATGTGACTATTTTTATTTATTTTAAGTTGTGGGTCAGGTATCTGGATAGAAATGTCAGAAAGCTAAATATTTCAGGGATGATAGTTGTAAGTCACAAAATAAACTTGGAAAATATCAATATGGTAGCAAAAACATCCAACAAAAATGCATTAGGTATCTAAACAATGAAAACCAAATATTAAAGTGCATGTCTTTTAAAAATACAGTGTATCTAACGCCGTTCCTTTATCCTCACCTTCTTTGAGCTGGGTTTTCAACTCTCATGTTTTAAAGTCCACTTAGTAACCATATTCTCTCTTGGAATAACATGATTTAATCAAATCAAATAGATATTATAGGATCTAATCATATAACATCTATTTGGTATGCTTCTAGCATTATAAAAATCAAATATTGGTGCATATTGAGTAATAAGTAAAACCAGAATATAGCAATAAACAGTGGTGGAATGAGCCCTGAATAGAGAATCAGAAAAGCTAAATTTTATTCTTAGCTCCATTTTACTACTGAAGCTGGACAAGTCATTTAAATTCTCTTAGCCTCAGTTTTCTTATTTGTAAAATGAGAATTGGATGTGGTAATTTCCCTGGATACTTCTAGCCTAAAATACAACCATCATGTTTTCCCTATATAGTATTTAGCTTCTCTGTACCCTCAGTCATCTCTATAACAGGTTTATATTCTGAGCCAAAGGAAGCAGCCTTAGAGATCATCAAGCTCAACCTCATCCTCTTATAGTTCAAGAAACTCTGGCTACAAAGTCCAAGTGACTAAACCAAAGTCTCACAGGTATAATATGTAAAGGGTTTAAAAATCTATCTTGTGCTATTCTCCTAATGCCAAGAAAATGCCTTTTGAATCTTCTGGCACATATTGCTATTGTGTAAAATCATTTTTATATCTAATGTCTCAGAACTTTGTGGAAGTCACAATTAAATATCTGGATTCCTGCCTCTGAAAATAGAAGTCCTAAGGATCAACTGTCTCAGTTTTATAGTACAAATGTGAAGGTAACTGACATCTGTGATGAACACCTGCTACGACTAATGTCCTTTAAACCAGGTTTGTTTCCTCTGGAATAGCCAACTGACATTTGTACAATGCCTCCAAAAGCCAGTACCCTCTTAGCCAGAATGACTGAATGAAAGAAATGATACTGCAGCACTTCAATAATTCTGTTGGCAAAAAATAGCTGTAGGCATAAGTAGAACACTCAGAACTATTGTTGAGGCTGGAAATAAATAAATAATTGGGGTGGGGGAGCAAATCAATACTTACAGGAATCATGACCTGGAGACATAGATTGGTCACAAAACAAGCACCATTAAAACATGAAATGTGGTTGTTGCTATATTACTATGAAAAGCTGGAGCTGGGGGGGAAACTGACCTTAATAGGAGCTTGCATTGTTTGGAATGTGAAACATTCCTTCTAGATGTAAACTCTTTGTTGAACCTCGTGACAAAGGCCTATTATTTTCCATAGGAATCATTAAAATGTATGAAGGTTTCACCAGTGCTAGGAAGATACTACTTGCAATAAAGTCAGCAAATTACAGAGAAGGTCATAGCAGAGATCCTGCATCAGGTGTAAAATACCTATTTGATGTGACAAGTTGGAATTAAGAGTATGTTGGCAGAAGCTCAAGTTTCTTGGGTCACCTGTCATCATAATATTAAAAGTTGATTCCAAAAGAGAGATAAATGTGCTCTAGGGAAACCTCCTGGGGCTGCAGGGAACTGTGTTCAGCAGCATAATACCGGAGGCCTAGTATATCACCTGTCTATAAATAGGTCTCACAAAGAGGGACCAGTTAGGAATGTATCCTAAAAGCTGTGAATCTTTCAGTCAAGCAGCTAGTGACTAAAACTGTATAGAATGTTGTAAATAGTCTTCCATGCAGGTGTTTTACTACTGTTTAAAAGACCATGCTGAGAATTAAATGTAGTTGGATAATTTGAAAGACAAAAGATCATCCTTCTGATTCTCATGTGAAAAGACATGGATGGAATCTTGAGAATAGGCTTTCTATATTGCAGAAAAAAAGTCAATGGATATTCTCACTATACAGTCTTTGGTGGATTAAAGTAAAAGATCAACACTTAAATTCGCTAACAAAAGGCAATGGAAGCACAGGATGGATATGAACAGACTGTAACATTATCTGAAGTTATATCCAAGGAATGGTAAAAATGATATTATGGGAAAATGAGGAAAATATACCAGCAATATGTTGAGAGTGAATGATGACAAATGGAGAGTCTTTGGATTCCATTGTGATCCTCACCATCCTAAGTCACAACTGAACAACATTTATCACTCACTGTGTGCCAGGAACAATTCAAGAATTTTTAAGATAAATTCAAGCACAAAGAAGACGATCAGTGTTTTCTAGAAGCTTATAGTCTAATGAGGGAAGGTGATAAAAAGCAAATGGCAAGAAATAGGAATAAAAGTATATTGTATAGAAAGTCTTGGAATAAAACGTAGTAAGTACCATCTGAAAAGAAATGAAGAAATGGATATTCTGGACATCATCTGTAAAGGAAAAAATATGAAGAAGGTTCTCAGCACATTATATAAGGAAATTAGTGGGGAGATCTATATAAAATTTACATTAGAAGAAAAAGTATTAATAATATTATGATATAAAATCTATATCAATTAGCTCATGGATCTTTTCAGAATTACCAATCATTTTCTTATTAGTTAGGAGAGTTCCTAAATATTTGTCTACAGAATCCACTATCACATCCAATTAATCTCTCTCTCCTAATTGTACTTCTGGAAACAGACAAACCAGGATATAGTGTTGTATGGTGAAAATTGTGCTGGTTTAGGAGGACAGAACCTGAAATGATATCCAGACTTCGCTACTTTCTACCTACATGATTTTAGAAATATAATTTAATCTCTGGACATCAGTTACTTTATCAAATAAAAACTATGAATTGGATTGTAAAGGGGAACCAGAAGTCCTTTAAGGTCTCTTCCTGTCCTAAATCTATAATTCTGTGTAAAACTCTTGACTAGAATTCACAAAATTTACATTCTAAGGAGGAACTTTGACATAAAAAACCTGTAAGTCATTGTGTGTCAATTTGTGTTTCAGTTTCTTCACTTATAAAAAGGTGGGAGTTGAACAGATGATTTATCTGGTGACTAAGACCTAAATTTTTAAATTAAAATATGTCTGAGATGCATTTGGATCATATCATTCAATCCCCTTATTTTATAGACAAGGGAATGAAGGCACAGAGGGAAAATAATTTGCCTTTTAAATATGTTCTATTAATCCTTAAAATATCATCATCATTTCTCAATGACTGCTTATTTCCCCTCTCAATAGAATATTCTTTCACAACAAAGAAGTATAAATAAGCAAGATGAATTTACATAGTAACTGTGTCCAATAAATGAATGCCTAGTCACTTACCGACATTCTACCATATCATTGATAAAAGTTAGGACATTTGGAATGGTTCTTGGTCAAAAAGCAGAGACTATCATCAAACCTGATCTTCTGACTTTAAATTTGATATATTATCTACTCACAATTCAGTACACATGCAGAAGTAGCCTGTGGATGCTATGGGGTTCATAGAAAAAAAGGCTGAAAGATTCTCCTGATCTTTCTGACTTTTGAATGTGTCACAGATATTTGAGCCAGGTTTTCATTAGCAGCTTCAACACTAACTGGAGAGATGTTTCAAGCACTGATGTTCTTTATACTGAAAAAGACTTGGTGGCCAAGATGCCATGACCTGACCTTTTACACTTCTTTGTTTATGTTTTCATTTACCAATGGGAACAATATGATGATGTTGCAATGGTCTGATGAGTCTATTGAGACCTACAGACATTGAACTATACTGAAAGGGTTTAACACTACAATTTCAAATAATGGCAACTCGTGCATGAGAGGTGTGGGAATTAAAGAAAATTGCTAAATTGTTTGCACTTAAAACTCCAGTTTAGACTCTCTGGAGGGCAGTAGTTTCACTTGCTGAAGAAATTGTTCACGGCAAATGTGGTACTTCAGCTACTGAGTGAGCAGCCAAGGACACTAAACCTCTCATTGCTTGAAAGTCTGTATTTTCTTGTCTAACTGAGGGCTTTCCTTTCCTAGCCTTAAGCCTGACCAACCATTTGTATAGTCTACATAGACCAAGGAAAACTTATGTGAATTGCCTGTAAGTACAGAGGGAGTAATGATTAATGCAACACAGGCTAAATGCCCAATTGAAAACACAATTAGGCATTTTCACATTAAAGAGAAATTCAACTCAAATTGATGAAAATGATGATTAGGAAAGGAATAATGGATGTTGTATTTTCTTATTTCTGAAATAACCTTAATAATCTTTATCTTGTTAACTCTCTTTCCTCTATCTCTCTCACAATTATTTCTTAAAGATGAGTTCATAATTATGTCGTTTGATCTATTTATTCTCTCTACCTGATGCTCCTTAAGACAAATTCAGTAGATCAAGACCAGAGGTAGTCATTTATTTTTAAAATTTAAGCAGGATTCTATTATAAGAAAGAAAAAAAATTAAATATCCCTTGATGTTAGAAAAGAGAAAGAAGTTGCCTTTTTGAAAATCATTGATATTGACCTAAAAGTCAGTTTAGGATTAATTCTTGGGTGTCTAATATCTGTATGACCTTGAGTAAGGTACAATCAACCTGGAGCAGTTTCCTAAAATGTAAAATTTCTGTAAAATGGGAGCACTGGACTAGATTCCCTCAGAGGTAACTTCAGATCCTATAATTTTGTTAGGAATTGAGTGAATCCTTCTAATATCTTTAAGACATTCAAAATCTGACTTTAGACTCTTGATAGCTATATAATCCTAGGCAATTCATTCACCTTCTGTTTGTTTCAGATTTTCCAGTCATAAAATAAGGATAATAATAGTAACTACTTCCTAGGGTTGTAGAGATCAAATGAGACAAAAATTGTAAAAATCTTAGCACACATGGTAGATCCTAGATAAATGTCAGCTATCTTTAAAAAAATAATTATTATACTTCACATATTGTCTTTTTTATACTGCTTTTTTATTTTGCCTACTAGATTGTAATTCATGGATGAATTTTATCATTTTAATGTTTTGAACAGCTTACTTTAGCACAATGCCTCACACACAGCAAATATCTAAAAAATGTTTCTTGACAAAATTACTGAATGCATACATGAGAAAATGAGTGAATTAAGAATGAGGAATTAAGCACCTTTAAAACTGGGGAAAAGAGCCCTTGCTTTGGTGCCTGATGGAGCCCTTAAGCATCAGGAAGGAAAGGAATAGTTTGTAATCCCAAATAGGATTCTATAAGAACTAAACATATGAGGATCCCTATGGCATCTGAATCCTTACTCAACCATTGCTCTAATAAAGAGGGTAAATTTATATATTACTCCAGAAGAGTCCTTCTGTATCTATAAGCACATGAAACGATATGAATAAAAATGGAAATTCTACGGTGAGCCCCACAGATTTGACAACATAGTGGACAAGTGCTGCTTTCACAGTAAAAGTATTTTTATTACAGGTATGAAGTTATTGCCATTAAAAAAAAAGGGAAAAACCCTATATTATACAGGGCAAAAAATACTCTAGATTGAATTACTATACATTCCTTTTTAGTGAAGCAAAATAAATGCATCCTATTTGAGTGAAGCAGAAGAAAATATTATTCAAAGATATAATTGGAAGCATACTTTGTTTTTACAACAGTGAAAAATCTAAATAGACAGGAGACCTATTGTTATTATTGCAACGTTCTAGGGGGTAGAAAAAAATAATTCACCTTTTTTTTAGCCAATCATTGTCAGAAAAATAATAATCAAATTCTGTAGAAAACAATATTTTGAGTTCATTCTTATAAATCCCTAGTGTTATTCTGCTTTTCAGTAACAGGTAATGAAGGGAAAAAAAACATTCATTTTGAAAATTTTTTTTTTTTCCTCCCTTGGGTTTCAGGAGATTTTTTAAAGCAAAAGGTAGAGAGTTTCTAAGTCAGAAAAAGCTCATATAATTAAGGTCTCCAGCTGCATGCATTTTTAATACCACAGAAAACATGGTAATTGACATATGTGATTCTGGATCACACTTCAGATTTCAAATTATTTCAGTCTGCTGAAATGTGTTTAAGTGTACCATCCAGACACACTTTTGGTAATTCGGCTTTTAATGACTATCCTTCACTTCAGAGCTACCTTTGATGTTAAAATAGTATAAGAAATAATGTAATTTTCCCACATGCTGGCTGGGTTATAGTCAGATGTTTCTTAAATATTTCATGTAAGAACTCTCCCTGACCCCTACCACTGTGAAAATGTGAGAAGATTTTACTTACAACAATTTTATATCATGTAGTTCACTAAATTCACTGGAATGATCAGGACCTCAACCAAAATTGATTGCTGAACCTAAAATAAGATCAAAGCAATAAATCAAAAGAATATAGCAGATAGAAAAAAATACAAATTGTAGGAATAAGCTTAGAATAATTGATGTCTGCAAAATTACATTGCATAAAACCTTACAAGGTATTTTAAAAACTCAGAGTATATGAAAATCTAAAAGTTTAAGGATGTCTCTGAACTATTCTAAGATTTGTACTAGAATACGTGAATAGAAATGATACTAAAGAATGTTATTAGGGATTATTGATACTAATTTCTTTACATAGTCCTTCTACCTCCCCAAATTTCTTGTTAATCAAATTATTAAATAGGAAATTGTATTCTCAACTTTAAGCGTATCAAAAATATCTCGTCTTCCTTCTTTCCTTTTAAGCAAGGTCACATTTGTCAACCTCTTCTTCCCTTCTCCACTTGTATCCTCAAATAAGAAGGAAAAATTGAATTTGTGTATAGCAACAGGGAAGATGATAGTCTAATATTTTAAAATTACTGAATTCTGCTAAGATTTTGTGATCATTCATATAAATAAGTGAAAAAATCAGGAAGAAAATTGTGTAATTAAACATTTTAGGGGAACAAAAGACCTAAAATTGTAGTGTTATAGTATCATTGATATTTGTCAACATATGTTTAGTATCTATGATTTTTTAGCACTTATGATTTGCATTACGTGCTATGATATTGTTTAAGAAAAGTAAAATAGTAGGAACTTTCTCACATACATTACAAGACAGGTTATTTCAAAGTATATAACAATTTTTATATGCTACAATAAGCAATTGAGAGACTGTCTTTCAAAAAACTTATTCAGGACTTCTAAAGGAAAAAGTATATTGATGGTTATATATTGGATAAATGGATAGGTGGAATGAGCAAGGAAAGGCATAGACTAGCAGGCATTATGGAGACGCCATAAAAATATAAAAGTGAAATAGGTTGTGTCTAGACTCACTTTGTTGTGTTCATTAGAAAGTGATGCACCAGAAAATTATCTGTGCGTGTGTGTGTGTATGTGTGTGTGTGTGTATGTAAAATCATAGTTTAGTATAAAAGAGGCCTTGGAGGCCATGTAGACCCCTCATTTAGATGAGGAAACAGAACTATAAAGAGATTTACAACTATGGTAAAATAAACATAAAATAAGTTGTACCCATTGAGCTCTCCTTAGGTTGAACCATGACAATAGTACTGTATTCAATTCTTGGAATCAACATTTAGGAAAGAAACTGTCAACATAGAGAATCTATAAAAGAAGAAGCAATACAATGAAAAAATGCTAACTAGTAAGTGGCTGATGTAATGTTTGTACCTATGTCTTCCTGACTCCGAGTCAAACAATCAATCAATTAACATTCATTAAGTGCTTACTTAGTGGCAGGCTTTTGAGGTAGTGTTCTAAGCTCTCAGTTCTAATCACTTTTCCATGTTATTTCCAAGATAAAATTTAGCTTACAAGTCTTTTGTAAACAACAATGAACAAATGAGTTATTAATGGTAATAGAAAAATATAATCATCAGGTTTTTTTTTTATTTCCTTCCAGTTTCTGATGACTCTATTAAAAAATTTCAACCATAAACTTCACTATAATTTTATCCCCTCCTTTTTTTTTATGTTAAGCAGAATAAGTCTAATTCCTTTATTAATGTGACAGTCACTCAAATATTTCAAGACAGCTGGTATGTTGTCATTTTCTTCCCACCCACAGAAGCAATGTTTGTTCCTTGAGCTATATCCAGTACATGAAAGGGCTCATGTGAAATGGCTCAAAAGAAACAGTGTGACATATAGTATATTGAAAAAGTTACTTGATTTTGAGTGATAGCATCAGTGGTGAAAATTTATTCATATTTAGTTATATTACCTTGGCTATATGATAACCTCTGTTGGATTTTTTTTCTCATTAAAAAGAATGGGGTTACATCAAATGGCCTTTCAATTCCCTTCCAAATTTACTCTTACAAACTATTTCTATTGTGTCAGTTCCTCTCCTAAGCTTTAATTCCAATAATGGAATACAGTATTGTAGTCATGTTTCAACCTAGGGCTTAATGAGTGCAACTTATTTTATGTTTATTTTACTATCCATTAAATTTTGGTTTTAATATGCAGTTAAATTTAAATGACCTATAGACCATGAAATATAAGGTGACAAAAAGACTATTGATTCAGGAACCAGGAGACCTGCAAAGTTAAAAAGGGCTGCTTGTCATACTTTCCACTGGTGCCTAGTGCAGGACTGAGTTTATAATAGGTGCTCCATAAATAAATATTGAATAAAAGTTTTGAGACATCTCTCTATAAGCAGTTTAGGAAGCAATCTAAGCAAATGTAATCCTATGGGAATGGTGAGGAGGTGGGAGAAAGGAATTAAAGAGAGAAGGCTTACTACTGCATGGTGCTTTTGTATTTTGAGCATAATGAAGTAGAAATGAAAATCTGCTAGAAAATCAGATGACTCCATGAGACCCCTGGGTTTTAAATATTTTAGATTACATAAATTTATATTGTAGTCTAGAAACATAAGCAGACAATTTCTTGAACAAAGTTCACTTTTGGAAACTGCTGAATATCATTGCATTTTTAAAAAGATCTTAGAGAACATTACCCAAATCTAACAATGTAATCACAATAATCACAATGGGTAATTCTAAAGATATAAATAGTAATTTGAAAAGATTTGATTGTAATAAGATGTGACTTCATGAAATTTATGAAGATTTACTTTCCTAAGAAAGAATACTAGAATGAGAAGAATTTAATATGGATGAGACACCAGAAATAATATCAGAATCCTGAGGAATCTCAGATTTAGAGATGAGAACTTACTGGCCTATGGCCACATAGCTAACACTTAACAAATTTGAAATCTGAAAAGAGCTTCATTGACTACAAATCTATGGTTTTTTGGACTTCCTATCAATAATTTCATCACCACTCTTTTCTATACCTAGGATTTTCATGGCATTAATAATACAAATCTGCAAATATCTTTGTACCACTTAACTATTCAAAGTCTTTTAAAAAAATTTATTTCTCTTCCTGTAAATGGAATCAAAAGGCTTTTTTTTAAATTTTGTAATGAATAATACAAATCTAAAGTGTCCTCTTTAGCAAGGTTCCAATAAGGACCCTGACATATATATATATATATATATATATATATATATATATATTATATATATATATATATATATATATATATATATATATATGTTGATATTATACAAGATCCCTCAATAAATCGAGTAACTGACAAGACTCCTTTGTGTGCATGCAGACAATTGATTAGCTTTATTAAAAGTAAAATCAATTTCAAATCAGAAGAAAAGAGAAAGTTTAGAAGATGATGAACAATGGAATAATTTCAACCTGATGTATTTGTATATATAAAAGGAGAAGGGAAAAATAAGAAGAAATAAAAAGCTAGATATTGGCATCCATTACCAATATATTACAAAAAAGCTTCAACAACTTAATCACTACCATGTGGAGGTCAAAAGTGTTGAAAAACCAACAACCCTTTAAAATCCTTTAATATTAACCAAAGTGAATCACTTTAAATATAAGCTTAGTTATATGAATATAGATTAGCAAAGGCAAAAAAAGAAGTGAAAGCAAGTCTACAGAAATCTTGTCATGACTTAAATAAGACATGGCATATCACAAGCACTTTTTTAAAAAATTTTTATTTAATAATTACTTTATATTGACACTCGTTTCTGTTCCGATTTTTTTTCCCTCCCTCCTTCCACCCCCCCCCCCAGATGGCAAGCAGTCCTTTATATGTTGGATATGTTGCAGTATATCCTAGATACAATATATGTTTGCAGAACCGAACAGTTCTCTTGTTGCATAGGGAGAATTGGATTCAGAAGGTATAAATAACCTGGGAAGAAAAACAAAAATGCAGATAGTTCACATTCATTTCCCAGTGTTCTTTCTTTGGGTGTAGCTGCTTTTGTCCGTCATTTATCAATTGAAACTCAGGTCTCTTTGTCTAAGAAATCCACTTCCATCAAAATATGTCCTCATACAATATCATTGTCGAAGTGTATAATGATCTCCTGGTTCTGCTCATTTCACTTAGCATCAGTTCATGTAAGTCTCGCCAGTCCTCTCTGTATTCATCCTGCTGGTCATTTCTTACAGAACAATAATATTCCATAACATTCATATATCACAATTTACCTAGCCATTCTCCAATTGTTGGGCATCCATTCATTTTCCAGTTTCTAGCCACTACAAACAGGGCTGCTACAAACATTTTGGCACATACAGGTCCCTTTCCCTTCTTTAGTATTTCTTTGGGGTATAAGCCCAATAGAAACACTGCTGGATCAAAGGGTATGCACAATTTGATAATTTTTTGGGCATAATTCCAGATTGCTCTCCAGAATGGTTGGATTCGTTCACAACTCCACCAACAATGCATTAGTGTCCCAGTTTTCCCGCATCCCCTCCAACATTCATCATTATTTTTTCCTATCATCTTAGCCAATCTGACAAGTGTGTAGTGGTATCTCAGAGTTGTCTTAATTTGCATTTCTCTGATCAATAATGATTTGGAACATTCTTTCATATGAGTGGTAATAGTTTCAATTTCATCCTCTGAAAATTGTCTGTTCATATCCTTTGACCATTTATCAATTGGAGAATGGCTTGATTTCTTATAAATTTGAGTCAGTTCTCTATATATTTTGGAAATGAGGCCTTTATCAGAACCTTTAACTGTGAAAATGTTTTCCCAGTTTGTTGCTTCCCTTCTAATCTTGTTTGCATTTGTTTTATTTGTACAAAGGCTTTTTAATTTGATGTAATCAAAATTTTCTATTTTGTGATCAGTAATGGTCTCTAGTTCATCTTTGGTCACAAATTTCTTTCTCCTCCACAAGTCTGAGAGATAAACTATTCTATGTTCCTCTAATTTATTTATAATCTCGTTCTTTATGCCTAGGTCATAGACCCATTTTGATCTTATCTTGGTATGTGGTGTTAAGTGTGGGTCCATGCCTAATTTCTGCCATACTAATTTCCAATTATCCCAGCAGTTTTTATCAAATAATGAATTCTTTTCCCAGAAGTTAGGGGCTTTGGGTTTGTCAAACACTAGATTGCTATAGTTGACTATTCTGTCTTGTGAACCTAACCTTTTCCACTGATCCACTAATCTATTTCTTAGCCAATACCAAATGGTTTTGGTGACTGCTGCTTTATAATATAATTTTAGATCAGGTACAGCTAGGCCACCTTCATTTGATTTTTTTTTCATTAATTCCCTTGAGATTCTCGACTTTTTATTGTTCCATATGAATTTTGTTGTTATTTTTTCTAGATCAATAAAATATTTTCTTGGAAGTCTAATTGGTATAGCACTAAATAAATAGATTAGTTTAGGGAGTATTGTCATCTTTATTATGTTCGCTCGGCCGATCCAAGAGCACTTAATATTTTTCCAATTATTTAAGTCTGACTTTATTTGTGTGGAGACTTTTTTATAATTTTGCTCATATAATTCCTGACTTTCCTTTGGTAGATAGATTCCCAAATATTTTATGGTATCAACAGTTATTCTGAATGGAATTTCTCTTTGCATCTCTTGCTGTTGGGTTTTGTTGGTGATGTATAAAAATGCTGAGGATTTATGGGGATTTATTTTGTAGCCAGCTACTTTGCTAAAATTATGAATTATTTCCAGTAGCTTTTTAGTAGAATCTCTGGGGTTCTCTAGGTATACCATCATATCATCTGCAAAGAGTGATAGTTTGGTTTCCTCATTGCCTACTCTAATTCCTTTAATATCTTTCTCGACTCGTATTGCCGAGGCTAGTGTTTCTAATACAATATTAAATAATAATGGTGATAGTGGGCAACCTTACTTCACTTCACTAGATCTTACTGGGAAAGGTTCCAGTTTTTCCCCATTGCATATGATGCTTACTGATGGTTTTAAATATATGCTCCTGACTATTTTAAGGAAAAGTCCATTTATTCCTATGCTCTCAAGTGTTTTTATTAGGAATGGATGTTGGATTTTATCAAATGCTTTTTCTGCATCTATTGAGATGATCATATGATTTTTGTTTGTTTGGTTATTGATATAGTCAATTATACTAATAGTTTTCCTAATATTGAACCAGCCCTGCATTCCTGGTATAAATCTTACTTGGTCAAAGTGTATTATCCTGGTGACGATTTTCTGTAATCTTTTTGCTAATATTTTATTTAAGATTTTAGCATCAATATTCATTAGGGAGATTGGTCTATAATTTTCTTTCTCTGTTTTCAGCCTACCTGGTTTAGGTATCAGTACCATGTCTGTGTCATAAAAGGAGTTTGGTAGGACTCCTTCAATCCCTATTTTTTCAAATAGTTTATATAACATTGGAGTTAATTGTTCTTTAAATGTTTGGTAGAATTCACATGTAAATCCATCTGGTCCTGGGGATTTTTTCTTAGGGAGTTGATTGATAGTTTGTTCTATTTCTTTTTCTGAGATGGGACTGTTTAGGATATTTACTTCTTCCTCTGTTAGTTTGGGCAAGCTATATTTTTGGAGGTATTTTTCTATTTCATTTAGGTTGTCGAATTTATTGGCATAAAGTTGGGCAAAGTAACTCCTAATTATTGCTCTAATTTCCTCTTCGTTAGTGGTGAGTTCTCCCTTTTCATTTTTAAGACTAACAATTTGATTTTCCTCTTTCCTTTTTTTAATCAGATTTACTAAGGGTTTGTCTATTTTGTTGGTTTTTTCATAGAACCAACTCTTAGTTTTATTAATCAATTCAATAGTTTTTTTTACTTTCAATTTTATTGATCTCTCCTTTTATTTTTAGAATTTCAAGTTTAGTGTTTGACTGGGGTTTTTAATTTGTTCCTTTTCTAGCATTTTTAGTTGCAAACCCAATTCATTGACCTACTCTTTCTCTATTTTATACAAATAGGCCTCTAGAGATATGAAATTTCCCCTTATTACCACTTTGGCTGCATCCCATACATTTTGGTATGATGTCTCATTATTATCATTTTCTTGGGTGAAGTTATTAATTATGTCTATGATTTGCTGTTTCACCCAATCATTCTTTAGTATGAGATTATTTAGTTTCCAATTATTTTTTGGTCTACTTCCCCCTGGTTTTTTGTTGAATGTAATTTTCATTGCATCGTGGTCTGAAAAGGATGCATTTACCATTTCTGCCTTACTGCATTTGAGTTTGAGGTTTTTATGTCCTAATATATGGTCAATTTTTGTATAGGTTCCATGAACTGCTGAAAAGAAAGTGTATTCCTTTCTGTCTCCATTACATTTTCTCCAGAGATCTATCATATCTAACTTTTCTAGTATTCTATTTACCTCTTTGACTTCTTTCTTATTTATTTTGTGGTTTGATTTATCTAATTCTGAGAGTGCAAGGTTAAGATCTCCCACTATTATAGTTTTACTGTCTATTTCTTCTTGCAGCTCTCTTAGTTTCTCTTTTAAGAATTTAGATGCTACCCCACTTGGTGCATATATGTTTAATATAGATAGTGCTTCATTATCCATGCTACCCTTTAGCAAGATATAGTGCCCTTCCTTATCTCTTTTAATTAGATCAATTTTTGCTTTAGCTTGATCTGAGATCAGGATGGCTACCCCTGCTTTTTTGACTTCACCTGAAGCATAGTAGATTTTGCTCCAACCTTTTACCTTTAACCTGCATGTATCTCCCCGCTTCAGGTGTGTTTCCTGTAAACAACATATTGTAGGATTCTGGCTTTTAATCCATTCTGCTAACCGCTTCCTCTTTATGGGGGAGTTTACCCCATTCACGTTTATGGTTAGAATGACCAATTCTGTATTACTTGCCATCTTGTTAACCCCTGTTTATGCTTTTCTCCCTTCTTTCCCCTTTCCCCCCCTTCCCAGTATTAAGCTTGTGAGCACCACTTGCTTCTCACAGCCTTCCCTTTTTAGTATCCCTCCCCCCGCCTTAGAGTTCCTCCCCCTATCTTACCCCTTTCCCTCCCAGTTCCCATATTCCCTTCCACTTAGCTTATTCCTTCCCTTTTCACTTTTCCCTTCTCACTTTTCAATGAGGTGGGAGAAGTTTCACCATAGATTGAATATGTCTTAAGATTTTTCACTTAAAGCCAATTCTGAAGGCAGTAAGATACCCACTATATTCATCACCCTCCATTCTTTCTCTCAGATATAATAGGTTTTCTTTGCCTCTTCATGAGATGTACTACCCCCACTTTACCCTTTTTCTGATACAATGTCCTTTCCACATCAATTTCTAGCACAAGGTATCCATGTATTCTTTATACATCTGTATAGTCAAAATATAGTTCCCAAGATTAATCTTTACCTTTTTAGATTTCTCTTGAGTTCTATATTTGTAGATCAAACTTTTTGTTAAGTTCTGGTTTTTTCATCAGAAATAGATGAAATTCGCTTACTTCGTTGAATGTCCATCTTCTTCCCTGGAAAAAGATGCTCATTCTCGCTGGGTAAGTTATTTTTGGTTGCATACCAAGTTCCTTAGCCTTTCGGAATATCATATTCCAGGCCCTTCGATCTTTTAATGTGGATGCTGCCAGATCCTGGGTGATCCTTATTGTGGCTCCTTGATACTTGAATTGGGTTTTTCTAGCCACTTGCAATATTTTTTCCTTCATCTGAGGGTTCTGGCATTTGGCCACTATATTCCTTGGTGTTTTGATTTTAGGATCCCTTTCAGTGGGTGATCGATGAATCCTTTCAATGTTTATTTTTTCCTCTGTTCCTATGATTTCTGGGCAGTTCTCTTTGATAATTTCCTGGAAAATAGTGTCCAGGCTCTTTTTTTCATCATGTTTTTCTGGGAGTCCAATGATTCTCAGATTGTCTCTCCTGGATCTGTTTTCCAGGTCTGTTGTCTTCCCCAGAAGGTATTTCACATTTTTCTCCATTGTTTGATTTTTTTGGATTTGTTTGACTGATTCTTCTTGTCTCCTCGAGTCATTCAATTCCACTTGTTCAATTCTGATTTTCAGTGAAGTATTTTCTTCACTCACTTTTTTAAAATCTTTTTCTAATTGTCCAATTGAGTTCTTTTGTTCTGTGGAATTTTTTTCCATTTCGCCAATTTTGTTTTTTAGAGAGCTGTTTTCTGTTTCCAGTTCACTAATCCTATTTTTCAAGGATTTTACTTCTTTATCCACTCTCTCTTTAACTTTCTCCAGGCTCTTTTGCCAAGCCTCCCTCTCCTTTTCCCAAGCTTCCCTCTCCTTTTGCCAAGCCTCACTCTGCTTTCCCCATTTTTCTTCTAGCTCCCTTGTGAGAGCCTTTTTAATCACTTCTATGAGGTTCATCTGTGCTGAGGAACAGATGATCTCCTCCTTTGGGGATTCACCTGGAGACAGTCTGTTTTTAGTCTCCTCAGGATTTAGAGTCTGCTCTCTATCTGTATAGAAGCTGTCAAGGGTTAAAGTCCTCTTCAGCTTCTTGCTCATTCTGTCTAATAATCAGAGACAAACTACCAAAGAAAAACAGAAAAAACTGGAGTCTTTCTTTGGGGGGGGGGGGGCTGGGTGTGTTATCGAGCTTCCTCTACAGACTGCAGGGGGCAGCAGTGAGGCACTAGCAGGACTGTGCTGCGCCTGCGCTCTGAGATCCCAAAGCGTGCTGAGTCACTGTGGGGGGGAAAGGGGGGGACGGCCAGGTCCCGAGAGACTGCAGCTGTTTGGGGTTGTATTCTTCAGCCCCGGTGTTTTTAGCTTCTCTGCTGGGCTGCTGACTTGCTGTCAGGGCAAAGTATCCAAATCTGTAGCGAAGCTCTCCCCGCAGAGATGGCTGAGATCACTCCCCACCCCCTCTCCAGTCTGCTCCTGTGCTCTCACTGCCGCTGCCCTCAGCCTGCGCCCGATCTAAAACCGTCCCAGCCCTCCAGTAAAGACAGACCTTTCTTGGCGAATCTCAAGGATGGCTTCTCTTGGTAACTATTTGTGGGTTTTTTTTCAGTCAAGCATTAATTCAGAGGCTTGTAATGAAATGGATAGTGAGAGAAAGCATGGAGCTTATGCAGCTGTGTGCCTCCTCTCTGCCATCTTAACCGGAAGCTATCACAAGCACTTAACAAAGAGCATGAGAATGCTATATTGTTTTCCACACTCCGTTCTCATGATTCTCTCTCTGGGCGTAGATGGCTCTCTTCATCATTAAACAAGTGGAACTGGTTTGAATCATCTTATTGTTGAAGAGAGCCATGTCCATCCAAATCGATCATCTTATAGTCTCCTTGTTGCTATGTATAATGATCTCCTGGTTCTGCTCATTTCACTTAATATCAGTTCATGTAATTCTCTCCAAGCCTTTCTTAAATATCCTGATAGTTGTTTTTTACAGAACAATAATATTCCATAAATTCATGTACCATGATTTATTCAGGCATTCTCCAATTGATGGACCTCCATCCACTCATTTTCCAGTTTCTTGCCAGTACAAAAAGGGCTACCACAAACATTTTTGCACATGTGGGTCTCCTTTAAGATCTCTTTGGGATATAATCCCAGGAGAAACATTGCTGGGTCAAAGGGTATGTATGCAAAGTTTCATAACTTTTTGACCATAGTTCCAAAGTGCTCTCCAGAATGGTTGGATCCATTCACAGTTCTACCAACAATGTATCAGTGTCCCACTTTCCCCACATTCTCTTCAGCATTGGTCATCATCTTTTTCTGTCATCTCTGCCAATCTGACAAGTGTATAGTGGTATCTCAGAGTTGTCTTAATTTGCATTTCTCTGATCAATAGTGATTTGGAGGACCTTTTCATATGATTAAAATGTTTCAATTTTTTATTTGAAAATTGTTCATATCCTTTGATCATTTATCAATTGGAGAATGGCTTAAATTATTATAAATTTGAGTCAATTCTCTATATATTTTAGAAATGAGGCCTTTATCAGAACCTTTGGATGTAAAAATGTTTTGCCAGTTTATTGCTTCCTTTCTAATCTTGTCTGCATTATTTTTGTTTGTACAAAAACTTTTTAATTTAATATAATCAAAATTATCTATTTTGTGGTCAATAATGATCTCTAGTTCTTTGATCACAAATTCCTTCCTCCTCCACAATCTGAGAGGTAAATGTTCTTCTAATTCTTCTATGTTCTTCTAATTTGTTTATAATATCATTCTTTATATCTCTATCATGAATCCACTTTGAGCTTATATTGGTATACAGTATTAGGTGTGGGTCAATGCCAAGTTTTTGCCAAAGTAGTTTCAAATTTTCTCAGTAGTTTTTGTCAAATAGTGAATTCTTATCCCAAAGGCTAGGGTCGTTGGATTTGTCAAACACTAGCTTGCTATAGTCATTGACTATTTTATTCTGTGAACCTAACTGATCAACTGCTCTTTTTCTTAGCCAGTACCAAATGGTTTTGTTGACTGCTGCTTTATAATACAGTTTTAGAGTGCACATTTAATAGTGTTGCTATAAACTGCCACATCCCAGTGTCACAGACCTTCCACATTGTCTTTGACTGGAAAACTGTCTCTCTATGACATTCTGTTTTTTCCGAGTGAAATAAATTATATTTATTATAACTAAAATGCTACAGCTAAAATGGCACAGCTAGACCACTTTCATTTGCTTTGCTTTTCATGAATTTCCTTGAAATTGTTGATCTTTTGTCCTTCCAAATGAATTTTGTAGCTATTTTTTCTAGGTCAGTAAAACAGTTTCTTGGGAGTTTGATTGGTATAGCACTAAATAAATAAACTAGTTTACCTAGTATTATCATCTTTATTATATTCACTCAACCTATTCAAGAGCACTTGATGTTTTTCTAATTATTTAGATCTGACTTTATTTGTATGGAAAGTGTTTTGTACTTTTGCTCCTGTAGTTCCTGACATTTCCTTAGTAGATAGATTTCCAAATATTTTATCCTGTTGGCAGTCATTTTAAATGGAATTTCTCTTTCATGTTTTGCTATTGGATTTTGTTAGTGATGTATAAAAATGCTGATGATTTATGTGGATTTATTTTTTTATCCTGCAACTTTGTTAAAGTTGTGAATTACTTCTAAAAGTTTTTTTTTTTATTTGATTCTCTAGGATTCTCTAAGTATACCATCATATCATCTGCAAAGAGTGATACTTTGGTTTCCTCATTACCTACTTTAATTCCTTTAATCTCTTTTTTCTTTTCTTATTGCCAAAGCTATAATTTCTAATATAATATTGAATAGTAATGATGACAGTGAGAAATCTTGTTTTACCCCTGATCTTATTGGCAATGATTCCAGTTTATCTCCATTATATATAATGTTTGCTGATGGTTTTAAATAATGCTACTGACTGTTTTAAGGAAAAGTCCATTTATTCCTTTACTCTCTAGTGTTTTTAATAGGAATGGGTGTTGAATTTTATCAAATGCTTTTTCTGCATCTATTGAGATAATTATATAATTTTTTATTAATTTGGTTATTGATTAGTCAATTATGGTAATAGTTTTTCTAATATTGAACCAGCCCTGCATTCCTGGCATAAATCCTACTTGGTCGTGATGTATTATCCTGGGATGATTTTTTTTGTAATCTCTTTTCTAATATTTTATTTAAGATTCTTTGCATCAATATTTATTAGGGATATAGTACCTTGAAGGTTGATGAGGTTCTGAGGGACATGATGTTCAAGGGAGTGGAACCAAGAGATAGTACTCTGGACATCCTCCCTAAATTGAAATTTGGGGAGAAGATGCAGTTTACTATGGGGTATTGCTTGTAAACCCTTCCTGTCATTTTCTTATACCTTCATTAAGATTCCATTATGTCTCCATATCTAATTTTAAAATTGTAGATAAAAGAAAATATGAATTAATAAATATTGCTTTGAGAAATAATAGAAAGGATAATTTTGGAAGAAAAGGAAAACAATTACAAGACCTATGTAAACTAATGAAAAGTGAAAAGAGAACTAGAAGATCAATGTTGTAATGGTAATAGAATGTGAAAGCCATGGCTACTCTAATCAATAGAATCATCCAAGATAATTCCAAAAGACAAAAAACACACCACACACACACACACACACACACACACACACACGCATGCACACAATTCTATACAACTCCAGAGAGAAAGGATTCTGAGTGCACATTTAAACATAAATTTCTCACTTTGCTTTTCTTTTCCTTAATATGATTAATATGGAATGTTTCATGATTTCACACATATAATTGATAACATCATATTTGTTGCCTTTTCAGTTGGTGGGGGAGGGCTGGGACAGAAGGAGAGAATTTAAAACTCAAAACTTAAAAATAATACAAGTGATAAAAATAAGTATATTTTAAATATCAAGTGATATCAATTAAAATCTTTGAAATAATTAAATAACGACTTTAACAAAATTGCAAGATGAAAAATAAACCCCCTAAATCATTGGCATTTCTATATATTACCAGCAAAGTTCAACAACAAGAACTAGAAAGAGAAATTCCAGTTAAAATGACTGTGGACAATATAAGATATTTGGGACTCTACCTGCCAAAATATACAATAAGCATATGAACAATATTACCCAATAATGTTCATCTAAGTAAAACCAGATCAAAGAATTAGACAAATGTTAACTGTTCATGGATAAGCTAAGCCAATATAAATAAAATGACTATTTTGCAGAATGTTTTGAAGATTTTACAAAAACAAAAACATTTTTAATTGATTGCTATTGGTCAGGCACTATGTAAATGCTTAAGAATACCTCTAATGGAGGAACATGACATACAAAAGAAAACTGAAAAGGGGAAGAAGGAAATGTAGATGCAGGGTGGGGCATAATAGAGAAATTCAAAGGTGCTCCCTTGGTATACACATGTATTTTTGATGGAATATTATTCTATTATAAGAAATGATGGGTAGAATGGTTTTAAAAAACTCAGAAAAACTTACACGAAATGTAAAGTGAAGTAAGTTGAACCAGGAGAGTATTGTATACAGTAATGACAATATTATATGATAATGAATTGTGAATGACAACCATGTTCATCAAAACAGTGATCTAAGAAAATGTCAAAGGAATTATAATGAAAAAATGTTACATCTAGAGAGAGAACTAATGAATTCTGAATGCAGATTGAAAAAACAATTTTTAAAAAGTTCTTATTTATTTTTCTTTGTTATTTTTTGTCTCTGTTTTCTTTCACAGAATATAATGTAGGAATATGTTTTCATGAATAACTGTATATAACTTGTATCAAATTGTTTAGTCTCTCAGCGATCTCAATGAGGGATTTAAGGAGGGAGGGAGAGAATTCAGAACTCAAAATTTTGTTAAAAGAATGTTAAAATGTTTTTTTTTAATGTAATTAGGTCATATTTTAGTTGCTTAAGTTATATTTTTTTAATTGTGTTATCATTTGATATTGAGTTTATTGTAACAATTTTGGGTACTGACTATGTCTAGATTATCAACTTGAAAACAATCCCTATATCATTTAATAAGTATTTTCTATATATTAGAATAAGAATAATTTCATTTTTGTCATTTCATGATTCTAAGTGTGAGAATTTTGTACATTCTAGAAGCTATTGAAGTCTCTCATTTCTTATCAACTTATTATAGTTTACATTGCTTTCTACTTTGCACAGTTTTATATTGAAATCAAAATGTATGAAAATATATTGATTTAATTTAGAGAGGCACATTGAGTTCATCAAAATTTTGTTACTTCCTCACTCTCTGAAATAGATTTGAGGCAAATATTTCTAATTTAATCTCTTTGCAAATATTTATCATGAACACTGAAATAAGAAATGGCCAAATGGCCAAGAAATGATCTGACCTTTAGATGTGGAGAAAAACCAACCATGATAACTTCTTTGTCACTGCAAGCAATATCTTTGAACTACCTTTTCAGGTAGCTTCAATTTCTTTCTGTCTTCTGATTTAATTCATAGTGAGAATGTCAAGATTTCTATGGTGCAGATCCTTTGGTTTGTATAACTATTCAGTGAATTCAGAAAAAGGAACACACTTTTTTCAAGTACAACATCTACATAAATGTTCCTAGATGGCTTAAAAATAATTTCATTATTAGTATCCTCCACTTCTTTTTCCCTTGCTCTGCTACTCTCACTAGAAAAAAATCAAAGTAGGATGTTCAGGATCAAGGGATATTTTTTATATTTCTTTATTTTATGGGCATAGCAAGAGAGATAATTAACAAATTATAAATCTGTTGTTGATAAGATGTCCCATAGTAGGCTAGCCTAATCTTCATATAATGTCAGAGATAAAATGCTCAAAAAAAACATGGTAGTTTGTGGTGTTCTCTTCTTTTTTATAATATGAAGTTTCTCTCTGGGAGCAGGTTTCTTGGGGAGGTAGCCCTAGTACCAGTTCAGATCAATAATCACCCCAAATGCAGCCAGGGATTAAAGTACAATCTTTTATTGTCTCTTCCAAAATTGTATTTCCTTCACTTGGGGCTTGGCGAGTTTTCGGGAGACCTTCTCTCTCCTTGGTTCCAAGAGCTCTTGCTGCTAGTCCTTTGCCTCTGCTCCCTTCAACCTCCAGCCAGCACAAAGGTAGAAGATGGAATGAATCTATCTTGCCTCCGAGAGAGGGTTTCTGCTGAACTGACTCTGACTGGCTCACTGAAGCTCTTTTTTATGCTGGGTGTAAAAGTTTACTCCTCCTCCAAGAGAATGGAATTATGGGTTTCTGTACCTCCCAGAGTGCTCTGTGGCCCTAAGAGCTTCTTGCTTATATGAGCTCTCTAAATGTGTAAACACAAGCATTGTTTCTGTCAGTTCCATGTAGTACCTTGTTTTGAGTTCTGGCCCATAACATCTCCTCGTAAAATCAGATCAATCATACTGAACCATGCTAAATTAGATAATTATTGTCTCTATCAACTCTAATGACTTTACACTCTGTGTAAGGATTCAAACAATAGTTTATTACCATTCTTTCACATTGTATTGTCAAGCATGGGTTAAATCACCAGAGGGTAACTCTTATTTTGCATTTTTTAGAAAATGCTATAAAGGTGGTTACCTCTAACACTATGGTTCATGGTTGCCTAATATTTTTCTAATTAGCAGGCAGAAAATATGTGCAATTAACTTTTAACAGAGGGATTTATTAAAATAGAATTGTAAGAATAGCTAGTATAATAAATTACCTATTAAAACAAGCATCCTGGAAGTTTTGGTATATCCAAGTATATCTGATATTGATTGGAAGATGGTGCTAAAACTTAGATTTCATTGTTAGTGAGACTATATACTCAATGTATAGGATACTTATGGCAAAAGGTTATACACATCTCATAGTACTACATGATCTGGAAGCACTTTTTCTCTATCTAGCATCCTCATAAAACTTGCTTTAGATATAAAATCTCTGTTGCTTACACTGTTCACCTCATCTGTCAGGGTTGATCTTTTATTTACTCTATGAGTTCCTAGATTTAAAGCTTGAAGGGATTTCAAATTAAGTCCCTTATTTTGCAGATGGGGAAACAGATAGCCAGTCACACAAGAGATGAGTGATAGAACTGAGATTCAAACTAGTTAAAACATTCTCCCTCCAAATCCAATAATTGATCCATTTATGTTGTCTACCTCAAATAAACAATCTTGCGAACTTAGTTCTCTAAGGAAAGAAGTCCTTGAACACTAACTTTTTGATTAATACTCAAAAATATTGAACCTATGTATTTTATTCTAAAATAGGACTTTTGCTACTTCAAAAGATACAGAGTCTCTTTCATAGAGTGCAGTAAAGGAATTATTCTATCTCAAATGTCCCCCAAAGTTATATAATAAATAGATGTTATGTTATCACAATTTTAATGGGGCTCAAATGATTTAACTGGGTAAATGCAACTATCCTTACTATAGTAAATATAGCAAGAGTCTTTAATTATCTTTAGCTAATAATATTATCAACCTTCCAGTACCTCTAATGGATTCAACTATTATACTCAGGGCTCCCAGAAGTGGAGAAAGGACTTTCCACAAATCAGTAAATTTCATGATGAATAGATAACATTAAGAAGGAGATTCTGAGTCATAGCCGAAAAACATTTGGTGAAATTTCCAAATTATATGACAACCAGTCATTAATGCTGAACTAAAATTATAGCAACTGATACAGAAACTAGGGATGTGGTAACCCAAACTTTCAGATCACTATTAACATCAATGATATAGGATCTGGCATTTTTTAGATTCTCTATTTTGAGAACATTAAAGATAATAGAATGGAAATCCCTATTAGCAAATGTATTTAACTTCATAGATTTAGGTTCACAAATAGCTTTTTAAAAATGTATTCAAGCTTTTTTTTTGACAAAACATATGCATGAGTAATTTTTCAACACTGACCCCTACAAAACCTTCAGTTCCAAATTTTGCCGCACTTCCCTTTACCCCCTCCCCTAGATTGCAGATAGTCCACTACATGTTAAATATGCTAAAATATATGTTAAATCCAATATATGTATACATACACAAATGGTTTGAAGCTATAAAATACTTTCTAAAGTTATCTTAATAGAGAGGTATCTGGTGAATTGTTCAGTACTTAATTTACATTTCGCATTTGCAAAAGCAGTGCCTAGTGATATCTGTGCCTCAAAGTTGATCTTTTTTTCACTTTTTCTAATGGAAAAAACAGAGGTATTAGGCCAAAAAAAGTGAATAAAATAATAACACTTCCCCTATCCCACAAATGATTCCTTGTAAAGTTATGACAAAGATATAGTAATACTTTGAATTTAAATATAAGCTACTATTTTTTTGTCCCCATGATTATGTTTTTTAAAATTTTTTAAAATTTTTTTTCTTTAAGTAACACACACACATACAAGAAACAGCAATAGGAAAAAGCAACTTTAGTCAGTATGATGGCTATTTAAGTGTTGACTTTTCCATATGATTTTGGAAATACAAACTCTTGAGATGTGGAATGTTAATGATGTTTTGTATGTGCTTAATGCAGTATTCAAAGAAGGGGAGGAGCTTTCAAGTAGAAAGGAATCTATATACTTCATTGGAAATAAATGCAATATTACAATTGGTAATAGAAGACAACTTGCATTTGATAAATATTTGTCTACATCAATCCAACTTTATACAAATCACTTTAGTTTCTACAGAATCATTCACCTTCCAGGAAACACAATAGGATCACCTCTTCATGTCTGAAATGCAGAGACCTCTAATATAACTGGAACAATGATGGAAAAACAGTAATGTGAGGGAGGATGAAATTGATCCAGAGCATTTGGGTGATGAGTATTGTGCTGAGATTATTTATGTGGCAAACTTTTGAGGCAGTTCTAAGGAAGAGATAAACTTAAAAATCCTTGAGGAATAATAGGATATTCAACAACTTGATCATGCAGGATTTGTATGACTCCACAAAGCAACAGACAGCTTACCAGAAGTTTATTGTTTTAAGATATAAGCATATATTATAGTCTGCAAATGAAGAAACTTACATTCTTCAGTACTGGTTGAAAAGATTAACAGTTCACAAAGCAAAGTATCACCTGTGTCAAATTCAATATCTTAAAATTTTGATGCTAAAAATTCTCTATATTTCCCACTCTGGAAATGCACATATTTTATAATTTAAAAGGTCTCAGTGGCTCATATAATAATGTACTATTATGTCAATTTTGCAGGTGCAATTTAAGTTTAGCCTTGCTTGCATTAAATTATGACAAGGTATGTTTTTCTTGTTCACTAAAAGTGCTTTTACTGTAATTGTAGCAGGAAAAGTTTATTAAGGCAAATGTCTTATAATTAAATGTACCAAAGCACATCTTAGCACAATTAAAATATCAGAAAATTTCACTTTAACTTGAACTTCAATATACAAAATCAGTAAATTACAGAGTATTTCCAACAAAAATTTAGTTTTTATACTCTTAGATATATCTCCATTTTATGATGCATTTTTTAACATTAAAATTATTTCCAGATTACTGTTCCTCACTCTGTGAGATTCTTTTTTTTTTTTTTTTTTTTTTTTTTTACACAAAGCAAATAAACAAAACTGACAATACAGTGAATGCAGCTTGATGGTATAATAGATGAAGGATCCAGATTGCAATCAGGAAGACTCATCTTCTTAAGTTCAAATGGCCTCAGAATGGACAAGTTGCTTTATTCTTTTTGCCTCAATTTCTCATCTGTAAAATGAGCTGGAAAGGGGAATGGCAAACCATTTTAGTATCTTTACCAAGAAAACCCCAAATGAGGTAAAAAAAACAAAAAAACAAAAAAACAGAACATGACCTAAACTGTAACAACAATGCAGTGAATTCATCTAAAAATGCAAGCAATACTCCATAGCTCAAGATCTCTTCACCTCTCTATTTTAAAAATATTTTTAATTAACATATAAGCAGACAAGTAAAGCAAATTCCCTCAATGATTATGCACATGTCTATTTCTACATCTTAAATCCATCACCATCACCTCTCTGTCTGGAAGTGGGTAGTTGTCTAATTTTTAGTCTTCTGGAATGGATATCTGAATGGTCATTGTTTGATCATATATCAGATAGCTTTCAAATGTGTTTATTTTCAGTATTGTCATTGTATCATTTTTTCTCCTGGTTCTGCTTATTTTATTCTTCCTTGGTATATATACATCTTCAGAATTGTAGATTTTATATTACTGATCATTCTTCATATACACACATATTTCTGATTCTACTTAGTTTGTTCTGTACACCTATATAAATCTTTTCAAGTCTCCTTAAAATCACTTACATCCTTGTTTCTTATAATACAATAGAATTCCATCAGAATGATATATCACAATATATTAATCTGTTCTTCAATTAATGAGCATCAATATACTTTATACTGTTTTGTCACCATTAGTTGTTGTCCTTTATTCTTGGCAAGGATGAAAGAGACATCACTATGTTAAAGACTAATTTGAGCTCAGAAGACTCTACCACAGGTGAGGCACAAATATTTCATATGGATTGGAGAGGACTCAGGATCCAATATTTTATCTGACCAGGTAATCTTCAGAATCATCTTAAAGAAATTCAAATGGAAGCAATTCAATTTTGGCATGGTACTGGTATACTGTCCAGCTTTCACAAACAAACAACAATGAGATAAGTACATTAGCTTAGAAGACCTTTAGTACCTTAATCAGTCTAATACTTTCTCCATCTCACACTTTCCTTCAGAAGAAAAAAACTGAATTATCTCTGGTAATCAACCTCATTATCTATGGGTACATTCTTGTAAAGTGTGTTGCCAATGTAAGTAAACTTATTCAAAGCATTCAAAATTTCCCCATTTTCTGTGACTAATGATTCCATACATGGATTTTATGGTGCTAGTTGGTAGAAAACCTCTCTTTCCTTGGTGTTGATTGTTAGGCCAAAATTAGCATAAGAGAATCAATGAGTACTTTATTGCATCTCAGCTTTAGAAGCAGAATTGATTGCAGTCATATGCAAATAAAAAGTCAAGCACCAGATCTCCCTAAACTTTAGTCTTGACTTATAGCCTTTTCAAGATAAATAATTTATCATCAATATAGTAATTGATCTTGATGTTATTTTAGTCCTTGTTGAAGGCTTCTGAAAATATTACAGAAAACATCATGTTAAAAGCAGGGAAACAAGCACATTTCCCTGTTGTCTTTCTTTCTTTTTTTTTTTTTGCATTGTCCTCATTTCCCATTTTTTAAATCTATCATTCATAGATTTTTTGATTTTTTCAGATTTTTTTTTTAGTTTTAGATTTTCATTTTCATTTCATTTTCAGATCATTTTTTTTATTATTCCAGGAATTTTTGTGGGGCTTGTTTCCAATTAACTTTTCTTTTCCTTTAAGGCTTTATTTGTAGCTATTTTGACTTCATTGCTTTTTCTAAATGTGTGTCTTAATCTTTCTTGTCACCAGAGAAATTTTTTATGATCAGGTTTTATTGTTATTTGCTAATTTTCCAGCTTTTTTCTTTATTTTGAGCATTATGTTAATATTAATTTCTTTTTCTGAGATTGGTGTTGGGTGTCAATTTCTTAAACTTCAGGCTTTTTTCACTGCTGTGGGAATTTGAAAGTTTGGGAGTGCTTCCACACAGGTGATCTGGGGAGAGATGTGGTCACTGCTTTCCTGATCTTTGCTCTAGTCCTTACCCAGAAAGAGCATGTGGTCCTTTTCAGTAACAATAAACACTACTCCTCATATATCCTGTTTCCCTTGAGACCAAAAGTGAAATGATTTTTTTTCAGGCACCTGATTCTTTTTGACTGCAAAGGCTCCTTTCTGCTCTGGAGCTGTGATCTGAAAATACATATGATCAATGAAGTTGCCAAATATGGACTAATCCTGTAGCCAGCATATGAACAATAAAGTTGCCAAATAGGGTCTAGTTCTGTACCCAGCACTACTACAATGATAACTTAGAAATTTTCCAACCTGTTGCCTCACTTCTTTTGATGTCTCTGGCTTAAGAACTCCCAAATATACTATTATTGCTGTTATTGTCAAGTCTGACAAGTAATAGTGTTGCTATAAACTGCCACATCCCAGTGTCACAGACTTTCCACATTGTCTTTGACTGGAAAACTGTCTCTCTATGACATTCTGTTGGCTTTGTCACTCCAAAACTCAATTTGAGGAATTATTTTGAAATTGTTTGAAAGGCAATATTGCAAGAACTCAGCTGTAGCTTAGCCATGTTGACTCTGCCCAGAACTTATATTCCCCATATATCTTCCATTGTTAGTTTATTCAATGCTCTGGAGGTCTTAAATTTTTTTTAGTGTGTATATGTGTATGTGTGTGTGTGTACACTTTTGCAGTACCCTGGCTGTTTGTCATAATTTGCTCTACTTGCCACACTTAGTGAATGCTTTTAGTCCTCCACTTATACATAGATAAAATACCACATGTATATATTCATTTATTTCTACCTAAAAATCGGTGTTACTTTAAATCAGAAAACCTTAAAGAACAGGGTCTACCTTGAAAATTTTGTAAATTGTATGTTAGATGCTAGATTAACATTTTTTATAAAGATGATGAGGCAGAAGAAGATGCCTTTTATTCAAGAGAATTTTTTTAAGTCCTTTCTCCACTAAAGGCTTTGGATTCCCATCATCTTTTCTAAGCAGTGAAAACACCATGAGACATTGCCTTTGACAATGAAAGCTCTCATTGCAGAAAAAGCAGGCATATATGAAATCCTTCCCAACCAAGGAAAATGACTAATGAAAACTCAAACCAGGCTATCGTTTTATCTCCTTCAAATCATTACTCAAATATGGTACTGAATCTGTGATTTCACTGCTTTGCACTTTCCCTGAAATAATGCAGATCATAAGCATTCCATTCTATTTGACTTTGTTTCTTGTCCTCCCATAAACTAATATTGGATAAGAATGACATATTTAATATACTAATTGTCAAATGAAACTCATTGAACATTTTTTGTTTAATAATTTCTTGAAAATAGTCTGTGAAAGAATAATCAAACTAAGTTTTATTAAATGCATTATTAAAAGCATTATTAAATGCACTTGAAATAAACATCTAAAAAGATTAAAAGGTTATGAGGAGTAAAATGCCTCTTCATTTGTCATTTAAATTTCCAGACTGCTAGAGTGATGAATTTGAAATCAAGCTTTGAATTAAAATCTTTCTTCAGTCACTTACCAGTTGTGTGATCTGACCAAGTTTCACTTAACTTTTCCTAACCTCAGTTTCCACATCTGCACAGTAGCAATAGTAATGACAACTGTGTCACTAGGCTCTTTGAGGGGTCACATGTTATAATACATAGAATGCTTTTCAAACTTCAAAGTGCTATATAAGTACTATCTATTGTTAAGACTAATCAAGCCAATTTTAAAGTTTTTCAATTGATAAATGCCAAGCTCTACATACTTCTCTGCCACTTCCAATTAGGTGACTTTTCATATTTAAAAACTAATATAAAAGTAGTTGGAGGGCTCAGTGAATAGAGCACCAGCCCTGAACTCAGAACAACTTGAGTTCAAATCTGTCCTCAGATACTTGACACTTACTACCTATGTGATCCTGGACAAGACACAACCCCAATTGCCTTTCCAAAAACAAAAACAAACAAGCAGAAAACAATATATTTAAATAATCTTTCCCATAGTTTGGAAAAGGAACCAAGATGACAGAATAGTAGGTAAAATGCACCAGAAAATTCTAATTGAGAAATCCAATGAAAATTCACAGTGAGTCAATTTTCCAACCCATGTTAATATAATGAGATAGAAAAGTCTGTAGATATTGGGACAGTACTAAATAGTTCAGGAACTTTTGTCAGGATCACTTCAAGGCAGAAACTGAAAGAAAGCAGTCACTCTGCAAACATGAGAGTATAAAAACATACACAAAGAAAGCTAACCTTGTACAGAGTTCAGGAAAGGGAATCATTTGGCAAACCTACACTCACTCAACAGGTCTTGGATCCAGTAAAGATAGAAAAGGTCTGGACCTCCACTGGGGGCATCATTTCGGGTAAAAAAGGGTGAAAGTTTAGAAGCTGAGAATTCATTCTTTCCCCATCACTCTGTTTTGATCTTAAGTTCAATAGTTCATGGCTAAATTCTGTCTTCTGAACTCATTCCTCACTATTTATATATAAATAATTTACACACATAAGAATAAAAGTCACTCCTTAGTTGATAAATGACTAAAGGATTTGAATAGATAGTATTAAACAGAATAAATCCAAATTTTTAAAAATCTCCAAATTATTGACAATTAGAAAAATGCAAATTAAAATAACTCTGAGGATATACCTCACTCAAGTCAGATTTACAAAGTTGGAAAAAATTGAAGATAACAAATGAAAGAGATGAGGAAGAAGAATTGTCACATTCTATGTTGATCAAGTTATAAATTAGTCAAGCAGTTCTGGACAATTTGGAACTATGCATAAAAAGTTATTGAATTGCAGTCTTTTACCTGTTGATACTACTACTTGACTAATATACCAAAAGATTAAGAAAGGAAAATATACAGCTTTGCAAAAAATTTATGCAGCAAAGTACTGCAGACTAAGAGAGTACCCAATCATTGGGTAAAAGTATATTGATTATAAATTAAGGTATGGACAAATTATAATTATATACATTTAATTGTGCTATAAGATTATTAAAGAAATGATTTCAGAGACTTTGGGAAATTTTTATGAACTGATGTAGAGGAAGAAGGAAGAGGTAATCCAATCATGGAATAATGATTTTGTAAAGACAAACAACTGTTAAAGGCTTAAGAATTTAAGAACTCAGATCAAAGCAATGTACAACAAAGAATACAGAAAAACAATGGTAAAGCATTCAACCTTCCTCCTACTAAGATGATGAAGTCACAATGCAGAGTAAGACGTATTTTTTTAATCATTCCAATGTGAGTGTGAGTATGAGTATGTGTATGCAGACTATGTATGTTTGCTTTGAGTTTTCTTTTTTAAAATCAAGTTTGAAAGAAGGTAAAAAAATGTTAATTAAAAATAAACTTTTTAGGAAAAATTTTTATTTAGTGTTCTTTTAAATGTCTTCAGTTTGTCACATGCTCTTAAAAACATTGAATGGGCTGATACCTTAACTATTGAAAACAACTGAATGTCTTACTTAAACTTACTTCATTCAGTCATGTGATAACTTTGTTTTCATCAGAGAACATATTTTAATATGGCATTTCTTAAACATCTTAAACTAACATCAATAATACTCATCTTTCACTTTACCTGATATACAATCTCTCCATTTTCTAACGGATTTCTTTGATTTTTAAGAAAGAAATTGTATTCTCCCTTGCATTTTTCATATGTGTGGCTTTTTTCACATGTGTAGCATTTTTAACACTGGTTTTGAAGGAAACTATATAAATCTGAATCATTTATATTGGTTTCACTGGGAATGATGAAAGTGAATTTTGTCCCTGAGTGAAATGTAACAGGTAGATATATACCTTTTATAGAGCTTTGCTTTTTTACCCCTAGTATTTAGTATGATGCCAAGGAATCATAGACTGGGAAAAAATATAGCCAGTGATGCTTGAGTATGTTGTTTTATCACCTGAAATTGGCTTTTGCAATAGAGTAATAACAAAAATGCAAAGTAAAATTACCAACATTAATGCTTAACTTAGCACTACCATGTTCAGTATATAGGGTAATAATTTCGTTCAGAAAATATGAAAATTCCTTGATTTACCCATATTCTGTGAATAGTAGATACATTGCTTCTTAAAGAGGAATCATTCATGAAGCAACTCCCTGGATAAGATCCTTTGAAGAGTCATAAATTTTGCACAGCATGAGTACAGTATGTTTACAAGAGGCTATACATCAAGAGGTGAAAAGGACTTCCCCTCTTCTGAGAGAACTCCCGTTTTAGACAGAAAACTGAAGTTTTGTAAAACAGAAATGAAGTCCAGCTCAAAAAAACCCTAAAACCTACTTTATTATGGATATAGGTCTGAATTATCTTTTCATAATGATTTTTCTAGGCATGCCCTCCCTCCACAAATGCCAGTGTCATGTCTCCCAATCTACCTTGTATTTATCTACTTTGTACATATTTATATTATATATCCAGATGTGTGAATATAACTTCAGATATTTGTTATATATATTTTCATGTATGCTTTGTTGGGGGACCATTCAAATAAAAATATCTCACAAGTAGGTATTGTTTCATTCTTTTCACTTATATCCTTATTACTTGATACAAAGTTGAGTGCATTATAGACAATCATTACAAGTTCATTGATTCATTAATTGATTATTTCCATAGTTTATCTAAAAGGATACACAGATATTCCAGATAATTAAATTCAACAAGAAATCATTTGTGGCTTTGTTAACTTAAGTAAAGGTTGACATTATGATTTTTAAAAATAGAAAATGAATTAAGGAAAATAATCTTCCATTTGAAAATTCTTTTTTTTTTTAAAGTAAACTTTCTATTACACATATGCAAAAACATCCCTCAGATTGGCTAAGATGACAGAACAAGATAATGATAAATGTTGGAGGGAATATGGGAAAATTGGGACACTGATACATAGTTGATGGAATTATGAGATGATCCAACCATTGTGGAGAGCAATGTGGGACTATGTCCAAAGGGCTATCAAGCTGGGCATAGCCTTTGACCCAGCAGTGTTTCTTCTGGGTCTATATCCCAAAGAGATCATAAAAGAGGGGACAAGACCCACATGAGTTAAAAAAAAATGTCTGTGGTGGCAAGGAACTGGAAATTGAGTAGATGCCCATGAGTTGGGGAATGGCTGAATAAGTTTTATATAGTATGTGAATGTAATATAATATTACTGTTCTATAAGAAATGATGAGCAGCTCACTTCAGAAAAGCCTGAAAAGACTTATATGAACTGATGCTGTGAAGGGAACATTGTACACAGTAACACACAAGATAATGCGATGAATAAACTGTGATGCACTTGCCTCCCACAGTGAGGTGATTCTAGGCAATTCCAATAAATTTGTGATGAAAAGTGCCACTCACATCTAGAGAGATAACTATGGAGATTGAATGTGGACCAATTTTCACCTTTTTTGATGTTGTTTGCTTGCTTTTTCCCCCTTTTCATCTTATTTTTCTTGTGCAGCATGACAAATATGGAAATATCTTTAGAAGAAATGCACATTTTAAATCTATATTGAATTTCTTTCTAAGGGAAGGAAAAGGGAGAAAAGAGGGGCAAAATTAGAACACAAAGTTTTGCAAAGGTGAAAGTTTAAACTATTTTTGCATATATTGAGATAAATAAAATACCATTTTAAAAAGTAGATTTTTGTTTTGAAACACTAGGTTTGACTTTGGACATTTTATGCCAATCTCAGTCAATTTTCTTCACATACACACCAAGTATAAACCAATTATTTTCTTTAGTTGAATCAATAAGATATATAAGCTACATCATGAGTTTTAGGATTTTTCTTAATATTCATTTACCCCATTCACTGCTTATATCACCACAACAATAAACTTCATAGGATAAAATGATAAAAATAAAATATCACTTTTTATCACTTCCACTTTCCCATATACCCAATGGCTAGAAACAGTTTTTTAGCATCATCTCCATTCAAAATTCTTGGCAATTTGGAAATATCTTAATAGACTGTATTGAAACAGTGCTCAGACTTTTTATGTAAAGAAATCTTCAAAAACTATAAGGAAATGTTGGACAAAAAATTGAGATATGTCAGTATTTAGTTCAAATACATGAAAAAATCTGAAAAAGAAAAATCCACATAATCTAATATTTTAACACAGAGCAGCAAGGGAAGAAACTTAATTGAAATTTTACATGAAAATGTTTTCTCAGACCTGCATTAGAATGAATTTTAGAGAGTAGCTTTGATTTTGAATCATGTTTATCACTTTCTGATAAACAGAATTTTGGATTGAGGCTATTTCCTGATGACCTTTATATGCTCTATACCTTTCAGAGTTACTTTCCTTTCTGAAGAGCACAGGCTTTGCAAATACAGTGTCTCATTCTAGCCAGTATAGCACCTGTTTCCAAATATCAGTTTTGTCTTCCAGATCATCAGGATAAATATAAATAGTACAAGCCAGGCCATGCCTCAGCAAGAGTGGATAACCTTATGGAGCCAGAACATTTCAATTTAAAATGCCTTTTCTTGCTTCCTTTTAGCTGTTACCACTAGTTATTTAGTCTTCTTTACCAATGTTAGAAATTTAATAGATGAAAAATTACTAGTATTCCTCTTTGGAATGCTTTCAGGTCTCTTCTGCCAATCCCCAATTCATCATCATCAAGCCTCAGTGTAGTCCTAGAACCTACTTACTGGGCATATTGCTCTGTCCTTGTGACTTGCCCTTTGATTGAACTCATCCTTCCATAACCTCCATCTAAGGAGGCTGCCTGGGTTAGCCACATCTTATTCTGTCCAGCTTCTAATGCTGTATTTCTCTTCCACATAACCATGTCATATACTTTTCTATCCTTCCCTTTCCTTTTTCATCTTCAATTTATGGATCACTTTTCCCCAAAAGAATGTAAGATCCTTAAGGAAAGAGAATATATTTTTCCACTTGGTTTGTGTACGTGAGTGGAATTCCTGGCATGCCATATGTGCTTAATAGGTTGTTAACAAACTGACTGACAATTACCTATTGAAACAATGGATTACTCACTATATTTATCAGATAGGTATAGTAGTTAGGATGTTAAATATGTTGTGAAGAAGACCTGAATTCAAATTTGACTTTAGACACTTCCTAGTCAAGGAAAGAGTTTACCTCAGTTTTCCTCATTAAGATGAACTGAAGAAGAAAATTTCAAATCACCGTAGTATCTTTGCCAAGAAACCCTCAACTGGGGTCACAAAGAGCCATGAATGACTCAAATTTTTTGTTTTTTCTATTTTCTCAGGGAAAAAAATATAAAACCATCTTCTTCCATATTCTAGAGGGGAAAAAAGGTTCAAGTTTTACTCTCAAAACTACAAAAAATAAGGATGAGGTGGGAGGTAGGGAGAAAATGTTATAGCTTTTCCCTTTTAATACATGATTTGAATCATGACATATTATTAGATCAAGGATTATAATTTTAGAGTGAATGGGACCTAAGAGGCCATCTAAGTCCAAACCCTCTCATTTTATAGATAAGGAAACTAAGTCAAAAAAGGTCAGTGACTTGTTCAGTGTTATACGGATAGTAAGGATTTGTTTGTTTGTTTGTTTTTTCTAAATGCTGTTTCTGCATCTATTGAGATGATCATATGATTTTTGTTTGTTTGGTTATTGATATAGTCGATTATGCTAATAGTTTTCCTAATATTGAACCAGCCCTGCATTCCTGGTATAAATCCTACTTGCTCATAGTGTATTATCCTGGGGATGATTTTCTGTAATCTTTTTGCTAATATTTTATTTAAAATTTTAGCATCAATATTCATTAGGGAGATTGGTCTATAATTTTCTTTCTTTGTTTTCAATCTACCTGGTTTAGGTATCAGTACCATGTCTGTGTCATAAAAGGAGTTTGGTAGGACTCCTTCAATCCCTATTTTTTCAAATAGTTTATTTAGCATTGGAGTTAATTGTTCTTTAAATGTTTGGTAGAATTCACATGTAAAACCATCTGGTCCTGGGGATTTTTTCTTAGGGAGTTGGTTGATAGTTTGTTCTATTTCTTTTTCTGAGATGGGACTGTTTAGGATATTTACTTCTTCCTCTGTTAGTTTGGGCAAGCTATATCTTTGGAGGTATTCTTCTATTTCATTTAAGTTGTCAAATTTATTGGCATAAAGTTGGGCAAAGTAACTCCTAATTATTGCTCTAATTTCCTCTTCATTAGTGGCAAGTAATCCCTTTTCATTTTTAAAACTAACAATTTGATTTTCCTCTTTTCTTTTTTAAATCAGATTTACTAAAGTTTTGTCTATTTTGTTGGTTTTTTCATAGACCCAACTCTTAGTTTTATTAATTAATTCAATAGTTTTTTTACTTTCAATTTTATTGATCTCTCCTTTTATTTTAGAATTTCAAGTTTAGTGTTTGACTGGGGGTTTTTAATTTGTTCCTTTTCTAGCATTTTTAGTTGCAAGCCCAATTCATTGACCTCTCTTTCTCTATTTTATGCAAATAGACCTCTAGAGATATGAAATTTCCACTTATTACCACTTTGGCTGCATCCCATACATTTTGGTATGATGTCTCATTATTGTCATTTTCTTAGGTGAAGTTATTAATTATGTCTATGATTTGCTGTTTTACCCAATCATTCTTTAGTATGAGATTATTTAGTTTCCAATTATTTTTTGGTCTACTTTCCCCTGGCTTTTTGTTGAATGTAATTTTCCTTGCATCATGATCAAAAAAGGATGCATTTACTATTTCTGCCTTACTGCATTTGAGTTTGAGGTTTTTATGTCCTAATATATGGTCAATTTTTGTATAGGTTCCATGAACCTAAAAAGAAAGTGTACTCCTTTCTGTCTCCATTACATTTTCTCCAGAGAGCTAGCATATCTAATTTTTCTAGTATTCTATTTACCTCTTTGACTTCTTTCTTATTTATTTTGTGGTTTGATTTATCTAATTCTGAGAGTACAAGGTTGAGATCTCCCACTGTTATAGTTTTGCTATGTATTTTTTCTTACAGCTCTCTTAATTTCTCTTTTAAGAATTTAGATGCTACACCACTTGGTTTATATATGTTTAATATTGATATTGCTTCATTATCCATGCTACCCTTTAGCAAGATATAGTGCCCTTCTTTATCTCATTTAATTAGATCAATTTTTGCTTTAGCTTGATCTGAGATCAGGATGGCTACCCCTGCTTTTTTGACTTCACCTGAAGCATAGTAGATTTTGCTCCAACCTTTTACCTTTAACCTGCATGTATCTCCCTGCTTCAGGTGTGTTTCCTGTAAACAACATATTGTAGGATTCTGGCTTTTAATCCGTTCTGCTAACAACTTCCTCTTTATGGGGGAGTTTACCCCGTTCACATTTATGGTTAAAATGACCAATTCTGTATTACTTGCCATCTTGTTAAACCCTGTTTATGCTTTTCTCCCTTCTTTCCCCCTTACCCCTCTTCCCAGTATTAAGCTTATGAGCACCACTTGCTTCTCACAGCCCTCCCTTTTTAGTATCTCTCTCCCCCCTCTCCTTCCCGGTCTTAGAGTTCCTCCCCATATCTTACCCCTTTCCCTCCCAGTTTCTGTATTCTCTTTTAGCTTATTCCTTCCCTTTTCACTTTTCCCTTCTCACTTCTCAATGAGGTGGGAGAAGTTTCACCATAAAATGAATATGTCTAAAATTTTTCTCTTAAAGCCAATTCTGAAGGCAGTAAGATACCCACTATATTCATCCCCCTCCATTCTTTCTCTCTGAGGTTTCCTATGCCTCTTCAGGAGATGTAGTACCCCCAATTTACCCTTATTCTGGTACAATGTCCTTTCCACATCTAGTTTCTAGAACAAGGTATACATGTATTCTTGATACATCTTTATAGCAGAAATATAGTTCCCAAGATTAATCTTTATCTTTTTAGATTTCTCTTGATTTCTATATTTGTAGACCAAACTTTTTGTTAAGTTCTGGCTTTTTCATCAAAAATAGGTGAAATTCACTTACTTCGTTGAATGTCCATCTTCTTCCCTGGAAAAAGATGCTCATTCTAGCTGGGTAAGTTATTTTTGGTTGCATACCAAGTTCCTTAGCCTTTCGGAATATCATATTCCAAGCCTTTCTATCCTTTAATTTGCATGCTGTTAGATCCTGGGTGATCCTTATTGTGGCTCCTTGATACTTGAATTGGGTTTTTCTAGCTGCTTGCAGTATTTTTTCCTTCATCTGAGGGTTCTGGAATTTGGCCACTATATTTCTTGGTGTTTTGATTTTAGGATCCCTTTCAGTAGGTGATTGATGAATTCTTTCAATATCTATTTTACCCTCTGTTTCTATGGCTTCTGGGCAGTTCTCTTTGGTAATTTACTGGAAAATAGTGTCCAGGCTCTTTTTTTCATCATACTTTTCTGGGAGTCCAATGATTCTCAGATTGTCTCTCCTGGATCTGCTTTCCAGGTCTGTTGTTTTCCCAAGAAGGTATTTCACTTTCTTTTCCATTGTTTGATTTTTTTGGATTTGCTTGACTGCTTCTTCTTGTCTCCTCGAGTCATTCAATTCCATTTGTTCAATTCTGATTTTCAATGAGGTATTTTCTTCACTCATTTTTTAAATATCTTTTTCTAATTGTCCAATTGAGTTCTTTTGTTCTATGGAATTTTTTTTCCATTTTGCCAATTTTGTTTTTTAGAGAGCTGTTTTCTGTTTCCAGTTCACTAATCCTATTTTTCAAGGATTTTATTTCTTTATCCACTCTGTCTTTAAATGAGTGGGATGACTTCTCCAGACTCTCTTGTCAAGCCTCCCTCTCCTTTTCCCATTTTTCTTCTAGCTCCCTTGTGAGAGCCTTTTTAATTACTTCTATGAGGTTCATTTGTGCTGAGGGCCAGATGATCTCCTCCTTTGGGGATTCACCTGGAGATAGTCTGTTTTTAGTCTCCTCAGGATTTGGTGTCTGCTCTCTTTCTCTATAGAAGCTGGCAAGGCTTAAAGTCCTCTTCAATTTTTTGCTCATTTTGTCAGAGAAGAATCAAGGACAAACTAGCAAAAACCCTTAAATGAAGTCTGCTTTTTGGGGGAAGGGGCTGGGTGGTGTTACTGAGCTTCCTCTACAGACTGCGGAGGCAGCAGCGAGACACTAGCAGGACTGTGCTGCGCCTGCACTCTGAGACTCCGAGAGCCGAGACACTGTGGGAGAGGGGCAGCCAGGTCCTGAGAGACTCCAGCTGTTTGGGGTTGTAGTCTTCACCGCCGGTGTTTCCAGCTACTCCACTGGGCTACTGACTTGCTTCCAGGGCAAAGCTTCCATTCCTGCAGCAAAGCTTCTCCCCCCCCTCCTTCCCGCAGAGACAGCAGAGATCACACCTCACCCCACTCCGGTCTGCTCAGCTGTGAGCTGCCTGCTGTGCTCTTGCTGCCGCTGCCTGCCTTCAGCCTGCACCCGGTCTAAAACTGTCCTACCCTTGAGCAAAAACAGACCCTTCCTGGCGAATTTTAAGGATGTCTTCTCCTAGCAACTATTTGTGGGGTTTTTTTCAGTCAAGCGTCAATTCAGAGGCTTGTAATAAAATGGATTCTGAGAGAAAATGTGGAGCTTACACAGCTGTAAGTCACCATCTTGGCTGGAAGTCCTGGATAGTAAGGATTTGTACAGAAATCATCTGACTCCAAATCCAGAGCTATCTCTAAATGGTTGTGTTGTTTCTGATAAATAATGACATTTTCTATCAATGCTATCATTGGGGTTGTAGCTTAATACAATCATGAATATATTTCTGCAGGAATAAGAATAATTTAAAGTATCTATTTGTGGTTTGCATTTTAAACTATTACAATGAGTAAAACAATGAATATAACATTTTTTTTTTAACATTGATCTCTTGGAGGCTTATTATACTTATATGAAATGAGTTTGTTGGACCAAGATGCCTTTCAAGGTACATCTCAATTCTAAACCTATTATCCTTTGATGAAAGAATTATGGCTTCAATTTTCATAGATGATGACCATCCTAATATGAGGATTGCTGGCAGTGGTAAAGGTTGCAATTCTATAATTTTTTCTACTGAATGTTATTTTTTCTTTGTTCTTCAGAAAATTTTTCATAAAGAATCATTCATAGCCACTGCACTGGAGGACTTCCTCTATTTCTTTTGAATATGTATTTGAATATGAATGAAACATTAATATAGGTCATATATTTTCTCTCACTTTACATACCTATCTTTCTTCCAGACATGTACATCCTTTGTGAATTTATTCCACTTCATATATGTGTGTTTGTGTGTTTCTGTATCTGCGTGTATACATGCATATACGTATGTGAACATGTGTGTCATGGTAATATGCCATAGCATCTGTAGAGCTATCATTTAACTTTCCATTTGCATTTCAGATATATGTAAATTTGTGCTGCTGATGTTGTTGTTGTTGTTGTTGTTTTGAGATAATCATATTAAATGATGTTCAATCATATTGCATCACCAGGAGAACAATATTTTTTTCTCAAAATTTGCTTTTGTCATTAACAATTTCGAATTATGTGAAAGTTTATATATTTTTCTAAAAGTGATTTAATTATCACAATAGAGAATCTGTAGAAGTGGAAAGAGCACGTACTTAGAATTGGTAGGGACTTTAAAGGTTACTTAGTCAAAGCTCTTATTTTGGAATGGAAAAAAAAAAAAAAACAGAAAGCCTTAGAGTTTAAGGGACTTATCCAAGTTTATGAGATAAGTGGATGAAAAAAAATTATTTTAATTTAATCTTTTACCTCCAAATCTAGAGTCTGCCATTTTGTGACTATAAGTCCCAACTTAGATTTTTCTGGAAAAACAAGAATTGTAAGCATAACAGAATGAAGGTTAAATGTGAATTTTAATCTTTTCGGTAACTTTCATGACATGATCTTAAGAACACCTCCCCTTCTAAGAATACTAAAAGGAGTAGAAACTCTTGGTTATCTTACATATCCTATAAAGACATGGGGTGAAAAGAAAAAAAAAGAAAGTCTATTAAATGTAGACACAATACATACACATATAAATGTGTGTATGTATGTATATTTCTTTACGAAGACCTGTTCAGTAGTTTCTTGGTAATAGTAGCAGCCACTTTATGACACTTTCAAAAGCAAATATCCTTTATCCCAATAGATTTTTGAGACACATAATAGTTATTCAAAAGAAACAGAATCCCCAGTCTTACATGGTAAAAATGTGTGAAACTTAAAATCAATGGGGGCATTTTGTTTTCTTTCTCTCAAAGGTTCATAAGCAAATAACATATGTTATTCGCCCTTTACCCTTGGGTAAACATCATTAATCTAAAGGAATAAAAAGGATACATGGGCTTTGATCTGTAATTTGAAACTAATTGAGTTCCTTTTTCCTTTGGCATCTTTCTCTTCCTGTTCATTCAGTACAAATCAGTATCTTTCAGGAAATCCCAAAGGAAATAGCTGATTCATTACAAGAGTGATGAAAATTCTGAGATTTTCCCCAAGGGTATCAGGACCCTTTAAAGAAAAACCTTTATGATGCTATTAGACTTTGTCAGGAAATTGGAAAGATGTGGAATTACTTTCAAAAACTCATATTTCATTGAGGAATATAATATGGATTTAATAAAAACCAAATTTTTAAAGCTAATAATACTATACAAAATTCTAGCAGGTATCGCTGAGCACAGCACTCATTTAACTGGGTAAAGTATCTCCCACTACCAAATTACTCACATGTCATTGTAAAGGACACTGTGCTTCCCATTATAAATGTCTTTTATAGCTATTAATATGCAGTTAAAATAACAGAAGTCATTCTGAATTTCTGTGATTGCATGTTTTTCTTATAGAGGGATTACATAGGTCAGCTGATATTTAAGATTACATATATGCTATTAGGAGAAAAAATAAATTCCAAAGCATCTCTTGTTCTGAAAGAAGTATGTTATAGATTGAGGTCTTGAAAAGGCATTTGAACCTACTGGTAGCAGTCCCCCTCCTTTTTACAGGTAAGGAAACTGAAGCATAAAGAGATAAAGTGACTTGTCTAGAGTCGCACAGAAATGTACAAAGAAGAATTTGCACTCCTCTTCTTATCTCCAGATTGAACACTCTATTTGTTGAGCCACTTAATTGCCTAAGGGGAAGTGCCACAGATAAATAATTATAGAACTTACAAATCCCAATCCATGCGATAATTCTAGAAAAAAACAGATAATAGTCATTTTACAAATTTGTAGGTATCCTGATATCTGTCTTTGTATATACTTTGTCAAATTATAAAAAGGTAATTTATCTTGGTTGAATTAAATTGAATTTTAATTTCTTTTATTAAGAGAGAGGGGAAATATACTGATTGTACTTGTTCATTCAAAAGCATTTATTAAAATTTATCTATAGAAAAGGTTGTATTAGATGTTGGAAAAAATATATATATGTATTTATACACACACATATATATAAAAACATACATACATGCATATTATCTATATATGTATAAACAATATATATTTATATAAACAAAAACATGCATACATACACAAGCATACACACATACAAACACATGCATACATCTGTGTGTGTGTTTATTTCTCGTCAAACTCAAAGAATAGCTGAGGAATAAAATACAAAAGATAAATATAATGTACAATAATACAATTAAGGACATGTAGTTTTCTTTGAACTCAAAAAAGTAAGAATAATTCAAAACTACTTAAGCCTTTCTTGAAAATGAAAACAAGATTTGAAAAAAAGTAAAAAAGCAGAATTTTTCAAAAAACATTTTTAAATTAAAACATTTTGCCATAACATCAATTCTACTTCATTTTACTTTCTAACTAGTCATTATTCACCACATAATTTTAATCTCTATTCATGTCTGTCTACTAATTTTTTCTTTTCATTTATAATTTCATTATATTGTGATGCAATATTTTAAGGTTTTTTCTGATTTTAATTGTAATTTATTTCTGTTCAAGAATATATTTTTACTATTTCAAACTTTATTTCTTGCATATAGTCCTATTTGATGTGCTCATATCATTATTTTTAAATATGACTGATTCCTTTTAAATAATAATTTGAACATTTTGTAAGTTATATTAATATACTATTTTGTCAGATCTCACTACAACAACTCAAATTTCTGGATTTATTTGAAATATATTAATATTATATCTTATGGTCTTAAATCTATGTGTATCATTTGATATTCCATATATCCCTATATGTATGATTTAAATTTAATGTAAAAGCTATTATGATTTTCTCTAAAACATTCAACAATGTTTGATATTTTTTCTTTTCATATGAAAATTTAATCCATTTATGTTCAGGATTGTAAATATTGAATTTTTCTTATTCTTTGATTTGTTCAATTGTTTTATTTAAAAGGAACAAAATAGTCTCAAGTGCATTATTTCCCAGATTTAATAACTATGCATAAAGAGAACAAGAAAAAGTTGATATATTTATTTCACCTATTCCATTAATTTTGTCAAAACATTTTGGCTAAAATTTAATAAACACCTAAAAAAGCTTTATTAAAAATCTTTTAAACAAAAGAAACTGTAGAAAAGATGTTCCATAGTAGTTTCCTGCCTTATTCAACTAGGCAAAAAGTTTTAATTCCCATAAGCAAAGCATTAAGTCCAGTGCTATCCTTATTTTCCACTCAAGCTTGAGTATGTATTTTAGTAGTGAAAGTAACAGTAATTCTTTTGTTCTTAATGCCCTTATTGTGACTACATCAAATTAATAAGGGAAAATATCCTAACAATATGAACTATCTAAAATAGAAATGGTTTCCTAAGGAGGTAGTTTCCTACTCATTGGAGGACTTATAGATTATACTCTATATTCACTTTTTGTCCCGTAAAAAATATTTCTGATTGGTTATTGACTGGATTAAATAGTTTCTGATTTATATACAAATTTAAAATTCTATGAAGAACTTTTTTTTTTTAATTAAGATAGGCGATTTAAATTCAAAGGAGAGGCAGAGGCTAGAAGGAAAAGTAAAGGGAGAAACTCACCAACTTCTCCCCCAAATAGCTCCAAATTCCTTTAAATTATGAATCTAAGAAAATTTTAGATCAAAAGAAATACAAAACTATGGAGTAAAACATTGTCCTGCTGAAAATAACTTAGATCAGCAGGACAGTTTGTGTCACATGGGTGGGAATCCAGCTAGAGCAGTCCTATCCCCACCAGCCATTCTCAGCTCAGCAAACTAGAACCAAGTACAGGGAGCTCTGAATCAGTAACAGTGGTGGGGGTTTCCTGAGCTTTCAGTCCAGAGAAGCAGGATGACTTGGAAGGCCAGTGGAAAAACACCATGGAAGCTGACTGGGAGTCGAGTGTTCAGTCCCAGCATAGGAAATACCACGGAAGCCCAGGACCTGGAGCCAGATTAAAACCAACATGGCAGTAATAGGCCTATGGACCTCTGAATAAGTGGTAGTACTGGCAGTTTCTGTATCTCTCAGTCCAGAAACTCCAAAGTTGACTTGGAAAATCACCAGAAAGGATTTGTCTGTAGGGTGAGTACTTTGGGAAACCAGCCCCAGCTTACTGAAGCCTCAGCTCATAGGTCTTTTTACAAGCATTGAGGAAGGACTTTATTGCTTTAGCACACTAGATATTTCATCTACAGGGAGGTAAGAATATCCCTCACTATTCCAGGTCAGGGGGAAAGAGGGCTCATGATCCATTCCTAGAAGCATCTCTAAAAACAGCTACGAAAAAAACAAACAAACAAACAAACAAACAAACAAACCCTGAAGCTTAGGATGTTGGCCACAGAGCTCAGGAGCTAAGGAGTAGAGATGGAGAGAAACCTTCCTTGCTAGCAGCAGCAAGACCCATGTGAGCAATTCTTCCAGCCCCAGCAAGTGTGGGGAGAGAGAATAGCACTGAACTGCCAAGGATCAAAGAATACTTCTCTTTAAATGATAAGTCTTCCTTAGTGAGGACTTCTGGCTTGAAGCCAAGTACAATGAAGCAGTTGGACCACTCTGTCCAACAGCTCTCTGGCATCAGTGAGCAAAAGCTACAAAACAGTCCTTCTAACAGGACATCTCAGGTGAAAGTTGTAGAGGTCAAACTGAATATATGCCCTTCTTACAAATACAGCTGTACTGTCACACTGGATCTAGGACTGGCAACGTCAAGAGGTGGGGGAAAGTGTAAGAATTCCTCCTGTAGCTATGTCTACACCAACAGGCACAAACCACGAATTTGTCCCAGCTGTGGCTACAACCTTGCCAAAGACAGAACTGAGAAAACACCCAAGTCTGTTGAGGTGAGCTCGCCATTCCCTGATGTGCTGAACACAACAGAGCCTTTGAGCCAGGCCCAGAAGGAGATCCAGCGCCAATCCACACTACAACTATTACGCAAAGTCGGGCAGATCCCAGAGTTAGGACAATGCACCCTCTTCTCTGGAAATTGAACCTTACTTTAAAAAGAGTTAAAAAGTAGAATAATACACCAGGAAAATGAGCAGACAACAACAAAAAAGTTTCTAACCATTAAACGTTATTATGGTGCCGAAAAAGATAAAAACACACTCAGAAAATGATAACAAAGTCAAAGCTTCAAAGCCTCCAAGAAAAATAAGAACTCAGCTCAGGCTAAGGAAGAAATGAAAAGGTACTTTGGAAATCAAGTAAGACAGATAAGAGGAAAAATTAGGGAAAGAGTTGAGAATGATGCAAAAAGAAATACCAAAAAGTTATGAGGGAAAAAATTCCTTAAAAAGAAAATTTGGATTTGGTAAAAAAAAAAAAAAAAAAAAAAAGATACAAAAGCCCACTGAGGAAAATAATTCCTTACAGATTAAAACTTGAGCAAATGGAAGCTTATGACATTATGAGAAATCAAGAGGCAATAAAAAGATAAAATAGAAAAAAAATAAAACATCCCTTTGAAAAAACAATTAATGTAGAAAAGAATTCCAGGAGAGATAATTTAAAAATTATTGATCTCTCTAAAAATAATGATAAAAAAGAAAAAAGTCCTAGCCATCATCTTTCAAGAAATTATCAAAGAAAACAGTGAGAAAATTCACTGATCACCCCCTGAAAGGGATCCCAAAATGAAAACTCCCAGGAATATTATAGCCAAATTCTAGAACTCCCAGGTAAAGTAGAAAATATTGCGAACATCCAGAAGGAAAATATTCAAGTATTAGAATCACAGTAAGGATAACACAAAATTTAATAGTTTTTAACTTTAAAAATGGAGCACATGGAACATGATACTCGAAAGAGCAAACTATAAAAACGTTTGATAATTTCATCCAAGAGAATGACACTAATAATGAATTCACACATCATAATTTATAGAATGCAACCAAATCAGCTCTTATGGAAAATTTTGTATCTCTAGATAATTACATGAATAGAGATAGAGAAGATTAAGGAATTGGGCATGCAAGAGAAAGAACAAATTAAAAACATCCAATTAAATATCAGATTTGAAATTCTGAAAATAAAAGGAGAATGAGTAAAATTGAAAGTAAGGAAACTTATTAATAAACAAAACTTAAGAGCTGGTTTTATAAAAAAAAAGAATGAACTTGATTAGAAAAAGGAAAGAAGAAAACCAAATTAGCAGTATCAAAAGTGAAAAAATGAACTTACCACCAATAAAGAGGAAATTAAATCAATAATTGTCCAACTGTGTGCCAATAAATCTGATGATCTAAGTAAAATGGATGAATAGTTCAATAATATAAATTGTTCAGATTAACAGAAGAGGAAAATATTACTTAAATAGTCCCATTCTGGAAAAAAGAATTGAACATGCTATTAGTGAAATCTCTAAGGAAAAATCTCCAAGGCCAGATGGATTTATAAGTGATTTCTACCAAAAATTTAAAGAACAATTATTTCTAATGCTATTTGGAAAAATAGGAAAATGAGTTCTACAAAATTCCTTTTAAGACCCAGATATGGGGCTGATACATAAACCAGGAAGTCAAAATAGAAAAAGAAAGTTATATATCAATTTCCCTAATGAATATTGATGCCAAAAATTTTAAATTATTTAAATTATTATTAAATTAAATAGCAGCAAAGAGATTACAACAACTTATCACCAGGATAATATACTATGACCGAGTAGGATTTATACCAGGAATGCAAAGCTGGTTTAATATTAGGAAAAATATCAGCATTTTTGACTATGTCAATAACCAAAGTAATAGAAATCATATGATTATCATTTTATATGATATGATTATATGATTATTATTATTTTGTAATGCAGAAAAGGCAATTGACAAATTACCACACCAATTCTTATTAAAAATACTAGAGAGCATAAGAATAGATGTTTTCCTCAAAATGACCAGTAATACCTATTTAAAACCATCAGCAAGCATAATAGGTAATTGAAATAGCTAGAAGCATTCACAATAACATCAGGTGGGTAACAGGGTTGCCCATTATCTCCATTACTATTAAATATTGTAGAAATATTAGCTTTGGAAGTAAGAGAAGAAAAAGAAATTGAAGAAATTACGTAGGTAACATGGAAACAAAATTATCACTCTTTGTATATGGTATGATGGTCTACTTAGAGATTCCTAGACAATCATTTGAAAATCTACTAATATTAACATTAATAAAGTTGCTGAATATAAAATAACCCCATATAAATCATAGACATTCCTATATGATGCCAAGAAAGTCCAAAAGTAAGAGATAGAAAGAAAAATTTCATTTAAAATAACTATATTTGAATTCTACCGCCAAGACAAACTCAGGAACTATATGAACACAATTGAAAAACACTTTTCACACACATAAAGTTAGATTTAAACAATTGGAAGAATATCAAGTGTTCATGGATGGGCTGAGCTAATATATAATAAAAATTACAATTCTATCAAATTATTCTAAAATAACAATGAAAATTCTACCTAAATTAATTTCCTTTCCTTGAGTTAATGAAGAACATTAAGATTTTTCTGAAAGCATCCTGCTCATAATTTCCTATAGAATAATATTGCATCATAATCACATACCATAAATTATTCAACCATTTCCTGTTGATGAGCATCCCCTCAGTTTCCTTTTTTTTGCTCTGAGAAGAGAACTGCTATAAATATTTTGGACATATATTTTGTACATTAAAAAATTCTCTTTTGGTGGGGCATCTAGATGGCAGAGTGGATACAGTACTGGCTCTGAAGTCCAGAGAACCTGATTTCAAATCTGACCTTAAAACTTATTAACTGTGTGATCCTGGGCAAGTCCCAATTGCCTGACAGAAACAGAGAGAGAGATAATAAAAATTTTCTTTTGGGATTCATGCCTAGTAATGATATTGTTAGGTAAATATTAAATTTTTTAAAAAGATTGACTATTCAGTACTACTTTTTCTCTAATACATTATAGTGATATAGTTTTGTTTACATGCTCTATGTGTCAAAATACACATTAACATATATGTGTATATTGTTATATATGTATATGTATAATTATATATGTGTGTATATGTGTATAATATATGTACAATTTTTTTTGCCAGCCTCAGTCTTCCTCTAACTTTCTATTCGACTATGCATTTTCACTATTAAGAATGGATTTCATCACATTGAGAGTCTTCAAACAAAATCTCAATGGTTATTCATAAATTATTTTAAATCTAATTACCTATCAATTGGATATTTAAAACTTTTTTTATCCCAGACATATTCAAGCTATTCAAAATAAAAATCTTAATTTATCCCCTGACCCAAACCTTTTCTTTCTGTAAATGAATCTGTTTTTTTTTTTTGTTTGTTTTGTTTTGTTTGTATCTTAGATTTCTGTACTCATTGTTACCTTTCCTTCTTCATTCTCTCATCCCACATATCCAATTAGGTGCCTTATCTTGCTTCTACCTCTGCAACAACTCTTGCATCTGACTGTTTTTGATTAACCACCTTGGTTCAGGTCTTCATTATTTCTCACATAAATATTTTAAAAGCCTTTCATATGATCTGCCTTCCTCAATCCATTCCCAACCTCACTCTATCATCTATATTGTTTACTCAATTATTTTCTTTAATCATAAGCCTGACCAAGTCATTCTCCTACACAATGAACACCAGTAGTTCTCTCATATCTCTAGAATGAAATAGAAATTCCTTTTTTAAGTTTTAAAGTTCCTTACATTCCTCCAACTTATATTATCAGTCATTGGGCATTTCTTTCACTCTCACTCTTTGTCATCCAGCCAAACTAGACTTCTTTCTTCTTCATATACAACATTCCATTTCTAATCTCCCATTTATTTGCTTTCTGTCCAACATGACTAGAATATACTCAATTCTTATCTTCACTTCTCTGACTTACAACTCTTTTTTTTTTTTAAGATTTAGTTAGGGGCAGCTGGGTGGAATAGAGCACCAGTCCTGAAGTCAGGAGGACCTGAGTTCAAATCTAGCCTCAGACACTTAATACTTCCTAGCTGTGTGGCTCTAGACAAGACACTTAACCCCAATTGCCTCAGGAGAAAAAAAGATTTATTTAAATCTATTTTTTGTTCTTGTCTCCTTGTCTAATTAACCACTACTTGCTAATGTTAATAATGCATTTCTTTCCAAACAATTTTTATTTAAATAGTTTGTTCATAATTTGTTTGCTTCCTATTATTCTGTGTATGAATACATATATGAATACATACAATACATACATGAATACACATGAAGATGAATCTGGTTGTCCACTGAACTCTCGACTCATACCTTCTTCCTCTGAAAACTCTTTCTTCCACCACCGCCAGCCAAGTGGAAAATATTCTTTTGAATCCCTCTTCATTGGTTTATATATGACTCTTCTGAGAGAATGGGATTATGGGTTTTCTCCCATAGTCCTCTCTGGCCCTAAGAGCTTAAAGGGAGGTGTGAATTCAGATATCTCATACTAAACCCTGAAATTTCCCAAACGTGTGAACTCCAATGAGTAAAGGTGTGAACATAAGCATTGTATCAATTAGTTGTACTTAGTACCTTGTTTCGGCTTCTGGCCCAAAACATCTTCTTGTAAGATCAGATCAATAATCTATCAACTCTAATGAGTTAGCAGTTTATAAAGATTCCAACATCTCCCACTTTCTTTTGTTTTAGAACATAGGATGGTCATGACCCCCCTGATTTCTCAAGGAGGTGAGAACCCCCAAAAAAGGTGATCACGCCTTCCCTGACACCTCAGGAAGGGAGATGAAAACACCAAAGGAAATAGGAAACCAAATCAGATTAGCAGGTTTCTGAAGGGGCTCATTTGAAATAGGTATACATAAATCCATCAATATAGGCCAGAATTTTGAAACAGATATACATGGTATACGTAAAAACATCAATATGGGAAGCATTCTACATAATTTACATAAGCACATAGCAATATAACACAGGCTAGTAGTGATATAACAAATAACATGAATCAATATGAAAATTTAAGTACTGCAATAGTCTCATCAAAAATCTTTCATCTCAAGAAATCCAATGATTCTTGCAATTACATAAAATATATAAGCACATAGCAATAATACACAGACTAGTATTAATGTAACAAATATGTGTGTATATGTGTGTATATATACATAAAATTGTTCTCTTTCCTTCTAACATGTAAGTTTTTTGAAAGGAGAACTTGTTTCATTTTTTTATGCCTATGCTCAGTATTTGATATATTGAAGAAAAATAATAAATGCTTTTTGAAAAATTAATTGAAGAGTATGTTGTAGTTTGGCTGCTGAATTTCTTTTCCAAATCTCTGTTTCCCTGGTTCTTTGAACTTTCATCTCTGGTTCTCATTTCCTTATTTTCCCTAAAAATATATATAAGGGACTGAGATTTTATGATAGCTTTAAATTGGCTAGAACAATGCTTCTTACATTTTTCCCACTCAAGACCCTTTTTTATCTTGAGAAGTTTTTATGTTTCACCAGGTATATAGTTGTATAAAGTAAATATACAAATCAAATATTTGCTGATGACCAATCATAATATTTTGACTCCCATATCCAGTTACATGGCCCCATATGGAAACACAACCCAAAGTTTAAGAAGCTTTGGGTTAAAAGAATCCCTCTAGGAAGCCCAGAAATCCTAGAATAGTATACTAAAGAAAAGCAAACAACCCAGGAATGGAATTTAGGGAACAAACTACAAAACACTACCATTTCATTTTCCATGCCAAATTGAGGCCAAATTCTCTATTACACAAGGTATGTCACCAATCATTTTCTTGATTTCAGAATCCATATTCATTAGTTTTCTTGTCTTAGATGCCCCAAAACACTTTATTTCCATACTGTATTTCTCTATGCTATAAAAATATATTAATGGCACATAAGAAAATGAGGAATAAGTGCTTTATCCGGACCAAATGTAAATAAAATTAATTTATTTTGGAGAGAAAACAATATAAATAAAATCTAGCATTTGTTTTCAATAAATATGAAAAAGGAGTACAATTTTAAAAGATATGTTGTTTTTATTAAATCAAAAATAGGTCCCTATGAACAACTATTACTACATTTCTTCCATATAGCATTTTAATCACTAAATTAAAAAAAAATTAGACCTTTCCTAATTTAAAAAAAAATTTCCACATAACCCCCTTATGGTGAATATTAAGAAAAAATTGCCCAATTTCATAATTGCAACAAATATATTGCTTTCCCTTTTCATAATTAACTACTTAATAAAAAAGAAAAGATTTATGCATCAACTTAAGTGATTCAGATACAATATTTCTATTAGAATAATTATTTGTTGATTTTTACTATCATCTTTTTTTATACTTTTGTAACTTGGGAATATTGTTCCCGCATTTCTTTGTATAAATTCATACATGTCTTTTCATGTTTCCCAAAATTATTCATTTTTCAAAGTTCTTTATGGTATAATACTATTCCATTACATTTATATGCTAAAATGTTCAACTATTTTATAATGTTTGACACCATAATTTGATTCCAGTTTTTGTTCTTGCAAATAATTCTGATAGTCATATTTTAAAACATGAAGAACTATCATACTGGGTTGACCAATTTGGGGGCAGAGTAACAGTAAAAGACTCACTGAATCAAAGGTTATGAGTAGATATAATAATTTTTCTCAGCTCTTCAAATAATGAATTAATGTACTATTGATCTTCCAATCACCCTTTCCATCTCTATTTTTTTCAAATTTTATACATTTTGATATGTGTGTTGATACAAAACAAGGGTTCTAATCTGCATTTACCTGCTTTGAAAGTGTGATGAAGTAGAACGAGTGTTGCATTTGGAATTTTAAAAATGGGCTTGGGGAGGATTCTGGGAAGATGGAGTAGGTTGGTAATTTTCATGGTCTCCCAGTTTTCCCAAAAATAGAAAAAATCTGCACCTCTCTGCGAAGGTAGACTGGTGAAAAATGAAAAAAGACTTGGAGCAGAACAGGGGTCCTCCAGATACAACCCTAGAAGATCCAAACAAAGACCGCAGGACAAGATTAATTTGTCCGAAGTGCAAACACCTCCAGACTATCTCTGTAGAAACATCAAGGGGGACTCCTTGGGCTAGCTGAGTAGGGCTGGAGCCTTAGCAGGAATCCCACATACTTTCACCTTCCTAGTCAGGATTTGAGTCCAGGTAGACCAAGTGAACCTCAGCTGATTATGGGAATAGTAGGTACTGCTGTGCTGAGATGGCTCTGGGTGAAAAGGAAACAACACCTGGTGAGGGCAGAAGCAGCAGGGCAGGGACCCTACTGGCTGTGGGCACTTGTTGGATGGGGTGCTCTTGGTTTACAGTTTCTGGTCAGAGGGGAGAACTGAAAGAAAGCTTTCTTAACTAACTGAAAGGGATAGGAAAGACATGTGTGTATTTGGGGTGGTTGTGTGTATGAGTGTGTGTGTATGGATGTATACATAAATATATCCTTTCTTAACTAGCTTGGAGGTGATGAGTAGATAAAAAAAAATATGTGTATATAGATATTTGTATGTGTATATATATATGCGTGTATATCTACATATTTATGTGTAAATATATCTTTTCTTTTTTTTTTTTTGTTTGTTTGTTTTTGCTGAGGCAATTGGGGTTAAGTGACTTGCCCAGGGTCACACAGCTAGGAAGTCTTAAGTGTCTGAGGTCAGATTTGAACTCAGGTCTTCCTGACTTCAGGGCTGGTCCTCTATCCACTGCGCCACCTAGCTGCCCCAAATATATCTTTTCTTAATTGTAACCTGATGGAGGGATTAGTGGAAGGGATGAAAGGGAGGGAAAGAATAAAGTAAAAATGGAACGCAGCACGGAAAAAAAGAATAATTTACAAGGAAATAAAGAAAAGACAGATACTCATGAATATAATTTCTTCTATTAACAGGGATACTTAAATTGGTATTTGTTGTTACATATTTTGAATCCTCCCTGATGTTCTGCTGAGCACATGACAATATCCTACTGGGCATATGACAGTGCTCTATATTGTTTTGTTTCATTTTGTGATGTACTGCTTTTCTGTTTTTCTTTCTCTTATTCTGTTTCTTCAAATAAAATTAATTTGGTTGAATAAATAAACAAACACATAAATGAATAATGGACTCAAATCACTGCTCTATTTTCTACTACCTGTATAAACTTGGAAAATTACACCTTATATGGGACCCATTTGTTAATCTGTAAAAAAATGACATACTTTAATCCATTACTTTTAGTGACTGTCCACTAAATTACTTCATACTTTTTTACAGAGGGCATGTGAACAACTACCTATTCTCTGATTGAGTTCATTTATTCTGACCTGATCTCACAGTAGTTTTATATTGCTAAAGAAGATCCAATATACCATTATACTCAGAAGTTCTCAGGATGTTAAGGAAAATATTGTCTCCCTATTGTTGTTTATTCATTCAGTCATGTCTGTTTCTTTGTGACCATGCCAGGCCTACCTTTTACTATCTCTAGAAGTCTAGAACAATTTCATTGTTGTTCCTTTCCATTTTAAAGTAATTTTATAAAAACCATTTTATAACACATATTTATATACATAAAATTTTATTAAAACATTTTAAGTTCACTCAAGATATTGATGATGTTGATCTTTCCATCTCCTGTGTTACCACATTAAGCTTACTTTGATTCATAGATCATACATATTCAAGATTCCTGTGCAATGTTGATCTTTACAGGATTAGATTGTTCTTTCCTTTCCATTCATATTTACAGTCATGCTTCCTTTCAGCATTGGCCCAGTTTCTTCAGTAACACTGGAGCTACTTGTAGTTGTCCTCCATTGTTTCCTAGTAGCACACTGAATAAAAGCCTGAGAGGCTTTTCTTCCCATGTCATCTCTTTTTTTATCACGTTAGTACCATCCATGGGATTTTCTTGGGAAAAATACTGCAGTAGTTCGCCATTTGTTTTCTCCACTGTTGTATGACCCATCTATCTCAAGTGTCTCATTTTATTTTAAAAAAATGAAAACTTTTTATATCTTAAACTCCTTCATCTATTTTGTTTTAGAATATAAAGTAATATCACTATTATAATAATGCTAAAATAAAGGCAAGAATAATACTTTACAGCACACACAGATATGAAAGTCACACTTTCGCGCCAATGAATATCACATTTCTAGGGGATAGTGTGTCCACACTTTTAAGAAAACATGAAATAGTAATACACAAATGAAATAAAATAAGGTCTGTGAATTGACATAATAAAATTTTGTTTAAATAAATACAGATTTAAAGTTTTCAGAAGATTATTGTGAACCAATGCAAGATTGAAGGCAGCAAAATCAAGAGAATAATTTATACCATAACCATTATAGTATAATATCAACATTGGAAAAATGAATAATTATGAAAGATTTACCTCCTATCAATGAAATAATTAACCACGAATCTAGAGAATATATAAAGAATGCTACCCACCTCATAATAGAAAGATAGACTAATATTCAGAATGAAAAACATAATGAATGAAGTCAACATGAAGATTTGTTTTGCTTGACTATGCTTATATAATCAAAAGTTCTCTCTCTTTTCCTTCCTTCCTTCCTTCTTTTCTTTGACTTTCCATTTTCTTCCTTCTATCAGTCCCCCTTTTCTTATTCCCCTCACATTTCTGTACCCAACTGAGTGTGGTAGGTTCCTTCTTCTCTTCCTTCTTTCTTCCCTTTCTTTCATCCTTACTTTTTTCCTTCTTTCTTTTCTTCCTTCCCTCCCTCTCTCTTTTTCTTTCTTCCTTTCTTTATTTTCTTTCTTCTTTCTTTCTTATTGTCTGTTTTTCCTTTCTTTATTTCTTTCTCTTTCAAAGAAAAATGAAAGGGGACTAATAAATGCTTGATAATTTCAAAAATAAGTCCTTAAAAATACATGTCACATGCTTACCATAATGTGAATATGGAGAATGATTGTGTGAATTATAGATGCTCTTTATATATTGAATGTAAGAATAAATTAATTTTAAATATATCTTCTTTAATAAAGTAAAAGTTATGTAGACTAGGACTTTTAAAACTTTTCCACTAGAAATACCTTTTTGCCCAAGAAATATTATCTTTTATTTTTATTAATTTAATATTTTCCTCTATTACATTCAAAAAAGTTTACATTTAAAAAAATTTTTGCGTTCTAGATTCTTTTCCTTTTCCCCACCCCAGTTAAGAAATCACTTGTAGAGTTACACAAAACATTTCCATAAAAGTCAAGTTGTGGGAAAAAAAAAAAGCCCTAGATTTTCCATCTTAATGGAACTAAAAACCCTTAAAAAAAATTAAGTTGAGAGAGAGAGAGAGAGAGAGAGAGAGAGAGAGAGAGACAGAGAGAGAGAATGCTTAAATCTGTATTCAGACACAATCAATTTCTTCCTTGAGTATAGATAAGATTTTTCATCATTAAGCTCTTCAGAGTAGTTGTATGAGAATAGCAAAGTCATCTATAGCTAGCCATTCCAGAATTTTGCTGTTACTTTGTATAAAGTACATTTTACTTTGTTTGAGTTTATGCAGGACTTTGCAGGATTTTGTTTTGTTTTTGTTGGTTTTTTTTTTCCTGAGAGCATCCTGTTCATCATTTCCCATAGAGTAATAATATTCCATCTTAAGCATACACCAGTTTAATGAGCCATTCCCCAATTGTTGGAAATCCCTTCAAGTTCCTTTATTTTGCCCCAAGAAGAGAGCTACTATGAATATTTTTTATTCATATATATATATATATATAATTTTTCTATTTTGTTAAAATTTCTTTTGATATACATGCCAATCAGGAAAACTTGCTTCTAAGTTTGTTTACAATTACTATTGTTAACTGTATTTCTACCTTCCCATTTATTCTCTCTCTCTACCCTGTCAAAATTGTTTTGCTACTGACTACTCCCTCCCCCAATATGCCTCTCTTTCATTAACCTCCCCACTTCTAAAATTCTATTTCCCTCCTTTTTTCTTCAGGGAAAGATAGATTTCTATATCCCTATTGAGTGTATATGTTATTTCCTCTTTAAACCAATTCTGATGAGAATAAGGTTCACTCCCCTTCTTCACCCTCTTTTCCCTTCTATTGTAAAACTCTTTTTTATGGCAGATAATTTGCATCATTTCACTTCTCCCTTTTCCTTTCCTTCTCCCTCTCTCACCCCTTAATATTATGTTTTTTAAAAAGATGTTATCCCATCATATTCAAGTCATATCTGTGCCCTCTGTCTATATATACCCCTAACTGTCATAATAGCAAGAAGGTTCTGAGTTACAAATAGCATCCTCCCATATAGGTTTGTAAACAGATAAACCTGATAAAGTCCCTTATGATATCACTTTCCTGATTGCCTTCTTATGCTCCTCCAGAAAGCATAAATTATATTTGCCATTCAGTTCTGGTCTTTTCATCGTGAATGTTTGAAAATCTTCTATTTCATTAAATGACCACCTTTTCCTCTGAAGATTTATACTGACTTTTGCTGGGTGAGTGATTCTTGTTTGTTATATTGCACCCATTGTTCTAAGGAATATCCTATTCTAAGCTCTTTGGTCGTTAACTATAGAAGGTGCTAAATTTTGTGTTATTCTGACTTTGACTTCATTATACTTGAATTGTTTCTTTCTGGCTGCTTGTAATATTTTCTCCTTGACCCAGGAGTTCCAGTATTTGACTATAATATTTCTGGGAGTTTTCATTTTGGGAATTCTTTCAGGGTTGGGAGGATCAGTGGATTCTTTACCTTCTAGTTCTAAAATATCAAGACAATTTTCCTTGATAATTTCTTCAATGATGATATTCAAGCTTTTTTTTTTTTTTAATCATGATTTTCAGATAGACCAATAGTGTTTTTAAATTATCTCTCCTGGACCTATTTTCCAAGTCAATTGGTTTTCCAATGAGATATTTCACATTTTTTTCCATTTTTTAAATTTCTGATTTTGCTTTAATGTATCTTTATTTCTCATAAATTTTTTATTCCGTTTGCTCAGTTCTATGTTTTAAGTAATTATTTTCTTCAGAGAGTTTTTGGACCAACTGGCCAATTTTGCTTTTTAAGGCATTCTTAGCCTCATTAGCTATTTGCAATTCCTTTTGCAGCACTCTCAATTGTCTATTTTTTTTCTCTATCTCCTTACTTGATTTTCAAAGTCTCTTTCCAGGACCTGAGCCAATTTTTAATTTTTCTTGGAGGCTCTGGGTGTAGGAGCTTTGATTTTATTATCTTCTGGGTGTTTCGATCTAGCTTGTTACCATAACAACTTTCAATGGGCAGTAAACTTTTCTGTTATCTGAACATGTTCCTAGCTTACTACTCAGCTTTTAACTCATTGTTAAAGAAGGACTCTGTTTCCAGGTTGGAGGTTGCATTGTCGCAAGCTTCTGGGCTTTTGTGGAGCTGCTTTCAGAGATCCTGCTAGAAATCTGACCACAAGCCCTTTTTTCTGCCCAAGAGCCATTATGAGCTTCACCACCCCATTGCCGCTGTAAGATCTGGTTTGCTAAAGCAGCAAGGTTGTTGTTGGGGTTGGGACAGTGCCGGCCTATGCTAGGACTGCCCATTAGACTCCCACCCTGTTACCACAGACTCTTTCCACTGACTTTCCTAGTCCTCTTTGGTGTCCCCAGGCTGAGAGCTACAGAAGCTGATTCAGAGGTTCCATCTCACTAATGCTGAGGTTTGGGCTGGGGCTGGAGCTGGGATAGGCAAGATCTGAGTCCTGGGCTGTGCTGGTGCAGCCTACCCGGGGATTCTAGGTGTGGCTTCTTCTCCTGTTCCACAAACCTTTTCTTCTGACTTTCCAAGGTTGGTTTTTTTTTTTTGTGTGTGTCTCTGAGCTGAGAGATCTGAAAGCCACCAGTGCTGTTGCTGATTCAGAGGTTAGGCTGCTAGGTCTATGTCAAGGGCTGGGGTTGGATCAGGGGCTATACTGTGTGTCACACCCTGGGGTAGAAGTGTGACCCTTTCTGCTGAACTTCAACTTGCCCTCAGCTAGAAAATGTTCTACTCCTTCTTCTTAGGTGTCCTGATGCTCTAAAATTTGTTCAGAGTTATTATTTAAATGTATTTGCAGCAGTTTGGAGGAGAGGTTGGGCGAGTTCTTGCTTTCACTCTGCCATCTTGACTCCACAGTGCTCAAGAAACTATTATGTTATCCTGGATAAATCAGCATACAAAATAGGCATACTATTCAAACATTTACTGATAACATAATTTCATGACCCCCCATTTTGGATTATGAGCAACTATTTGAGGTCATGACACATGGGATCAAGACTAGGGGTATTAATCCTAACTCACAACTCTTCAGATGGGGCATAGAACAGACTATAATGTAATTGGAAAGTATATAACAAAAGTATAAAAAGTCATAAAACATAAATAACATTACACTTGAAAACTAAATCAATATGCAATACATAGGAATTCTTATATCCATAGTAGTGATCACTTTCTCTCTTTGTGATTAACATTCTGAGATAAATGATTTTCCAGGTTCACATAGATGCATAGTAAGTTCTAAACCATGTTTTTGAAATTGCATTGCATTGCTTTTAAATCTCATAAATGAATCTAGCAGTGATATTATAGCCAGTTAGTAGCATAAATACATCTAATTTTCTAAGAATCAATGAATCCCCACCCACTAATGTACTATTTGACTGTTTGTGGTAGCCAGACTTCCCATCTATATTACCTAAATACCTCTCAGACAAAGCAATGAAATGGTCACTAAATATACTTAAAAATAAAATTATCTTTGTATTGTTTTCAACATTGTATATTGCACAATAACATATTGTATTTAATTGGTTTGAATAGCAATTTAAGCTCCAATATGATAATGCTATGGTGAAGAGTGGAATAAGAGGAAATAGTTGAATATGAAACATTGTCATGACAATGGAAAAAAGGGACAATGGAGCAAGCTAAACTCATTCTCATTAAGCCTTTACAGAATTATGTCACTAAACAAAAGCTTTGTTAACAGCTAAAAATTAAAGCTTAAATTAGACAATAACCATATCACCAAAGTGACAGGGCTTAGAGCTTATTTAAATTTTTCAAATGAAATATTTATAAACACACAAATTCTCATTAACAGATAGCTGTTTCACAATAGAGAACTAATAGCAAGGCTTCTTAACTTGCACCCTCCTCATTGACTGGTTAATAGCATCCATAAAGATCATAATTTTATTTTGGGAAGGTTGGGAGGAAAGGAAAGATGTTCAGTAATAGCAAAATTGTCATAACTAATAAGAATAAATGAGCCACATTTTTTTAAATCAACATTATTCTTATTATTATTTTGTATTTACTGGTACTATCACAAATTACTATCATCCAAATTTTCAAAATAGGTTATGTATGAAGAACCATATGGTATAAAGAATTGGTAATAGAATTTGAAGTAGACTATGAGCTTTTCCCCTCTATAATGCCATTGATTCAGCTATATAAGCCATGTTGAACAAACATTTTTACCATCTAATAATTTTTAAATAATTATTGTGGAATGAATTGGCTATATGGGGTAGGGAGACAGAAAACAAGGGAATATAAGATTTTCTTGCATCTTATTTGAAATCTACAATGACATTTATAAGATGAAATCAGTATCACTAGGATAAAATCTAGATTCAAAATTTTCTAAAAATTAATGATAGGAAACATATATTATATATATATATATGCACATATATATATATATACATATATATATATATATATATATATATATATATATATGTAATTGTATCAGAGCATATAAAATACAGAAATAGGCAATACTTTATGGTTGATTAAGAGACTAGAGTAATTTAGCCTACATAAAAGAAAACCGATTAAGAATATGATCTTATTTCCTGGTTTTTGAAGGCTAACACTTGTTTTGCTTAGCTCAGAGGACAGCAGAACTAAGCAACAGGAAAAGTTGTAAAATGGAAAATTTAGGATTTATAACTCAAAGAATTGATTTTTAAAAAGTGAGTAGTTGGGCTTATATCCCAAAGAGATACTAAAGAAAGGAAAGGGACCTGTATGCCAAAATGTTTGTGGCAGCCCTGTTTGTAGTGGATAGAAGCTGGAAAATGAAAGGATGTCCATCAATTGGAGAATGGTTGAGTAAATTGTGGTATATGAACGTTATGGAATATTATTGTTCTGTAAAGAACGACCAGCAGGATGAATACAGAGAGGACTGGCGAGACTTACATGAACTGATGCTGAGTGAAATGAGCAGAACCAGGAGATCATTATATACCTCAACAATGATACTGTTTGAGGATGTATTCTGATGGAAGTGGACCTCTTTGATAAAGAGAGCCTTAATTGATCAAAGATGGACAGAAGCAGCTACACCCAGAGAAAGAACACTGGAAATGAATATAAACTGCTTGCATTTATGTTTTTCCTCCTGGGTTATTTATACCTTCTGAATTCAATTCTCCCTGTGCAACAAGAAAACTGTTTGGTTCTGCATACATATATTGTATCTAGGATATACTGCAACCCATTCAACATGTAAAGGACTCTTGCCATCTGGGGGAAGGGGTGGAGGGAGGGAGGGGAAAAATTGGAACAGAAATGAATGCAAGGGATAATGCTGTAAAAAATTACCCTGGCATGCGTTCTAGCAATAAAAAATTATTTTAAAAAAAAAGTGAGTAGTTTAATTAGAATCTATATCGAGCTTTAAGTTTTGCAAAGCACTGCAGATTTTCATTTCCTTTTTTCAACAATCCCAAACAAACACTTGACCAGAGTCACACAGCTGGTAAATTTGAGATAATATTTGAATTCAGGAAGATGAGATTTTCTGGCCCAGCATTCTGTTCACTGAGCCACTTTGCTGCAGGTATTGGATATATTATTCTTATCCTATTTTAGGAATGAGTGCTTTGTATACCATAACAGAAGCTTCTAGATCTCTATAGTTTATTTGCTTTTTCCCATGAAAAGATTATACACTTGTTAAAAAAGTTATAAGGGGGAATTCTTATTCATGTTTGAAGTTACATGATTAGAAATTACATGATTCCATTATAATAATACAATAATATTCTGTGATAAAAAGAGGACCTCTGACCTGCAATTCAAGAAACCAAGATTGTATTCCTGAATCTGGTAAGCATTAGCCTTTCCATTGGATTAAACTCAATTGTATCTTTCATCTCCAAATTTTAGTGATTCTATGACTATGAAATGAGATTCTAAATTTTCCGCACATCCTTTTTAGGGTACTGAATGTGGTCCTACCTTACATAGTAAAGATTTTCATCATTATATGGTGAATTTAGCTGAGCTGAACTAGATAATGCACTGTTATATGGGCTTAGAACTAAATGATTGATCACACTGAGTAGAATGCTGACCATAAGATGAATGTTCAATTGTGTGTATAGGGGAGCCTTTCTTTAATGTAATCATCCAGGGATGTGTACTTGACTTAATTCTGCCTAAAATGTTCATCAAGGATTTGAATGAAACCATTTAAATGATATAACTTTCTCGACTTGCAAGGGATAGAGTTATTTTGGAGAATGGAATCAAATATGATTTTTTCAGGCTCTTAAGATATAAAACTCACAAGATGAATTATAATATTCAATAGATTTAAAGTCCTCTAATTAAAGTTTGTTTTTAATTATTTGTATACATAGAAGTGGGTGAAATAACTGAAAATAATTGATTTTGGGGGTGGGAAGGATTAGTAATTTTAGCTGATTATGAACACAATAGAAGTAGAAAATAGAAATAACAAATAACTAATAAAAGTAGGAAAAAATAAATTAATGACATCCCAGAATTCATTAATAGAACCATGGTCAGAAGAAGGACATGATTAGTTCTATCACTTGACTTGCTAAACTCAGCAAATGATCATACCATGCTGCCTCAGGAAACACTTATTTCTTCATATAGCTTTGTGAATGGTAATCAAATTAACACTAACATAACTGAAAGATTATGCCAATCAATTCATTTCACTCACTGTTTTTGTGATTTCCTTGTCTAAAACACTCACCTCTAGTCAACACCCCCTATTTTTTTTCATTTTCCTGTTAGAATGTAAGCTCTTTCAGGGCAGAGACCATTTTAAAAAATAATGTATATTCTCAGTATGTGACATTGTACCTGAAACATAATAAATACCTAATATTTTTTTTTTTATCCATCCATTCACTCAACTCTTTGTCTTCTGTTTTGAACAGAGAATCCTAGGATTCTCCATTTAATGATTAGTCATTAAAATTTTTAAGAGACATTCAAAAGCTAAAGGCAACATGGTGTCGTGGAAAGAGGAATAGTTTGGATGCAGAAGATAGGTTCAGAATCTGCCTCTGATGCTTGCTACCTCTAGAATCTTTGGTGAGCCATGTAGTTTATCTGGTCTTCTATTTCCTTATCTTATGGAAAATCAGTAAGCTAGACTAGACAACTTCTGAAATCTAATTCAGCTCTACAATCTCTGATCCTATATTATAGGATTCTATGAGCCTGTGAAGAAGAGTAACCAAGATGATAAGGAACTGGAATAGAGATGCAAAAGAAATATTTTGGGGATGATGTGAGAGAGAATTAGGATAAGCAATTGACTGGTATTTAGATTTGGGCTTCAGATGAACATTTTTCTAATAATTTGAGTTATCATAATCAGGAAAAGCCAATATGAGTTTCCCATCATTATAAGATTTCAAGTATAACCACTTTTTAGGGATATTGAGGAAAGGATTCATAATTGAAACTAACACTAGCTGACCTCTATAGTTGCTTCCACTTCTAAGATTCTTTGATTTTGTGATCTTGAAAATTATAAACTTTGAATTTAGACAAAGTACTTCAACTTCCTAGGTAAAAATCACATGATTTCTAATCCCATATAGTATAATCTTAACTTGAAATTGTACTAAGTTAGACATGCACAGCCTTCCCAACTATTCTGCAAGGTTTTGGATTTTTTTTTTGTTTTGTTTTGTTTTGGTAATTAATAAGGATGAAAAAGAGACTGAGATCAGAGTTTCACAGAGACACTTGAACCTGGATATGGTAAGAACAAGAAGAATAAAGGACTAGGGATCATTAAATATCTTCTCTAGAAAATTCATAATACACTAGATTCTAAAGTCACAGGATCTAAGTTTATTTTATTGGACAAATGACTGGAACATTATTTATGTGGAATTTCTCTATAGAAAATTTCCTACCAGTACCACCTCCAACCTTTTTTCAGATTATATTTCTTTTTTTAATCTTAATGTACTATGAAGTATTAATCTATACTAAGTATCTCTGGAATATGATACCCATTATTCTCAGGTGTTTTATGTTTCACTTAGAAATTTGGCACCATTTAGATCATTTTAATGCAGCACTCCATGTGTTGCTCTTGATTGGCAGTGTGAATATATTTTGATTCCCATATTATTTTTTTTTTACCAAATCTTACTTACTTTGATAAATCAATGATGGTCAGGGTAAAAGTGGAATACATATTTTTAAAAGCTTTCCTTCTATAGCCCATATTCTGATTACTCAGCATAGAGTGTGATATATTTACTATTTCTTAATTTGAAAATAGGTTTTAATTTTGTTTTCTTTTTTAAATGGTTAATGGCATGCACAACTGTCAAGAATATGTTAATTTTCAAATTTAATTTCATATTGTTCTCATTTCTTTACAACATCTTACTTGCCAAACAAACTAGGCTCCAATGTGGAACAATCTTCCATATTTTGAGCTCTTTATGAATTTATATTTTGAAAGTAATTTATTACACCAATTGGCTCAGATTCATTCCTACTTGGGGAATAGTTTAGTTTTTCCCCTCTTCTGCCCTGTCATCATATACTTTTCATGCATATGATTTTAAAACTCTTCTTGCATATGTAGAATTTCTTTAGCTAAACTATAAGCTTTTTGAAAGTAAGAAAAACAGATATACATACACACACACATATATATAACTTATATTAGCCTCCCCTTTAGAATATCACATGCAACGCATATGTACCACATAAATATATGCATATACATATACACTCCTTTACAGCAGTAGGTACTCCCAAAACAAATTAATAAAGGCTATCCTATATGATTTCTTTTGGAATGAACTGAGCTATTTAAACACTGTTTAAAATACTTTCTAATAAATGTTTTAAAAATCTTATTAGATATTATACATTTATTTGAGTTTATTAGGATTGACTTTTGACTCTTTGAATGAAAGTAAACATATGCTATTTTAATTATATGATATTGTGAAAAGTTTTATTGGTTCTCTTTTCTTTTTCTATACAATCAGTTCCCAATGAATCTTCTCACAGCAAAATGCTTCCTTGTAATAAACTCAATCATGCAAAACAAATCTACCCACTGATCATTCCTGAATATGTCTACTTCATTCTATACATATTAGACTCCATCACATTTAACTTGCTGATTGTCAAATCACATTGTTAGTAAGTAGTGATTCTAAAACCTAGGAGTATATAGGAAAGAATTTATTAAATTTCCCCTTTTCTAGGCTCAGCAAATCCTAACCTACCTTATATTTTTTTTCTTTTAGCCCCTTGACAATGGACATTTCCTATGGTAGTTTCAAATGTTATTTGTTTGGTGCCCATTGCCATTGAATTCTTCCTGTCACCCTCATAGAATACCAAATACTTGAAACTTTTACTCTCCTTCCACTACATATATCTCTGAAAAAGCAAAACTTTTTTTTCCTACTGTGTCAGTATGTTCTACATTTGAAAAAATAATAATAAGTATAGAAATCTGTTTCTATATTAGAAATATTAATAACTTCTCTCTCTTTCATACACACACACACACACAGAATGTCTTGTCAAATAATACATATCAATACTTAAATAGTTAACCATTTCAAAGTTACAAAGTTATCTGTAGTCTGTGCAAATTATATTCCTCATATCATTGATACATAAATATTATCTTAGAGCCAGGAACATTACTTTGCAAAGGAAAAATAAAATAACCTTTATAATTTTTAATCACCAAAATTTTTTTATGGTCAGACATTTCTATTCATAATAAAGACTTTTTTTTGTTTGTTTTATAACTTTTTAACTGTGGGATTAAAATTTACTGGTTTATAAAATTAATTTTTGGTGTCTTTCAAAGTTATTTATGAATGACTTACACAGTAGAATATAAAGATATACAGGTGAAAATATTGTATTTTTTTTTTACTCAGAATTCAAATTTTGTTCATACAATAAACAGGTCATTGTGAGACTATAATAAATAATCCCAGAGTATAGCAGAAAAATTATATATGGGAATCTTTCTGATTGTATCTTGAACAAAGGAAATCTGATTGTTTATAATCATTTGTGAAACCAAGGCACAGAAGAGTATAAAAAATTCCCACAAATAATACATTTTCACACACACCCCTCATCTTTGATGAGTGAATTGAAATGTGGAGGGTTGTACTCCTCCCAGTTTACATAAAGCAGCTGTGAATTCAGATTTCTCACTCAATCTTTCATTTTGATGTGTTTTCTTTTGATCCCTGGAAAGAAATATTTTTATAATTTCTTGAAAAACTGCCTCAGAGGTAAGTGGTATCCAAATATTGTTCTGTAGAGATAAAAAATATACTATGTCAGTGGTATTTGGCTGGGGATTGATGATGCATTGCACAAGGATATAGAGACATCACTCCTATAAAACTTGTAACATTATGGTTTAGGGACTATTTAACCTTTAACACAAATCATTTTTATTTCCCCACTGGAATTCAAAGCACTTTATTCTTTTATATTACATTTCTATTTTTTTTTCATTTCCCTGTACTGTGCCTGCTGCAATTTTTGTCTTTGGCAAGCTGAAAAGAAAAGAATAGAGCATATGATTGCAAGGCACAACAAAGTGAGGGGGAAAAGTCATTCAAAGAGCATCAACTTCCTAAGATGTCAAAAGTTTAGCATATCTCATAAAAATGAATAGACATGTTAGTAATATTAACTAGTGAAAATCATCTCTACAGTAAATTTCCAGTAATCATTACCTTCTGGATTAAATCATTGTTAACAGCAATATGCAAAATAAATAAAAGCAATATATTTTGTCACAAAGTAGCAAGAATTTTCTTTAATCTTTGCTGGAAAGTAGTATTAAAATGTTCATGCAAGGATATTATTTTCTTTTTTTTAATAACTTTTTATTGACAGAACCCATGCCAGGGTAATTTTTTACAGCATTATCTCTTGCATTCTCTTCTGTTCCGATTTTTCCCCTCCTTTCTCCACCCCTTCCCTCAGATGGCCAGTCCTTTACATGTTAAATAGGTTACAGTATATTCTAGATACAATATATGTGTGCAGAACCAAACAGTTCTCTTGTTGCACAGGGAGAATTGGATTCAGAAGGTAGAAATAACCCGGGAAGAAAAACAAAAATGCAAGCAGTTTATATTCATTTCCCAGTGTCCTTTCTTTGGGTGTAGCTGCTTCTGTCCAAGGATATTATTTTCCAAGAGTTAGAAGGGAGAAAATATCAGATGGTATATAAGATGATAAAGAAAATAGGAAATGAATGAGGGAATGATATTGCTTAAATTATGTGACTTCAATGTTTTACAACATTCTCCTTAATCATCTCCTATTTGGAAGGGAGATATCTATTGTTCAAGCAGTTATCAAACTGAATGACTTATGAAAAGAATTTTAACATGTCTTTCTATCCCATGGCCAAAAATTAAATGTAGCTGATGGCATGCAGGTAAAAGGATTCTAAAAGAAGAAAATATTTTGAATTCTAGCAAGGCAATAAAAATTATTTGTATTAAAGGTTAAACAGTCCCTGAACTATAATGTTATAAGTTTTATGGGAATGATGTCTCTATATCCTTGTGCAATGCATCATCAATCCATGGCCAAATACCATGACATTGAACATTTCTATCTCTGTAGTATTTGAATACCACTTACTTTTAAAGACATTCTTTTGGAAATAGGTACAGAATCCAAGTTTTCCCTGAGGATGCAATATGAGATAATTTCTGAAAAATGCTATTATATAGTAGACAACTCTTACAAACAAATGCTTTTACAAAACATGTCTATATACACGAATACGTTTCTGCAAAATTATTTATCTTATTAGCAAACTCAGAGAGGACTATATCCAAATTAAGTCAAAAACATGTTTAAATACCCACTAAATGACAGGCACTATGCTTTTTTCATTACTCACCAGTTTTATATCATGTCTTCCTTCTCCCCCAGGAAAAAAGTTCATCACTAGGGAAGTTATAATGATGGAAATTGTTACATCTTTAATACTCAAAGCTCAACACATTTCTCTATTGCCTTTGCCCCTTTCAGTAGAGAATTAGAAGGCTGAACTAAAACAACAACAACAAACAAACAAACAAAAAAAAAAAAACCTCTTCCCAAAACTTACATGTGACGATGGCCCGGAAGCCCATTGAATTCTTCATTTCCTACAAGCTGTGCTCTATGGATTCTGTTCTCCCACCATCGTTTTTCCCTTCCCCAAAAACTCCTTTCTCGTTCTTATCTTCCTCCTTTAAATTGTAAGCTCCTTGACGGCAAGAACAGTGTCATTCTTTGAACCCCAAGGATTAACACAATAAACATAGGAGGCTTAATAAATGTTTATTAAATTATATTGTATTGTTAAAGTATTTGCTAAGATCTGGAAATACAAAGAAAAAGACAAAACAACAATCCCCACAACAGCTCCTTTCTCTAAAGAAACTCATACCTAAGGTAGCTAGATGGTGCAGGGAATAGAGCATCAGCCCTGGAAGAAGGAGGACCTGAATTCAATCCAGCTTCAGACAATCTGTCCCCAACAGTCAGGAGATACCAACTGTGTCACCATGATGAAGTGACTTAACCTTAATTACTTCAAAAAAAAAGGGAAACTCCCATTTTCCTCACAGAAATAAAGATTTAATATAATGAATAAATTATTATTATTTTTAAATTTTATATTCTTCACTGATGCACTCTATCCATGCAATGACTGAAGTTTTAATTGAGCATGTTTTAGACATTTACAAAATCTGACTTAGAAATTTGATGAATTATTCTGAGATATGAAATTATCCAGAAAAGTATGCAAGAATTGTAGAAACATTTAAGTTTATCAGTGCAGAAGTTGAGAATATGCTTACATTTATTTATTCTTAAATATTTAGAAATCATTTTCACTGGTAAATCTTTGGCTTAAATGTAATAAAAAAATGACCATAAATCTATTTTCATATTACTTTTTGTATGTGCCCTTAACAACAACATCAACAACAATAGCTGACATTTATCTAGTGCTCTTTGGTTTACAAAATATTTTACATACATTATCTCATAAGAGTTCTCTGCCCTTGTAAATAGCAGCCAGCTTAGAATTTTGATTGCCTGTTTTACTTTAAGATATAGTCTGAAAAGGTCATTTTAATTTGAATACATTTCTTTTCTATTATAATTTTAACAGCTTTTTTTAATGGACATGATATAGTTTCTAGATGACAATTTAAATGAATATTAGGGGTCAAGATTAAATGGGGGGAAATAGTCATGAGACTGTTTAGCTCTGAAATTAGTTTCAACAGAATTGTATTTGCTAGCTACCCTTTAAAAATGGGCTCAACATCCATATATCTGAAATAATTTAAACAGCTTTTCAATCCAGAAAAAGGGGAATGGATTTCATAGACTTGCAGAGTCCTGGGAATTTAGATGTGGTTATAACTTTATTTAGCTGAAATCCAGAAGGATTAAGTGACTTGTAAAAATGTCACACATATAGATATTTCAAAACTTTGAGTAATGTTATGCACCTAAATGTGCATATGAAAAATTTCAATATCTATAGCAGAGGTTCTTGAACTTTTTTGTTATGAACTTCTTTGGCAGGGTGAGGAAGTCTGTGAACTGCTCAGAATACTTTTTTTTTCATGATAACAAAAATAGGAGATTTTTCTTTCCATGTTTCAGTTGAATGTACAATTGTGAAGAGATTGGTTGCTGTATATATCTTTCAAAGTTTACCTGTTCTCTTTGCAAATTTTCATAATTCCATTTTTTATGTAGTTAATCTCTTTTATATTTCCTTGGTAAAATATTTCTCTGGCTGCCTACACCAAAGATCATGTTCTAGAGCAACTTCCTCTTAGACTGAATAACACCCTTTTAGCTGGGGACTGAAACTCCTAGAGCACATTGTTAGGATAACCAAAATTTTGCTTTACTCTTCTTCCTCTTCTCCAGGTACCTCCTCTACAACTTCCTCAGAATTAGTGTTGCATTTTTTCCTTCAGCCTGATTGGGTATTTAAATTAAATTTAAATTAAATGAATTGGGTATCTTCAAATCAAATCTAACTTTTTCCTTCTCAAGGATGGAGCCAAAATGACAAAGTAAAACCAGGAACCTGCTTGAGCTCTCCCAGTTTTCCTCAAAAATCACATGAAACTAAGCCTCTGAACAGTCTTTCAGAATGAAACCCTTCTCCAGCTCAAGATAGACTGGAAAAAACTTCAAGAAAGGTCAGTCTTACTGGGGTGAAAAGGGTGTTCAGGCCAGCTCAGATAAACTCTGGGAAAGCTGATGAGAGGGTCTTAATCACAGAAAATTAGCACCTAAGATCCTTAGTCCTAGTTCAGTAGAGGAGCAAATCAGTGGGACAGTTTCCAGTCCCAGCTCAGAAGGTAAAATCTGGGAAAGCAGGCTTTTCCTAAAAAGAGCAACCAAACTACCCCCTGCAAACACAAGGGCATCCTATGCTCAAAACCAAGGCTTAGGGCTGCACAGGAGCCCTGGGGCAATGTTCCTTTTACTCCAGGAGCAGAATGCAACAATAAAAGTTTTTTAAAAAGATGAACTCACAAAAAGAAAAGGAAAGAAAATGAGCAAGAAACAAGAAAGAACCTTGACCATAGAAAACTACTATGGTGATGGGGTAAACTAAAACATAAATTCAGACAAGGACAAAATGTGCACAAAAGAAATTGCTGAGTGAGATGAATTGGTCTCAAGCCCAAAGAGTCTTCTTGGAAGTGTTCATAAGAGACTTTAAAAGGCAAATAAGAGAGGTAGAAGAAAAAATCTCAAAAGAAATGACAGGCATGCATGAGACTCAACAGTTTGGGGAAAGGAAGAAAACAAGTAGAATTAGCCAAATGGAAAAAGAGATTGCAAAAGCTAACTGAAGAAAGTCACACATTAAAAACTAGAACAGGAAAAATGGAAGCTAATGACTCTGTGAGATAGCAAGAATGAATAAACCAAACTAAAAAGAATGAAAAAATAGAAGAAAATGTAAAATACTTCATTGAAAAAACAGAAAAGACAGTTTAAAAATTATTGGCCAACCTGAAGGCCATGACCAAAAAAAAAAAAAAAAAAAAAAAAAAAAAAAAGAGCCTGGACAGCATTCTCCTAGAGGTCATTAAGGAAAACTGCCATAATATTCTAGAAACAGAGGGAAAATATTCATTGAAAGTATTCAATAATCACTTTTTTAAAATTTTTATTTAATAATTACTTTATATTGACACTCGTTTCTGTTCCGATTTTTTTTTCCCTCCTTCCCTCCACCCCCTCCCCTAGATGGCAAGCAGTCCTTTATATGTTGGATATGTTGCAGTATATCCTAGATACAATATATGTTTGCAGACTTTTTGAAAGAGATCCTATGAGGAAAACCCCAAGGAACATTGTGGCAAAACTACAGAACTACAACTTCAAGGAAAAAGTACAGCCAGAGAAAAACAGTTCGGATCTCAAGGAGCAACAGTCAGGATTACCCAGAATTTAGCAGCTTTTATTAATAAAGTATTGGAGGGCCTGGAAGATCATACTCCAAAAGGAAAATGACAGAGGGTTACAACAAAAAATTAACTACCCAGCAAGACTTAGCATCATCTTTCAGGGGATGGAGCTTCAATGAAGTAAGAGACTTTCAATTTTTTTATTGAAAAAAAAAAAAGAACTAAACAGAAATTTTAGTCTACCAACACAGGACTCAAGCGAAGCATAAAAAGGTAAACAGGGGGAAAATATATAAAATTTAAAGGTAAAACTGTTCACATCCCTAGATAGGAAAACTATATCTATAACTCTTGAGAATTGTATTTGTCACTGGGGCAGACAGAGGGGAGCATCACATGGACTGAGGGTATGATTATGAATAAATTCTGATGTGAGGACATTAAAGAAAATACATTAAGGGGTAGAAGAAGTACTATACTTGAAAAAGAGAAAGGAGGAGACATAATGGGACAATTAGTTCACATGAAGAAGTGCAAAAGGCCTATTACAATGGAGGAGAAAAGGGAGGGGGATCTCATCAGTTTGGGTTCTAAGAGTGAATAACTTAATCATTCAGCAATAACAAGGGCTATTTTGCCCAATTATTTCATTTGGCAGCAATTCTAGCAATCTAACCAAAATGGATGAATATTTACAAAAATATAAATTTACCTGATTAACAAAAGAGGAGATAAATTATGCAAGTTGTCCTATTTTAGGAAAAGGAATTGAATAAGTCATTGATGAACTCACTAAGAAAAAAATCTCCAGGGCAAGATCAATTCATAAATTAATTCTACCGAACATTTAAAGAACAATTAATTCCAATACTTGGAATTATAGAAATAGATAAAATAGATAAAGAAGGAATAATGCCAAATTCCTTCTAGGACACAAATATAGTAAAAATACCTAAGTCAGAAAGAGCCAAAACCAGAAAAGAAAATTACTGACAAGTCTTCCTGATGAATATTTTTGCAAAAATTTTATTTTATTTTATTTTATTTTGTGGAACTTATTTTTGTTGTTTTAAAAATGTTAAAATATGTTAAATCCAATATATGTGTTCTTATTTATACAATTATCTTGCTGCACAAGAAAAATCAGATCAAAAAAGGGAAAAAATGAGAAAGAAAACAAAATGAAAGCAAACAACAACAAAAAGAGTGAAAATGCTATGTTGTGAACCATGTATGCTATGTTGTTCCCTAGTTCTCTCTCTGTTTGTAGATGGCTCTCTTCATCACTGAAGAAGTGGAAGTGGTTTGAATCATCTCATTATTGAACAAAGCCACAACCATCAGAATTGATACTTGTATAATCTTGATATTGCCATATATAATGATCTGCTCATTTCATTAGCATCAGTTCATGTAAGTCTCTCCCTGGCTCTCTGAAATCATCCTGCTAGTCCTTTCTTACAGAAAAATAATATTCTATAACTTTCATATACCATAATTTATTCAGCCATTCTCCAATTGACGAGTATCCATTCAGTTACCACTTTCTTGCCACTACAAAAAGGGCTGCCACAAACATTTTTGCATATGTGGGTCTCTTTCCCTCCTTAAAGATCTCTTTGACACTGCTGGGTCAAAGGATATGCACAGTTTGATAACTTTTTGAGCATAGTTCAAAATTGCTCTCCAGAATGGTATGTGTCCAATTTTCCCCACATCCCCTCCAACATTCATCATTATCTTTTTCTGTCATCTTAGCCAATCTGAGAGGTGTACAGTGGTATCTCAGAGTTGTCTTAATTTGCATTTCTCTGATCAATAGTGATGTAGAGCACCTTTTCATATGATTAGAAATAGTTTCAATTTTTTGTTATTTAGAGAATGGCTTGAATTCTTATAAATTTGAGTCTATTCTCTATATATTTAAGAATGAGGCATTTATCAGAATACTTTTTTTTATTATAGCTTTTTATTTACAACACATAAGCATGAGTAATTTTTCAGCATTGACAATTGCAAAACCTTTTGTTCCAATTTTTCCCTCTTTCTCCCTCCCCACTCCCCCAGATGACAGGTTGACTAATACATGTTAAATATGTTAAAGTATAAGTTAAATACAATAGATGTATACTGTCCATACAATTATTTTGCTGTACAAAAAGAATTGGACTTTGAAAGAGTGTACAATTAACCTGTGAAGGAAATAAAAAATGCAGGTGGACAAAAATAGAGGGATTGGGAATTCTATGTAACGGTTCATCCTCATTTCCCATAGTTCTTTTGCTGGGTGGTAGGTAGCTGGTTCAATTCTCATAAAGACTTTTTGGAGATGATAATAAAGATCTATGTTGTGTTGTCTTTTCAAACACATATTTATGTCAATGAAAGAAAAAATAATTGATTAATCACTTACTCTGAGCTATAATAACTATATTAAGACTTTCAGATAAAAATTTTTAAAAATGAAACAATCTCTGTTCTTAAGGAATTGATGTTTCATTTAAAGCATTGTCAATGATTTCTTCATCCATTAATTTAAAATTTCCCTTAATATCAACATCATGTAAAGCAATCTTTAATCATTTTGAAAATTCTATCACTTTCAGTATGGATTTATTTTTGGTCTATTTGTGAATATGATCACTCTTAATTAATCTTGTTAATGATGTCATAACTTCATCTAACACAAAATACAAATGCCTAAGAGGAAATATAACTTTGAATACATTGTGTATTAAGTAAAAACACACACATATATATTATAGACACATACATATAATATGTATACACATATAAATCCATACACATATATCTATATATATATATATATATATATACATATATATGTAAGTACACACACACACACACACACACACACATATATATATATATATATATATTATATATATATATATATATATATATATATACTTAAATAAGTGACCATTAAATCAACTGATCATACATTTTATCTTTGAATAGTTCTTTGTTAATAATATATGGAAATCCACTTTTAAGAATTAAAATTAAGTGTGTATTAAAGCTTTCAAGATTCCACCAAAGGATAAAGAAGCATTTTTTTTTTTTGCTAATCCACAGCAATTTGATGTGGAGGAGGCAGGTCTTTCTTGTTTGACTAAGTCATTTTGTTTAGAAGGTTCTTATATTCATTTCAGCATAAAACTTGCAAAGAGGGGGATAATTTCAAGTAAAAAGAAAAGAAATGGCTATTTTTTGAATATACACAAATTTATATGTTTTATAGAGGAACATATGCATGAATATCTATATATGACTGAATGAATACATTAATGAAGGAAATATAATTTTTAATTGTTTACCACACAACAGGTACATCAAGGACCCTATTCTAAAAATATTTAAAAGGGAGTGATGTCCATGGAGAAATAATTTGGTTTAGAAAGTTGGTGGGATGCAGAGAAGGAATACAGGGAAATGAATGTAAACTGTTTGCATTTTTGTTTCTTCCCAGATTGTTTTTAATCTTCTGAATCCAATTCTTCCTGTGCAACAAGAGAACTGTTGGGTTCTGCACACATATATTGTATCTAGGCTATACTATAACATATTTAACATGTATAAGATTGCCTGCCATCCAGGGGAAGGGGTGGAGAAAGGGAAGGGAAAAATCAGAACAGAAGTGAGTGCAAGGGATAATGTTGTAATAAATTATCTATGCATATGTACTGTCAATAAAAAGTTATGATTATAAAATAATAATAATTATAATAAAAAGAAAGTTGGTGGGATGATGAGTGGAGCTACAGGATTTTTGACATGGTTGACATAACTTTTCCAAGAATGATAGTGTTGGTTTAAGAGTTATTCCTAATACTAAGGGTAAAGAAGGAAGGGAAGGCAGAGGAAATTGACAGAGGCAAAATCACATGAAGATTTTCCCTGACAAAGAACAGTTCATTGGGGCTGAATTGGGTTAGTTACAGAGACTTCTAATCAATCAATGTTAAGGGAAGTTCTGGGAGAGACTAGAGCATTAACTTAAAGGCAAGAGGCATATTATGAAGATATTCTAACAACTCTTTCTATCTTTTTTTATTCACATATTTCTGTCATGAAAGGCTCCATGTTCACATCTCTTCTTCAGTAGAATTATAGACATATTGATAAGAAAACATTGTCAGACAGGGGAGGATCATAGTAAGAAGAGAAAAAAAATAATTTATTTTAAACCCAAATCTTAGATTCTAAATGATAAACTATCACATTTCTAAATCAGTTCTTAACATATCTTTGCTTGTCTTATCCTATCCTTCTCTCAAGATCCATAAGGTATAGGTATTGAAGACTGGGAATTAATTACATGACAAAAGACACATCAATAATAGAATCTAGAAAGCATAATAACACCACAAAAATGTTTCTCAAGTTGTGCTTTTTACTGCTTTCTACAAGCTGATTTATGTGTATCAATGCTCATATATTCAGGCTTATAGTCAGTAACAGATGCATTATACAAGTCTGAACAAGAACAGATTTCATATTTTTAATACTTAAAAGGATCAGAGTAGCTCTGGACTTTCATCCTGCTCTTTCTAATTTTAAAGAATAACTTCATAGAATCCTAAAGTATAGGCTTTGACATAGCCTATACTTTATTGGTGTAATATTTTAAAACCCACAGTTATCCCCATATTATAATATGTCTTCAGAATAGGATTTCCCTCCATTTTTTCATTTAAAATGTCATTTGGAAATTATATGTCATGGTCATACTTTTTATACTAAACTAATATTATAATTGAAAAGAAATACATGAAAACTAAAATGACCTTTGCAAACTATATCTTAAATTTTTTTAAAAAAGGCAATCAAAAGTTTAAAAGAAGTGGTTTTTATTTAGAAGACCACAAAACATTCATGAGCTACTATGCCGAAAGTCCTTTGGAGATTGTAAAGTACTATATAAGCACCAAATAATATTCATAATAATAATTACATGAAAGGAACCATACTTTCAGGGAAATAATATTAGCATTAGCAGTAGTGATTGCAATATTATAATAGAGGCATTAAAAAATAAAACAGTATTGGTGAAGCAGAGATATCGTATATAGACCAAATTATTTAATACAATTGACTAATAAATATTTAAGAAAAAATGAATACCTGCATGAAATTGATTTGAATAAATTAATATTTTTTCCTGAGGCAATTGGGGTTAAGTGACTTGCCCAGGGTCACACAGCTAGGAAGTATTAAGTGTCTGAGGCCAGATTTCAACTCATGTCCTCCTGACTTCAGGGCTCTATCCACTGTGCCACTTAGTTGCCCCATAAATTAATATCTTGATAGATTTTATTTAATGAATAATAGAATCACAGAGCAAAAAGCAATGATAAATGGTTCAATCATTTTGAAAGACATATTGTAACCAAAGAGTCTAATACTTAGTGTTAGGAAATCTTCATGGTACTCAAAATTTTGTCACTTTTTTTGTCTGCGTGACTTATGCAAGTTATTACTATCCTGGGAAACCAACTGCAAAATGACTTTCAAAGAGGGATTATTGGATTAGATGATCTAAGACCTTTTTCAGTTTTGAGATTCATCATTTTATTTAAAATAAGGAAAATATTCTAAACTATATGAGTGATTAGGTACTTGAATACTCTAGCAATAGATTTGAAAGAACTTTAAAGACTGAAATTACACTAGAATAGTACTGACAACCATCTGTCTTGTGTGGTTTATGCTGTGCCCTGTATTGAAGGCTTAGCCCATATAATCTCTGGTTTGGATCTCTATGATAGAACCCTTGAATTCACTTTAAGCCAAATATACTTCAATAAAGTGAATAAGAGGATGCTCTATTATCTAGTGAATTGAAATGAATATTAACAATCAAGCCAAACCAACAAATTTGCATGACTTAATTGTCCTAACTGATTATTTAGACAGCTCAGATACACATGATACTTCTTCAATCCAGACACTTCATTTTCTGTCCATAGCTACACCCTCTGGCTATAAAATAGCAAGGCCAAAAAAATCTCATTAAAAATGGAACAGATTTGGTCTTCATTCATTATAATCAGTGCCACTTTGGGAACATGTTCCTATTGATTTTGCCAAAATATTCAACAGACTTAGCAACTATGTAAGGGGAGTACATGAAATGTTTTCTCTGTTTCTCAAGTGATATTGCTTCAAATATCATATTACTTTTTTTAGCTAAGGAAAAAGAGAAATACACTTTGACATCAATATGTTGCAGACCACATGTTCAAGACAGTAAAAAACTACTGGACTCTTTTAGTTTAATTAGTTTTACAGTTTTAAATGTTAATTATAATGGTACTTCAACATTATCTTTTACTTTCAAATATAAAATATGGTTAATTCTCTCTAAATAATATTAAGTTCTGTTATTGAGAACTCTTTTAAAAGAGTTTGCTTTATATCATTAATAAGCTCTCAGTAAATTCCTGTTCTTCCCAAAGAATCTACATGTTGCAGAAAATTTATAATAGCAAATTAGAGCAATGTTCTTTTGGTCTATACTATCAGCACTTGCATTGAATTGTATTTAGAGTTCAGTAGGAAAGAAGAAGAAGAAGAAGAAGAAGAAGAAGAAGAAGAAGAAGAAGAAGAAGAAGAAGAAGAAGAAGAAGAAGAAGAAGAAGAAGAAGAAGAAGAAGAAGAAGAAGAAGAAGAAGACAAAGAAGAAGAAGAAGAAGAAAGAGGAGGAGGAGGAGGAGGAGGAGGAGGAGGAGGAGGAGAGAATCATTTTCAAAGAAAAACAAAATTATGAAAAGAAAGTCAACCAACTAGAAAAGGAGACCCAAAGCCTTACTGAAGTAAATAATGCTGTGAAAATTAGAAATGGACAGGGGGAAACATGTGAAACTATAAAAGACCAAAAAATATTGAAACAAAAGATAAAGAATGAAAGAAAAATAGAAGAGAATATGAAACATACTGGAAAAGAAATCAAGAAGAAAAAAACATAAAAATAATTGGACTTCCTGAAAGATGTAACCAAAAAAAAAAAAAAAAAGAACTTTGACATAATTTTACTAGAAATAATTTTTAAAATTTGTCCCAAAGGGTTAGAATATGAAGGCAGAGTAAAAATATAAAAAAATTACCAATCACCACCTACATATAAAATACATAATAATATTATTGCTAAATTTTAAAACCCCCATATTAAAGAGAAAAGTTTACAAGAAACAAATAAATAAACAATTCATATATGTTGGAGATACAATTTGAATTGTGCAGGATTTATTAATACTTAAAATAAAAAATCACAGGTCCTGGAATGTTATATATCAATAAAGAAAAGAACTAAGACTGTAAATAAAAAATATCATATCCAGAAAAAATAATTATAATATTAAATGGAAAAATGGACTTTCAATGAATTGAAGATTTTCAACATATTTTCTCAATCAAAATGAAATATATATATATATATATATATATATATATATATATATATATATATATGCCAAAACATATGTTGGAATATAAACCTTATATCTAAGATTGACAAAAGTAACTGCATAGTCCAAAAAGTGATTGGGAGGAAGATTTTAGGAAGATGGCTAAGTAGGTCCATTAATTTCAAACTCTCCAGATTCACCCCTCTAAACAGAAAAAAAATGTGCCTCAGGAAAAAAAAAAATGAGTGAAAAATCAAGAAAACTTGAGGGAGTACAGGAATGCTCCTGGGACAATCCAAGATCTACCACTGTGAAGTACAACCACCTCCTGCTTAGCTCAGCACAAATACCTAGTAAAGACCTTTGGGGTGAGCTACATTTGGCTGGAGCTTCAGCAGGAATGACAGAAACTTTCACCTCTCAAATAGATTGAAGAGTTGGGGTCTGATCCCAGAAAGCCTGAGGGACCCTTCTCTGATTAGGAATGCTAGGCCCAGCTATGCTGCAGCGATAGAGCCCCAGGTAAGATGGAACCAGCACACTTTTGCAGTGCAGAAGCAGTTGGGCAGGGATGCTGCTGACTGTGGACACTTGCAGGAGTGGGAAGCTTTTGGTTTGAAGCTTCAGTCATATGGGAGAACTCAAATGAAGCTACAAGCAACATTCCCCCACCCCACAATTAGAGGTGCTTATCCTAATAACTTTTATTTTTAAAATGAATTAACAAAGAAGAACTCAACCATAGAAGTTTACATGGGAACAGGGCAGTCCAAGGTTCATCTTCAGAGGAGCACACTGAAGTAAAAAAAGCTTCCACTCCAAAGAATACTGTGAAATAGCTCCCTGACTAGAGAGAATTTATAGAACTCAAAAAAGGAATTTAAAAATGAAATGAGAGACATTGAGAAAAAACTAAAAATAAAAATAAAAACCATCTGAGAAAAAGAAGAGAAAAAAATTAACCAACTAGAAAAGGAGATACAAAATCCCAAAGATGAAAATAACTTTTGAAAATTAAAATTTGGCAAGGGAAACCAGTAAAACTATGAGAAATCAATAAAAAAAACAGAATATAAAGAATTTAAAAAATAGAACAGAATGTGTAACATCTTATAATAAAAACAACATATCTGAAGAACATATCAAGAAGAGAAAAATATAAGAATAATTGGGCTGCCTGAAAATTATGATAATAAAAAAACTTTGATACAATAATGCAAGAACTAATCCAAGATAATTTTCATGGAGTGATAGAACATGAGGGATAAGTATAAATAAAAAAAATCTACTGATCACCACCTCAACAAGATCTTTTGTGGAAAATACATAGGAATATTATTACCAAATTTCAAAAACCTCAGATTAAAGAGAAAGTTTTGCAAGAAACAAGAAAAAATTCTAATATGTTAGAACTACAATTAGAATTCTATAGGGCTTATTAGCAGTCATAGTAAAAGACTACAAGTCCTAGAATCATATCTATAGATAACAAAAAGAAATAGGGTAGCAGCCAAAAATATATCCAGAAAAGTTATCCATAACATTGAATGAGAAAAAAATAGACATTCAATGAACTTGCAGATTTTCAGGACTTTCTATCAACCAAATCCAAACTCAATAGAAAATTTAATATACATATAAAAGCCAATATCAAAGATCATTTTCAAGCAATTTAACATGGATAAATTGTTCTTCTTCTTCTTTTTTTAACATGGGAAATGTATACCATAAGTTTAAGATTGATTTAACCAATGGGGTAGCTCAAATGAAATATTGGGGCAAAGTTAAGTTAAAAATAGTAATTATGTTATATGAATTATGTGCAGAGGAAAATAGACATAAAGGCAGTGGAGAGAGGAAGAGTGCTCATAGTTCTGAAAACCTACTCACATTGAAAAAGGATTAAATAGGCAATGCTACATATATACCATGAAGGGTACAGCACACTCCAAAATTTATAAAGAAATAAGCGGAAAGGAGAGTGTAGGACAAAGACAAAGGAGGGATCCATAGGTTAAGAGAGATAAAGTAATGGTAAGGCAAGTTAATGAGCAGTATTAAAGCAAAGAGTTAGCAGGGATAGAAAAAGAGTGTGTGTGTGTGTGTGTGTGTGTGTGTGTGTGTGTGTGTCGGGGGGGGGTGGTATGTGAGTATGTATATATGTCTATGTATATATCTACATATGTACATATAAGTATATCTTTTCTCAACTCTTGGGAGAGTTGAGAAAACTCTCAACTCCCCCAATCTGCTTGGGGGAGATGGGATAAATTAAAGAGGGAAAAAAGAATAAGGTAAAAAAGGTGCACAGCAGAGGTCAAAAGAATAATTTATAAGGAAATAAAGAAAAGATGGATACTCATGAATTTTTTTTACTAATATATGTGTATATATCTATATCTATCTATCTATCTATCTATCTAGATATATACTTTCTTGAATTGATAATTCATTGTCATATTTTTTTAATCCTCCCTGATAGTCTGTTGGTACATAATAATGTTCTCTTTTTTTATTTCTTTTCTGTTTTTTTCTTATTCTTTTTAAAAAATAAATTAAATTAAATTTAGAAAGATTGGGGCAGAGCTGAGTATGATAAGCATCCATAATAGAAGATTGTCTGGGAAAAGGTAAAAAGTAATTATTATATATATATATATATATATATATATATATATATATATATATATATATATATATAGCAAAGGAAGAAGCAACACAGAGCGATTGATAGTTCTGAAAATCTACTCACATAGGGAATAGGTTAAATAGAGCACAATGCAGATATATACAATGAAGATAAAGCATCCTCCAAAATTTATAAAGAAATGAGGGGGGAGAGAATAGGATAAGGTAGGATATAGAAGGTTATATAGATTTATGGTAGTGGGACATGATACATAGATTAATGGGAAATGAATAAAGAGTGAAGGAAAGGGTAACATAGGATAAAGCAGGGATAAGATTAATGGGAGTGGGATAAAGAGGGAGGGGAAAGGTGGCTGAAGAATATAAGGAAGAGGTCCATGTGTAGAATACCATAAGTAATAGCAAAGCAAATTAAGGAGTAAAGGGAAGAGTTAGCAGGGATAGAAAATAAAATAAGATACACACACACACACACACACACACACACACACACACACACCATAACAAGGTTCCATAGTAGAATTTATCATTGATCTGAGACAAAGTCAGATTCAAAGAGTCAATCAAAAGAGAAATCTGCATTGCATGTCAGATATATTAATATTGCTTTAAATGCATATCTATGTATTGCAAATGCATATGCATTTATAAATATTTATATGCAAATATATGCAGGTGTATGCATGTGTGAACATACATATGGGTGTGGGTAGGTATATTCTTGCTTAACTGCGGCCTATTTGGGGAAGTGGGGGAAGTGAAAGAGGAAACAAAGAAGAAAGTAAAAAGTACAGACCAGAGAACAAAAGAATAACTTACAAGGAAACAAAGAAAATATCTATAGTCATGAATCTCATGTCTTCTATTATAACAAATGCTTTCTTAAAATAGAAATTTACTATTACATATTTTTAATTCTCCCAGATCTTCTGCTAGACAAGACTATTTTGTTTTGTGCTGTTTTTTTTTATTTTCCTTTTTCTTTCTTTCTTCTATTTTGTCTTTTCTTATTTTTATTTGTTTAAATAAATAAACATTTTAAAAGGAATAAGACATTTCCAACGCATATTATTTACAAAAGATGATTGTACACAAAACTGTAAATCTAGTGTGTAAAAGTTGCTATTCTTTTAAATATATAATAAAGCTATCATGTAAATTTTTTAAAAGTTGATAATGTCAAAAGAATATGAAAAAAATTTCTATGAATCATTTTTCCATAAACATTATAAAACATAACAAAAAAAGAGTCCTCTTCTCCCACCAAGAAAAAAAAAATCCACATCAATGAAAAATAAGATTATTCTACATTAGCATTCCAATAATGCACCATTTCTGTTGAACTCTAGGTCAGTTTCATGTAACACATACTTAATGACTGTTTACTTGCCCATTTAACGAACTGCAATAGAAGCCTGATTCAAACGTCAGGTAATTGCTTTGTATAAAAAAGCCATTGCATGTAATGACTTAGTCAGGATAACTGAATAAATATGAAATCAGTAGGAATTTTTATGAAGTGGGATTTTTTGGCATATTATAATATGCATTTTTTTAAGTGTGAAAGATTATATAACTTGACTATCTAGCATCCTTTGTAGATATGAAATAATTTAACTGGAATAGATGTTATACTCACCTTCATGTATCAGATTTCCTAGTTTTCTTCAAAGTTCAATTCAGGTAATTTATCTGACTGCTATGAGACCTTTACTGATTCCTGCACCAACTTGTTCTTACTTACAAATTAACTTTTATTAACATTACATAGCTTTAATGTAGTCACATGTGAATATGTTGTATAGGTTATTTCCTGTGTGTATAATCTCCTTCAGGGTAGGGATTGTTTCATTTTTGTCTTTATATATTCTTAGTAGCTAGCATCCTGGAACATAGTAAGAACTTAATTAATTCTTAGTGATTGATTGACTGATAGGCAACACAGTCAAGCCTAACATTTTTTAAATTCAGAAATCATATCCATTATTATAAGTAAAGTACTATATTCTATTATTATTTTATATGTCTACTTGAAATATTACTTTACTAATTATATTGAAATGATTTAAACCTATTATGTCCCAATTATGAATGTGACTGACAATTGAGGTATGATCATAGGCACAGCAATTAACCTCTCTGATTCTTGGACTACTTCCTTAGATTCTAAGATGTAGATTGGTTACAACCTGGGAATTCCCACACAGGGACAAAAAGACAAATTTTTGAGATAACGTATTGACAAAAGGGAAGATGGTTAAATTCTTTTTCTATATGCAAATTATTCTATTTTAAAATAAAACCAATTATTATAACAAATCTTTTTCTGAATTCAAAACATCAGCACCTCAATCTTAAAATAAATTAGTGATTAAAAATTAACTTGGAATTACCTTTAAAAATAAGCAAGTTGAAATGCAAATATTTTTGAGATAACTGGAAAGAAAAAGTTATTTTTGAATTGAACATGATGTGCTTGTTACAAAAAACTCACAATGAGAATACCCTTTTTGTATAACAAATAGGCATCATCTCTGCAACCTATCATCTTAAAGAACTATAAAGAAATGAGGATACATAAGGATCCCTGCCAGCTGCATGTTGATATAGAAAACCACATATTAACAAGATCCATATCCCATATTGTATTTTCATTTATTTCATTAAACATTTTCTGATTACATTTTCATTTAGATTGGGATACACTCCAAAGTGCTTTGGGCTATATGTGGTCTGAAGACTGTGATTTGACACCTCTAATTTAGATGGTCTAGACTAAAACACTGAGGGATTAAATGACCTAGCATGTTTCATGCATGCTTCAGAGGCAGGAATTCAGCTTTGATCTCCCCAGCTACTCAGTTAGTGCTCAATCCATTATGCCATGCTACCTCTTAGGCAGAAAATGATAAAAATCTATCTTATATTTAGTGTAGGAATGACATATGACTAAAGATCATCAAAAACTAAAAGTAAAGTTGGGGAAATGGGTTACTATAAAGTACATAGAGCTAAACATTAAAAAATATACAGACAGAAATATTTCTAAAAGTTATTTACATATATGAGTTCTCACTAATCCATTCTTTAATGATAAATTGTCCTACCAACCTTCTAATTGGCAGAATTTAGTGAAGAAAAGTATTTTTTTCCTGGAGTTTAGGATAACATCTGAAGCCTCATCTGTTATTCAATTGGAAATATTCCACTAGGGTGACATTATACTTATCTTTAATATAAAAATGGATAGAAGAAAATGTTATCAATGGAATGATGTAAGTGATGTCCTCAGAGGATAGGACCAAGTCTATATAGTCAAAATCAAATAGAGGCTGAATAATATCTCTCTTGAATAAAAAAACATTGTAAATTGTCAAATAATTTTACAGATAGGGACATTAGCCAAAATAAATCTATCTCTTCAAAATTTAAAAAATACTTATGAGAATATTTAAATTGCACATAAATGTATTATTCCATTTCTTGTCACAAATGTCTTTAGTCTGAATTAGTTGTCTATATGATCTAAATACTTCAGACGATTTCATTTTCACAGGCAGTCATATATGTTTATATATATTGTATATGTGTGTTTGTGTGTCCAATATTCAATTACATTCATATACCATCATTTTTTCAGCCATTATACATAGGTGAGCATCCCCTGATTTTTCTATTCTCTGCTACCACAAAGAGAGCTGCTATAAATATTTTTGTAAATATGATATATACTTTTTCATTTTTTAAAGTTATCTTTGAAATATAGAGGTAGCATAGGTATTACTGGGTATGCACAGTTTTATAGATTTTTAATCATAGTTCCAAATTGCTCACAGTTCACAACTGGATCAGTTCACAACTGCTGCAACAATGCAATAGTGTTCCAATTTTCCCAAATCCTTTCCAAATTTTATCATTTTTCCTTTTCTGTCATATTAGCCAATCTGATAGCAGTGAGGTGGCACCTTAGAATTATTGTAATTCCATAAGAAATATAATTTCCTGCCACACACAGGTTGCTATCAACTTTTTAATAGACTTCTGGAAATACTCATGTCATCAAAATGATTCATCTTTGTCACTTAGAAAAATCAACTAAAAAAGAATTCCTGTACAACAATGGCCATCCTACATAGAATCCCCAAGGATCAGTCTAGACCCTGATCACTTCTGGCAACATATGTAATCTTTCCAGGGCACTTCAAGACATTGAAACATATAATTTGGCCACTGTTTTCCCATTGACCCTGTAAGAATTAGGAAGTTATATCAAAGACATTTTGAGCCCAAGAAAGAAAAGATCCCAAGAAAGAAAGAGTCATAAAATTGATTGCACATCCTTCCTCTACCCATCTTCCAAACCTGTAGAGATTCTGTGAGGCTTTCCCTTGGATTTCTCCTGAGACTATGAAAAAGAAAATTTCCCTTTCAGTTATCTGTGGCTGCTATTGGTCAGGATATATAGAATATATACTAAGTGATCCTGCATCTGAGCTTCTGCCTCTTTTTATATTTTCTGCTTTGTTTGTCTTTCCTTGGAAACAAGTGTTTGCAAACACACACACACACACACACACACACACACACACACATATATATATATATATAAAGAGAGAGAGAATATGATGAAAATATAGGTCAAAACTAAAATACATGTGTCAAGACTAAAGGACTGCTTAAAAAGATAAATAGATATATCTATATTTTATATCTGTATATATTGATATAGATATGTGTGTATCTTCCAAAACATATAACACAATAGGAATAGAAATCATTATTATTGTACACCTATAAATCAGGAACATAAGTCTCTCTGCATAGGGAGAATGGGGGAGGGGGAATGAGAGAGAAAGAGAGACAGAGACAGAGAGACAGAGAGATGGAGACAGAGAGAGAAATTAGATTTTTCTGGAGGTATGGTGAGGTTCTTTAGTTGAAACTTCAATCAGTGCTAGCTTTTCTGTGATAGGAGCCCCACATCCCCTATGCTTCTCAGAAGAAAAAAATGTCCAGGTCTAGGACGAGGAAATGATCCCAAGCCTTAGTCTAAAAGACATGGACCTTGAGGAAATGTTTTGACAAATGCAGAGTCAAAATGAAGCTGAAATTGTCATTCAGTACTTCTACAAATATTACATATTTTGATGTTGTAACTATCACCTACCTAGAAGGATAAGAAGATTCCCATTTATGGTATCACTTTTTAAATCTGTGACAAAATGTAACTTATGTCTTTTATGTTTCAGGTTTTTATTTTGAGTGGAGGAAATAAATACTTGCCCTATTTTAAAATTATATTATTTATATGCTAAGTGCATTTCTGTTCTTCTCAATTTTGGAGAAGACCCTAGAAATAAATCTAACTTAAGAAATGAATTTCCCTAGAGCTCTAGGTTAGGTTTATAGAGAGTCAATGGCAGTGAAGAAAAAAAAAAGAAAAAAAAAAGAACCTGGTCTTTTTCTATATATTCCCTAGAGTTAAACTAAATCAATTTATGATCTAAGAATTTCTATAAGATCCCTGACCAAAAAAAAAAAAAAAAAAAAAAAGTATTGCACCTGTTTACAAATGATACCATCCTGATGTCTTCATTCCCTAAAATGTTACATTTTCTAAATAAAATCATTCAAAATATTCTATTCTAACTTTGCAGTCCAAGAGATGAAAGTACTACATAGAAAGTCTGTAGATTAAATTATGATATGTAGTTTGAATGGACAGCTTCTAGAGCTTGCATATCATCCTATATGTATATGTGTGTATCCACTTCTTCCTTCTAGATAGAGATGTAAATATAGATAAATTTATACACATATGTATGTATATCACACATATATTTAATTACATTATGCAGATTGAATATTAATAACACGTAGTCAATCTAGTATATATACATAGATATGTGTATATATATAGCCACTCCAATATATGCATACATATTTACATTATATACACATATATGTATTTATGTGTTTACATATACACATTAGGTAGAGTTCTATAAGTTGTTTATTCAACCTGAATGTCATTGTTTAAATTAAAGCAAATCTATAGCTTTAAAAAAACTTTTTTGATATATATATATATATACTAAATTACAATTATGGATCTCAGGAGATTACAATATTCTGGAACTATTGATATAAGGACAATGTTATATATAAACAGGTGCAATATTGCATTTTAAATATATAATTATATATATATATATATATATAGGTAAATTCTATTAGACGTATATTCAAACTGTATATCAAAAATAATCTTTTATAGTTGGATACAATTATCCCTTCCACATCACAAAGTTAAAGGTGAAGTATTCCTACAATATGGAAAATCCAGATTGTAAAATATTACTTTTCTCTTTTTATACAGGAAAAGTAATATGATTTTTTTTTGGTTAAGTATTTGTTCATAGGCTCTGTGTTTTATGTTGGATTTCACATGTCATCTGCAGTTTCTACAAAACTTCAAAAAAAATTCTTATACAAATAAGCAATATAAAAGATATCATTAAAGTGTATGCATGAGAAAGAAAGACTGATCTTATGACACAAGTCAGGGAAAGCCCTTGGATAGCCCATTTGACCCATGATTATCCTTGTAATTTCATTGGAACATGAGAAATGCTTTTAGTGTTTTGGTAGAATTCTATGGTCAATGTACAGGAGGACATAGATCAGAGATACATTGGAATTAAATTAGTTCTGCTCTCTTTCTTTGTAAGCAGTATCTACATTGGTGAGACTGTAGATCCAACTATAGTATATTGTTCTTCTATAAGTGTCACAATAAGGAAACAAAGCATATTAGAAGAAAAAAATGCATTTAGATGTCACAAACATGAGTTATAATCCTAGTTTCCTAGCTCTAGCATTGATTGACTATCCTATTTATCTTTGAATAATCCATTTCATCTATCTGATCTTTAAAGGAACTCTATGATATATGGGCATATAATAGTTCCTTCCTTAGACAGCAATTGAGTAAATATTAGTTCTTTTAATATTTGAAAAACATTACAAAAAAACTTTCAAAGTCTACTGTAAATATTGAATATCTAGCTTACATATTCATTCATTTTTCTATTATTTCTGTTTTCTTCTTCCCATAATGGAAATAATGACTTTCATTCTATTAGTACTTTCTGCAATATAGGAGAGGGAAATAGGAAATGAGGATTAACAAAAAAAAAGTTAGCTTCTGCATCATTAAATCCCAATTTAGTTTCCATACAAGAAAGAAGAAAACCAGTGAAGCTCTCCAACTATCTATCTTTGTTTGTTTCTTCCTAATAAAACATTTATTTTTCACTTGGTACACACATTTAGGGGGTGTTCACAATTTATTCTACCACTTAAGTGTAAATTATCTTCTCAGCCTTCTAATTGGCCTAATTTAGCAAAGATGCTTTTTTCCTAAGGATCATGATGAAGTCTGAAGCCCTGTCTATTAGCCAAGTAGAAGGAATCCTCCAGAGTAAAATTATTCTCATCCCTACAATGAAATTGGCAAGAAGGAAATGCTTAGTTGAATAATGCAATTGAGGTTTCCAGAGAATATGGCAAGATCTATACAAACAAATTGAAGTGAAGAATTGAACAAAATTTTTTGAATTTACATTGTAAACTGCTGCATAGGTATACAGAATAGCTTATAAATGTATAAACTGACAAGTTGGCCTAAACAACTCTTTCTTACCATGCCTACTGGGAAAAGAAATCCTAATTCAGAAAACATTTAAATAAAATTTACATTTTTGACCTGACTCCTTCCATGAAAAAAATAAATATCTTTAAATCTTAATTAGCTGCCAATAATCCTTTAATTCTATAGAAAAGTGTTATTTATTTAATAAATAATAAATTTCACCTTTATAAACTAGCCACTTTTTCTAGAAAATTACATTGACATGCATACTATAGACAAAACTAAAAGATAATAAATTTGTATCATAGCAAATAACAAGAAAGACCATTCCTAATATATTTGGTAATCTCATCTTTCAGTGCTCATCATGATTATCAACAAAAGGACTATCGGGAAAATATTTATAGTGTATATGTACTACAAAGAACAAGGGGACGAGAACATTTTATGAAGAGCTGAAAAAGAGCCTTTTGAATCAATATGTATCTTAGCATTAAGTAATTTCATTGAAACTATTTCCACTCTTATGAAAGAGTGTTCCAAATCACTATTGATCAGAGAAATGCAAATTAAGACAGCTCTGAGATACCACTCCACATGTCTCAGATTGGCTAAGATGACAGGAAAAAATAATGATGAATGTTGAAGGGGATGCGGGAAAACTGGGACACTGATGCATTGTTGGTGGAGTTGTGAACGAATCCATTCTGGATTCTGGAAGATCAATCTGGAATTATTCCCAAAAAGTTATAAAACTGTGCATACCCTTTGATCCAGCAGTGCTACTTCTGGGCTTATACCCCAAAGAGATACTAAAAAAGGGAAAGGGACCTGTATGTGCCACAATGTTTGTGGCAGCCCTGTTTGTAGTGGCTAGAAACTGGAAAATGAATGGATGCCCATCAATTGGAGAATAGTTGGGTAAATTGTGGTATATGAATGTTATGGAATGTTATTTTTCTGTAAGAAATGACCAGCAGGATGAATACAGAGAGGACTGGCGAGACTTACATGAACTGATGCTAAGTGAAATGAGCAGAATCAGCAAATCATTATATACCTCAACAACGATACTGTATGAGGATGTATTTGGATGGAAGTGGATTTCTTTGACAAAGAGACCTAACTCAGTTTCAATTAATCAATTATGGACAGAAGCAGCTACACCCAAAGAAAGAACTCGGGGAAATGAATGTAAATTGTCTGCATTTTTGTTTTTCTTCCTGGGTTATTTCTACCTTCTGTATCTAAGATATATTGTGACATATTTAACATGTATAGAACTGCTTGCCATCTTGGGGAGGGGGTGGAGGGAGGGAGGGGAAAAATCGGAACAGAGGTGAGTGCAAGGGATAATGTTGTAAAAAATTACCCTGGCATGGGTTCTGTCAATAAAAAGTTATTTTTAAAAAATAAAATAACATACAATTGAGAAAATAAATAAATAATTTTTAAAAAATTAAGTAATTTCAATATAAAAATATAAAATATGGTCATTGGAGTAACTCTCTCCCTCTTCCTCCTTCCCTCCCCTCCTTTGTCTCTGTCTCTGTCTTGTCTCTCTCCTTTCCTCCCTTCTCCCTCTCTCCCTCTCTTCCTTTGCCCCTTTATCGCCCTCTCTTTCTCTCGCTCTCCTATCTCCTCTCTCTCTCCACCCCGTCCCTCTCTGTCTCTATCTCTGTCTCTCCTTTCTTCTGTCTGTCTCTTTGAATTGCTCTTTTTCTCTCTCTCTCACTCTCTTTGTCTCTGTCTCTCCCAGAAATAAGGCTGAATTTTAAAAAACAGAAATGGTCAAGGACTTATGGCCTACTATCAGCTAAATGATACAATGTTCTTCTCTCAAACACTAAAGCAAGAGTTAGAAGACTTGAGTTTTATTGTGTCCTCAGACATTTATTAAATGTGTGACTCTGGAGAAGTCACTTCATGTCTGGTTTCCTGGATTACATCTATAGAATAGGAATAAAATCATCTGCTTATCAAGAATAAAAGAGGAAAATGTTTGTAAAGGACTGTATAAACTTTAAAGAATTATCTAAGTACTCACTATTATGATAACAGTTCAGGAAGAGAAGTATTACTTTTTCCCATGTTAGAGATGAAGGAACTGTCACAGAAATATTTAATTAAAGGAGTATCAGTCATGATTAAAAGCCAGGTCTCCATGACTCCAACTTAAGCATTTTGTTCATTATTCCACACTGAAACCAAAGCAACATCACTATAATATTTTTTGAACATTTTGTTGTCAATGCTCTCCAAAATAAAGAAAATGAAAATGAAATGATGGGAGTAAAGCTTAGAGTAAAGTTGAAATAATCAGCATCTCTTAGAGAAGTTTAACCAAAGTAAAGCAATCACCAAAATGTACAAGTCAAAAGAGGCCAGAAACCAACTAAGTCATCAAATACTTTAAATCTTTGCCAAGAAGAAAGACAGGACAGATATGGGTAAGACTACTTTAGAATTTAAGCTAATTTGAAAGATGTTACAGAGGAGGATGGCTGTGTTGCCTCATAAAACATTGAGAAGTGATAAAGGGGAACATCAGTTTACTTAGTTCTTTCATGAGATACAATTAAGTGAGATCTTTTTGAGATTATTTTAAAGATAAAACCAGAATGACTATATCAAGAAGGAAAAAAAAGAATAAATTTGTCAGCATCCTGGAAAAAAAAAACATCATAAATAGTGGAACCACCATATTTTATCTTTAACTTTTTAATCCTTTTTATGTTAAATGAGGACCTGGAAATGATATACATGAATAAAAATTTAGAATACACAGCTGAACCAAAACAAGTGCTGGTGATTACATAATGTTGAGGGACTGGTTTGAAAAAAAATTTCAAAAAGGGAAAATAAATATGTAAAAATAAGTCACAGATGATAATACAAATACTTTTAAAATATCAAAAATGGAAAATGCAAGAGAAAAAAGAAAGAAAGAAAAAAAGAAAGAAAAACAAGGAAGGAAGGAAAGAAGGAAGGAAGGAAGGAAGGAAGGAAGGAAGGAAGGAAGGAAGGAAGGAAGGAAGGAAGGAAGGAAAAAAAAGAAAGGAGGGAGGGAGAAAGGAAGGGAAGAGAAGGCAAGGGCAGGGAGAAAGGAAGGGAAGGGAAGGGAAAAGAAGGGAAGGAAAGAGAAAGTAAGAAACAAAGGAACAAAAAAAAAATAAAGGAAGGAAGCTATAATTTTAATGACCAAGATTGACCTAAGAGAAGATATGAGAAAATGTACTTTCTTCTTTTCTTTATAAGGTAAAGGATTTACTTTGAAACTTGGCTGGTGCATTGACTATAGATATTTTTTGATTTTACTAACTTGCTTTTTTTCCCCTTTTCTTTCTTTATCTGTTTCAAGGGAAAGTTCCTTGGCTAGAGAAGCAAGAAAACTTTTTTTTGAAAATAAACTTCATGTAAAACAATAAATATAAGTTAAATGAAATAAATCAAGTTAAGGGTGATTAAAGTCTTTAACACCATCTAATTCAAACATCTATTTTCTTTTCTTTTGTTTTAATATTTTTATTTACCCCAATTCCATGTTAAATAACCTTTTAAACATTTGCTTTTAAAAATTTGAGTTCCAGAATCTCTCTTCATCCCCACCCCATTGACAAGGTTCATGTGAAATTGTGGAAAACATTTCCATAACAGTTATATTGCAAAAGAAAACTTAAATATCCCCTCCCCCTCCCCCCAAAAAAACCCCTCAAGAATTAAAAAAAAGATAAATTTCAGTCTGTATTCAGACACAATCACTTCCTTTGGGCATGGATAGCATACTTCATCATAACTCCTTCAGAGTAATCTTCAATTACCATACTTCTGAAAATAGCAAAAATCATTCAACACTAAGCATCCCACAACTTTGCTCTTATTATGTACGCAGAATATTTCTTTGCTTGAGCTCATGGAAAAATTTCTATCAAATAACTACTTTATTATATCTCAAAAGACTTTATAAGAAAGATCTATCCACACAAGGATTAAGGGCACCTATCATGAAAACACAAAAAAAGAATTTGGATCCTTTTGTAAACTGAATATTTCTACATGTTTATATTATTGAATAAATGGTGCACACAATAAAAGATTTCACTGTTGCAACTTTTTTGTTTAAAGTATTTGATCCAATATGGAAAAATGCAGCCCAGGTTCTCCTTCAATTTATTCATTGATAAATTGATTGGAAACATCAAAAAAACCTTTGAACAACAGATGGATGCTTGCCAAAGGGATTTGATTCTGTTACAGACAAGTATAGAATAAAGAAGGCTTTTTATAGATTATCAAGTCCTCCAGAAGCTCCTACTTTTGACAGATACTGCTCTGGTTAAATTGAACTATAAGGTACTGCCTTTATTTAAATGTTCTTAATGAGAATGATCTCTGTTTTGGTGATTGATAGCTTTGATGAAATAGAATGAAAGCCTCTTCAAGAAGATCTACAAAACCTTCAAAAAGTTCATAAAAGGGCTAATAGTATAAGCCAAATGAGAGTTAACAATAGACAGACTTAATGTTATGGTAAAAGGTGGGAAGCAATTCTTAAATTCTTTTGTTCCATGGAACCTAGTAAAACTTATTGACTCTTCAGAATAATGCTTTCAAATACCTCATGTTATATTTTGTAATGTAAATATATTACAAAAGAAACTAATTAAATTGAAATAGTTAAGAACCATGTAAAATAATGACTACAGAATATTGGATGAATCCTCTTTAGCAGAAATATGTGAGATTGCAAATGAGAAAAGCTGCAGATCTTGATAATCAATTTATAATCTGAATTCTCCAGACTTGGAAGTCTGTTGGAAGAAGTATCCATAATGAATGTTTTTGTGTTTGTTTATCTTTCAATCACAATTTCCTAAATTGGAATTAATAGTTTTCCTGTATAGAGTTTAAAATTTATAAATGTAGCTCACAGATGGCAAAGATAGAGATAATCTGAGATCAAATCTTTTCTACACAGTCTCAAAATGGACTCTTTCCTCCTTTGTGGGAGTAGGACTGTACTATTTCTGCTAGCAGCCTAATTGAGGTAAAGATAGGAAAGGCCCAGGACTACGGGAAACTGAGGAATCTCTCCCATTTCCAAGCATCTCTAGTGTGTTTATCTGACACCCCTCAAATAATTTTATTTCAGGAACATGATTCTTGCCAAAACACTCTGAAGAGAGGGTGGCATTTGGCTTGAATTCACTAGCACAAAAAATTTGTTATTATTCCATCATTTCAATTGTGGCCAATCCTTCATGATTCCATTTTGGAGGTTTTCTGGTCAAAACTACTACAGTGGTTTGCCATTTCCTTCTTCAGATCATATTACAAATGAGGAAACTGAACTTTTACTCAACTTAATTCAAAGTTAAGTTGACTTACCTAGAGTCATATAGCTAGTATATATATATAAGACCAGATTTGAACTTGTATCTTTCTGGCTACAGCTCTAAAACTTTATCCTCTAGAACACCATGCTATACACCAAAGGCTAGTTACACACATATATACATACATATATATACAACATGTACAAGTCTTCTAAACACATTTCCATGTTTATCATGCTGCATAAGAAAAATCAGATCTAAAAGGGAAAAAATGAGAAAGGAAAAAAATGCCAAAAAATGGTGAAAATGCTATGTTGTGATCCATATTTAATCCCCATAGTCCTCTCTCTAGATGCGGGTAACTCTCTCCATCACAAGACTATTGGATTTCTTTCTCATTTTTCCCCCTTTGATCTGATTTTTCTTGTTCAGCATGATAATTATGGAAATACATATAGAAGAATTGCACATGTTTAACATAAATTGGATTATCTGCCATCTAGGGAGAGGGTGGGGAGGAAAAAGGGGAAAATTTTTAGAATACAAGGTTTTACAAGAGTAAATGCTGAAAATTATGCATATGTTTTGAAAATAAAAAAGGAAATACCCATATTTTTAAAAAGCCTATTGGAATTGGCCTGAACTACCTTATTGTTGAAAAAAATCACATCTCTCTCAGTTGATCATCACATAATCTTGGTGTTGCTGTCTATAATGTTCTTTTAGTTCTACTCACTTCATTTAGCATCAGTTCATGTAAGTTCTTGCAGACCTTTCTGAAATCCATCAGCTTATAGTTTCTCATGGAACAATAATATTTTGTTACATTCATATACCATTACTTATTCAGCCATTCTCCAACTGATGGGCATCCACTCATTTTCCAATTCCTTGTCACTACAAAAGGGCTGCTACTAACATTTTTATATAAGTAGGTTATCATCCCTTTTTATGATCTCTTTGGGATATAAACCCAGTAGAGACATTGAACAGATAATATTTTTTAAAATTCTAAACTTTAAGATTTACTCATTGGATTTTACTTATCAAACAATCCTGTGAGATGTCTCCCATTTAGTATTCCTTTTTTGTTTATTTGTTTTGTTTTGTTTTCGTTTTTTGGTGATGAGGAAACCAAGGCTAAGTGAAATTAAGTGAATTCTTTAGAATTTTAAAGCTAGAAAATTTCAAAGGAAATATTAAAATTCAGGTCTTTCTGACATCAAACCTTGCATGTTATCAATTCTATCACTTAATTTTCTCTGTCAGTGAGAAATCACTGAATCTATGAGGGCAGCAGAGTTATGTGGACATTAATATACACTGGACAAATTATTTGGGCAGATTTACAAAATATATTTTATTGGGGGAGTGGGGAACAATCAATAATAGGAGAATAATGAAAAGGCTATTAGCATCATACAGTGAAGGATGAGGACTGGAACTCAGGTGATGGTGATTTTAGCAGATAAAAGGGAAGGAAATGAGAAATTACCCCTATTAGATTGTAAGTTTCTCAAGATTAAGAATTGTCTTTCTCATTTCCAAATAGTTAGCACAGTACCTGGCACATAATAGGCATTGAATAACATTAATTATTGATTGAATAAAGTCAATTGGGCTTGATTTTATCAAAACTTATTGTTCATTTTTAGAGATTAATAAGAAATCCTAAAAGAAAAGTTATGAAAATAGGACAGCTGAATGCAATATAATCCATCATTATTTCTTTAGTTGCTATATTGAACTGCCCTGTTGATAGAGTTCTGGAAAATTACTATTCTATGCTATTGATTGATGATTTTCACTGAATCTAGTTACTAATGTACTGCTTTGCTCTCATGAAGTTGAACAGGATCAATGGAGTATCACAGTGGTCATAGGAATGGCCTCATTTAATCATTCTGCCTGTCAGTACATGTTGATCTTTTTGAAAACAAACTTGATATAGGAAAATCCAGATTTATACAAAAAATAAATTGGAGGTTGATCCCTTCCTTTACAGAAAGATTCTATGCTTTTTAAATGGGTCATATTAAGAATCCTTTAAATAGTAAGTTCCCCTGGTACATTTAAAATATAAAATTCTATTTTAAAAGAGTCTTTACATAAGATCTTCAGGAGCACATTTATTGCATAGAATACAGCTGAGTTTTATTAAGGTTTCAGGAGGTAGACAGAGGGGTCATATTTTCAGTAACTGAAAATGGAACACACGATCTGCCAAAGAATATTTTTTGCACAAAGCCTCATTAAAAGTCTACTTTTTTAATTGAAATTTGGACTATCCCAGAAAAAAATATTCCAAGAATAAGGGTGTTGTAGAAATGAGTTGCCTATACTGAGTGCACCTATTTCTTCCCTGTCTGTAATGCCCTTCTCTCTAGTTCCTCAAATACAATTCCTATCAATCCTTTCAACCCAGTTGCAACTTCCCCATGACTCTTCCCCTAACTCTCTTCCTCACACTATTCCCTCCCTTATCCTGGTATGAGGATGAACTTTTTCCTCCTTTAACTCATAAAACCCCATTTTGCCAGGTCATTTTTATCTTCATATTATATCCTACAAGTAATTATTGGTCTATCTGTCATTACTCTTCATAACTAACTAAAATTCTACAAGAGTTCAGAATATATCTTATTCTTTGTATTCTCTACAGCACTCAATTACTCCAGAAGTGGAAACTAATCAAAGAGTTGGAATAGTTTTCCCCCAAAATCATACCATTATTAAATAGGATGACACAATTAGAGCTAAGAAAAACTTCAGCTATCATCTAGCATCCAGTATCTTTCTTTATCATTATTGTTTTACTTTTAGTCATGTCCTACAGTTTGAGAGCTTATCTGGGTTTTTTATCTTGTTTTGTTTTGTTTTGTTGGCAAAGGTACTTGAGTGGTTTGCCATTTACTTCTCCATTTCATTTTACAGATAAAGAAAATAAGGCAATGTTAAATGACTTGCTTGGGTCACATGGCTAGTATGCATCACGGGTCAGATTTGAACTCAGGAAGATGAATCTTTCTGACTCCAAGCTTGGCACTCTATTCACTCTAACTACTGCCCCTATTTCTTTTAGAGATGAAAAAACTGAAATCTAGAGAGAGATAAAGTAAATAACCCCATGTCATTAAGGTAGTGAATGGTTAAATGGGTTTGAAATCCAATTCTATGCTGGTTTGTTTTTTTTTTTCTACTGAAGGAAATTCCCAGCTCCCTTCAAAGTCAAAACAAAGGACATCTCTCACAAACCTTTCACCTTTTTCCCTTCAGTATTTTTGTTATTCCCTGAAACTGATGTCCACAGATTCACATATTCACAAAGATAGGTATATGTTTATGCTCTTGCATTTATACGTATACATGTATTAGTGTGGTAAGAATGTGTGTGTGTGTATATATATATATATATATATATATATATATATATATATATATATATATATGATAATATATGTATATATAGTATATGTGCTTAAAATTAGGGCATAACATATAATATCTAAGAATAACATATGAGTGCATATATTTATACACATACACACACACACGCATATATATATGTATACACACACACACATGTATATCTCCAGACCTGTGATTTCCTTGGTACAAGGGACACAAGTAACTAACATTGTAGATTAGCAAATATTCTTCAATGTATAGTCATAGAAAATTATTCAAGACATTGAGAAATTAAGTAATTACAAAGATCACATTAGCCAGTATGTATTAAAGACAATTTTGATTCCCAATCTTCTGGACTCTTCAGACAGCTCTTTGTTCCATCTAGTTGTATCTCATATCTATATATCTTTATCTATATTCCCTAGAAATATAGCTATATAAAATAGAGATGACAGCCAAGAATGAAGGGGAAAGACAGAGAGATTTTGTTCTTGTCTTTAACATTGACACCTAGAAATGCCTGACATATAATAAATCTTTAAAGAATGTTTATTGGATTGAATTAAAATAATAATAATAATTCATTCCCTGCAAAATATTATAAAATATATTTTTTACTTCTGGTATTGTCCCATTGTCAAATGGTTTTAAAAATTATAAAGGACATCTACATTAGACACATTATAAGCTTTCTAATATGCCCATGAATCAAGTATTCCCAAGTGCATAAAAGAATGTATTTGGATTTTAATTTGTTTATATATAAATATAAATATATATATTTAAGATCTTTTGGTACTACTGGGAAAATTAATTGTGATAGCTTTAACAGGTCATATGGGATACATGTCTGTCATTTTTTTTTTTTTGGTCTAAATAAGGGGATCATAAGATCATGTTTTTGGAGCTAGAAAGAACCTTAGAAATCATCTAGTTCAACTCTTTCATTTTCTTTATGAAGAAAATAAACATAAACATTTTTCCATTTTAATAGTGTTTAGTAAGAAATCAGTAACTTTTCATGATTTTGCCAATAAAATCCAGTAACCCAAATGTAGAATTGTTGGAGCACTGTTTGGCTTTCACTTTTTTTTTTTTTAAAACTAGGAACTAGGTGAAGGATACATCAAATCCAAGAAAAAGAAATGTTTCCCAGGGGATTGTATTTTATTGATTATTGTAGTCAAACAAAGGTCCAAGTTCAACTGGATCATACTTCTTGGTCTTCAAGTAGATGCAACTTTACTGAGTAGAAAATTAGTATGAGGTAATGCCATCATAAATAATTGCTTAAAGCCCCCCTCCCTTCAGTATTATAGGAGCTGAAATTTTGAAAAAGGAGAAAGGCCTTTAAATGTAAAAGCACGGTGAAAGCAAGCTCTTAAGGTAATTGAGGATTTTTCATTGGACAGTAGCTTTATACAATGCATAGCCTTAAATCCAAGTTCGGAGTACCCTCTAGCTAATAACTGCAGATCAAAGCAGCTTTTAGATTTTTACTGCTAGTCTTCCCTATTACAAACAGAATTAGAGGAACTAATGGAATACACACAATTAAATAGCCTTCCATCCAACATGATACAGTGACATAAATAAGGGAAGGGTGTTTGTTACAAATAGCCCCAAAGCTTTTTAATGCATTTTTTGGTTCAAATATTGAAATCGATGTTGGCCTGTGTCTTTGAAAAGGAAAAATCAAACACTGGATTTAATGAAGAACATTAAGATGTGCAACTGTTATTTCCAGGATTTATTCTTGCCTCTTTTGGGAAACCTAATTTAAAACTGGAATAGAAAATGAAATAACCACTTGCCCACTGTGATTTAGCAAGTTCTTCAAAACTCTCTCTGACCTCAATATTCTAGGGTAATGGTTTTATTCTGATCAAATATAATTTATTATTTTGAAATATTTTAAACTTTCAATTTTTAACTACTCCATTATGTCTTGGTGATGTTGAGTTTTGTCAAAGCTTTCCAATTAATAAGAATGATAATGATAATAATAATAATAGCTACTATTTATATATCACTTTAAGTGATTTATAAATGTTACAGACATCAGCTCATTTTATTCTCACAACTCTGGGAAATAGGTTCGATTATAATCCCTATTTAATAATTGAGGAAACTGAGGCAGATAGAAGTTAAGTGACTTGCCAGGGTCATACAGCTAGTAAATTTCTGAGATCAGTTTGAAATCAGATCTTTCAGACTCCATATTCAGCACTCTCTCTGCTTTTCCACCTCTCTACTTCATATCTAGGAGTCCAGATTCATAAAGTCATGCATAGAGTGAGCAATGGCTTGGTGAACTGAATCCAAACTGTACAGAGAACCCAAGGAAAGGAGCCAGGATTAATGAAGGAAAGAGGAAGTTGTCAGTGCATAAGTGCCAACCCCATTCAGGCAATGCCTGGCTTACAGAGGGAGTCACCAAGGAAAGTCCTTCTCCACTGGAGATTTTTCAATTAACAGAGTGTGTGTCCCATTTCTGAAAGTTTTGCTTGAGGGCTTAGAATTTAAACTTCCATTGCTGCTGCCAAGTCTCTAAAAATAATGTCTCTAATGAGACTGAATTTGTTGAAAAGATTATTATTTTTTCTAAGCAATTCTCATCTAGAAGATGAATTTTCCATTGAAGGTTAAACTACTTTCAATCATGCTATTAAAATCAAGAATGTTTGCTTTCAAAATAAGTGATTTTATCTGTTCAGTGTTCATCTGGCATTTGGCAAATCTGCATTTTGTAGGGTATCTTTTATTTGCAAATGGGATCTGAGTTTATACATATATACACAGGCATAGGTACACATATACATATATTACATAAATATTTATATTTAACTGTGCAAATATGCATGTGTGTGCATATGTTTGCATATATCTATATACATACACATATACATATATGTATTTCTTCAAGAGCTATGAAAAATGATTCTAAGAAAAAATATAGAAAAATCACGATATTGAATATAATCTTACGTTATTGATATAAGATTCAGTTACTATGGGCATTCTCCTCAGTGATCCTTTTCTCCCCTGACAATGCCATTACTATACTTCAGGCCTTTATTACCTTACATCTGAAGGATTGTAATATTCTTCTTGTTCTCCTTGTCTCAAACATCTGCCAACTTCAATCTGTTTTCCATGCAGGTTTCAAACTGATCTTCCTACAGTGTAGATTTGGCCATGCTTTCCTCCTCTCCTCCATTTAATAACATGTTTCTTCCTATTATTAACAATACAATTTTGTATTTGTCTTTCAAGACTCCTCCTATCCTGGTCTTCTCCTGTCTTTTCAATCATTTTATATATTGCTCTGTGGTGGTCACACATACTCTGTGATTCAATAACACTTATGTCCTTACTATTTTTGGTAATCATTTCCTGACTCTTGATACTTTCCTTGGCTTTCTCCCGCACTTGGAATTTTCTAAAAATAAAAATAATAATTTCCTACATGTTAACTCTACCTGGTTTTTTTTTTCAGTTTCAACTGAAATCTTACCTATTGCTAGAAGTCTTTCCTAATTCCCTCTTTCTGCTAATGATTAACAATATCACTTCAAATTCACAATTTTTTGCATATAGTTATTCTTTTGTTGTTTTTCCCATTAGAGTTTAAGCTCATTGAGAACAGCTTGTATTTCCCTCCTTTTCCTTTATATCTTCAGTAATTAGTACAGTATCTGGTGCATAGTTAAGTACATAAGAAATTCTTGTTGATCTGACGTGACTGATGAAGATCCAGTGAATTTAAGATCTTTTCTAGGCAATAATGGATGGCTTTCATAAGTTGCTTTGATCAAAAAATACCTGATGGGCGGCATTCAAGATGAAGTTATAGAATGAATCAGAGGTATAGCATATGAAAAGGAACATAGGTAAGTTTATAGGGCCCTGTATTTGGATTCAAGAGGACTTATGTTCAAATTCTTTCTCAGACATTTGTGAACTCTGCAATTCAAGTCAAGTTTATATCAATTAGGTAAATATTTATTAAGCACCTACTATGTGCTTAATAATTAACAATTAATAATTATTTCATTTCTTCAAAGTACTTTACATGCATTATTTCATTTGATGCTCTTAACTATTCCATAAAGTAGGTGACGCTATTATTCCCATTTTACATGTAAAAAAAGCTCATAGAATCTCATGGTATCATAGCTGAAGGGGACCTTAGAGGTTATGTTACATTCCCAAAGTCAAAGTAACTAAGCATTTGAGACAGAATTCAAATAAGAAAATTGTGACTTCAGTTCTAAAATTCTATTTATAATTCAATTACCTTTATCACAAAGCATTCATATCTTCTCATCTTTGCAACCATTTTCTTTTATTCTCTGCTAAAATATCCATAATGTGTAGACCATATACCACTAGAAATAATGCTCAAAATACCATGACACTCTTTGGATATTGATGGAATGCACCTATCAACCTAGCAATTAATTTAGGAATTTGGGGGAAATTGATGAATACTGTTTTGTTGTTGTTGATGTTGTTGTTGTTTGAAGGAATTCGTTTTTCTGACTTCTCTTACTGTAAAGATAGCTTAAATCAAAGAAAGAAAAGGTTTATTAAAGGATCTAATGAAATTTAATTATATATTTGCTAAATAAAAAAAGATCTAAAGAATGTAGAAATAATTGTCAGAGTCTCTCTAATGGCACATTACCATAGAGATTTAATATAGTAATGAAAAATGACCTCAAAATGTAACCATTGTTTTCAATGATAGTGATGCATTCAATATTTGAACATTTGAATTCCCTTAATGGCTGAATTTTAAAGTACTACTTGGGTCACATTGAACCCATTTCTCCCATTTACTCAAGATACTTCCTAGTTTGAAGCTGAAAATAAAAAGTATTAATCCATATTAGTCCATGGCAATCGATCAAAAATGATTTATTAGTACCTAATTGGTGCCAAACATTGTGCTACACAAAATATAAAAAGAGGCAAAAGACAGTCCTTAAGGAGCTTACAATCTCATAATATCAAGGGAAAGCATAATGAGAGTGAGAAGGAGAACCTCAAGGGAATGAAATATACCTTTCCATTTCTGTTTCCATTTTAACTGATCTTCATGGCAGTCTGATTTATATGTGTCCTGTATTCATAGGAAGAGTTATGATTTTTTATTAGAAGCATATGCCAAGTTGATAAAAATTTGTAGACCAACACTTATTTTATTATTTTCCTATAAGTAAAATTGAAAAAAAAATTTAAAGGCACTAAGATACTATTGAGGAGTATATCAGCTTCCATGTACAAAAGTGATATTACTGATTTTTCAGTCAAAAGCAGAGGCAATCCTAATATAAAAAGAGAAGAACAGTATTTTCTAGTTCTTGATCATGTGTAATCACAGAACCCTAAGCACAGTGTCTGACACAGATTATAAATCTTTGCTTTCTCTCTCTTCTCCCTTGCTATGAGACTTTTTATGTCACCTAACCCATAACTCCCCCTTTTTTAGATGAGGAGCTTGAGGCCAAGAGACTAAGTGATCTACCCCTAATCTCATAGGACCTAAAAGGCAGGACTGGAATAATCAGTTAAGCTTATCTCAAAGTCAGTACTCTTCTAATTGCACCATATTTCTTTTAAGGTCACTGAGCAGAACAGAGGCATATGGTGTTAGACTTGAAAGGGAATTTAGAGATTACCTGCTCTACTCCCCTCATTTTACAAATTATTCCCAGAGAGATTGATTATTGATGCAATCTCAAACAGAATGTCCTATGATTCCACATTCAGGAATCTTCCCAATGTGATATATAAAATTGGAAAAAGCCTTACAGATAATTTATGCATCCCATTATTTTGGAGATGAGAAAGCAGAGACCTAGAAAAATGGCATGACTGATCCAGGGTCATAGAATTATTAATTACTAGACCAGATTACAGCACACATCTACTAAATTTCAATTGAGTTTTGTTTCATTTGCCATAAAGACTCAGCCAATATCTCTCTTTTGCATTCATTCTATTTCTGCTCTCCTAACACACGATATTATTAGTAATAACAACAATAGTATTTACATTTCACTTTAACATTTGCAAAGTACTTTACAATTAATTAATACCTCATTTTATTCCAACAGTTTTTAAATGTCAATGTTATTATCCCCATTTTCTGGATGAGGAACTAGTCTGGAAGAAGTTAAATGATTTGTCCTGGTTTACACAGCAAGTATGATCAGCATTAGAATTTAAATTCTTTCTGACTCAGATACAATATTCTATATAGTTCACTAAGGGTATTAAACTCAAATAGAAATTGGGGAAGAGAGAAGGTATCATTAAACTATACATAAGGATCTCCACAGACCATATATTGACTGAGAAAATCACACATTTTTATATATTTCCTTTTTTGTTAACACACCAACACATTAGAGATAAATTACATTTTAATCAGTTTCAGGCTATATTTTGGAATGTTTTGGAACATATGAAGGCCACTATCTATATGATTGAAAACTCATCTTCACCACCTAGTTCTCTATAATCCTGTAACCTGATATACTAGAAGGCTTCCTTACCACTTCCTCCTGATATTCCAAATATTATTTTAAAATATTTTAATTAATATATTTTCTTGTTGTAATGTGTTGCAGCCTACCCAAATCCATCATGCATTTACCTCCCATCTATACTCTGAATAATATTTGTTTTAAATTCTTCAGGAATTCTAGTTTTCAATAACCCAGAGACATAAAACAATATTGGAAGGATATTGGTTTTTAAAAGGTGGGTTTTTGTTTCTGGGGGGGGAGGAGATTCATTAAAAGTCCTTTGTAATTATCCAAAGGCAATTCACTTAGTTTTCTACTTCTTTTTCCCTTTTGGACTCAGCTTATTATCCATCTGTAATATCAGTCAAAGATAGGTATTTCGATGGACAAGCTCTAGTGGAATATTATAATCCATTCTTCCTCTTTCTAAATGATTTTTGAATTATTTTACATTACATGCATCAGGATGCCACATGTTCCAGATGATTGATTCAATATACAGAATGAAATTTTTTAAATGACCAGTATGATTATTTTGCTTAACTATGAAAATTTTTCATAAGGTTTTTTTCTTCTTTTTCAGAAAGAAGAAAAGGGGAAGGGAGAAAAAACAAATGCTTTTGAATTGACAAAAGCAAAATTTAGTTAATATGATCAGCACAGTGTTTTTATTGAGATTTTTAAAAAATGATAATGGAAAACACTTGGAGAATTTGTTGATATAGAATTATTGCTTTTTTAGTCCAATTTTTAAATTACTTTAACTTATTAAAGCTTTTTATTTTAAATATTTTTCAACATTAACTCTTGCAAAACCTTGTGCTCCAATCCCCACTTCTTCCCACTCCCTTTTCTAGATGGTGTGCAACTTATGTTAAACATAGCAAAATATATATGTTAAATATAATATATGCATACATATTTATATAATTATCTTGCTGCACAAGAAAAATCAAATCAAAAAGGAAAAAATGCAAAAGAAAATAGAATGCAAGCAAACAACAACAAAAAGAGTGAAAATGCTATGTGGTGATCCACCCTCAGTTACCACAGTCCTTTCTCTGGATGTAGATGACTCTTCATGACAAGATCATTGGAACTGGCTGGCCTCAATCATCTCATTGTTGAAAGAGCCATGCAGGACAGTATTTTTTTGCAAACAGAAGCATAAAAATAGACCTCATCTTTGAGGAATTATTTTTGACAATGATAGACATTTCTGGTGGCTATCCTGTTTTGTGTCTTGTCTGAAATGAATAATCAGAGTGTCATCAAGCAGCACTATACCCATTAAATCTTTCAAAGAATCTTGTAAAGTCATCACAAATGTGTATGAGAAAGCTTACTAGGGGAAAATCTTTGGGGCTAGATTTTGCTTTCCCATATCAAATCCTTTATTAATCTATCTGTCTACCTATCCATCTTTCTCTCTGTCTATCTATCTATCTACCTATCTATCTAGAGATCTAGAAATATGTATCTATGTTTAGACAAAGATGGATATAGAGATCTATATATGTACATATATGTATAATCTATACACACAAATCAAAGGTAACTATAATGAGGACATAGAAATGAACAAGAATTCTTTTACAAGCAACATTTCAAACATAATGACCATATGGTTCATTGGGCAATTGTGTTTCAGTCTGGGGAGGTGACAAAGATACTGGAGTGGTTTATCATTTCTTTCAAGAATCCATTTTACAAATGAGGGAACTGAGTCAATTAGAATTAAGAAAATGCCCAGGGTCACATAGCTTCTGGTGTCTAAGGCCAGAATTATACTCACAAAGATAAGTCTTCCTAAACCTAGACCTGGTACTCTAGACACTGCTTTACCTTTAGCTGTCTTATTGTTACATTGCCATAATTAACTTATGGTAGATGATTCAGGATCCTATACTTCTTATAATTTATTAACTCTCTTTTTCTCTCTCTCTGCCTATGTCTCCACAATATCCATATAGAATATATAGCATATATGGTAGATTAAAAATATATACATATATTTGATATCAATATATGTATACATTGATATATGCATTTAAAGAATTTTCTGTGGTAAATACATATGTGTATATTATATGTGACTTTGCAGATACATCCTTATAATTCATTGGAAAACATGATGACGTCTAGAGGAGACAAACAGCAATGTTAGGTCTCAAACAAAGCTTCTTTAAATGGCTTATCCAATGCATTTTGTTGTTGTTTTATACTTTCAAAGCATATTATCTCCACCAACTTTCCCTTTAAAATTTAATGAACAAATACTTTCTAATGAATCATTACAGAGTAAAGATAAACCCAGATTCTTAAATATGATGGAAATAGGTTGTAAGCTAAGAAAGATTCTACCATTATTCTATGACTTAGAATACAGTTTTAGCAATAGATTGTCTACTTTTTAAAATACCAGTCTAATAGCCAAGTAAAAATTGGATCATTGCCACTAGGCTGGCCACTGGGTAATGTACTCTTTGGAAATGGTTTTCTATCAATTAAAATGATGCTTGTATCAAAGTATAAGCATGGCAACTATTCATTTCTTATCTCTTCCAGTTTCCACATTAATTTTTATTTAATAGTATTTATTTATTTTTTCCAATTGCATATAGAGTTTCTAACCTTTATCTCTGTAAAACTTTGATCTACAAATTTTTCTCACTCTCTCCTTTCCTTTACCATCTCCAAAATACAAGGAATCAGATATAGGTTACACATGTACAATAAAATCAAACTTGTTTCAATATTAGTCATGTGAAAGAAGACTCAGAACAAAAGGAAAAAATAACAAAAAAGCAGAAAAAAGTGAAAATAACATGCTATGATCTTCATTAAGACTCCATAGTTATTTCTCTGTCATCGGCATCTTCTATCATGAGTTCCTTTGGATTGTCTTGGTTCAATACATCCTGAGAAGAACCAATTAATCATAGTTGATCATCACACAATATTGCTATTATTGTGTACAAAGTTCTCCTGCTTCTGTTCACCTCACTCAACATCAGCTCATATAAGCCCAGATTTTTTCTGAAATTTGCTTGTTCATCATTTCTTATACCACATTAGTATTCTATTATATTCAAATATCAAAACTTGTTCAGCCATTCCCCAACTGATGCGTATCCACTCATTTTCCAATTCTTTGCTATCCCAAAAAGAGTTACTACAAATATTTTTGCACATGTGATTTATGATTTATGATTTCCTTGACATACTGATTCAGTAATGGCACTACTGGGTGAAAGGGTATGCACAGCTTTATATCCCTTTGAGCATAGTTCCAAATTGCTATCAAGATAGTTGCATTATTTCACAAGTCCACCATAATGTAATAGTATCTCAATTTTCCAATATCCTCTCCAACATTTTTCATTATCTTTTCATGTCTTCTTAGCCAATCTGAGACATGTGAGATATTACCTCAGAGTTGTTTCAATTTGTATTTCTTTAATCAATAGGGATTTAGAGCATTTGTCCATAAGATCATAGATGATTTTAATTTCATCAAATGAAAATTATTGGTTCATATCATTTGACCATTTATCAATTGGAGAATGATTAGTATTCTTATAAATTTGACACAAATTTTTTTATATATTTTAAAAATGGGGCCTTTATCAGAAACACTGGCTACATAGATTTTTAACAGTGTTGTACTTACCTTGTAATCTTGTTTCTGTTGATTTTGTTTGTGCAAATGTTTTTAATTTATTGTAATCAAAGTTGTCCATTTTGCCTTTCATAATGTTACCTAGTTCTTCTTTGGTCATAAATTCCTCCCTTCTCCAAAGATCTGATATGTAAATTATTTCTTGCTCTTTTAATCTGTTTCTGGTATTATCCTTTATGTCCAAATCATGTACCCATTTTGACATTATTTTGGCATGTGGTATGAGATGTAGGTCTATGTTGAGTTTCTGACATATTCTTTTTCAATTTTCTCAGCAATTTTTGTCAAATAGTGAATACTTATTTCAGAAGCTGTAGTTGGTAGTTTATCAAATACTAGATTACTATAGATCTTGATTATTATTTAATGTGTATCTAATATATTCCACTGATCTGCCACTGTATTTCTTTGTCAATGCCAAATAGTTTTGATGACTCCTGTTTTATAATATAGTTCTAGGTTTGGTACTGCTATGACATACTCCTTTGTATTTTTTCCTCAATTTCCTTGATATTTTTGCTCTTTCAGATGAATTTTGTTATTATTATCTCTAGTTCTATAAAAATAATCTTTGTCAGCTTGATTGATATAGTACTAAAAGAAAAGATCAATTTAGGCAGAATTGTCATTTTTTATTATATTAACTTGGTCCACCCATGAGCAATTGATATTTTCCCAATTGTTTAGATCTGACTTATTTGTGTGGAAAGTGTTTTGTAGTTGTGTTCATATAGTTTCTCCTGACAGGTAAACCCCCAAGTATTTTATTTTGTCTGCAGTAATTTTAAATGGAATTTCTTTTTATCTCTTTATATCTTTTGGGTTTTCTCAGTAATACATAGGAATACTGATGATTTGTCTGGTTTTATTTTACATCTTATAACTTTGCTAATGCTAGGAATTGTTTCCAGTAGATTTTTGGAAGATTTTCTAAAATTCTCTAAGTCTATTATCATATCATCTGCAAAGAGTGATAGTTTTAGTTCCTCGTTGCCTATTTCAATTCCTTTAATTTCTCTTTCTTTTTTTTTTAATTGCTAAAGCCAACATTTCTAGTACAAAGTTGAATAATAGTGAGATAATGGGCATCCTTGTTTCACCTCTGATCTTATTGGGAATGTTTCCAGCTTCTCTCCATTTCAAAAAAAAAAAAAAATGCTTGTTAGTTTTAAATAGATACTGCTCATTATTTTAAGGAAAGTTGTCTGTATTCCTATTCTTCCTCTTGTTTTTCATAGAAATGGATGCTGTATTCTGTCAAAAGATTTTTCTACATCTATTGAGATCATCATGATTTCTATTTGATGATAGCAATGGTTTTCCTGATATTGAAACAACCCTGGATTGCTGATATAAATCCCACTTAGTCATAGTGTATTATCCGGCTGATAAATTGTGGTAATCTCTTTGCTAATATTTTACTTAATTTTTTTGCATCCATATTCATTAGAGAGATTGGTTTGTAATTTTCTTTCTCTGTTTTGGTTCTTCCTGGTTTAGGTATCAGTACCATATTTGTGTCATAATTCTTTATCTTTTCTAATTCACATTTTAGGAAGTCATTACTTTCTTGCATAGCTTCTCTTTCCTTTCCCCATTTTTCTTTTAGCTATCTTTTAAGATTTTTAATGGTCTCTTCTAGGAGAGCGTTATATGATGAGGACCAGATAACATTCTCCTTTGTCATTGTCTGGAGACTATTTGCTATTAGTCTCCTCGGGGTTGCAAACCTGCTCTCTTTCTGTATAGAAGCTATCAATCTTCCTTTTGATTTTTTTTTTACTCATTTTTTTTAAAGCCTGTAGGGTCTGCCTTCAGGGCAAGGAGGTTACCAGCTTCCTCTGCAAAGCAGGAATAGGTATTAATGGGCTGCAAAGAGCAGGGAGGTCCGGGAGTGCTCTAGGAAAAAGTTCTCCCCCCACCACCAGAAGTCATTCAGACCTGGTTAGCATGGGCCGAGCTGTGGAAGTGCCCAGTGAAGAACCCCACTGTGCGGATTAGCGATTGCCCTGAGGCTAGAGATTGTGCTCAATGAAAGTGTCACTACCCCAAGCCAAAATCCGCCAGGGGCTGTGGATATTAGCAGCTGACCAGGAAATAGCCCTGCAGGGACTGGAAGTGTCTCTGCAGATTTGTAATTGCCCCCGAGGAAAAGCCCCATACTGCAGAATGTGGCTGCAGAGCTGTGTTATGGTCTGTGCTGTGTCCCTCACTTCTGGTTTTGGATGGGTATAGGCAGATCTTGTTAAGTTCTGGCATTTTTTAGAGTATCCTCTTTCCTTTAATTTCTCTGCTGGTTTACTGCTTTGTAATCAAGGCAGAGTAGACAGCCTACGGCAGAGTTATCTCTATAACTTTTGTAGCCACAGAGATCACGCTTGCTCCAGACACTAGTCTCTCCCTCCCTGCCCTAGTCTGTTCTTGGCCCCTCAGGACAAATCTTTACTGGCAATCTTCCAGATTATTTTCATCCTGGTAAATTGTTATGCTTCTAAACTTCATGGGTTTTATCAGTCAAGCACTATTTTTGAGGTGGAATTAATAATTGGTCATGATATCATGAGAGGAGCTTAGAAAGCCACGTTTGCCTTCTCCACCATCTTGGCTCCACCCCCCCCTCTCCCTATTGTGATTTTGATGACCAACTTCCTCTAACAGTCCTCCCCTTTTAGAGTCCCTCCCCCTTTTTTACACTTTTCCCCTAATTCTTGTGTTTTGCCTTCTATTAGTCTTTCCCTTTCATTTTCCCTCCTACTTCCCTATAAGGTGAGACAAGTTTCTTTATGATAGCAAATATGTCTGATATTCTTTCTTACAGCCAAATCTGATGAGAGAAAGATTCACAAAATGCTCATCTCCCTTCCGACTTTCCCTCAATTATAATAGGTTTTCTTTGCCTCTTCATGGGATATAATTTTCCTTATTTTACTTTCTTTTTCCTCTTCTTCCAGTATGATTCCCTTTCCACCTCTAGTTTCTTTTTCACATTATCATAATAAAATCAAATTAAATCCACATTCTCTAAGTATACCCATAACAGAAATATAAGTCTCAATATTTCTTTTATTTTTACCTTTTTAAGCTTCTTTTGAGTTCTGTGTTTGGAGATCAAATATTTTGTTCAATTCTGGTCTTTTCATTACAAATAGGTGAAATTTGCCTATATTATTGAATGCCCGCCTTCTTCCTCGAGAGAATAATGCTCATTGTAGCTGGATAGCTTATTCTTGGCTGTAATCTAAGTTCCTTTGCCTTTCAGAATACCATCAATCCTTTAAGGTGGAAGCTGCTAGGTTCTGGGTCATTCTAATTGTGGCATCTTGATATATACATTGTTTCTTTCTGACTGTTTGCAATATCTTTTCTTTGTTACAATAGTTCTGAAGTTTAGCCATGATATTCCTTGGAGTTTTCATTTGGGGGTCTCTTTCAGGAGGTGATCAGTGGATTCTTCCAATAGCTATTCTACTTTCTGATTCTAAAATATTAGGGGAGTTTTCTTTTATGATTTCCTATAAGATAATGTCTAGATTCGTTTTTTCATCATGGTTTTCAGGAAGCCAAGTAATCCTTAGATTGTATCTTCTTTTTTTATTTTCCTGGTCAGTTGTTTTTCCTAGGAGATATTTCATATTTTCTTCTATTTTTTTCACTTTTTTGTTTTTATTCGACTGATTCTTGATGTCTTATTGAGTCATTCACTTTCATTTGCTCAATTCTAATTTTTAAGTTATTTTCTTCAGTTACATTTTTTAGCTCCTTTTGCAATTGACCAATTAAATTTTTTTGTTCATTGTATTCTTTTTCCATTTTTTCCATTCCTTCTTGCATTGATCTCATTTCATTTCCCCATTTTTCTTCCAACTCTCTCTTAAGATCTTTTATGCAATCTTTGAACAAAGCCTTGAGAATTGAGGTCCAGCTCAAGTCTCTCTTTGGAGCTTCTTCTGGAGTTGTTTTGCCTTTTGGAACCTCAGGATTTGAGATCTGTTCTCTCTTTCCATAAAAGCTGTCTATGTGAGAGGATTTTGTTTGTTTGTTTGTTTGTTTGTTTGTTTTATGGCTTGAGGTCTATTCAATGCAAAGGAGCAACAGCTGCTTTAATTTGCCCTGGGGCAGATCTGCTGATTGATTTCAAGTGCTGTGTAATAGTGGCTAGGTCCAGGATTCTTCTGGGGCTCAGTGGTTTACAATTTGTCTTTTACAAAAGGCAAATCTGCCAAACTACATGATTGCAACCAGGACAAAGTGGCCAAAGAGGCTCACAGAAGATTCCAAGGTGCATGGAAGCTACAATGCTCTGACTCTCCTCCACTCCACCTTCTTGCCTTGCTCTCCCTATGCTGAGGTCTGGATTCAGCAGACTGCCCCCTTACCCAATTGAAACAGACCTGTTCTGAAGTTCTTCCAAAGTATCTTCTTATAGAAAGGTGTTATACTCCAAATTTTTGTGGATACTTTGACTACAAAACCAGTTTAAAAGCTTAATCAGCTGTTGGTTTGAGAGAAAGTTAGAAGATATTACAGAAAATTGTCTTTGCTCTTTGCCATTTTGACTCCATCCCTGTAAATTTTCTTTAAATGTTAAAGCTCTTTCTTTTTTGCTAAGAAGCAAGAGAAAGAAATACCTGTGTTTGGAACCTGTCTCAGAGACCCAGATATCTGTGTGACCCTGGGCAATTAAGATAAACTCTATTAGGCTCAGGTATTAGTTTCTATAAAATAAAGATAATAACATCTACCTCACAATGTTGTTGTGAAGACAAAAGAAGACAATATCTATAAAGGGTTTTGAAAACTTTAAAGTGCCTTATGAATGCTAACTATTGCTGTTTGTGGTTGTTGTTATTGTGAATGTTTTGCTACCCCCAGAAATACACTCAATGATTGGAAAATCCAAACCCTTACAAGGAACTGACAGATGATCAGAATGCTCAATCCTGCTTCTTACTTCATCCTGAATAAAATCTTAGGTTTTCACTATCTCCACAACAATGTCTATTCTCTTCCCCACAAAAGTACTCTACCATCCCTCCATCTCCTGTTGCTATTCAGTCTTCTCTGACCTTTCATATTTTTATGTAGAGTTTTCTGCACAAAAATGAAGCAGTGCTTTACTATTTACTTTTCTGGCCTATTTTTACAGCTAAGAAAACTGAAGTTCACAATGTTAAGTGACTTACCTAGGCCACACAACTAAGAAGGTTCTGAAGACAGATTTGGATTCAGGAAATGAACCTTACTGAACCTAAGCAGAGCACTTTATCCCATGCCCAACTTCCTCACTTTCTCCCATTTAAATATATAAGAATAAGGGTTATCTTGTGGGATTTATGTTTGTTTTGTTGTATTTTTGTGTCACAGCTCAACTATTTTATAATAGCTTTTTACTTTTCAAAATAAATGCAAAGATAGTTTTCAACATTCACCCTTGCAAAACCTTGTGTCCCCTAATTTTCTCTCCTTCCACCCTCCCCTCTTCCCTAGACCGCAAGCAATCCAATATAGGTTAAACATATTTCAAAATTTAGCATGCTGCAAAAGAAAAATCAGATCAAAAAGGAAAAAAAAAAGCAAGCAAAAAACAACAAAAATGGTATAAATATTATGCTGTGATCCACATTCAGCCCCCATAGTCCTCTCTCTCTGAATGCAGATTGTTCTCTCTATCTTAATCTGTTGGAATTGGCCCAAATCACCTCACTGTTGAAAAGAGCCAAGTCCATTACAGTTGATCATCACATAATTTTGTTGTTGCTGTATATAATGTTCTCCTTGTTATTCTCACTTTAATTTAGCATCAGTTCATGTAAGTCTTTCCAGGCCTTTCTGAAATCATACTGCTGATTGTTTCTTATAGAATAATAATATTTTGTTACTTTCATATATTATAATTTATTCAGCTATTCCCCAACTGGCATCCATTCAGTTTCTAATTTCTTAACACTACAAAAAGGGGGTAGCCTCAACTCTAGCATAAATATTCCAGTACTTTAAAATCTCTTGTATATCTGTCTCACTCTCCTACCTCTAAGCATTTTCACAGGCTGTCCTACATACCTGGAATTCTTTCCTTCTTAATCTCTTCCTCTTGGGATTTTTGGCTTCCTTCAAATTTCAACAAAAGTCCCACCTTCTGCAGGAAGCCTTTTATGGTAACATATAAGAGTAGTGTTTTTTCTGCTGTTGATTATTTGCAATTTATCACATGTATATTTTGCTTGTACATAGTTATTTGCATAGTGTTTTTCTACCATGAAGTCCATGAGAGCAAAGATCGTCTTTGGCTTTTCATTGTAGTCACAGAATTAAGCAAAGTGCTTGGCAAATAGTAACTGCTTAATAGATATATATGGCTATTTATTAACTTTTTGTTACCATTATTGTTATTGGTCATGAGGAGAAGAACAATATGGAAAAATTGGTGGGAGGAGGATGAGAAGAAAGTGTATAAAGGAAGAAAAGCATTTTAGGAAACTATTGCAATTTTCGAAGTAATAGATGATGCAAGTCAAGACTTGGAAACTGATTGGATATGGAAATTGAAAGTAGTGGGGGAGCACAATTCAATTAAATTTGATATTATACTATTAGAATTAGAAAAGACCTTAGAAAAAAATTAGCCCTCAATTCCCTCATTTTACAAAAGAAAGAATACTTGGAAAGAAAGGTTAAATGAGTTTTACAAGGCTAGTCAAGGATATAACTAGAAGAGACAGCATACAAACAGGTTTCTCATTGTATATTCAGAGCTTTCTTTATCATCTCAACACCCCCATTTTCTTTTTAAAGTCCTTTGTTATCAACCTTTAAATATATTCAATTATGATTTTGTAATTGAACTAATAGATTTGTCATTCAGTCATCAGAATCAAAATCACATAGGGCTTTAGGAAAGAATAAGAAAAAAACTCCATTTATAAAAACATTCAAAGTAACAATGACTGAAAAAAAGAAAAAAAGAATTCCAAAGAGAAAAGGCAATGATTAAAGGCAATAATGGTGACTTGCTTTGGCCTGTCCATACTTATTTGTCCTGTCTTTTGTTCTCCATTAATATTGTAGCAGGTTCAAGAAGGATCAGAGTTGTTAGTAACAGGTTAACAATCTCCAACAGAGAAAAAAATATCTGTTCAGCTGTCAGGTCCATAACAGCAGGTTTGAGGTTAACTTGTTGCTATGTTTCGTAACATCTTCTTTCCTCCCACTAAGCCACAGACAGACAGCTGACTATACTCAAAGACATTGTTTTCTCTACAATGAAAAGCAATTGCCAGAGTTCTCACAGGAAGACTCCAATTACCCAGAAACATCAAAAAATATTCTACCCAGACATATGTACTGCACAAACCCTTTCCAAACTGAGCTGTAAGCATCAATGTATTAAAGGTGAATATACCAAGACAAATTAACCTATGTATTAAAGAGAAGTGAAAATGTGCTGAAAACATAGAATGAATTTTCAATATGGGTAAATTAAGTTGAGAGAAGTACAGGAAAGTAAATTTGAATAATTGAGGAATAAGCTAAAAAGAGCTGAGTTTGGAATACAATATGTTTTCTTCTGGTCTACACGGTTCTGAATTCTTTCATCTCTGCTGGTAACACAATTTTTTTTTAAATCATTTCATGGCTTAGTGAAAGACCAAATATAGTTGTATGATTCCTAATTATTGATAGTGATACCCAAGAGCAAAAGTATGAATTCTAGGCTATCCTTAAAATATCACAAATTTACAAATTTCTAATCCACCATCTAGTACCAGAAATTCCAATTTGAGGGTGTCTGATCATTGTAAATAATAATAGGATTAGAGAAAAATAGATGGAAAGAGACCTCAGATTTTAGCTAGCCCTGAAGCTCAATTTTATAGAAGAGGAAAAAAAGATCCAGGAAATGGCTTGTCCAAGATTACAAAAAATATTTGTCACAGAAGTAGCATTTGAACCTACATCCTGAATTTCAAAAGTAAGCACTTTTCCAAGTGTATCATATTGTCTTCAGTGCATTTATCCTAATAACCATTCTTGAATCACTATGAAGTTCCAGATTATGATATTCCTAATTCCCATACCCAAAGAATACAGCCAAAAAATCTTGGTACATGTGAAGGCTAGGTGGGCTATATTAGTCATCTTAAAAAAAAAAAACACTTCTGCAAGAGAAGAGATGTCTCATTTGTAGTCATAAATAGAACTTGAACTATGTGCTATGGACTGTACAGAGGAGAAGTGACTGGAAGGGCATCTTAACTTAAGAAGAGGAAGATCACAGTATACTTTATTATGGTATGAAGAAAGATGCTGTAGACCTCTAAAACTGTAGACTATAAAACAAGATGAAATAGGGAACAGATAATCTCAGTCATGATCTGGTTCTGCTTATTTTAACATATTGCTCTTAATATCCAAAAGAAGAAATGAAGTTACAACTAAATGGGGGAAGAAAAATAACAGTAGCTTATAATAGTATTTACATTTAAGGTGTTAAAAGCATTTTACATGTACTAGCTCATTTGATCTTTCCAGTGCCTTTTTAGGTAGATACAAATGGAATCTCAATTTTACAGATGAGAAAACTGAGGCTGGAAGATATTAAGTGGCATGTTCAAGGTCACATAGATAATGAGGTCAGATTTAAATTTAGCTCTTCATTACTCCAGATCCAATACGCTTTGAACATCTTCATTTACATATAAGAATGTCTCCTTAGAGAAAGATTTTAAAGAAGGCTTTGAATGAGATGATTTTCTTATATAACCAAGTACTACAGAAAACAACATCTCATGAAATATAAGGTCAACGGGTATCCTAGTACTAACAATAAATCTTTGCAAAAAAGAATTCCCTGAAATTTGCAGTGTGAGCACTTATATTGTTAAAGAAGAAGTGGTAGACAACTTATACAAAGAACAAGATTTGACCTTAGAGATCAAATTGATATGTCTTCTGATTCTTGGTGAATTCAGTGGGAAGTAAAGATAAACATAGGGAGAAATAGATGGAAAAGTACAACCCAGGAAAAAGAAACAGAGATTTAAGACTTGCCAGTTTAATTATTTTTTCTAACAACAACAAAAAAAAAAAAAAAAAAGCTTTGATAATATACAACTTTCTTTAAAAATATATATTGGCATACATTGGACATGGTAAAAACCAATTGGAAATAAAAGATGAAATAAGTATATGCTTTAAAAGATAAGATTGGTACCTGATTGGGAGTTATCCCTGAGACAACACTGTTGCCCCCTAGCCCACAGGAACAGTAACTCAAGACCTAAAAATGATTTTCATTATCCAGCTCACTTGAGTGTATAATATCTGCCTTTAGTCCAGCATGTTAAGCCCTTCTTCTTGGCTTGGGGGAGGGGGGGGAAGAAGAACGCTTCCATTTGCAAACACCATTTTCCTCACATTGAAATTAATCAAACTTCTATTCATGTCCTGATTTTTCTGTCTCTAGCCTGCTCTGTTTGTTTGCTCTGGCCACCTATAGATAAGAGATGATTTCTAGTCCTGTTGACAACTATAACAATTACATCCAGATGATTGATCAATATATAAAAAAAAAATCCACAATGGAATGGAAATGGGGGGAGAAGAGAACACAAACAGATGGAAAAAAGTTTTTGTTTTTTTTTAATTTTAACAAACTGGTTTTTCCATCAAATATGTTGGAACCACCACACTTGGAGCCTAACTATTAAAGTCTCTGTTTATGGAAGAAATAGAAATGGTACTAAGTGAAAAGTAGCTAGGTTTGATCAAGTAAAACTTATCTATCTTACCTATATTATCTATATAATGTATAATTGTGAAATCATTGAGATATTGGTGTACATGTTTTTTGAATGAGGAAAATATAGCAGAGATGTGTGAGTATGTGAGAATATTGAATCTTCTAATATAGAAATTAAAAATAAAAAATATCACCAAGACAAAATCAATAACTATTTATACCTGAATAGAGGGTGAGTCAGGTAACATAAGGCTTTCCAAATATCAATGGAATTGGCTGGATCATATCCTTAACATTTCACAATTAATTGAAAAATATAGAAAACATGAAATCTGAATTCTCATGGTTATTTTTGTTGGTGGTGTAATTCAATTTGGTAGAACAAAAATATGTTATACACTCTTTTTCAATGTGGGATCTCCTATAAATACATAAAATCATCAATGATTTCTTGGAATAAATAATGTCATTATTATAACCTTGTTCAATGATCCTTTCATAATAGCCATCAGATGAGATATCAAACAGGGAGATGTATTTTTTTTTCTTTTTTTTCTTTGCTGAGGCAATTGGAGTTAAGTGACTTGCCCAGGGTCACACAGCTAGGAACTGTTAAGTGTCTGAGTCAAATTTGAATTCAGGTCCTCCTGACTTCAGGGCTGGTGCTCTAACCACTGTGCCACCTAGCTGCCCAAAGAGATATATTTTTCAGTATGATAAAGAGAATACAGCATGGTATCCAGGTCAAAGAAGAATTCCCTGTGTATAGTGAGGTCTTTCAAAAGTTACTATTTTGGGATAGCACAATATTAATTACATACATCTCTAAGGTATTTGACAATTTCCTTAAGAATGTCAATAATCACTCAACAAAGTTTGACCTGTCCATTTACATGGAAAATTGGTAATCAAATATCAACAAATCTTTATTAAGAGTCTACTATATGCCATATACTGTGCTAAATGAAAACCAAGTGGTAAAAGTAGGATTTTATTGATTAGGGGATAGCATTTTCTGATATGCAGTTTCAGTTTACAAAGATGACTTTAACAGGTAAGTAAAGTGTGGACTAGAGAGGAGGAGGGACTTGAGTCCCATAGACAAACAAAAAGCCTACTGCATGGACATAAAACAGACCTTGTCCAGCAGTATAAGGGATTAAAAATGGAAGGAAAAAATTATCCCCTATCCTTAAGAGACTCATATTATAATAGTACAGACACAATACAAACAAAATTAAATTGAAGATTGATAATGTCAATGGAAGGTAATTTCAGAAAAAAGCACTAACAGGAAAAGTAATTAAACTTGGTCCTCCAAACTTCAGGACTCATACTCTATCCACTGTTTATCCATCTAGGTAACTCTGAAAGTTTTATCAGTTTGTTTTTTTGTTGTTGTTGTTTGTTTGTTTTTTTGTTTTTTCTGGCAAGATAAGTGCGGTTAAGTGAATTGCCCAGGATCACACAGCTAGGAAGTGTTAAGTGTTTGAGATTGGATTTCAACTCAAGTCCTCCTGACTTCAGGGCCATGTCCTATCTACTGTGCCATCTAGTTGTCCCGGGGTTGGGGGGGAGATAATTGAGAAAGGATTGTTGTAGAAGGTATATATATACACAGAGTGTATACATGTATATGTATGTGTTTATGTATATATGAAAAATAACACGAAGATAGGAAAAAACAGGATGCAACAACAGATTAGCTATATTGAATGGAGTGTTAAAGATAATAGCAAGGTTTTAAGAATGAAGACTGTACAGTGGGGTCTTCAATACTAATTAGAAAGTGTAGAAGAAAGGAGGTTTTGGAGGCAAAGATAACGAATAATGTTTTGTAAAAGTTGAATTTGATATGCTCTTTGAAAATTCTAAAAGTCAATTTATGATATCAAGCTGGAGCTCAGAAGAGAAAACAGAGTTGGATAAATTGGTCTGAGAATTATCTACACAGAGATGTTAAATGGACTCATGAGGACCTATGATAGCAGAAGGCAAAATACTTACACAAAGGGAGAAGAGAAGAACATATGTGACAGAATTCTGAAAATCAGCAAGTTTAGTAAGAATGATCTGTATGCAGATTCAGCAATAGAAACTGAAAAATGGTGTGAGTGTAATGATCCTCTGCTAAAAAAAGAACCAGGACAGAAAAGTATTATAAAAACTAAGAAAGCAGAATGTACAAGAAAAGAGTGATCAATGAAAGGTCAAAAAGGATAAGAATTGAAAAGATATTTAAGATTTAATAATGAAGAGATCATTAGAAACTTTGCAATGATCACTTTCAGTTGAATGATGAGGTTGGAAATCACATCACATTTAAGTTTATAATCAAGTGAAAGAAGAAGTATCTAGTTTCCATAGCTTGGTGTTACAGAAATTAGCTGATAAAGGGAGGAGAGATATAAAATGATAGATAACAGAAAAGTAAGATTACGTGAGGATTTTTAAGAATGGAGGAGATATAAGTGTGTTTGTAGGTAGCAGAGAAAGAGCTAGTAGAGAGAGATTGAAAATTAAAGATGTGGGAATCATTGTGGGAGTAATATGGGATTCACCCATAGTAATATATATAGGAGTAATCCCATGGGATCACCTTTGAAAAGATGTTTGCTCCTACCTGTGATGCAAGTAAGGATAGTTATTCTTGTAATGCAAGGGTAAAAATGAGATAGTAGGGAGAAAATATTTGAGTGATGTGAAATGTGGAAGAGGAGAAAAAAAGGAGCTTTTGGTGTCTGCTGATAAGGCATGGTAAAACATACATTGGAGCAATGAGAAGGAATACCAAAACTCCAAATAGGAGTTGTAATCAATGGAAAATTAAAATAATTAGGGAAATATATTAAAAATGTTTGCTGCAACTGTGTCCTCAACATTAAAGGCCTACTGAGAAAATATACCACAAAGTTGTAATGAATCCATTCAGCATGGATTTTTCATAAGTTTATATTGATTTTTTTCCATATCATCACAGTTTCCTGCAGTGTTCTTCCCTTTCCTCTTCCCAGATAATTATCCCTTATAAGATTTTTAAAGACAACAGAAAAGGAAAAGGAAACAAATTGGCACAATTAATCAATACTTTTTTATTAAAGCTTTTTATTTACAAAACATATGCATGGGTAATTTTTCAACATTGATCTTTATGAAACTCTCTCTTCCAAATTTTTCCCTCCTTCCTTCCACACCCTCCCCTAGATGGCAGGTAGTCTAATACATGTTAAATATGTTAAATCCAATATATTTACACATATTTATACAGTTATCTTGCTGCACAAGAAATATTGGATCAATAAGAGAAAAAATGTGAGAAAGAAAACAAAAAACATATAAAGCCTTATTTTCATCAGTCACAGATAGTTACTCAGCAGTATGATGAAGATAGAATTGAAGAAGAGAAAGATAATATACTAAACTTGATGGTCATGATACAAAGCAAAGATCAAAAAAAAGAGTGAAAATGCTATGTTATGGTCCACATTCACTACTCACACTCCTCTCTCTGCATGTATATGGCTCTCTTCATTACTGAACAAATAGAACTAGTTTGCATCATCTCATTCTGGAAGAGAGCCATGTCCATCAGAATTAAAGGATCAATACTTTAAAAAAAAATCCCTCAAAACACATATAATACACAACATCTATGGACATCCCATTTCCACAAAAGGGTACATTGAGTGCATCTTCTTTTATTACCTCTGGATGCCTTTCCATACATGGATTCATCACATTCATCATTTTTGTAGCTTAGTATTATTCTATTATATTCATGTACCATAATTTGTTTGGCTATTCTTCCAATCAAAGGACTTTTATTAAGTTGAAGAAGAAGAAGAAGCAAGCAACAGCAGCAGTTAAACTTGATGGCCTTGCTGCTGGCAGTTGTTAGGCTAGCTTTCCCAGTCAAAAGGTCTCAAAACCTACAGCCCAACAAACCAAGATGGGCAATGAATGGAAACTCAGTAAGCAAGGTCTTCAAAAAAATCCAGCAATTACTCAAAGAGTACCAGTCCCTAAACACATCCGCTGATAGAATCCTGTGGCCACCCAATAACTATTCTGATTTTAAGAATTATTTGACTTTTGTTCTCCAAAGTTAAAATCTGAAGATGAACGCACAAGTTCTATGAGTGATGTGATTCTGGAATAATGTGAAAGTACAGTTTCATAGCTTCCCAAATGGAGTAACAGATTTTATTTAAAGTGAATATATGAAGAATATTGGTGACTCCTCCCCTCTAAACAAAATTCCTATTTCCTCCAAGGGGAATTACAAAACTTGTCTGAACTCTTGCCAAAGCTCTGTAGCTACTTGGATTCTGAAGATTATATGTTTGAAGAAATCCTTTAGAATATTTGTGAAAATTCTGCTGAAATTTTAGATAGAGATCATGATTACCATCATGATTCTTAAATTTTTACTGTTCTTTAAGCATAATTGTTCCAAAATAAGGTCTCATGCTATTTTGTGTGTCAATAAATTTATCATCAGTAGAATCCAAACTTTGATATTACACATTGACTCTTTATTAAGAATCTGTTGCATTGTCTGGCAATAAAAAGCCAGAAGTACATAGAAATGTATGTTGGGCTCTCATGCTGTCACTTGAAGTCCAATTGGATTGCCTGATTCCTCGTGTGCACAATATAGCTAAGTATTTGCTTCACAAGACCCAAAAATCAAAATGAAACTATGATTTTGGAAGCTTGTGAAATTTGGCTTACTTTGGCTGAACAGCCTATTTGCAAAGATATACTCTGTAGATATTTTTCTATGTTAATACCTATATTAGTAAATAGCATAAATACTCAGAAATAGGTATTGTTTTATTTAAGGATGATGTGAAGGAGATGAAGCTATTCTTAATAGCAAACAAGCTATGTATAGCTATATATATGTATATTATATTATATACACAATATAATATAATATACATATAAAGCCTTATTTTCATCAGTCACAGATAGTGACTCAGCAGCATGATGAAGATAGAATTGAAGAAGAGAAAGTTAATATACTAAACTTGATGGTCATGATACAATGTTTGATTATAATCAAAAAAGTGTTCTGCTACAACTCTAGATGTCCTGTCAAATATTTTTTTGTAATGAACTAGCCACTTATTTGCCCCTCTTGAGAGAACCAATTTTTTTTATCATGAGTGGAGAGTAAACAAAACAGGCATCTTAGTCTTAGGAACAATTTCTGAAGTTTATTTGCTAAGTATGACACCAAATCTGATTAAAGTCATCCCTTACCATATTCAGTGAATCTCTGAGAAAAAGACTCTTGTACCTTCTATAACATGCTGAAGTCTTAGCTGCTATATACATCAGATAGTAAATCCCCACATACATACTTAAGGTATTAAAGACAGAATAAACATATTCTAGATAGCAACAAGAGAGTACAAGAAGTTGCCTGCAATGTCATTGCTACCCAGGAAGAGTACGCTTGTACAGAACTTGTTCCCTACCTTATATATAGTTGACATCCTGGTCTTTCCATTTAGTAAATAATAGCATAAAAATCTGCTCATTCTTTATGATGCCATGGGAACATTTGTAGACTCTGTAAGTCATCATTTAAATATATTGAAATGTATCCAGATATTAATATCTCCACTAATACAGAAATGGTACATACTAAAAGTTGAAGATGTATATTTCTTTATGTATATTTCTTTCCTTTACTTTATTGCCTATCTTTAATTGTCATAGTCCTGCAGATTGCTTTCTTTCCAATACTGTGAATCTGTGTATCATTGTTGTGTGAACCTTGTGCAGAAAACTGTTGCACAAGTCAAATTGAACAATGCTCAACTCAATCAATATGAGAGTCCTGATAAAAATTTCATGACTATAGCTCTTAACTTAGTCAGTGGCCTAGCTGAAGGACTTGTAGGCAATATTGAACAACTAAGAGCTCAACAATTCTAACACTGATATTAGATAAACTTCCAGATATTCCAGATAAATTTCCAGATAAAATTCCAGAATTTAACAGTTGCTTTGCCATATTATATGATCTGACAAAAGCATGCCTTTACCATGTCAAAATTTAGGAATCAACCTAAATCCAGGATTTATTTTAGTCTGTAACAATGCACATGGGCATTTGGAGAAATCTCAATTCAAATAAAGAGATGCAGCCTTATATTTCAATGGTGCTGTACCAGCTTGTAGAAATTATTAACAGACTTAACTCATCAAGAATATTGTTAGAGAACACAATAATAATTAGTGATTATGTTTGTCCTCAAGAGGTGGCCCTCATGTAACTTCAGTTTATAAGACCCTGGTGTTCCTCCCTGAGGAATATAAGGAATAATGCGAAAAAAGGTTGCAATGTTGTGTGGAATTGGTTAGCATTGAAATGGAATAATCCAAGATTTCATATTTTCTGTGATGCTATTTTATTGTATATTAGCCCAAAAGATGATCTGACAGACATATTCTGAGAAAAAAAAAAATGGAAGCTTTTTCTCTGACCAGGTTCCTCTTCCTTTAAATGGGTATCTAGCAGTTTACTATGGAGTTTAATTTCATGCAATTAGGCTTCATTCCCATGATTAGGGTCCCTTCAATTTTGGGAGGCTTTGAGGGATCCTCTGTATGCATGGAAAATGTTATACTTTATAGGGGAAAAGGGTAAATCAGTAAGGAATACAGTACAATCTCAACCCTACTGGGAAGAGTGAGAAGGAGGTTGTTGCTGTCACTGTATTAAGTCAATGTTGGAAAATGTTTTAACATCTGGAGCCTTTATAGGTGGAAATCTGTCTCCTATTACAACTCCACATGTGAAGAAGCAAAAAGAGAGAGAACCTACTCACAAAACAGCACGTTCTGAAATATTATGGGGAATTGAATCAAAACAAGAACCATATAATTGAACCATAAGGATAAGAGAGGAAAAATGCTTTAGCATACAATATAGGAAACAAGAATGGAAGTTATAAATGGCAAGGAAGCTTTTATTTTTTTTTAAATTTAATATGAGGGTTTTCTACATAATTTTCCCAATTGATAGGATTTCTAGTTATTTGCATATTAATGAAGAACTACACAAATAGAGGTAATACAGTTAAAATGGAGCATGCTACCCATAGTAAAAGCAGGTTTCTGTGAGTTGCAATTTAGGTACCCCAAAAGAGATTGGAAAAAAACAAGACAAATGCAAACAATATGAAGTGCCAAATAAGTAACCCTTTTCAATTTTTTGGGGGGGATATTCAGGGGGAATAATGAGGGAAGAGCATATCAACCTAAAAATTGATATCTTAAGTTTATATTTAAAACATTAATATAGTGAATATAATTTGATGGTTGTACTTCATTAGCTTTAATTTTTAGACCAAGTCATTATTAATGTGTAGTTTAAGGTTCAGGCATACATTCTAGCTCATAGTGATTGAAAGTAATTTAAATTAGTGGCTTTGCATCACTTAAAGTGAGACTGGTATTCATCTACCTTTGTAGCGCCAGTTTTTATTACAGCTCATCAATTCAATATAGCCCTACATTAAACTCCTTTAGGATTCTATGGATTTTATTTTTATTAAGACTATACAAATAGAGCACTATAGTTTACAATTGGGCCTTGAAATATCTTTTTTAAGATCTGTTAGAAATAAAATTGATGTTGTATTGTATGTAACCTGCACAAGGTAGAAAGCTAATATAGTTGTGCAAAACCTTTACTTCTGAGCTATCAGTGCAATGTGCTTTCTGCAAGATCATATAGTATCAGTGATTTTATCAAAATTTTGTTTCTCAATCTTATTTCATGGTAAAAGATCTCTAAACACTGCATAAATGCTAGTTGACATATCAAGAAAATTATAGAAGTAGATGACATGATGGCTATATTTCAGTATTCCCACATATATCAGATATACCTTGTAAGCTTTCTTGTTTGTTGTTCAAAGGATGATTTTTAAAGAGATGTTTAAGTTATGGATACAATGAAGCATCTCTGAACTGAATGACATATGTTGGTTGGTAGCCTTCTCTTCCCTAGATACATGTATAAGGGAATGAGTTAAAAGCAACAGGGTGAAAGATGTTTTGAAGCCTCTTAATTTCATTTTTTTAACTTTTCCATTTTCTTTACTTACATGCATTCTTGTAAATAAATCCTTATTATGTTTTTTTTAAATGGACTTCTGTTTGATTCTAATTCTTTCCAATCACAAAAAATGCTGTTATAAATATTTTTTGTATGTGGAGAATTTATTTTTAATCAATGGTTTTCTTAAGGTACAAGTCCAAAAAGGGAGTCTCTGGTTCAAAGGATATGCACATTTTAGTTACTTTATTTGCACAATTGCTTTCCAAAATGTTTATACCATTTAAAAGTTTCACCACCAGTGTTTAAATGTGCCTCTCATTGCCCAGTGCCTCCATCACTGATTATTGACCAAAATAATAATATTAATTTTTCAATTTTCAGGATATAAGATGAAATATCAGGTTGATTTTTATTTGGATTTCTCTTATTGTCAGTGATTTGCAGGAGTCTTTCATGTAGTTGTTATTTGAAAGATGTTACTTTTTCCAACTCAATTTAGCAGCATGTGAATTGATGTAAAGGTGGCAGATGCTGCAAATAATCCAAGGTTGGAGCTTAGCAAAGCAAGATTGAAAGGATGAAGACAGAAGAATAAGAATAAAGGAAGTTTTCAAATATTTGTATGACAAGATGAGAAGATATATTGGTCACATGGAAAGTTTGCAAAATGACAAATAGACAATAAGAATGTTCCATTCACATACTCCTAATGTCAAGAGAAAGTGAGGAATATCTATGTTAAATTGAATAAACCCACTGTGGAAAATCTTTGGGGACAACACAGACAATAAAATCACATAATATTCAGGCATGGATGCATTAACATGATTATTTGTTAACTGTGTGCTAAACTCTGGTGTTGTTATTGTCATTTTTAATATGTTCCACTAAAATTTTTCAAATGTTACAAAGCTGAGCTACTATTAGTATCTTCTAGATTTGTCATTCTGATGCATAGCTTTAATAACCCATTTCTCTTTGCTGTCTCTGTGATTTCTGAAGATACAAAAGACCCTCTGGTAAATATATTAGCTTTGTACCCTGTCTTAAGATCCTATTCAATATTAGGACCTGCAAATGTGCTTGTTTTTCCCTTCTTAGACTTATAATAAGCTAGGAACAAAGACACCTAAGCTTATCTGTGCTCCTACACTTCACTTTTTACATATTTAGAATATCACATCACTCAATATTCCAAAGCTATTTTAACACTAACCTTTTGCTACTTTGACTTAAAGATTTTAACCCCTTCATCTCCAGTTCCTCCTCTGGTACTATTTTGTGATTAGTGAATGCTTCATCTAGCCCTATTTCTAGCCACAGTCTCCACTTCTTAATCTCCTCAGTCTTGCCAGTAGTATTGCAATTATCTCTCCTCTCCATAATAGTTTGGGAAATATGATCAAATCAACTCTCAATATTTCTAGTAGAGATGATATGTCATATGATATAATAGGATCTCATCCTAGTAACCTCTCAAACCAAAATGTCTCCCCGTTATACATTTTTCTCTGCCATTAGGAGGGTACAAACATTATCTTTGCTTTTGTACTTGTATCTCCAGTACCTAGCAAAGGGTCTGACACATATCCTTAATACCTGCTTTTACACCTTCATAAATCAAGTCAATTAGTTATAATGGGACAAAAGTGATCAGTGTAGACTGCCACTTCACAAAATGCAGAATCAAATGATCCCTCCATTACATCAAATCTGATGAAGTTCTTTTCTGAGTTATTATTTCTGGTATTTACTGTAACTGATAGTGCTTCTCTTAACTGTAAGTAATAAAGAGCAGCTCTTTTTCTCAGAAAGTGGAAACAACTCAGCATTGTGCTGAATAAACAATCTGTAGGATATAATGTCATCATAAATACATTTAATTTAAATTACCCAAATTGATTGATTTATTCCATTTTTAATCCCTGGACCCTTTTTCTAGGGAAACATTTTATTGGAACTACACTTAAAGGATGCTATAAAGCTGCTAACCCAGAAGTGTGGGTTTACAATATTTTTATCAACTAAAAACTAAGTTTAAGCAGAATATTTCTGTTTATTTACAATAATACAGTCAGTCTGCCCATTGCAGTTACTGGATTATATAATGAAAAAGATAATTCCAATGATTTGTTTTTTTAATACCTCAGTTCAGCTGCTGTGTGTCTAATTTACCATAGTTTATTGTAAAGAAAAATTTTACAGTAAAATCTGGCCCACCTGGTATTCTATCAACCAGAATTCTATTATCCAGCATTTTTACATTTCTTCATTACAATGACAACTAAGGTTCATGATGATGAACCCTTCCTTACAAAACTGATATAGTAAAGGAAAGAAAATCAGAAAAGCAAACCACACCAAAAAAATCTGAGAAATTTCAAGGTATCTGAAGAATTTCAATGACAATCTCAGTACTAGACAACAAAGAATGATAAAGAAACTGAAATATTGAGTGGTTGGATCTTATCTGAGGTTTTACCAGTGGGTAAGCAACAAAGCTGAGATTTTAGATCAACCATTTGACTCCAAATTCAGCATTCTTTCTGTTGATGGTAGATATGGCTATGTGGGTATATCAATATATAACCTTGGTATCAAAAATAGCATATATTAACAAAACATTTCAAAACTAATTGAATTCCGTTTGAATCATCAAAGGAAAAAAATAAAGCATTTTGATTTTATTTTTATCATATATTTATCTTCCTTATTTTCATGCTTTGAAAATGTGTTACTATATATGGAATAGCCCTAAAGTAGATGACTTAGAATGGGAGAGCTGAAAGAGATTCCAGTTGTCATCCAGTTCAACTCCATCATCTTACAGATAAAAGCTAGAGAGCTCAGGTGACAGGTGAAAAGAATGGTAAATGGCAGAGCCAAGATTCTGAAGAATTCCCAGATATGGCCCTTTCTATTATCTACATATTTCCTTTAATATAGCAAAATATATTTTCCTGATTATCATTGCAGACAACTAACATTTTATTGTAGTCTAGATTATAGAAAAGAGAAAAACAGAAATAAATTGCTATGATCTCATTAATATCATTACTCAAAAGAAAATAAACCTTTGAGAATGTTGTAAGTAGTTCTACAAAATACTTTTCTAGTAAATATTCATCAATCATTTCTAAAATAAAAGTATATATGACACACAAGTTTAGAACGCATAGTTAATATTTTCTCTTTTGCTTTATACAAAAATGATAACTCAAAACTAGATGTTTAGTGTATGTAGATTTCTGAAATATAAATTTTCATACAGAATATTTAACAATTGTCTCTTGTGTCCCTGTATTCAGCCAAGCATCTTGATTTCAAATCTACTCTCCTTTCTTCCCCACCACCTTAACTCTGATGACCATGACTTCATTCATATCCAACATATATCAATTGTACATTCTGCTTAATTTCTGAGCTATTGCTGCTAATATGCTCTTTCAATGTTTCCAATCTGCTCCAATTGAATGTATGCAATTTCATTACTGTGTCATAATTTACAACTACTTCCACACTGACTCAGGGAAGCATGTAATCTACAGGCACATTAGAAAAACAACCCTTTTTTACAGCAAGATATCATGTTCAAAAGTGATGGCTGCTGGATGGTTTCCATGGTGTTGAACAACAACAACAACAATCCAGCAAAACATATTCATAAAATAGAAAGAACTGAAATGTTTTTTTTTTCTTTGTGGTTGTTTGAGATTAAATTACAGTGAAAGGGCATGTTGTGTCAATCAGTTACAAGAGACATACTCCCTATATGGTTGTTTTGCTTCAACCTTACATAGGAATGTATGTGGGGTGTGAACTTTAAGTAGATTATTTATCATCTTCAGTTGTCTTATAAAAAGGCAACAATGTGTTAGGCACTGACATCTTAAAAATAAGTTTTATTGTAAATGCTTAGAAATTAGTAGCAAAGAATATTTTATCTTCTGAAGGTATTTGACTCCACCAAAAAAAAAAAATGTGTTTATTTGGATTTTTTATCTAGCCTGGACATTCTCAAAGTTTTTCTCATACCCCTACCCTTTAGTAGCTAAAACATATTGGAATAGATTTCTTTGACTTTTTCTAACCTAAATTTGACACAAATGAACTAAACTCAATAATGACCTGCACAGAACATGTAGAATGTTCATAAATGACATAAATAAATGTGGTGGTGGGGGGGGGGGGTAATGTCAAAAGAAAATCTGCACTTTGTCATATAATTTATTTAATGAGACCCTTGTTCATCTGATATTGTAGAATTCATAAAAAAATTTCTTTTTTAAATGTCATCATGAAAATAACCAAATTTCTGAACAAATATCTATCGAAAAGAAAAAAAATTAAAGAAATTCTATGGGAAAATTTGGTTAACATCTACAAATAAAATCTACATAAAATTTCTTGTTTTGTAACTTTATTGTTGGGGTGGACATAGTGAAAAAAGTAGAAAAAAAGTTGTAAATATGTTTAGAAGTAATAAATGATATAGATAAAAAATTTTATACTGCATACAAATCTCAAATATATACATCATGGATGTATTTTTTAATCAAGTGGGAAAATATGAACATGACAAGACTAAATAACACTACAAAAGAGAAATTGACTATTTGTTAGAAAACAATCCATTAGTGATATGGAAATACTTACTGAATCAGTTGTCTGTGTAGTCAGATAAAAGATAAAAATCAATGAAGAACTAGAAAATAGAATACAGATATAATTTATAATTTAAATAATCCCAACTTATTCTACTAAAATAAGTTATCTAAATTAACAAAAACAAGTGAATAATGAGAAAATTTTCAAAGAAACAACATCAACTTTGATTTCAGCAATTTGAATCAGAAGATTATTCTATAAATCAATTAATATAACAAGGAAATCACAAGACTCTTGAAACCACTTCAACCAGCAAAAGTCAAAAATTTTACAGAATTTTTACAGAAAAAGGATAATGGCAGATTATTAACTGTATTGGCACATAAAATGGATTTCTAATAGTTTTACTGAAATGTGTATATATGTATCTGTGCATATTTAATCTAGTAAGTTAAAATCATAAAGTAGGAGTATCAATTTAACATACTTTACCTTAAATTTACTTTTGCCCTTATTTATATGAAGTGAATTACATGTCTTTCATTTCACACACTTATTGCATTGTGAGGCTTGTGTTTTTTAATACTTGTGGCTAGAATTTTTAAAAAGAAATTTAAATAAACGATATGGTCAAATTGGGGTAGCTATAAAATTCTGTACTTATGGTCTTTGAAGGTATTAATTCTACACTCTATAGTACTGATTTTCTTACTGTAAAACAGATGGCAGAAAAGATATTAACGTTCGTGAATTCCCTTTGATGTTCAAAATGTTTTCTTTTGTCCTAATTTTCTTCACAAATTTGAAAATAGCAGTCTGACTTGAGGCACTCTCTAGATGCATTCTTTGTATCATAATGATGGACTTGCTGTCTAAACAAAACTCTGCAGTTTATATTGGTTTTATATTGCTGGGCATCAAATTTTCATGCTAATATTTTCTAAGACACTAAATTATATTCTACTTTTAATAAAATGTTGAGAAAATAATTAAAATATAAGTTTTTAAACAAATTAGAAAAGAAATTTTAACTTCTTTCTTAGAATATAATCTTGCATCCTGAAATCAAATCTAAGACAAGAATAATGATGTGTTTCTGTGAAGATTTTAAGTATCTTTTTTCCTAATGCTACACTCAAGAGAAATATTGACTGCTGATACCAGAAATCATTCATTTTGGTCAGCATTTGTTGCATTTACTATGCCATAGCAGTACTGAATAGAGCTTTCACTTTAAATTCTACTTTCCTAGGCAACTGGATGATATAGTGGGCACACACCAGTCCACACTCAGATATTAAACTAGCTATGTGACCCTCAATAATTCACTGAACTTTTCTGTCTCAGCTTCTTCAAGCATAAAAATGGGAATAATAGTACATATGACATAATGCTGTTGTTATGATTAAATTAGATAATAGTTATAAAGTGCCTAGCATAGTGTCTGGAACATAGTAGATAAATTTATATGCTTATTTCCTTCTTTACCTATGCCCTACAGTTCCTAAGCAGCATACAATTCCATTAACAGCCATGAGGGGAAATTTGCATGAGTGCTTGTTTGTAATGTTCTCTTCTCTAAAATATGATGGTTCTCTGGGAACAGGTTTCCTGGGGGCTTCTGGAGGCAGCCTTAGTTTCAGTTCAAAGTAATAATCACCTCAAGTGTAGTCAAGAGTTAAAAGTCCAATCCTGTATTGTCTCTTCCAAAATAGTCTGGTTAACTTTCTTAGAGGCCTATCTCTCTCCTTGGTTCCACGAGCTCTTGTTGCTTGTCCTTTGCCTCTGCTAACTTCAGCCTTTAGCTTTCTCCAACTCCAAAGCCTCCAGCCAGCAAAAAGGTGATATATATGGAATAAATTGACTCCTCCTCCCAGAGTAGGGTTGTGGGTTCTCTCTGGGTTTATAGGAGCTTCTCTTAGACTTGTGAATCTCCTCCACTTATGAATCTCTCACTGAATTTTGACTTGTGAATCTCCTAGAGTCCTATCAATTCCAGTGACTTAGCACCTTGTAAGAATCATAACACTTTTGACAAATTTGAAAATTAATGGCATTGTTAACAAATGTTAAATGCACAAGTGTCATATGATATCAATAATGATCAGTATCAGAGAGTTCTCTTTAACTATTCTCAAGGGATGTACTGTTGAAGTATTTCTATATTTTCTATATTTCTATATTTATTGAGAAATTTCAGTTGTGGCAATTAAATATAAATCTATAAAAAACTGAATGGAAGACTTTTCAATCACAATTTACATAGTCTACAAAATGACAGAGATTAAGACTGGAAGCATAGGGCAGAATATTTTGTTGCCCTCCCTGAGAACAATGCTAATGTTGATTTGTTTATTAATCTCTATCCAAGAGGTAAAAAGTGGGGTGAATGAAGTAAGAGGAGAGGAGAACAGATGAATAATCCTTCATTTTAGAGATCAAATTAGTGATCCATAGTCTTAAAATTTGTCACTTAAATAGGAGAGAAACACATTTGAAACATCCTCCAATACTCATGCAGTTTCATTCTGCTCCAATACCTTTCTACTCAGATGTTGAGTGGAAAGGTAGATGATGGTATGAGAAGGGGTAACTCTTCAAGGAAGGATTTTTGTCTTCTACTAGTGGCCAAAGTGAAGAGAAAGAGAAAGATCCTACTGGGACTATGGCAAGCCTAAGATCTAAATAATGGAACTCAGGAGTGAAAAGGGAATCTCAACATTTTTGTTTTCATATGTAAAAGCTACTTTTAAAATAGAATTCATATAATGTAATTTATTTTTCTTATTTATAGTATTTCTAAAATCCAAAGAAATATATTTATAGAAGACACACACACACGCACACACACACACACCTCCCTTAGAGGGAGTCTTTACATCAAGAATCTCAAAACATATTTCCATTCAAAAATAATACTAATTTCCATGAGCTCAAAGTCAATTATCATAGATCTATAAGTGGTTAGTCAATAGAAATTATTGAATGTTAAGCATGGGCAAGTCATTTTATGAAAGAATTGAAAACTACTAGGAACATCCATATATTATATAACAGATTGTTTTTCCTTTAGACACAACTAAGTCAAACAAGTGCAAAGATTTTCAGTTGAATTAAGCTTGTTTACCATAACAAAATGTGACAGGAAGTTAACTAATAATAGAATGAAATCAATATACCAATGTGTTTATAAAATTCTCACTATTGCTTCTTCCTCCCTGAAACTTTCCACTACTATACTTTCCAAGTTGATGTTTCTTTATTTGTCTTCAATAAACATTTGTCTATTTTTAAATTTTCTGTATATTTTCAACTTCAAACTTATCTTCTTATGTAAATATATATTGTGGTTCCAAGGAAATTGGCACTAAGAAAGATAAAACCATAAATAAGGAGACATACAAATAATTAAAATGAATAATATATTAAGTACCCAAGACGGTACAGGGGCAAAAGAGGAAATACTCATTTCTGGATGAATTGGGAAAGAGGGTCAAGAAATGTTTCTTGGAGAAAATTCTGATGGACTTATGTTGAAAAATGCTATGCCTTTCTAGAGAAAGAGCTGAGGGGAGTTTGAATGTAGATCTAAGAATATTTTTTCTTTATTTTGTTTTTCCTGTGGTTTTTTTGTGCTTATCTTTCATAGCATGACTAATATGGAAGCATGTTTTTCATGACTGCACATGTCACTATAACTACATCAGATTTTTTGCTTTCTTGATGAGAGGGGGGACTGGAAGGAGAATAATGTTTTATTCTTCCAAGAATACATAAAGATAATTTCAACATCCATTTTTTGTAAGATTTTTTTGTAAGAATTCTATTAATTCGCATTTCTATAATCAATAGTGATTTGCAGCATTTTTGCATATGGCTATAGAACACTTCCATTTCTTCATCTCGAAATTATTCATATTCTTTGATGTCAATAAGATTTAGAGAATGATATATTTTTATAAATTTGGCAATTTATAAATTCTTTATATATTTATAATTTATTTATATGGCAACTTTCTATATATTTTAGAAATAAGGCCTTAATCATAAACACTCACTGAAAAGATTGTTCCCCAGCTTTTTGTTTCCCTTCTAATTTTGATTGCATTGATTTTATTTTGATATAATCAAAATTAACTATTTTGTATTTTATAATTTTCTCTAGTTCTTTATTGGCCATAAATTCCTTCCTTCTCCAAAGATCTGATAGCTAAACTATTCCTTTATCTTCTAATTTACAATACTATATCATATACACTATATACTATAAGTATCACCCCTTATCTCTAAATCATAAATCCATTTTGACTTTATTTTGACATAAAATGTGTACTCTCATGCATAGCTACTCTTTCCTTTCCCCATTTTTCTTCTAGGTCTCTTTAAAAAATCTTTTATAATTTCTTTTGGGAGATCCTTGTGTTATAGGGACCAGATTACATCCCCTTAGGGTTTTGTCTGGAGACTGTCTGCTATTAGTCTATTTGGGGTTGGGAACCTGCTCTTTTTCTGTGTAGAAGCTATCAATAGTTAGTATTCATTTTCCTTTTTTACTCATTTTTTTAAAAGCCCTTAGGATCTGCCTTCAGGGCAAGGAGGTTACCAGCTTCCTCTACAGAGCAGAAATAGATAGATGGACAGTAGCTGTCTTTCAAACAGGCTGCAAAGTGTGGCCCAGCCCTGTGAAGAGCCTTGCAGTGGAAGTATCACAGCCCTGGGAAGAATGGCTGTACTGCGGGAGTTCTACTGCCCCAAAAAGAGCCCTCCCCCTGCCTCCACTGTGCAAAAGTGTGGCTGCACTGGGCAAAAGCCCCATGTTGCAGAATGTGGCTGCACAGCTGTGCTGTGATTTGTGCTGAGTCCCTTCTGGTGCTGGGTGGGTGTGGCTAGATACTGTTTTTTGGAGTACAATCTACCTTTGGTATTTGTGTAACTTCTCTGCCAATCTACTACTGTGCAACTAAAGCAGAGCAGCCAACCTGTGGTAGAGTCCTCTGAAAATTCTTCACCCACAGAGATCACCTCCAACCCTGTCCCTGCCCACTTAGTGTGCTAACCTCTGTGTTCTGCCTCTTTGCCTGTGCTGACTTCTTCCTGCCCTATCAGGACAAATCTTTTCTGGCAATCTTCCAGATTATCTTTGGCTTGTAATTTTTTGTACTCTCAATATTCATGGATTTTACCAGTCAAGCACTATTTCCGAAGCTGAATTTGGTAATTAATAGTGAAGGTAGAAGGGGAGATAAGAATGATGCATGTGTCCTTCCCACCATCTTGGCTCCACCCTCGGGGGGAAGGGAGGGTTAATTTGTTCATTTTCTAGGTTTTTTTTTTTTTTTTTTAGTTGCAAGTTCAATTGTTTTTCTCTTCCCCTATTTTATGCAAGTAAGCATCTAGAGATATAAAATTTCCCCTTGGCTGCTTCCCACAAATTTTGGTGAGTTGTCTTATTATTGTCATTCTCTTCGATGAAATTATTGTGGCTATGATTTGCTGTTTCATTCATTCATTCTTTAGGATGATGTTGGAATCCTTACTAACTGCTAACTAATTAGAGTTGATCTAATCTTACAAGAAGATGTTTTGGCCAGAACCTGAAACTAGGTACTAAGTAGAACTAATCAATACAAGGCTTGTGTTCACACCTTTACTCATTGGAGTTCAATGAGTTCACACCTCCCTTGAAGCTCTTTGGGAGCATAAATAGAGCTTCAATGGGCCAGTCGAGGAGTTCTTGAGAGAGGAAGACGCTACAAGTCGAGATTTCACCGGAATGACATGAAGACTGGAGCTGGCTGGAGGCTGAAGAAAGCAGAGGCAGAGGCTGAAGGACCAGACCTTTGGATTTAAAGACATTTGGAGAGAGCTCTTGGAACCAAGCAGAGAGATAGGCCTCTAAGCTAACCGGGCTATATTGGGATAATAAAAGATCTGAACTTTTATCACCTGGCTGCGTTTTGAGAAGAAAAAGCTCACCACAGGATGAGGTTATTTAGTTTCCAATTTCTCTTTGGGCTATTTTCTCCTGATCTTATACTGCAAATGTTTTTGTTTTTTTTTTCATCATGATCTGAAAAAAATGCATTTACTATTTCTGCCTTTCTGCATTTGATTTTGAGGTTTATGCCCTAGCGCATGGTCCATTTTTGTTTAAGTTTCATGAACCACTGAGAAAAAAGTAAACACCTTTCTGTCTCCAGTCAATTTTCTCCAAAGATCTATCATGCCTAACTTTTCTTAACATTTTGTTTACCTGCTTAATTTCTTTTTTATTTATTTTGTGGTTTGATTTATTTATTTCTGAGAAAGCAAGGTTCCAATCTCCCATCACTATACTTTGCTATCTATTTCTTCTTGCATCTCTCTTAATTTCTCCTTTAGGAATATTCATGCTATACCACGTGGTGCATATACATTTAGTATTGATATTGCTTCATTATCTATGTTACCCTTCAGTATGATATAGTTTTCTTCCTTATCGCTTTCAATTAGCTCTATCTTTACGTTTACTTGATCTGAGATCAGGATTGCTACCCCTGCTTTTTTTTTTTTTTTTCATCATCCAAAGCATAATATATTCTACTCCAGTCCTTTACTTTCACTGTGTATGTGTCACTATGCTTTAAATTTGTTTCTTATAATCAAGATATTGTAAGATTCTGGCCTTTAATCCAGTCTGCTATCTGCTTCCATTTTATGGGAGAGTTCATCCCATTCACATCACAGTTAAAATAACTAATTCTATATTTCCTGCCATCTCATTTACCCTAAGTTATGCTTTTCTCTTTCCTTTTCCCCTTCCCTCTTCCCATATTTTGCTTTTGATGACTACTTCCCTCAAATAGTCCTCCTCCTTAAGAGCCCCTCCCCCTTTTTTACATCTTTCCCACAATTCTTCTGTTTTTCCTTCTATTAGTCTTTCCCTTTCTTTTCCCCCATTCCCTCTTATTTCCCTATAACGTGAAACAAGTTTCTCTGTGAAATCAAATATGTCTGATATTCTTTCTTAGAGCCAAACCTGATGAGAGTAAGATTCACACAACACTCATTCTCTTCCCTTCTTTCTGCCAATTATAATAGGTTTTCTTTGCCTCTTCATGAAATGTAATTTTCTTATTTTACCTCCTTTCCCCTCTTTTTCCAGAATGATCTCCTTTCTACCTCTAGTTTCTTTTTTCATATTATCATAATAAAATAAAATTATACCTGCATTCTCTAAGTATACCCATAATGGAAATATAGGTCTCGAGTTCTTTCCTTTTTACCTTTTTGTGCTTTTTTTTGAGTTCTGTGTTTGGAGATTAAATTTTTTGTTCAGTTCTGGTCTTTTCATTAGAAATAGGTGAAATTCACTTATATCATTGAATGTCCATCTTCTTCCCTGAAAGATAATGCTCATTTGAGCTGGATAGCTTATTCTTGGCTGTGCCTTTCAGAATATCAGATTCCAAGTCATTTAATTAGGTGGAAGCTGCTAGGTCCTGGGTAATCCTAATTGTGGCTCCTTGGTATTTAAATTGTTTCTTTCTGGCTTCTTGCAATATCTTTTCCTTGATATGAAGTTTGGCCACAGTATTTCTTGGGGATTTAATTTTGTGATCTCTTTCTGGAGGTGATCAATGAATGCTTTCAATGGCTGTTTACCTTCTGATTCTAAAATATCAGGACAGTTTTCTTTTATGATTCCTGAAAGATAATGTCTAGTTCTTTTTTTTATCATGGTTTTCAGGAAGCCCAATAATCTTTAAATTGTCTCTCTTAGTTCTATGTTCCTGGTCTAGGAGATATTTCATATTTTCTTCTATTTTTTCACTTTTTTGTTTTTGTGTGACTGATTCTTGAAGTTTTATTGAGTCATTCACTTCTATTTGTTCAATTTTTAATGTATTATTTTCTTCAGTTACCTTTTTTAGCTCCTTTTGCAGTTGGTCAATTGTATTTTTTTGTTCATTGGATTCTTTTTATTTTTCACAAATTTTGTTTTTCAGTGAATTGGTGCCTTTTTCATATTTTCTTTGTAAGGCATTATATGCTTTTTCCATTCCTTCTTGAAATAATCTCATTGCATTTCCCCATTTTTCTTCTAACTCTCTTTTTAGATCCTTATGCAATCTTTGAAGAAAGTCTCATGAATTGGGGGCCAGCTTATGTCTCTTTTTGTGCTTCATCTGATGTTTCTTTGCCTTTAAGAACCTCAGGATTTGGGGTCTGTTCTTCTCTCTCTTCATAAAAGCTGTCTATGGTGAGAGTTCTTTTTGATTTTTTTTTCATTTTTTTATGGCTTGAGAACTATTCAATGCAAAGGAGCAACAGCTGCTTTAATTTGCCCTGGAGACCTTCTGTTGATTTATTTCCAGTGCTTGGTAAGGATGGCTAGGTCCAGAGTTCTTCTGGGTCCCTAAATTTGGTTTATAATTTGCTTTTTACAAAATGCAAATCTGCCAAACCATCTGCTTGCAAACAGCATAGAGTGGCCTAAAAGAGGTTCACAGAAGATTCCCAGGTGTGTGGAAGCTACAACACTCTGATTCCCAGCCCCAGCTTCTTGCCCTGCTCTCCCTGTGCTGTGGTCTGGGTTTGGCAGACAGTCTCCCTACCCATTTGAAATATATCTGTTTTGAAGTTCTTCCAAGGTAACTTCTTCTAGAATTGTGTTGTACTTCAAATATTTGTAGATTATTTGACTTCAAAATCAGTTTAGTTTGATTGAAGATCACAGAAGGTCACAGACAGTCATGTCTGCTCTCTGCAATCTTGTTTCTACCCCAATAGGTCTTGACTATTGCATCATGTCTATCTAATCTATTCCACTGATCCACCACTATATTTCTTAGCCAGTACCAAATAGTTATGCTGACTTCTCTGTTCTGATAGCCTTTAAATCTGGCACTGCTAAACCACCATCCTTTGTATTTTTTTCTTTAAATCTTTTAATATTCTTGACCTTTGAATCTTCCAGATGAATTTTGTTATTATTTTTCCAGTTCTATAAAATAATTTTTGGCAGCTGATTGGTATGGCACTGAACAAAATTGTCATTGTTGTTATATTAATTTAGTTTACCCATGAGCAATTGATATTTTCCCACTTGGTTTAGATTTGACTTTATTTAAGTGAGAAGTGTTTTGTTATACTGTTCACATATTTCTTGGATTTGTCTTGGCAGGTAGACACCATAGAAAGCTACTATAATGACAGGGAATATCAAAACACCAACTCAAATGGACAGATTATTTAACTCAGATGAGGATAAAATGTTTACAGAGGAAAAAAAATCAAAGAGTGATATGAATTGGTCTCAAGCCAAAGAGGTTCTTCTAAGTGCTCATAAAAGACTTTAAAAGACAAATAAGAAAGAAAGAAGGAAAAAATGAGAAAAGAAATTAGTGGTATGCAAAAGAGAGTCAACAACTTGGAAAAGTGGAAAAGGAAGGCAATTTCTTAAAAAATATAATTGGCCAAATGCAAAAAAAAAAAAAATCCACTGAAGAATAGAACACTTTCTAAAGTAGAATGAACCAGATGTAAAAAGAGATACAAAAATTAACTAAAGAAAATCACATATTAAAACTATAACAGGGAAAATTGAAGCTAAATACACTACGAGACAACAAGAGTCAATCAAACAAGCTAAAAAAGAACTTTAAAATTGAAGAAAATGTTAAATACATCATCAGAAAAACTGTCAACCTGAAAAAAACAGATCCAGAAGAGACAATTTAAAAATTATTGATCTACTTGAAGGCCATGGCCAAAAAAAGAGCCTGGATAGCATTGTTCAAGAGAACATGAAGGTAAACTTTTTAATATTCTATAAACAGAGGTGGGGACTACACACTGAAAGAGTTCACCAGTCACTTTCAGAAAGAAATCCCACAAGGCAAACGCCAAGGAACAGTGTTGGAAAACTCCAAAACTACAGTCTCAAGAAAAAAATACTGCAAGTTGCCAGATAAAAACAATCCAGATATCAAGAACCAAGAGTCACAATTATCAGGATCTGGCAGCTTTAACAATAAAGTATCTGAGGGACTATAATACCATAATCTTGAAGGCAAAGGACCAAGGATTGTAGCCAAGAATTAATTACTAAACTCAGTATCATCTTTCAGGAGAGGTGATGGAGTTTCAATAAAGAAAGAGACCTTCAATCATTTCTATTGAAAAACGAAAAAGAAAATTATCTCCCTAATGAACATTGATGCAAAAATCTTAAACAAAATATTAGCAAAAAGATTACAGAAAATCATACCCGGGATAATACACCATGACCAAGTAGGATTTAATACCAGGAATGCAGGACTGGTTCAATATTAGGAAAACTATTAGCATAATTGACTATATCAATAGCCAAATTAACAAAAACATATGATTATCTCAATAGATGCAGAAAAAAAACCCATTCCTAATTAAAAACACTAGAGAGTATAGGAATAAATGGACTTTTTCCTTAAAATTATGAGTAGTGTTTATTTAAAACCATGAGTAAGCATCATATGTAATGGTGATAAACTAGACCCATTCCCAATAAAATCAGGAGTGAAACAAGGTTATCCACTATCACCATTACTATTCAATATTGTGTTAAAAATGCTAGCTTCAGTAATAAGAGATGAAAAATAGATTAAAGGAATTAGAGTAGGTAATGAGGAAACCAAATTATCTATTATACCATCAATGATATGATGGCATACCTAGAGAACCCCAGAGATTCTACTAAAAAGCTATCAGAAATAATCCACAACTCTAGCAAAGTTGCACAATACAAAATAAAGTCAAATAAATATCAGCATTTTTATGCATCACTAACAAAATCCAACAGCAAGAGATACAAAGAGAAAGTCCATTTAAAATAACTGTCGATCCTATAAAATATTTGGGAATCTATCTGCCAAGGGAAAGTCAGGAACTATATGAGCAAAACTACAAAACACTTTCACATAAATTTTTTTTAAATATTTTATTTTATTTTATAATAACTTTATATTGACAGAATCCATGCCAGGGTAATTTTTTTTACAATATTATCCCTTGCACTCGCTTCTGTTTTGATTTTTCCCCCTTCCTCCCTCCACCCTCTCCCCTAGATGGCAAGCAGTCCTATATATGTTAGATATGTTGCAGTATATCCTAAATACAATATATGTTTGCAGAACTGAGCAGTTCTCTTGTTGCACAGGGAGAATTGGATTCAAAAGGTAAAAACAACTCGGAAAGAAAAACAAAAATGCAAATAGTTCACATTCGTTTCCCAGTGTTCTTTCTTTGGGTGTAGCTGCTTCTGTCCATCATTTATCAATTGAAACTGAGTCTTTGTCAAAGAAATCCACTTCCATCAGAATACATCCTCATACAATGTCGTTGTCGAAGTGTAAAGTGATCTCCTGGTTCTGTTCATTTCACTTAGCATCAGTTCATGTAAGTCTCTCCAAGCCTCTCTGTATTCATCCTGCTGGTCATTTCTTACAGAACAATAATATTCCATAACATTCAAATACCACAATTTACCCAGCCATTCTCCAATTGATGGGCATCCATTCAATTTACAGTTTCTAGTCACTACAAACAGGGCTGCCACAAACATTTTGGCACATACGGGTCCCTTTCCCTTCTTTAGTATTTCTTTGGGATATAAGCCCAATAGAAACACTGCTGGATCAAAGGGTATGCACGATTTGATAACTTTTGGGTTATAATTCCAGATTGCTCTCCAGAATGGTTGGATTTGTTCATAGTTCCACCAACAATGCATCAGTGTCCCAGTTTTCCCGCATCCCCTCCAACATTCATCATTATTTTTTCCTGTCATCTTAGCCAATCTGACAGGTGTGTAGTGGTATCTCAGAGTTTTCTTAATTTGCATTTCTCTGATGAATAATGATTTGGAACACTCTTTCATATGAGTGGTAATAGTTTCAATTTCATCATCTGAAAATTGTCTGTTCATATCCTTTGACCATTTATCAATTGGAGAATGGCTTGATTTCTTATAAATTTGAGTCAGTTCTCTATATATTTTGGAAATGAGGCCTTTATCAGAACCTTTAACTGTGAAGATGTTTTCCCAGTTTGTTGCTTCCCTTCTAATCCTGTTTGCATTAGTTTTGTTTGTACAAAGGCTTTTTAATTTGATATAATCAAAATTTTCTATTTTATGATCGGTAATAGTCTCTAGTTCATCTTTGGTCACAAATTTCTTTCTCCTCCACAAGTCTGAGAGATAAACTATCCTATGTTAATCTAATTTATTTATAATCTCATTCTTTATGCCTAGGTCATGGACCCATTTTGATCTTATCTTGGTATATGGTGTTAAGTGTGGGTCCATGCCTAATTTCTGCCATGCTATTTCCGTTATCCCAGCAGTTTTTATCAAATAATGAATTCTTATCCCAAAAGTTAGGATCTTTGGGTTTGTCAAACACTAGATCGCTATAGTTGACTATTCTGTCTTGAGAACCTAAACTTTTCCATTGATCCACTAATCTATTTCTTAGCCAATACCAAATGGTTTTGGTGACTGCTGCTTTCTAATATAATTTTAGATCAGGTACAGCTAGGCCACCTTCATTTGATTTTTTTTTTCATTAATTCCCTTGAGATTCTCAACTTTTTATTGTTCCATATGAATTTTGTTGTTATTTTTTCTAGATCATTAAAATATTTTCTTGGAAGTCTGATTGGTATAGCACTAAATAAATAGATTCGTTTAGGGAGTATTGTCATCTTTATTATGTTCGCTCGGCCGATCCAAGAGCACTTAATATTTTTCCAATTATTTAAGTCTGACTTTATTTGTGTGGAAACTTTTTTGTAATTTTGCTCATATAATTCCTGACTTTCCTTTGGTAGATAGATTCCCAAATATTTTATGCTATCAACAGTTATTCTGAATGGAATTTCTCTTTGTATCTCTTGTTGGATTTTGTTGGTGATGTATAAAAATACTGAGGATTTATGGGGATTTCTTTTGATCCAGCTACTTTGCTAAAATTGTGAATTATTTCTAATAGCTTTTTAGTAGAATCTCTGGGGTTCTCTAGGTATACCATCATATCATCTGCAAAGTGTGATAGTTTGGTTTCCTCATTGCCTACTCTAATTCCTTTAATATCTTTCTCGACTCTTATTGCAGAGGCTAGTGTTTCTAATACGATATTGAATAATAATGGTGATAGTGGGGAACCTTGCTTCACTCCAGATCTTACTGGGAAAGATTACAGTTTTTCCCCATTGCATATGATGTTTACTGATGGTTTAAAATATATGCTCCTGACTATTTTAAGGAAAAGTTCATTTATTCCTATGCTCTCAAGTGTTTTTATTAGGAATGGATGTTGAATTTTAGCAAATGCTTTTTCTACATCTATTGAGATGATCATATGTTTTTTGTTTGGTTGGTTATTGATAAAGTCAATTATGCTAATAGTTTTCCTAATATTGAACCAGCCCTGCATTCCTGGTATAAATCCTACTTGGTCATAGTGTATTATCCTGGGGATGATTTTCTGTAATCTTTTTGCTAATATTTTATTTAAGAATTTTAGCATCAATATTCATTAGGGAGATTGGTCTATAATTTTCTTTCTCTGTTTTCAACCTACCTGGTTTAGGTATCAGTACCATGTCTGTGTCATAAAAGGAGTTTGGTAGGACTCCTTCAATCCCTATTTTTTCAAATAGTTTATTTAGCATTGGAGTTAATTGTTCTTTAAATGTTTGGTAGAATTCACATGTAAATCCATCTGGTCCTGGGGATTTTTTCTTAGGGAGTTGGTTGATAGTTTGTTCTATTTCTTTTTCTGAGATGGGACTGTTTAGGATATTTACTTCTTCCTCCGTTAGTTTGGGCAAGCTATATTTTTGGAGGTATTCTTCTATTTCATTTAAGTGGTCAAATTTATTGGCATAAAGTTGGGCAAAGTAACTCCTAATTATTGCTCTAATTTCCTCTTTGTTAGTGGCGAGTTCTCCCTTTTCATTTTTAAGACTAACAATTTGATTTTCCTCTTTCCTTTTTTTAATCAGATTTACTAAGTTTTTGTCTATTTTGTTGGTTTTTTTCATAGAACCAACTCTTAGTTTTATTAATTAATTCAATAGTTTTTTTTTTACTTCCAATTTTATTGATCTCTCCTTTTATTTTTAGAATTTCAAGTTTAGTATTTGATTGGGGGTTTTTAATTTGTTCCTTTTCTAGCATTTTTAGTTGCAAGCCCAATTCATTGACCTTCTCTTTCTCTATTTTATGCAAATAGGCTTCTAGAGATATGAAATTTCCCCTTATTACCACTTTGGCTGTATCCCATACATTTTGGTATGATGTCTCATTATTATCGTTTTCTTGGGTGAAATTATTAATTATGTGTATGATTTGCTGTTTCACCCAATCATTCTTTAGTATAAGATTATTTAGTTTCCAATTATTTTTTGGTCTACTTTCCCCTGGCTTTTTGTTGAATGTAATTTTTATTGCATCATGGTCTGAAAAGGATGCATTTACTATTTCTGCCTTACTGCATTTGAATTTGAGGTTTTTATGTCCTAATATATGGTCAATTTTTGTATGTTCATGGAACTGCTGAAAATAAATTGTACTCCTTTCTGTCTCCATTACATTTTCTCCAGAGATCTATCATATCTAACTTTTCTAGTATTCTATTTACCACTTTGACTTCTTTCTTATTTATTTTGTGGTTTGATTTATCTAATTCTGAGAGTGCAAGGTTGAGATCTCCCACTATTATAGTTTTGCTGTCTATTTCTTCTTGCAGCTCTCTTAATTTCTCTTTTAAGAAATTAGATGCTACACCACTTGGTGCATATATGTTTAATAGTAATATTGCTTCATTATCCATGCTACCCTTTAGCAAGATATAGTGCCCTTCCTTATCTTGTTTAATTAGATCAATTTTTGCTTTAGCTTGATCTGAGATCAGGATGGCTACCCCTGGTTTTTTGACTTCACCTGAAGCATAGTAGATTTTGCTCCAACCTTTTACCTTTAACCTGCATGTATCTCCCCGCTTCAGGTGTGTTTCCTGTAAACAACATATTGTAGGATTCTGGCTTTTAATCCATTCTGCTAACCGCTTCCTCTTTATGGGGGAGTTTACCCCGTTCATATTTATGGTTAAAATGACCAATTCTGTATTACTTGCCATCTTGTTAACCCGTGTTTATGCTTTTCTCTCTTCTTTCCCCTTTACCCCCCTTCCCAGTATTAAGCTTGTGAGCACCACTTGCTTCTCACACCCCTCCCTTTTTAGTATCTCTCCCCCCGCCTTAGATTTCCTCCCCCATCTTACCCCTTTCCCTCCCTGTTTCCATATTCCCTTCCGCTTAGCTTATTCCTTCCCTTTTCACTTTTCCCTTCTCACTTTTCAATGAGGTGGGAGAAGTTTCTCCATAAATTGAATATGTCTAAAATTTTTCTCTTAAAGCCAATTCTGAAGGCAGTAAGATACCCACTATATTCATCCCCCTCCATTCTTTCTCTCAAATATAGTAAGTTTCCTTTGCTCTTTATGAGATGTAGTACTCCTGTTTTGCCCTTTTTCTGATACAATGTCCTTTCCACATCTACTTTCTAGAACAAGGTATACATGTATTCTTTATACATCTTTATAGCCGAAATATAGTTCCCAAGATTAATCTTTACCTTTTTAGATTTCTCTTGAGTTCTATATTTGTAGATCAAACTTTTTGTTAAGTTCTGGCTTTTTCATCAAAAATAGGTGAAATTCGCTTACTTCGTTGAATGTCCATCTTCTTCCCTGGAAAAAGATGCTCATTCTCGCTGGGTAAGTTATTTTTGGTTGCATACCAAGTTCTTTAGCCTTTTGGAATATCATATTCCATGCCCTTCGATCCTTTAATGTGGATGCTGCTAGATCCTGGGTGATCCTTATTGTGGCTCCTGGATACTTGAACTGGGTTTTTCCAGCTGCTTGCAATATTTTTTCCTTCGTCTGAGGGTTCTGGCATTTGGCCACTATATTCCTTGGTGTTTTGATTTTAGGATCCCTATCAGTGGGTGATCGATGAATTCTTTCAATGTCTATTTTATCCTCTGTTCCTATGACTTCTGGGCAGTTCTCTTTGATAATTTCCTGGAAAATAGTTTCCAGGCTCTTTTTTTCATTATACTTTTCTGGGAGTCCAATGATTCTCAGATTGTCTCTCCTGGATCTGTTTTCCAGGCCTGTTGTCTTCCCCAGAAGGTATTTCACATTCTTTTCCATTGTTTGATTTTTTTGGATTTGTTTGACTGATTCTTCTTGTCTCCTCAAGTCATTAAATTCCAATTGTTCGATTCTGATTTTTAATGAAGTGTTTTCTTCACTCACTCTTTTAAAGTCTTTTTCTAATTGTCCCATTGAGTTCTTTTGTTCTGTGGAATTTTTTTCCATTTCCCCAATTTTGTTTTTTAGAGAGCTCTTTTCTGTTTCCAGTTCACTAATCCTATTTTTCAAGGATTTTATTTCTTTATCCAGTCTCTCTTTAAATGAGTGGGATGACTTTTCCAGACTCTCTTGCCAAGCCTCCCTCTCCTTTTCCCATTTTTCTTCTAGCTCCCTTGTGAGAGCCTTTTTAATTAATTCTATGAGGTTCATCTGTGCTGAGGAACAGATGATCTCCTCCTTTGGGGATTCACCTGGAGACAGTCTGTTTTTAGTCTCCTCAGGATTTAGAGTCTGCTCTCTATCTGTATAGAAGCTGTCAAGGGTTAAAGTCCTCTTCAGTTTCTTGCTCATTCTGTCTAATAATCAAAGACAAACTAGCAAAGAAAAACAGAAAAAAACTGGAGTCTTTCTTTGGGGGAGGGTCTGGGTGGTGTTACCAAGCTTCCTCTACAGACTGCAGGGGGCAGCAGTGAGGCACTAGCCCGATTGTGCTAAGCCTGTGCTCTGAGATCTGAGAGCATGCTGAGTCACTGTTGGGGGGGGTGGGGGAAGGGGGGCGGCCAGGTCCCGAGAGACTCCAGCTGTTTGGGGTTGTATTCTTCACCCCCGGTGTTTTTAGCTTCTCTGCTGGGCTGCTGACTTGCTGCCGGAGCAAAGTATCCAGTCCTGTAGCGAAGCTCTCCCCGCAGAGACGGCTGCGATCACTCCCCACCCCCTCTCCAGTCTGCTCCCGTGCTCTCACTGCCGCTGCCCGCCGCCTGTGCCCGATCTAAAACCGTCCCAGCCCTCCAGTAAAGACAGACCTTTCTTGGAGAATCTCAAGAATGGCTTCTCTTGGTAACTATTTGTGGGGTTTTTTCAGTCAAACATCAATTCAGAGGCTTTTAATGAAATAGATAGTGAGTGAAAAACGCAGAGCTTACACAGCTATGTGCCTCCTCTCTGCCATCTTGGCCAGAAGTACACTTCCATATAAATAAAGTCAGATCTAAACAATTGGAAAAATATTAAATACTCTTGGATAGGTCAAGTGATTATTATAAAGAAGATAATACTATCTAAACTATTCTATTTATTTAGTGCTATATCAATCAGACTCCCAAGAAACTATTTTAATGACCTAGAAAAAATAACAACAAAATTCATATGGAAGAACAAAAGGTCAAGAATTTCAAGGGAACTAATGGAAAAAAAAAAGTCAAATGAAAGTGGCCTATCTTTACCGGATCTAAAATTATACTATAAAGCAGTGGTCACCAAACTATTTGGTATTGGCTAAGAAATAGACTAGTTGGTTAGTGGAATAGGTTAGGTTCACAGGACAAAATTGTCAATAACTATAGCAATTTAGTGTTTGACAAATCCAAAGACCCCAACTTTTGGGATAAGAATTCACTGCTGGGAAAATTGGAAATTAGTATGGCAGAAACTAGGTATTGACTCATACTTAACATCATATACCAAAATAAGATCAAAATGTGTTCATGATCTAGGCATAAAGAATGAGATTACAAATGAATTAGAAGAACATAGGATATTTTACTTCTCAAACCTGTGTAAGAGAAATGAATCTGTGACCAAAGAAATACTTGAGCTCATTATTGATTATAAAAGAGATAATTTTGATTATATCAAATTAAAAAGCTTTTGAAGAAACAAAACTAATGCAGACAAGATTAGAATGGAAGCAATAAACTGGGAAAACATCTTTACAGTTATAGGTTCTGATAAAGACCTCATTTCCAAAATATAGAGAGTATTGACTCAAATTTATAAGAAATCTAGCTATTCTCCAATCAGACAATTTTCAGATGATTAAATTGAAACTATTTCTACCCATATAAAAAGGTGTTCCAAATCATTATTGATCAGAGAAATGCAAATTAGGACAATTCTGAGATACCACTACACATCTCTCAGATTGGCTAAGATGACAGGAAAAGATAATGATGAATGTTGGAGATGTGAAAACTGGGACACTGATGCATTGTTGATGGAGTTGTGGACAGGTCCAACTATTCTGGAGAGCAATTTGGAACTAAACTCAAAATGCTGTCAAACTGTGCTTACCCTTTGATCCAGCAGTGTGACTACTGGGCTTATATCCCAAAGAGATAGTAAAGGAGAGAAAGGAACTTGCATGTGTATGTTTGTGGCAGCCCTTTTTGTAGTGGTTAGAAACTGGAACTTGAATGGATGCCCATCAATAGGAGAATGGTTAAGTAAATTGTGGTATATGAATGTTATGGAATATCATTGTTCTGTAAGAAATGAGCAGCAGAATGAATACAGAGAGGCTTGGAGAGACTTACATGACTTGATGCTAAGTGAAATGAGCAGAACCAGGAGATCATTATACACTTCAACAACAATACTATACAAGGATCAATTCTGATGGAAGTGGCTATCTTCAACAAGGAGAGGATCCAAATCAGTTCCAACTCGGTAATGAATAGAACCAGCTCTACCTAGCAAAAGAACATTGGGAAATGAGTGTGGACCATAACATAGCATTTATACTCTTTCTGTTATTGTTTGCTTGCATTTTTGTTTTTCTTCCCAGGTTATTATTACCTTTTTCCCTAAATCTGATTTCCTAAAGTAGTAGGTAGATTCTTCTTATGCCTCTTTTGCCCTCTGGTTCCAGGACATCAGGACAGATTTCCTTGATAATTTCTTGAAAAGTGCTGTATTCATCCATCTTTTGATTATTACTTTAGTCCAATGATTCTGACATTTTCTCTCTCTTGGAGAGTAATTCTTTAGGTCATTCTCTAGTTTGTTTGTTTTTTGTTTTTTTAATCATGAGATATTTTATATTTTCTTTTATTCTTTTCATTCTTTTGAATTTTTTTGTTTGATTTTTGATGTCTCACAGAGTCATTAGCTTCCATTTATCCAATTCTAATTTGGGGAGTGTTGTTTTCCTCAGTTAACTTTTGTACTTCTTTTTCCATCAACCAATTGTACTTTTTTCATATTCAAAAGATGTTTTATCCACATCATTAACAAATCACATTTTTGTCAGGAAATGGTTAACAAGATTCCTCAGTAGTTGCTTTGAATAATGGTTGTTCATCATTATTATCAGAATTCTTAAATCATTCAAGTATTTGCCTACTTCTGATACAGCATTGTTTGCATCAGATTTGAATATACTTGAATTCTTCCATTGTATTTGGAGGGAAACAGGGGATGGTTATACCTCAAGTTTGTTAGGATATTAATATAACCTTTGGTTTAGATTCCTGGTTTCCTACAATTTGCACTTATGACCCAGATTGAAGACTACTACTTGTACTTAGAATGGAAAAGGAGGAATGAAATATCTGAGGTGATCCCACTTAGTGAGGTGAAGTGGTACAATGTGGCCTAAATGAGGAGAAAGCAGGAAGAGCTGAGGTTTCTCATCAGATACCATGAGAGAAGGAGTCACTTTATTCCAAGACTTCTGCTAAAGCTGTCTCAACCTCTTTTTAAGACATTTCTGGCATTCTCTCCAAGGCACTCCATGATTCTCATATAAACAGCTCTTTAGTACCCTCCATTTTTAAGATACTATTTAAGGTGATCTGGGTATGTAATATGATTCCAATTAGAATGTGAATTCTCTTTAATCAGTTCACCTTACACAAGTCTCCTTAGCTTTGTCTGACACCAACCTATTATTGCTTTTGATGTAAAAATATTTTAATACATTTGTATACCATAATTTGTTTAAACCATTCCTCTTATTCTCTTAGTTTCCAGATCTTTGTTGTAATAAAAATTTTATACATATTTTTGTACATATTGGTATTTTTTTCTCTTTATGGACTGCTTTGGCATATAGACTTAGCAGCAACATTTGTTTAAAGGGAAAGGAAAATGACTGTTCAGACCTACTTCCAAATTGCTTTCCAGAATGTTTAGACCAGTTCAAAACTTCATTAATAAACACCAGCATCTTAGTGCACCTATTTTGAATCATTAGCTCTCATAGTATTTTTGTTGAAATAACATAGTATTATAGTTTCACTATAGCACTTCTAAATATGTTGAATCTTAGGTTTTTTCTTTGTGGTAATTCTGTCATTTATTTCTACTTATTTCCTTTTGCTTGGTTGGTTTGCTTTTTGGTCAAGTCGTACAGATTTTCTTTAATAATTTCCTGAGAAATAGAATCCAAGTTCTTTTGTTTCTCTAAGTTACCTGAGATGTGTATTATTTTTTTCTATTTTCCAGGTCTGTCATTTGGGTCTGCATATTTTCCAACATTTTTATCTAATTCAGTGATCCTTGATCCTGTATTTCCATCTCCCAAGCATTATATGCACTTTCATTTTTCTTTACAATAAGTTTGAATCTTGTTTAATTTGGATATTCAGCTTTCTATTTTCTTAAGGATATTTTAAAATTTAGCCTTTGGTTTATCTTGGCATTACCAATTCTGAATTGATTTTTAAGTAAGTTTTGAATAGTTTTCTCAAGATATTTTATGTGACATGTCTTTTTATTTACTTTTGATTCTGACATCTTCTAGCTGATTTCACTGACTGGTGATTTTCTTGCCTGGTTTCTTCCCTCCTTCATTAGCTGTGCCCAAAAATACTTGCTAAATTTTCTTGCCAGGATAAATTGATGTTCTGCTTCCAGGGGAGATCCAAAATCCTCCTTGATCCTCAGTGAGATGTAATCTCCCTTCCAACTATATCACAGGATGTCAAATCTGGAAGAAATTTTGGGTATAGAGAACGAAACTGAAACTCACAATGTCCAGTGCCTAGACTTTGGTTACACAGCCATGCACAGGCCAGTGCAGAATAGAAACTCTAATATCATGACTCTCCAGTTCACTGTAGTAGGGTTTTTCCACTTCGAGCCGTGGTCACCTTGGCTTCTACAAGCAAAGGGTACTGACTCTTTTCACATCTGGAGCCTAAAGAGCAAGATTCTTGTCCTACCAGATAAAACAAGATCCAGTGTTTCCCCACCCCATAGTTCAGGATCCTCAAAGCAACACACTCTTAGTGAGGATGATATTCTCTCTTGAGAGCCAAAGGCTTGTTTGCCTTTCTACGTACCTGAATGAGTTTTCTGAGCACTCTTCCTGACCCAATAGCTTACTTGTACTTTTAGGGAGTTGTTTTCTTCTGTGGATTTTTGAATCTCCTTTTCCATTTGATCAATTCTACTTTTTAAGGTTCTTTTCTTTCTTAAGCTATTGACTCTTTTTTATATAATTCTCTCACATCACTCTTACTCCTTTCCCCAATTTTTCTTCTACCTTTTATATACTTTATAAGCTCCTTTTTGAGCTCTTAGTTCTTTATACTCTTGAGTTCATTACCTATTTTTCTTTGGGGATTTTCTCCAATGTGTTTTGGGATTATTGTCTTTTTAATCACTGTGTATATAGACCTTTCTCAACATAATAACTTTCTATAGTCAGATTCTTTGTTGTTGTTGTGGCTTACTCTTTTTTTGACCTTTTTTGCTTTCTTTTAGAATAAGGGTTTGATATCCATTAGAGCATTGCAGGAGCCCTCTTTCAGGGTTACTTTTTGAGAGGCTACAAGATCTAGCTGTTTTCCTTGTGCTTGACACATTGGCTGGTATATAAATGCTACATAAAATTCTAGTGATGATAATGCATGAGTTTACACTTAGACTCTGTGTGTGTATGTGTCTGTGTGTACATCTGCATACACACATATGTATACATAAATGTATATATGCACATATATATATGGAGAGAGATAATTATTTTTCAATGTCTTTTTTATCAGTTCTTTGAAGGATAAATTAAGTTATATTTCCCTATTCCCTAAATTAGAGGACTAGTTATTATATTAGTGGTAATAGTAATTTAATAGTGTTTTTGCCTTTTTTACATTGGAATTAGAAACTTTCAAACACTCTGACAAATCAGATTAAAATAGTTTGCTCTCTTAACAAACAACCGACTGTCTCTTCTGCAAGCCAATTTGCATGAATAAGGAACATCTTCAGTTGCCCCTGTTGATCCTTTCAGTAGTCAGAATTTAGTGGAAAAGAGAAATAGTTCTATTAATCAAGAGAATGTTTCCAATTGACATGTTTCTTTGTCAGCAGCTTCATAACCAAAGGAAGAAATGATGTAGAAGGCTTAGCAATGCATTCCAAAATGTCAATAGGGTATGCTTCCCTATTTTAAAAAATCATTAAATATTTTCTCAAAAAATGTCAAATGTGCCATTAGTTATAAAATATATCTTTTGAAATCTGTCTGGTCCTTTGGGATATAACATGACATATTCACATGTAGTACAAAAGAGTAATTCAATTCTTTTTTGACTGAGACAATCTTTTATTATCATCTGCCAAAATATTTTCTGGATGAAGTTTTCTCTTCCATGTCACATTTGACAAAGTCATCAATTTTTGTTAGGCACCTAGTGTATACAAAGTACATATTAAATTAAAAATAAAACCTTGAGTTTTATAAAATATTTTGTTTATTTCAACTCAATAAGTTAGACAAAGAAAATATTATAATCTTCATTTTAAAGATGAAGGATATTTTGTTTAAAAAAATGTTGCTACATCACAAGAGTTGCATGAGTATTTAAAAAGTACCTTTAAAAAGTACTTGCAGAATTCTTTTCAAAACTCCTTGTCCACCTTTGTTGTTCACCTTTTACTCAATTCTTACATGTGATTCTAAAATTCTATACATGTGAACCAGCCACACCCCAGGAAACATTAGTCTCAGAAAAGAAGCTAACCCAAGTTGAAGCTAATCAAGAGATCTCAAATCTGCTGGTAAGCTGAAATGTCTGGCTCGAGCATTTTAAGATTTTCTGCAGGAAAGAATGGTGAATAGGCACAAAGACCATTGAATCAGATGCTGTGGGGTTGCTTAGAGCTTTGTCAGACAGAGAAAAGTACAAAGCTTTACCTGACTTTTGTCTTGCCACTGGATTTTGATGATTGGAAGAGTGAGTGATGCAAACAACTTGATGCAACTTTGCCTCCCTTAAATTCAATTCACCCACAAGTCAAGACATCACCACATGATGTCACTTGTCTTCTTTGAAAATAAACAATAAACAAAGACTTCCTTTAAAAAAATGCCTAAATTTATGTACCAGAGCAAGGACTTCTTATCCTAGAATTTGTAGCTAGAAGGAACCTTAGAAAATATCTAGTCTAATTCCTTTGTTTTATAGATGAGGATCTTGAGCTTCAAAGGCTTTCCAAGATCAATATAAGTAATAAATAAAAAATCCAGAAATGGAGTCCAGAATCTTTGCCTCTATCTATAGTTATCCTTCCTTCCTCTCTCCCTTTCCCCTTTCAGCTCTTTCTGTTTCTCCCTCTATGTCTTTTCCTCCCTCTTTCCCTTTTTTGCCTTGTTTAATTAATACATCTTATCTTATTTTACTTCAGATTGCTAGTTCCAATTGCATCTGCTTTTAAAAGGGGGGTAAAACAAAAGTAGAAAATAATTTCACCTAATTCAGTATGTCTTTTTCTGTGCTTATAATATATATAAAACAGCACTTCTCCACAAAGATGAAGGAAGGACAAGCATCCTGATATTCCTGCTATGGAAAAATCCACTTATATTATTCAATTCATTTCATCTGACTTCCATTGTCTTTTAGCATTTTCTTTTTACATTATTTTGTCATTATGCATATTATTTTTTCTTGATTAGATTTCTACATGAGTTTGTATGTTTCATTTTTTTATTAATTCTTCTTGTCAATTACTCCTTATGAAGCAATGCTATTCTCTTATGTTCAATATCCATATACTATAATGTATTCAGTCATTCCCCATTGAATAACACCTACTATTTCCTCTCACAAAAAGTAATACTATGAATAAGTTGGATCTTTTCTTTTTTGTAATTCATCTCCTTAGGGTATATATATTTAGAATTGAGGAAGCTAGGTTAAATAGCATGAACATTTTAGTTACTTTCCTCAAATAGCTCTATATTATTGAATAGTTATACTAATTATCTGCATTAGAAATAGGGCATTAGGGTATGACTATTTTTCTAAAGTCCCTCTAATATTAACTATTCCAGTTTTATTATTTTTGTCAATTATGTGCATGTAAAGCTCAAACTCAGAATTGCTTTAATTTTCATTTCTATTATTAGTGACCATTTTTCATATGGTTGTTGATTTCTTTTCTTCTGATAAAACTGGATTTCTGATGAGACAATTCAGTATAAGGTTACCTCTTAATTCAAGATAAGTTACTTTAACATTTAAAAAGAGTAAAAAGTATGTTAAACAATGTAAAAAATTAAAAGAAAAAAACACAGAATTTCCCTTGAAGTAATTAACATTTCCTTTTCTTTAAAGTTCCACAACTTGCTCCTCAACAAAGTGTTTCCCTACTTCATTGCAACTTCTAGTCTGAAAGGTCTAAGTGGAAATATGTCCCATGAATCCAGCAACAGAGAAATTCTGGGATTAAGAGCAGCAAAAATAAAGGCCTTCCTCAATCCTCAACCTTCTCTTTTTTGGCTTTTGACTCATTATTATTTTACTTGGGGTGTATTTTATGCAATATCACTACTCCTTCCCCATTCCTTCTTTATATCCAAAGTATAAATTCAAACAGTAAAAAATGAACAATTTTACTTATATATTGCTATAGTGTCCTCCCCACCCAAAGAAAATCTTAAAATTTTACATCATCATCCATTATTGATGTTGGTATAGAATTATTTTTTGTGTTTTATCTTTTCTTGCTTTAAGGAATTTAACATTGAACCTTATGTTCTGTTATTTAAAACAAATTTGATTTATCTATATATAAATATAGATATAGATAAATATAGACATATATCTATATCTATAGATAGATAGATAGATATAATAGATCTTAAAATAGATAACAAAACCGATTTCCCTTTCTTTTTATAACTTTTGTCCTATATTGAATTGTGGATGGGCAGGTGAGTACATGTGAATTCTATTTTAAGAACATATCTGGACTTCCGGTTAAGATGGCGGAGAGGAGGCTCACAGTTGCATAAGCTCCGCGCTTTCTCTCACTATCCACTTCATTACAAGCCTCTGAATCAATGCTTGACTGAAAAAAACCCACAAATAGTTACCAAGAGAAGCCATCCTTGAGATCCGCCAAGAAAGGTCTGTCTTTACTGGAGGGCTGGGGCGATTTTAGATCGGGCGCAGGCTGAGGGCAGCGGCAGTGAGAGCACGGGAGCAGACTGGAGAGGGGGTGGAGAGTGATCGTAGCCGTTTCTGCGGGGAGAGCTTCGCTACAGGTTTGGATACTTTCCTCCAGCAGCAAATCAACAGCCCAGCAGAGAAGCTAAAAACACCGGGGCTGAAGAACACAACCCCAAACAGCTGGAGTCTCTCAGGACCTGGCCGCCCCCCCTTGCCCCCCCTCAGTGATTCAGCACACTCTGGGATCTCAGAGCGCAGGCGCAGCACAGTCCTGCTAGTGCCTCACTGCTGCCCCCTGCAGTTTGTAGAGGAAGCTCGATAACACACCCAGCCCCCCCCCAAAGAAAGACTCCAGTTTTTTTGTTTTTCTTTGGTAGTTTGTCTCTGATTAATAGACAGAATGAGCAAGAAGCTGAAGAGGACTTTAACCCTTGACAGCTTCTACACAGATAGAGAGCAGACTCTAAATCCTGAGGAGACTAAAAACAGGCAGTCCCCAGGTGATTCCCCAAAGGAGGAGATTGTCTGTTCCTCAGCACAGATGAACCTCATAGAAGTGATTAAAAAGGCTCTCACAAGGGAGCTAGAAGAAAAATGGGGAAAGCAGAGTGAGGCTTGGGAAAAGGAGGGGAGGCTTGGCAAAAGAGCCTGGAGAAAGTTAAAGAGAGAGTGGATAAAGAAGTAAAATCCTTGAAAAATAGGATTAGTGAACTGGAGACAGAAAACAGCTCTCTAAAAAACAAAATTGGCGAAATGGAAAAAAATTCCACAGAACAAAAGAACTCAATGGGACAATTAGAGAAAGATTTTAAAAAAGTGAGTGAAGAGAATACTTCACTGAAAATCAGAATTGAACAAGTGGAATTGAATGACTCGAGGAGACAAGAAGAATCAGTCAAGCAAATCCAAAAAAATCAAACAATGGAGAAAAATGTGAAATACCTTCTGGGGAAGACAACAGACCTGGAAAACAGATCCAGGAGAGACAATCTGAGAATCATTGGACTCCCAGAAAAACATGATGAAAAAAAGAGCCTGGACACTGTCTTCCAGGAAATTATCAAAGAGAACTGCCCAGAAGTCATAGGAACAGAGGAAAAAATAAACATTGAAAGGATTCATCGATCACCCACTGAAAGGGATCCTAAAATCAAAACACCAAGGAATATAGTGGCCAAATGCCAGAACCCTCAGATGAAAGAAAAAATATTGCAAGCGGCTAGAAAAACCCAATTCAAGTATCAAGGAGCCACAATAAGGATCACCCAGGATCTGGCAGCATCCACATTAAAAGATCGAAGGGCCTGGAATATGATATTCCGAAAGGCTAAGGAACTTGGTATGCAACCAAAAATAACTTACCCAGCGAGAATGAGCATCTTTTTCCAGGGAAGAAGATGGACATTCAACGAAGTAAGCGAATTTCATCTATTTCTGATGAAAAAACCAGAACTTAACAAAAAGTTTGATCTACAAATATAGAACTCAAGAGAAATCTAAAAAGGTAAAGATTAATCTTGGGAACTATATTTTGACTATATAGATGTATAAAGAATACATGTATACCTTGTTCTAGAAATTGATGTGGAAAGGACATTGTACCAGAAAAAGGGTAAAGTGGGGGTAGTACATCTCATGAAGAGGCATAGGAAACCTATTATATCTGAGAGAAAGAATGGAGGGGGATGAATATAGTGGGTATCTTACTGCCTTCAGAATTGGCTTTAAGTGAAAAATCTTAAGACATATTCAATCTATGGTGAAACTTCTCCCATCTCATTGAAAAGTGAGAAGGGAAAAAGTGGAAAGGGAAGGAATAAGCTAAGCGGAAGGGAATACGGGAACTGGGAGGGAAAGGGGTAAGATAGGGGGAGGAACTCTAAGGTGGGGGAGGGACACTAAAAAGGGAGGGCTGTGAGAAGCAAGGGGTGCTCACAAGCTTAATACTTGGAAGGGGGGGAAAGGGGAAAGAAGGGAGGAAAGCATAAACCGGGGTTAACAAGATGGCAAGTAATACAGAATTGGTCATTCTAACCATAAACGTGAACGGGGTAAACTCCCCCATAAAGAGGAAGCGGTTAGCAGAATGGATTAAAAGCCAGAATCCTACAATATGTTGTTTACAGGAAACACACCTGAAGCGGGGAGATACATGCAGGTTAAAGGTAAAAGGTTGGAGCAAAATCTACTATGCTTCAGGTGAAGTCAAAAAAGCAGGGGTAGCCATCCTGATCTCAGATCAAGCTAAAGCAAAAATTGACCTAATTAAAAGAGATAAGGAAGGACACTATATCTTGCTAAAGGGTAGCATGGATAATGAAGCACTATCTATATTAAACATATATGCACCAAGTGGGGTAGCATCTAAATTCTTAAAAAAGAAACTAAGAGAGCTGCAAGAAGAAATAGACAGTAAAACTATAATAGTGGGAGATCTTAACCTTGCACTCTCAGAATTAGATAAATCAAACCAGAAAATAAATAAGAAAGAAGTCAAAGAGGTAAACAGAATACTAGAAAAGCTAGATATGATAGATCTCTGGAGAAAATGTAATGGAGACAGAAAGGAATACACTTTCTTTTCAGCAGTTCATGGAACCTATACAAAAATTGACCATATATTAGGACATAAAAACCTCAAACTCAAATGTAGTAAGGCAGAAATAGTAAATGCATCCTTTTCAGACCACGATGCAATGAAAATTACATTCAACAAAAAAGCAGGGGGAAGTAGACCAAAAAATAATTGGAAACTAAATAATCTCATACTAAAGAATGATTGGGTAAAACAGCAAATCATAGACATAATTAATAACTTCACCCAAGAAAACGATAATAATGAGACATCATACCAAAATGTATGGGATGCAGCCAAAGCGGTAATAAGGGGAAATTTCATATCTCTAGAGGCCTATTTGTATAAAATAGAGAAAGAGAAGGTCAATGAATTGGGTTTGCAATTAAAAATGCTAGAAAAGGAACAAATTAAAAACCCCCAGTCAAACACTAAACTTGAAATTCTAAAAGTAAAAGGTGAGATCAATAAAATTGAAAGTAAAAAAACTATTGAATTGATTAATAAAACTAAGAGTTGGTTCTATGAAAAAACCAACAAAATAGACAAACCCTTAGTAAATCTGATTAAAAAAAGGAAAGAGGAAAATCAAATTGTTAGTCTTAAAAATGAAAAGGGAGAACTCACCACTAACGAAGAGGAAATTAGAGCAATAATTAGGAGTTACTTTGCCCAACTTTATGCCAATAAATTCGACAACTTAAATGAAATAGAAAAATACCTCCAAAAATACAGCTTGCCCAAACTAACAGAGGAAGAAGTAAATATCCTAAACAGTCCCATCTCAGAAAAAGAAATAGAACAAACTATCAATCAACTCCCTAAGAAAAAATCCCCAGGACCAGATGGATTTACATGTGAATTCTACCAAACATTTAAAGAACAATTAACTCCAATGTTATATAAACTATTTGAAAAAATAGGGATTGAAGGAGTCCTACCAAACTCCTTTTATGACACAGATATGGTACTGATACCTAAACCAGGTAGGCTGAAAACAGAGAAAGAAAATTATAGACCAATCTCCCTAATGAATATTGATGCTAAAATCTTAAATAAAATATTAGCAAAAAGATTACAGAAAATTGTCACCAGGATAATACACTATGACCAAGTAGGATTTATACCAGGAATGCAGGGCTGGTTCAATATTAGGAAAACTATTAGCATAATTGACTATATCAATAACCAAACAAACAAAAACCACATGATCATCTCAATAGATGCAGAAAAAGCATTTGATAAAATCCAACATCCATTCCTAATAAAAACACTTGAGAGCATAGGAATAAATGGACTTTTCCTTAAAATAGTCAGGAGCATATATTTAAAACCATCAGTAAGCATCATATGCAATGGGGAAAAACTGGAACCTTTCCCAGTAAGATCTGGAGTGAAGCAAGGTTGCCCACTATCACCATTATTATTTAATATCGTATTAGAAACACTAGCCTCGGCAATAAGAGTCGAGAAAGATATAAAAGGAATTAGAGTAGGCAATGAGGAAACCAAACTATCACTCTTTGCAGATGATATGATGGTATACCTAGAGAACCCCAGAGATTCTACCAAAAAGCTATTGGAAATAATTCATAATTTTAGCAAAGTAGCTGGCTACAAAATAAATCCCCATAAATCCTCAGCATTTTTATACATCACCAACAAAACCCAACAGCAAGAGATACAAAGAGAAATTCCATTCAGAATAACTGTTGATACCATAAAATATTTGGGAATCTATCTACCAAAGGAAAGTCAGGAATTATATGAGCAAAATTATAAAAAAGTCTCCACACAAATAAAGTCAGACTTAAATAATTGGAAAAATATTAAGTGCTCTTGGATCGGCCGAGCGAACATAATAAAGATGACAATACTCCCTAAACTAATCTATTTATTTAGTGCTATACCAATCAGACTTCCAAGAAAATATTTTATTGATCTAGAAAAAATAACAACAAAATTCATATGGAACAATAAAAAGTCGAGAATCTCAAGGGAATTAATGAAAAAAAAATCAAATGAAGGTGGCCTAGCTGTACCTGATCTAAAATTATATTATAAAGCAGCAGTCACCAAAACCATTTGGTATTGGCTAAGAAATAGATTAGTGGATCAGTGGAAAAGGCTAGGCTCACAAGACAGAATAGTCAATTATAGCAATCTAGTGTTTGACAAACCCAAAGCCCCTAACTTCTGGGAAAAGAATTCATTATTTGATAAAAACTGCTGGGATAATTGGAAATTAGTATGGCAGAAATTAGGCATGGACCCACACTTAACACCATATACCAAGATAAGATCAAAATGGGTCTATGACCTAGGCATAAAGAACGAGACTATAAATAAATTAGAGGAACATAGAATAGTTTATCTCTCAGACTTGTGGAGGAGAAAGAAATTTGTGACCAAAGATGAACTAGAGACCATTACTGATCACAGAATAGAAAATTTCGATTACATCAAATTAAAAAGCTTTTGTACAAATAAAACTAATGCAAACAAGATTAGAAGGGAAGCAACAAACTGGGAAAACATTTTCACAGTTAAAGGTTCTGATAAAGGCCTCATTTCCAAAATATATAGAGAACTGACTCAAATTTATAAGAAATCAAGCCATTCTCCAATTGATAAATGGTCAAAGGATATGAACAGACAATTTTCAGAGGATGAGATTGAAACTATTACCACTCATATGAAAGAGTGTTCCAAATCATTATTGATCAGAGAAATGCAAATTAAGACAACTCTGAGATACCACTACACACCTGTCAGATTGGCTAAGATGACAGGAAAAAATAATGATGAATGTTGGAGGGGATGCGGGAAAACTGGGACACTAATGCATTGTTGGTGGAGTTGTGAACGAATCCAACCATTCTGGAGAGCAATCTGGAATTATGCCCAAAAAATTATCAAAATGTGCATATCCTTTGATCCAGCAGTGTTTCTATTGGGCTTATATCCCAAAGAAATACTAAAGAAGGGAAAGGGACCTGTATGTGCCAAAATGTTTGTAGCAGCCCTGTTTGTAGTGGCTAGAAACTGGAAAATGAATGGATGCCCATCAATTGGAGAATGGCTGGGTAAATTGTGGTATATGAATGTTATGGAATATTATTGTTCTGTAAGAAATGACCAGCAGGATGAATACAGAGAGGCTTGGAGAGACCTACATGAACTGATGCTAAGTGAAATGAGCAGAACCAGGAGATCATTATACACTTCGACAACGATATTGTATGAGGACATATTTTGATGGAAGTGGATTTCTTTGACAAAGAGACCTGAGTTTCAATTGATAAATGACGGACAAAAGCAGCTACACCCAAAGAAAGAACACTGGGAAACGAATGTGAACTATCTGCATTTTTGTTTTTCTTCCCGGATTATTTATACCTTCTGAATCCAATTCTCCCTACGCAACAAGAGAACTGTTCGGTTCTGCAAACATATATTGTATCTAGGATATACTGCAACATATCCAACATATAAAGGACTGCTTGCCATCTAGGGGAGGGGGTGGAGGGAGGGAGGGGAAAAAAAAATCGGAACAGAAATGAGTGTCAATATAATGTAATTATTAAATAAAAATAAAAAAAAAAAAAAAAAAAAAAAAAAAAAGAACATATCTAACTCATGACTATTCTGGACCACTAGTTCAGATCATCCTTCAAATTTTATGCTTATCTAGAAATAGAACCTGCCCAATTTACCATTTATACCATATAAATTTATACCATGTATCCTCCCCACTCCCTCTCAACTTGTTTTTTCTCTCTAATTGTAGATTAGGTAGATAAATCAATATTGGCATATTTTTTCAGTAGAACGTTCATGCCAGATAATTGCCTTGTGGATTATTCCATAAACCCTATAGTTTCACAAACATTCCATTTCTTCTCCACCACTCCAATAAATATATTTTTTCCTTCCCTTTGTAAAATGTAAAGTTTTTTTCTCATTTTCTCATTTATCTATTTGTGATCCTAGAACTTATTATATATTTTGGCACATAGTAATTACCTAATAATTTTTTTTGATTCTTTTTTTTCTTCATTCATCCATCTATAGTAGGGGTCAGGGCTGAGGTCTGTTCATTTATATGTATTGCTTAATTTCTCTCTCTGACATTGGGTTATTTGATATTTATTTTCTGGATTTTTAAAAATTTGGTATGTTATATTTTTGTAAGTAACTCTTTTTTACACTTGCTAGTACACAACTCCAATAAAGAGATTGCTCTCATTCTTTTTATTTCCTCTGTTCATTGAAATTTCTCACACATTCATGTTTTTAGTTTACTTCAATAGTTTCATTTTTGTTTTTTATGATCAAAGTAGCTAACAATTTATTCTATTTGCTCTTCTTTGAAAAACGGGAACTGTTTTTCATTTAATTAGTCTTTCTTTTCATTTTTTTCTACTTGCTCTCTGATGCATTTTTTTTTACTTTGGTATGTCTAATATGCTGATTTTTATAGTTTTTATTGTATGATCAATTCATTAAGCCTCTGCTCTTTTATTATTAACATACAGTTCTGGAAATATGAATTTTCTGTCAAAAACTACTAGATCTATACTCCAAGAATGTTCATATATTTGCTCATTTTTTCACTAAAAAATATTTATGGTTTTTGTGATTCATTCCTTGATTCATTATTTAAAACAAATTTTAAAGGGGAATTATTTAATTATTCAGTTATTAGTTAGGATGGCATTTAAAACTAAATGTTTCCATTTAGGCTTATAACTTTTATCCATATTTTCTTCATTAATTACTATATTTACTGTTATATGGTCTACAAAGGTTATAAATACAATTTCTGACTTGATGCCTCCAGAAAACTTTTCCTTCTAAGAAAGATTTATCCCTCATTCTGTTCTCCAATAGCTGCCTCTCCCCTACTCTCCCTCTTCTCCTCATATTTCCTTGGAGAAAAGACTAAAACATTTTATGCTCTGGTGTCTAGTCCCACCCCAACAAAATCATGTTTTGCTATACTAGTCCTTCCCATCCCTGTTTATTCAAAATGCTCTTCAGGGGCAGCTAGGTGATGCAGTGGATAGAGCACCGACCCTGAAGTCAAGAGGACCTGAATTCAAATTTGACCTCAGGCATTTAACACTTCCTAGCTGTATGACCCTGGGCAAGTTACTTAATCCCAAGTGCCTCAGCCAAAATAAATAAATAATTAGATAAATAAATATGCCTTTCATGGAGAGGGTCCTTCTGTGAAAATGTCATTTCACAAGGAAGAAATATTGGATTAAAATCTAAAATGTAATCGTTCAATTCTTCTCCTATTTACTCCCAGTTTCTTTGCTTCCCTCTATTTGTCTATAGATATGTTTAGGATTTAATGAGTATCAAATGGTATGGAAAAACAATTAATGCACATGTTTCCTAGGTCTACAAGCATCTTCCCTTCAAACAAAGAGGCCACCTTACTCTGGTATTAATGTATTTTCCACTACAACTACAGCAAAGCATGACTTTGAGATTCCTTAAATGTCCTATGGTTTCCCATGCAAAGAAGGATAAACAAAGAAGCAGATAAATATCCCTATATACATATTTTACACATAAATTTAAGTTATTTAAATATAATCTATATTAATATACAATAACAAAGTTAATAATTATAAAATATCACCTGTATGTATTATATACTTATACATATATATTTATATGCATATGTTATATATACATAAATGTAATGCCAGAGAAACTGAGGCAGGAGAGAGATTAGAGAGTTTTTAATATTTTTATTAATGGGAGAGTAAGATTGACTGGACAGGACTCTCATCTCAAATTATCCAGTCCTGATTGGGAGAATCTCTAACCTTTATATACCTTTTGGAGACAAAGAAGAGGGAAAAAGTGGGAAAGAGCAGGAAAGCCCAGCTGGAAAAGGCTATAAATCAAAACAAAAACAAAAACAAAAACAAAAACAAAAACAAAAACAAAAACACCAGAGACAAGATGTCTGAATACCCAGAGATAAAGATGTCAGTGAAATATCTTGGAATATTTTAGAGGGATGTTCTCAAGGAAAGAAGATAATCAGGAGGTCTACTCTCTTGTTTATCTTGCTTGGGTTAACAATTTATAACCTTAGACTAATTGGTCCTCAGCCTTCAAGGACCAGAGGGAGATTTACAGCTTAGGGGAGTAATTAGGAAGACTGAGACAAGAGAAACTTGTACAAGGAAACTGAGTCAGGACAGTTAAAGAGAACTGTGGCATAACATAAATATACATGTACTATAAAAACATCTCTCTAGATGTGATATTAAACTTTAAAAGAGCTCTGACTAGGGAGATGAGGGAAAGTTCCAGAATTCTATATGTTCATAGGCATAGAATGTTAAAATGCCAAAGAACTCTTATTCAACTGAAAGTAATGATTTTTTTAGATTAATAACCTAATTTATTCAACTTTTTTATAGTAGATAAATGAATACAGCTCTGAAACTTTCATAACAGACAGATAATTACCTGCATCATCTCTGATTTTTGAAGCCTATGCTCTCACAATACTTAAAAATTCCATAATTGATGGAAAATTCAATCCTGAGGTGACTTTGATTCCACAACTGCATAAGTCTTCCTCTAAATGCATCCTTCTAGAAACCATTTCTAGTTTTAAGGGAAAGAAAAAGGGAGATTGGGGTGAGAGACAGAAAGAGAGAAAAAGAGAGAAAGAGAAAGTGGGGAGGGAGAGGGATAGAGAAAGGGAGGAAGAGAAGGAGAGAGAGAGGAAGAGGAGAAATAGGTTTTGGAAAATGTGGAGTTTTGAATGTGAAGTCTAATATTCTGTTCAGGCCTGAAGTCAGGAGGACCTGAGTTCAAATTTGGTCATGACTATGGGACCCTGGGCAAGTCATTTAATCCCAATTGCCTCAGTAAAAAAAAAAATAAATAAATAAATCAAATAAATAAATAAATAAATGAGTGGCCAAAATTTTACCACTCTAATAGTTCCTCCCAGTAAAAAAGCATTTCCTTGAAAGTAGGATCTACAAGCAGAAAATTGACATTTTCTTAAATATCTGTCTAATTGTTTGTTGACATAACTTTAAGGGACATCTCCTGTCTTTATCCTTTTATCCAATCAAAGGATTGGAACCATTTGGATAAAGGAGATGAAAAGGAACTTATTAAGCAATTACTTTGTTTCAATGACACTATGCTAAGGATTATCTCACTTGATCATAAATTGCTCTTTCTGAAATCCACCACTCATATCAAATCACTCCATCACCACCCATTGCAAGAAAAAAAAATAAGTATAGTTCTCTTCAAGACCATTTCAATAGGCATAGTGGATTATCAGGAATCTATGTCCTGCAAAGTCCTTCAAAGAATGCAACAGTTTAAAAGAAAACTCACCCTGTATTTCTAGGATTTGGGTAGTCATAGGATCTGAATTCAAATTTTCTCTCTGACATGATCTATATGATCTTGTACAAAGCCAATTGAACTTCATTGACTTTTAGTTCCTACATTTGTAACTTGAATAGGTTATTCTAAATAGTTTCTGAGATTCCTTCCAGTTCTAGAGCTATAACACAATAATTTTATATCCTACTAATTGATGTATGAATGTGCACATTCCTTTGGGACAGGGTGGAGAAGCAACCAATCATGAGGTGGAAACCCTTTCCAGGTCTGAGGTTCCATAGACAGTAATGATGAAGGTTATCAGGATTTTATATAGGTACTGACCTACAGCTATTCTTGCTATCTTGACAGGCCATTCCTTCTGAGTACGAAAGGATGGCAGGGCTTGTCTTCAACTGTTCTATTATGGACCACTACCATGCTCTGGGAGTTATATTGGTACCCCTTGTCCTCTCTCCTCTTTACTAGGTACTCATAGGATTGGTATATCTGAAGAAATTTCTTTTTTCAGAAGATACTAAGCCTGCACTATGCTAAGGGAAACCTAGAGTGGCAATTATCAGAAGGTGCCCAGTTCCACATCTTCATCTTTAGATTTCTGAACAGTGTTAGTGCTGGACAGAATCCTAGACATGTTATGTCCTGCATTAAATTTTCTGGTACCCTCAGGGAAACAAGACTTATATGAAGAGAAACAGATTTCAAATGTCTGATAGCATCTGCACTGTCCTAGTGTTTTGGTGCTAATCATGACCAAGGCATATTTCTCATTATTGATTGGGGACATTTAGGGATTCCTGGTTTGCCTGTTCTCTGAAATAGCAGGCTTTCTGCTACATGTATGATCAGCCCAGGTGAATCATAATAATGTCTCTGAAAATAATACTGCATAAAATCACCCTGAGGCAGGGAGAAGGAAAAGGTAGCCTTAAATAAGGAAAATGAGTTTTTCTTGGTCAGGACAAAGGATAAAGCATTGGGATGATCTCTCTTCCATCTAAGATGATATCCCATTGGGTAGGAAACATCTATATTTATCTTACAGATAGTGATCACAGGTAGAAATGTTTAGAGGGTTTCATTTAGGCTACAGTTTACCTAACTTGATATGCTAACTTGTTCTAGCTTCTAAAGCCCATGATGTCCTAACTATTGTTGGACATATAACTCTAAAAAGTGACTTTTATTATGCTACATTTGGGAGGGCAGGTATGGGAGACAGAAAGAGAGGGAGAGAACTCCCTGAGTTTACTATAATTACCTTGAAACCAAATATATCCATTTGAAAATGGTATTAGGATGGGGACCAACCTATGTTAAAAGCTAAAAAAAAAAAAAAAGAATCATTAAATGTTCAATTCAGTATTATCAGAAAAGAAAAAAAATTCCAATTGAAGTAAATGATATGAATAAAATGCAATCTCTCAATTCATTAATCAAAATTGATTTTTCCTTCTTTCTTATCCTCTTAATAATGAGATAATCATGAAGAAAGTGGGGAGATATGTATATTCAGAAGTGAAGAAAGAGTTCAACACTAAAAAAATGCAAGGGATAAAAGAATAAAGAACCTGGGAACAAAATAAAATTCATTATACATCATGACTTGGCCTAGAAATAGTGCTGTCAAAACTCAATTAGAAATATGCCCTCTAGAGCACATATTGACTTAAAAAATGAAAAATGAATGTTATATATTTTATCATTTTAATTTTTATTTCATTAAATATTTCCCAATCACATTTTAATCTGTTTCAAATCACACTAAGAAGTTTTGCTGGTAGCATCCATGAGTTTCACACATTTGACCTGGAGTGAATCTGGGACCATAACAAGAAATATACCACTCTAAACCCCTTGACAGTGTTTTCTTAGGTTCCATTATGATGGTTCTGGCATTAGATCACTGCTACAAACTATTATCTTGCTCCTGTATGGCCCTTTGGATATGGTTATCCTTTGACAACATATTCTTACTTTCTAGAATTCTAAATCAGACCATGACCAGGAGGCATTTTTAAATTCTGAGTATGCATTGCCACCATCCCATTTTTCAGAAGCAAAGATTCTCCAAGATAGATGCATTTTAGCTCCATCTGGGTGAGTATGAGTAGAAAAAAAAATGTTTTATTTTGTTTTTCATACAGTTGGAAAGACAGACAATTTACTATGAGAACTTCGCAGTTGCTTTGTGTTTCAAGACCAGGGCTTTCATCTTGCCCTGTCAGGCAGTGCAGAAGCTACTCACTGGTCTATCCCACTGCTAATCAACTTCAAACTTTTTATCTACTTTCTTTTTGATCTAGCTCCCTTAGTAACCTTATCTTCTATCCCTCTCAAAGGGAGGAAGGCACCAATACAGTGTTTAATTTAGCACAGATAGCAAATTGGCTTTGGCTTTACTGCAGCACAGAACTTCTGAGCTCAAGTGATCCACTAGCTTTATCCTTCCCAATAGAAATAATTACAAGTGGGTACTTATAATCCTTATGAGCCATGCTGAGGATTTTGTTTGTGTTTACATGATATCCTGAAGTAAATATCCAGCAATTTATTAATGAAGAAGTTTATTATGTGAGGCGGGAAGATCATAGAATAGGTCCTAAAAGGGATATTTTGGAGATACTTAATCCAAAATTCATATTTTATTGACTAGAAAACTGAGAACTATATAGACTTGGCTTTTTTCAACAATGAGTTAATTTAAGGCAACAGACTTGGAAAGAGCCATCCATATAAAAAGTTAGAACTATGAAGCTTGAATGTGTTCAAAGTATAGTATTATTACCTTTTTATTATGTTGTTTGTTTGCTTTTTTATTTCTTTTTCATGCCTTTTTTCCTCTTTTGATCTGATTTTTCTTGTGTAGCATGCCAAATATGAAAATATGCTTAGAGGAATTGTAGATGTTTAATCTATATTGGATTGCTTTCTGTTTTTTTTTTTTGGGGGGGGGGAAGAGAGAGAAAAATTTGGAATGCAAGATTTTGCCAAGGTGAATGTTGAGAACTATCTTTACATATATGGGGGGAAAATACTATTAAAAGAAAAAAGAAAAAAAAAACTTGCATTCTATAGAAAAGTGACTTGCCTTAGGTGCCATAGGTACTAAAGGGTAAAATTAGGATTTAACTTAAACCCTTTTATTCCAATTCTTTTTCACTTTAAAGAATTATTCATCTGAGGTCCATGGGCTTACAAGGAGTTCATACACTTGGATGGGAAGAACTTATATTTATTTTCACTAACAACAACTGCAATTTAGCATTTCTTTCAGTGATGAATGTTGGTAACAAAATGTTCTTCAGTGTTTGATAGTGGACTATCAAAAGGGTCCAAACACACACAAAAAAAGATTAAGGGATCCTGCCTCCAAGTTACTCTCTATACTCAATGGGAGATTTTCTCTTTCTATTTAGTAATAGAGGGTGAAATGTTACGTGATTGGATGTAAGAATTTGTTATAATTATTACTGCCAGGTTTTGGATTTAATGGCCTTGTCTTTAGGAAGACTATTTTGATTTGTTTTTAAAATATGAGAGGAATTCATCATTGGTCCCCCACTAGCTTGCTGTAGAGAAATTCACAATGTAAAGGCTATCCCTTTAGAGAGCAGAGGCCCACAGAGTCATAGAAAGTGGATGAGTGTGAGGAAATATCATCAGGAAAAGGGGCCACAGCATAGCAGTCAAAGGCAGGCAGGACTCTTTGCCTTTGACAATGTTTTCTTTGCTTTTATCATGTTGCATCTCCCTCAGAAGCAGGATTTTCTTTTGTTCCAGTTTTGCATTCTATTAAAACTTAGATAGAGAGCAGTTCCCTTAAAATATAGAATCTAAGAAAAGTTGTGTATGTATGTATATGCACACATATATGTTTTAATCTCAAGAAAATCAGAAGATAAACACCAAATAAATATGAAAATGATCTCTTCAAAGGAAATGTATGCCATTTCCCAGAGGGCAGATTTCAAGTTTGCATTTTTATACTTTCTTTATTTGCCCTTAAATCCTATATGATAAGGGGGGTAGGAGCGATGGAGAGGTCTGTGCAGTGGGATATTTCTTATCACTTTTAGATAAAAAAGGAGCTGGCTTTAAAAAGAAGCACCTTCAGGAAGATCTTAGGCCTAGTAATGATTACTTGTACACTAGCTCTAAGGCATTCCCATTATCATAATAAATTACATAATCATTATGTAATTATCTGTAATTATCATATCATGTAACCATAATTATATCTAAATGAACATCTCCTAAGCAACCACAATATGCTAGGGGCTCCACACATACACACAAATGGATTTTCTTTTGGCATGGCCCCTGTCTCTAAATCTAACTCTGCTATTGCTTGCCTGCCCCTAGCCTTTCTCTTCTCTCCCTCTCTCTCTCCTTCTCCCTCTCCTTTTTTCCCTCCCTCTCTCTCTTTCTCACTCTATCTTTCTGTGTCTCTCTCTGCCTCCCTGGCTCTTTGTCTGTCTGTTTCTATCTATATCTTCCTCTCTCCCTCTCATCTCTCTGTCTCTCCTTCCCCTTCTCTCTCTCACTGTTTTTCTGTCCTGTCTCTCTCTCTGTCTGTGTGTCTCTCTGTTTTTTTCTGTCTTATCTGTCTTCTCTCTCCTCTCTCCCTCCCTTCCTCCTTCCCTTCCTCCTTTCCTCTCTCTCTCTCTCTCTCTCTCTCTCTCTCTCTCTCTCTCTCTCTCCTCTCTCTCCTTCTTCTCTCTCTCCCTCCTCCTTTTCTCTCTCTCTACCTTCTCTCTCTACCTCTTCTCTTTCTCTCTACCTCTTTCTTCTCTCTTTTCTTCTCTCTTCTCCTTCTCACCCTCTGTCCCTCTCTTCTCTCTCTGTCACTCTATCATTCTCTCTCTATCTCCTCTGTCTCTGTCACACTCTCTTTCTCTCATCATTAAATATTCATAAGTTATTTCAACAAGTTTGTTACAGAGTTTCATATCTTATTCTTTACTTCTTAGAAAAAAAAAGTTTTCTCTAAGCCTTCAACTATCTGAAAACATCATGGATTCATTTCCCATCAGTTTTCATGTTATAGTATAATTTATTCAGCCATTTCCCTGTTGATGAGAATCCCCTTAGTTTCTAGTTCTTTGCTAAAGACTTCTAAAAGAATTGCTACAAATATTTCGGTATATACAAGAACTTTTCCTGTTTCTTTGATGTTTTTAGAATTTAGGCCTAGGGTCAGATGATATGACAGTTTGATAACTGTGGATTTTTTTTTCCAGAATGGATAATTTGGAATGACTTAAGAACTCTGATCAACTAAATAATTGACAATGACTCCGGAAAATTGTTGAAGAACACCACTCACTTCATAATAGAGAGATTATGGAACAACATGCTGAATAAGAAACTTAATTTTGGATATAAACCTATATGAAACAAGTTTGTTTTACTTGATTATACTAATATAATAAAAGGCTTATTCTTTTAATGTTTATTTTATTTCTCTTCTTTCCTTTCTTTCGATCTTTTTTTTCCTGTCTTTCTTTGTCTCTCTGTATCAGTATTTATTCTTCTCTCTTCCTTATCTCTTTTGTTCCCTCTGCATTCTCCTTTTTCCCCTTTTCCTACTAGCTTCTACCATCTCCTCTCTATTGGTCTGTCTGTCTGTTTCTATCTCTGTCTCTGTCTGTCTCTGTGTGTCTGTGACAGAAAGAGAGAGAGAGAGTGTGTGTGTGTCTGTATGTGTGTATGTGTATCTGTCTGTCTCTTCTTAAATAAGTGGAAGGATAAAAATTTATTTTAAAAAAACCACTGGTTTCTAAAATGTTTCTCCTTTGGAGGAACATGGAAGAAGACAGCCCTATCTTCTTACTGGCTCAGGTTCTTACTGGGGGCAGAATAAGGGGGAGAAAAGGCTGTGGTATTTATACATAGCACTTGCTTAAAATAAATGTCCTATTTGGAATTTCCTTTGAGTTGGTATCTTAGAGGCAAAAGTGGATAGAAATTCCAGCACTTATATAATCTTCTTTGATGGGGAGAATCAAAGAATTTCATATTAGGTTTTATGCAGAACTTTAATGATTAATTACAGAAGTTCATGATTGAAAGCCAAAGGCCAGAAAACTAATCCTTCCATGCAAATGTAACAGATTTTTTTTCAGTGTGATGGGATTTGGGAGGAAGGGTGGAGCTCTATGTAAGAACATGCTACCTTTGCATACTTTACTTGCTGTTGTAATATATTCAGCAGGAACAAAAATTGAACTTTCAACATTATCAGTCAGAAATCCTTTAAACCATTTTCTGAAAGACAGAGTGAGAAACCAAATTACCTTCTGACCTAAAATCAATTCAGAATTTTACCAAATTGGGGGAGAAAAAAGGATGAGTGAATTTTCTGACTAGTAAGCAGCCGAACACATTACTGACAAAGACAGTCCTTAGTAAATATTTAAAGAGCTGACCTTTGAGGAAATTGGAGGGGAAAAAAAAGATGTATTATTTTCACAGTATCAGGGACAAAAAACTGATAGAAGAAAAAATGATGTTGTTTCTGCAGTAACAGGCATGAAAGAAGCTTGTGATTCTTTAGGAATTATCTGACAAGGGCAGTAACTCAAGAAATATATCTTTTTTCTACTTTATCCTGTAGTCATTAATGAAAACTGGTAGAAAAACAATTGTGCTTATTTCAATGAGCTTTGTCCAACCAGAATTCTTGGATTTACCTTAAGGTTTGTTGACATAAGCTAGTTAACACCTGCTCCTGTGCCTTCTTCTGGTGTAGAGGTCATTCTGGGTTCTTGAAAGCCAGGATAGAATAGTGCAAGTTTTGCTAGCACCAAAAAAAAAAAAAAAAAAAAAAAATCACACATGTTTCTTGCAGCAGATTACATCTTATTTCTGAGGATCAGCCTTGCTTAAAGGCTTGTGACAATTAGGCTGACCACTTGGTGCTGAATGATTTTGTTATAACAACCCTCAAAACAAATATTTAAGAATATTCTTAGGCCTATGTTATCCACTTCTGCTTCTGAATTCACAATACTCTTTTGATTTTAATGTGAAGGTTGCAGAGTAAAAGAGAAAGAGCAGAGGATGGAAAGAATTAGTGTTTATGGACCATGTATAAACATTAAATTTGGTATTATTATTCTTAAAATGAGGTTATTGTATCATAGAAATACTCCTGTATAACACATTAATCTTAACTTTCTAAATATAAACCAACCAAAGAAACAAAATATATATTGGAAAGAATGAAAGAAAAAGGTCTTATTATGGGCTTTATGAATGCCAGAGACAATATTATGTACTAGTGACGTAAGCAACAAAAATGCCTGCCTTTAAGGATATTAAATTGCAGAAAGCATAATTGAGCAAGTTGAAAATGAAAAATAAAAACTTCTTAAACCAGAATTTTACTGTGAGACATATATGTATGTATGTATATATTTAAATAGTTTTAATAATTCTTCAACAACATATCAACACATTCATTATTTTTTCATTTAATAGTATATTATTTCAATTACATTGTAAATACAGTTTTAAAAATTGACTTTTGTAAAACTTTGGATTCCTTATTTTTTTCTTCCTCCCTTCATTTCCTCTGCCTTCCCCAAGATGGCAGACAATCTGATATACATGTATAGGGTAAACATTTTAAACATATTTCTAAATTTGCTATATTGTGCAAGAAAAATCATTAGAAAATTTTTAAAAGGTGAAATTAGCATGCTTTGAACTCAATCTCCATAATTCTCTATTTCTTAATGGCATTTTCCAACTCAAGTCTATTGAAATTATCTTGGAGTTGTATTGCTGAAAAGAGCTAAGTCTATCGAAGTTGATCATCACCCAATCTTGCTATTACTGTGTACATGTTCTTCTATTACGGGAGAAAAGGTGGTTCCTGTAACACTCTTTTGGTTCTGCTCATTTCACTCAACATCAGTTCATACAAGTGTTTTCAGGCTTTTCTGAAATCTATCTGTTCATTATTTCTTATAGAACAATAGTATTCCATTATAGTCAAATAGCACAATTTATTCAGCACTTTCCAATTGCTGGGCATCCATTTAAATTCAAATTCCTTGCCATCACAAAGAGCTGCTACAGACATCCTTATCCATGTGGGTTCTTATTCTTCTCTCTTCCCTATTTCTTTTCTTCCCTCTTCATTCTCCTTTCTCCCCTCTCCCTACTCACTTTTACCATCTCTATTGCTCTGTTTCTATCTCTGTCTCTGTCTCTGTATGTCTTTAAGAGTGTGTGTGTGTGTGTGTGTGCGTGTGTGATTTTTCTTCTATTATCTCTTTAGATACAGATCCAGTAGTGAGCAATGCTGGATTAAAAGATATGAAGAATTTTATAGCTCTTTGGGCATAGTTCCAAAATGTTTCCCAGAATGCTTGGATTAGTTCATAACTCTATCAACAATACATTATGTCTCAGTTTTCCCACATTTCCTTCAACATTTATCTTGATCTTTTCTTGTTATCTTAGCCAATCTGATAAGTATGAATTGGTACATCAGATTTGTTTTAATTTCACTTTTTCTAATCAATAGTGATTTAGACTATTTATTTATATAGCTATAAATGGATTTAATTTCTTCATCTGAAAATTGTCTATTCATATCCTTTGATAATGACTTGTATTTTTGTGAATTTGATGCAATTCTTTATGTATTTTAGAAATAATGTCTTTATCAGAAATAATAGCTATGAAAAATGTTTCCCAGTTTTCTGCTTCTCTTCTAATCTAGGCTGCATTAGTTTTCTTTGTGTAAAACATTTTTTTAATTTAATGTAATCAAAATTATCCATTCTGCATTTTATAATGTTCTCTAGTTCTTCTTTAGTAATAAATTCTTCACTTCTCCAAAGGTCTGACAGGTAAACTATAAATCTGCTTTCTTAATTCACTTTATTCATTATCTAATTCATGAACCAATTTTGATTTTATTTTGGTCTGTGGGTCTATGCATAGTGTTTGCCATACTATTTTCTAGTGCCCCAGCAATTTTTGTTAAATAGTGGCTTCTTATTCTAAAAGTTGGAGTCTTTGGGTTTATAAAAGAGTAGATTAGTATAGTTATTGACAGTTGTGTCATGTACTAATCTATTTCACTGATCCCTCACCATATTTCTTAGTCAATACCAAATGATTTTGAGAACTGCCACTTTATAATATAGTGTTTTGACTAGGCCACATTCCTTTGCAATTTTTTTCATTAATTCTCTTAATATTCTTGTTCTTTTGTTCTTCCAGATGAATTTTATTATTATTTTTTCCAGTTCCATAAAATAATTCTTTGGCAGTTTGATTGGTACGACACTGAATAAGTAGATTAATTTAGGTAGAGTTGTCATTTTTATTATAGTAATTAGGTATATCTATGCACAATTGCTATTTTTCCAATCATTTATATCTGAATTGTGTGGGAAATGTTTTGTAATTGTGTTCATAATGTTCCTGGGTTTGTCTTGGCAAATCCCCAAAATTTTATATTGTCTATGCTTATTTTAATTGGAATACCTCTTTTTATCTCTTTCTGGTGAGCTTTGTTGTTAATGTATATGAATGCCAATAATTTATTTGGGTTTATTTCATATCTTGCAACATTGCTTAAGTTGTCAATTGTTTCAAGAAGTTTGATATTTTCTTTCATCATTGTTATCATGTCTACACACACCTCACACCAAATTATTAATCAATTTGGCCAAATATGTTTGATAAATAAATGAATCCTTTCTCAATGTTTTATTTTCCATAGTTTCATCAAACACTAACATATTATTAAAGTTAAAAGAATAGCAATAACAAAGACAATAGTATTCCATTATACATGGATACATACATATGTATTCAAATAAAAATATCAACTGATTTCATTAATTTGTTTTCCTGTTTTTATGCCCAGCCCAAGTCAGTTTTGAAGATAAGTATTTTATAATATGTTTAAAGGTTGGAAGTGTAAGAATACCTTTATTAACATTGCTACCCTCTCTCCCTATATGGCCTCAATGCTCACTGATATTTTCTTTCACTTCCTCCCTTATTTTTGTTCTCCCTTCTATCCACCTATTCCCTTTTCTTTCCACTTTCTCCTTCTACTTTCCAAAAGAGTAAGATAAATTTTTATGCCTCATTGAGCCAAATCCAATGAGAGTTCCAACAGTGCACATCCTCCTCCCTTCTTTCTATTATAACAGGTCTTTTGTGTGTTTTCATGTGATGTAATTTACCTTATTCTTTTCTTTTCTCCCAGCAAAATCATTTTTATTCCTTAATTTTTTTTACATTAAAGTCAACTTATACTCACACATTCTGTCTATGTATACTTCTTCTTTCACAATAGAGATATAGTTCTCAAGAGTTATTTTCCCCTCTACGTGTGTAAACATTTTAACAGTATTGAATATTTTTTCTTACTTGAGGACTGAATTTTCTGTTGAACTCTGGTGTTTCTATCAGATAAGTTTGAAAGTTCCCAATTTCATTGAATATCCATTTTTCCCCTGAAAAAGCTAGGTTCTCTTTTTCAGGATAGTTGATTCTTGGTTGCAACCCAAGATACTTTGCCTTTCAAAATACTATTCTCCATGCCCACTGATTCTATAATGCAGGAATTGCTAAGTCCTGTAGAACTGTGATTATGACTCTTTGATATTTGAACTCTTTCTTTCTGTCTGCTTGCAATATTTTCTTCTGAAATTTGGCTACAATATTCCTTGGAATTTTCATTTAGGGGATCTCTTCTAGTAAGTAATCAGTGGAATCTTTTAGTTACTATTTTACCCTGTAATCTTAAAATATCAGGACGGAATCTTTCTGATGATTTCTTGAAAGATATTATCCAGGCTCTTTTTTTTTAAATCATGCCTTCCAGGTAGTACAATTCTTAAGTATTCTCTCTATTTTACAGGTTAGTTATTTTTTTTTCTTCCCCCCCAATGGAGTATTTCACAGTTTCTTCCCTTTTTGTCTTTCTTTTGATTTTGTTTGACTGATACTTGACTTCTCAGAGAGTCATTAGTTTCAACTTTTCCAATTCTAATTTTTAAGGAATTATTTTCTTCAGTTACCTTTTGTATCTTCTGTTCTATTTGTTTGATTTTATTTGTAAAGGAGATATTTTCTTGAGTAGATTTATTTTTTTCCAGTTAGCTAAGTGTATTTAATGGGTTTTTTATCAGTCAGTTTTTATGTTTCCTTTTCTAATCTGTTGACTCATTTTATTTTTATAATTCACCTACATAAATCTCATTTCTTTTCTCAATTTTTCTTCCACCTGTTTTATTGATTTAAAAAATATTCTCTTCCAAGAGGATATTTTGAGCTTGAGACCAATTGTTGAGGCATTTCAACATTGTTTTCCTCTCCTGAGTTTGTGTTTGGATTGTTCCTGTCACCATATTAGTTTTCCTTTAATCAAGTGATTTTAGGGGATTTTTGCTAATTTCTAAAAGTTTATCTTAAGCTATAAAATTGTTTCATACCATCTTTTTGTAGGTTCATTCCAGAATTCTTTTAGAGATTTGTTTTACCATTATTTCTGAGGTAATATGGGGACAGCTCGGGCAACTTCCCACTTTCTTCCATCCACCTTAGTTAAGCCCAAACTTTCTCAATAAAACCAGGATTGAAGCAGAGATACTACTAAGTCAATTTGTTATCTGCTGAAATATTGGAATGTTACCTCCAGTATTACTAAAGGAAAAACAAGTTAAGGAATATGCTTTGGGAAAAAAGCAACCAAACATCTTTTTTTGCAGATGAAATAATGGTCTCTTTAGAGTATCCTAAATTAAAACAATACAATAACAACAAAGTTAATTCACTTACTTTGGAAAAGAAGCAGAATACAAAATAAATCAACATAAATCATCAAACTTGTTGTATATTACTAACAAAAATTTGTCTCCTTTTGCTGGTTCTTCAAGTCAAATACAATTAATATAATTCATCTCTCCCCTGTGTTCTATCTGTTATCTGTTTATTTTTCACCTTCATGTAATTCCCTTTGGATTTCTTCTGATTTCATCAATTCTTGTGGATTCAATATACCTTTTTATGCCAATGATTCTTATTATACTCATGTAGCCCCAAACTTTTTCCTGATATCCATTTTCACATTTCTCACTGTCCATTGGACATTATGCCATATCTCACAATAGATGTCCCATAAACATCTTAACTTGACATATCCAAAACTGAATTAATAATTCTACCCTTTAGTACTTTCCCCTTTGTAATTTTCTTTTTGCTCTAGAGAACATAACCATCTTTCCAGTTACCCAGAGTTGCAGTCTAGTGTTATCCTCAAGTCCTCACACCTTCTCACTCTCATTTCCAATCTCTTGTTAAATGTGTGTGGTATTTAAGTATATATATATATATATATATATATATATATATATATATATATATATATATATGTGTGTGTGTGTGTTTGAAGTATGCATATGTGTGTGTGTATATATGCATATATATTTATATATTTGTATGTGTTTATGCAAATTCCTGTGTTATGTGCTCCCTTCATTCCTCTGACACTATTATTACCCTTGCCCAGGCCTTCATCATCTCAAGAGCATGCAATCCTTAAATTTCCTTGTCTTATGTTTCTCTCTACTTTAGTCTCCACCCATCTATCAAAGTGATCTTCCTAAGACTTCCTCTGACCATGTCACTCCTTTATTAAATAAACTGTTTTGACTCTTTTACCTCCAGTATCTAATAGAAATTTTGCCACTTAACATTCAAAGACATTCATTTTTTTTCTTCCCACCCTTCTAATCTTCTTGTACCTCATGTACCAGCCATGGAGATGCAGTGATACCGCCTCTTTGTTCTTCTTCACATAGACACTACATCACATAACTGGATTATACTGTACTAGTTATATTGTTCAGAATTGCCTCCTTCCTAATCTCTGCCTCCTGGATTCCTTCAAATTTCAGCTAAAAATCCTATGTTCTACAAAAAGCTTTTGTACTTTGCCTTCCTGCTGTTGACATTCTCCAATGTATCTTATATATAGCTTGTTGAAACACAGTTTTTCAACATTGTCTGATCCATTAGATTGTAAGATCCTTGAGAACAGGGACTATTTTTGACTTTTTAAAAAAAATTCCAATACTTAAAAGAATGCCTGGCTCATTGTGGGTACTTTAGAAATGTTTGGCCTGACCAAAATGATCCTTGAAGTGTGTGTCTACCTATGAAGTATATTGACAATACTTTGTGTGTTGTGTAATCTACATGTTGATAATGCAGTAGAAGAAATTGTTGTCTCTTCTAACCACATTTTTTTATATTTTATTTAATAATAACTTTATATTGACAGAATCCATGCCAGGGTAATTTTTTTACAACATTATCTCTTGCACTCATTTCTATTCTGATTTTTCCCCTCCCTCCCTCTACCCCCTCCCCTAGATTAATCACATTTTTAATAAGGAAAAAATACATGCATACACACATATCAAGTGGAGTAACTCCTAAACATTCTGGATGTTTTAGCAACTATATTGATGTTGTTGTTCTTTTTGGTGAATGGATCTTTAACTTTCATAGTTTGTGACTGTCTTTCAGAGAAAAATGTCAAATCCCAGACTGATCAAAACATGTAATAGAACAATTTTGTTAATTACCAAGAAAGTAGTAAAACAGATATAGTATTTGAAATAGTTCTCAAAAGATGCTTTCAAAAAGAAAAAAGAAACTCTTAAATTACAATGGAATTGTTAGTGAAAATCTGAAGGTCTAAGTTCAGAATTCTATGAATTGAAAAAGGATGAAGATATTGTAATGCTCTTTCTTTTCATTCTATGGATCAGTAAGAACTTATTTATCACAGCCACAACTTGACCTTATATTGGTGCAAAAGCTATATTTCTTACATTAATCCCACTTTCAGTTGAAGTTGCAATCACATTTCCTTAACCTTTAAGATTAAAACTCTATCTTGACAGTCATTTCAACATCCTAAAACATGAGCTCCAAATACCCACACCTCTTGGTGCTAAAACAAAATGCACAGTTTATTCTTGGTTAGGATTATATTTATGCTTATCTCTTAGTATAAAGTACTAACCTTCTGTCCTGTGTCCCAGTTTTTTGAAGAAAGGTGCGACATCATTCACAAAATAATGTGTACACCTCAGCTGCAGAATTGTTTCCCATCCTTACAAATATAGAATTTCTGTGAATCAATCTATTATATAGCCCATTTACATGACAACCAAATAAACTGAAGAATTTCAGTCGCACCATTTTATCTTTGGAGTATTATTAGCCTGATTAGCCAATCAATCTACAAACATTTATTAAATATCTATTAATTGGAAAACACTCTCACAGTTTCAGTCAATAAAAACAATAAATAAATAAATAATAAGACTGTCAATACCCTCAAGAAGCATCATTCTAATAAAGAACTAAAGCACATATAATCAAATGGTAGCTAAGGAAGGAACTTTTGGTCTAAGTAGTCAAAGGGATTAAGGATAGTGTCTCACACCACTACATACTTCTGAGTTTGGCTAAGATGACAGAAAAAGATAATGATGAATGTTGGAGGGGATATAGGAAAACTGAAACACTAATACATTGTTGGTGGTACTGTGAATAGAACCAGCCATTCTGGAGAGCTCAAATTTGGAACTATGCTCAAAAAGTTATCAAATTGTGAATATCCTTTGATCCAGCAGTGTTTCTACTGGGCTTATATCCCAAAGAGATCTTAAAGGAAGGAAAGGGAAAGTATTTGTGGCAGCCCTTTTTGTAGTGGCAAGAAACTGAAAACTGAGTGAATGCCCATCAGTTGGAAAAATGGCTAAATAAATTATGTATATGAATGTTATGGGATATTATTGTTTTATAAGAAAGGATCAGGAGGTTCTATAAGAAAGGATCAGGAGGATGATTTTAGAGAAGCCTGGAGAGACTTACATGAACTGATGCAAAGTGAAATGAGCAGAACCACTAGATCATTTTACACAGCAACTTCAATATTGTATGATGATCAATTCTGATGCACATGACTCTTCCAACAATGAGGTTATTGATGCCAATTTCTGTTGGTGAGCTTTTTCTTCTCAAAACACAGCCAGGTGATAAAAGTTCAGATCTTTTATTATCCCAATGTAGCCCGGTTAGCTTAGAGGCCTATCTCTCTGCTTGGTTCCAAGAGCTCTCTCCGAATGTCACCAAATCCAAAGGTCTGGTCCTTCAGCCTCTGCCTCTGCTTTCTTCAGCCTCCAGCCAGCTCCAACTCTTCATGTCATTCCTCTGAAATCTCGACTTGTAGCGTCTTCACTCTAAAGAACTCTCCGACTGGCCCATTGGCCTATTTATGCTCCTTCCAGAGAGAGGGATTGTGGGTAGTTCTACTTAGTACCTTGTTTCAGGTTCTGCCCAAAACATCTTCTTGTAAGATTAGATCAACTCTAATTAGTTAGCAGTTAGTAAGGATTCCAACATCTCCCCCTTTCTTTTGTTTTAAAACATAGGGGGTTTCTGAGGGGGTACACATAAATCCATCAATATGGGCCAGAACTTTGTAACAGATATACATGGTATACATAAATCCATCAATATGGGAGACATTATACATAATTTACATAAGTACATAGCAATATAACACAGGCTAGTAGTAATGTAACAACATGAATCAACCTAAAAATTTACACATGTCCATAAGTCCTAGAAACAGTCCAATAGGATTCCATTGTCCATTAGTTCATGTGCCAGGAATCCAATAGTTCCTGTAAGCCCTGAAGTACTGCAAAAGTCTCATCAACAATTTTTCATCTCAGGGAACCCAATGATTCTTGCTGGTTTTTCAAGAAGTAACAACATAAATCGACCTGAAAATTTACAAATGTCCATAAGTCCTAGAAATAGTCGATAAGGAATCCATTGTCCATTAGTTCATGTGCCAGGAATCTAATAATTCCTGTAAGCTCTGAAGTACTGCAAAAAGTCTCATCAACAATTTTTCATCTTAAGGAATCCAATGATTCTTGCTAGTTTTTCAAGAACTGAAACAGTCTCATCTTGTCTTAGGAAATCCAATGATTCCTGAAGATTTTAAAAGTCCTTTTAACAGTCTGATTGTCAGCTATCTGATTCTTTCTCCATCTGTGGAAATATAAGCAGATCCTCTTCCCCAAGCAGTTAACCTATCTAATTCCCTTCTATTTACCAAATTTGGGATTTCTCCTCATCATCTGGTAATTACATTGGAGCTGTTTGCACTGGATATTTCCTTGTTGTCTTAAAAGGCCTGTATTCTTCCCAACTGTAATCCTGATTGCTTTTCTGTTGGTTGATGACATCAGAGTTCTGAATTTCTAAAGTCTCTCTGGGTGTAACCTCAACTGCTATCATGCCCCACCTGTCCTTTGATTGATACTTTGGAGCTGGGCCCTGCCTCTCCTTCCTCTGGGTCAATATACATTTAGAGGCCCAGTGAAAGCCTCGGTTACATTTTGGACATGGGGTTTTGGGTTTTCTCTCACCCTGTCTTCTCACTCTATCTCCATATCTACAATGAGCTCTCAAATGTCCAATTTTTCCGCACTGAAAATATCGACGAGTTTCTCTAGAATTCCTCTGCCAAGAAGGACCTTGTCTTTCCATGTTCATCATAGTCTGGGAATAATAAGCATTTGTGCCCACTGTGGCACAGTGTCTTATGATTTCCTCTAAAGGAGCATCTTTGTCTAGCCCCCATATAATTCTCTTGCAAATCTCATTGGCATTTTCTTTAGCCAGATGTCTGGTCATTATTTCTGTTGCTGCATTATCTCCAATGGTTCTTATTACAGCTGTTTGTAAACGTCCCACAAAATCTGCAAAAGGTTCATTGGGACCTTGCTCTATTTTTGTGAAAGCATTCTTTCCATCTTTCTGTCCAGGGAGAGAATTCCAAGCTTTTATTGCAGCCTTAGAAATTTGCTCATACACTGTTATGGGATAATAAATCTGTTCTGAATTCTCTGCATACTGACCTTCTCCAGTTAGTTGGTCAAAAGTGATTTGTACAACAGCTCCTATTTGCCTATTGCGTTGGGCTTGAATCCTACATAATTCATGAAACTCTGAAAGCCACAATAAATTTTGTCCCGGTTCTAGACAAGTTTTCGCTATGGATTTCCAGTTATTCGGGGTTAGGATTTCATAAGACAAATTATCTAGTAACATCTTCACATAAGATGATGTAGCCCCATAAAGAGTGCAACCCTTTTTCAAATCTTTAATTTTTCCCAAATTAAAAGGAGTGTATTTTCTCTCTTTTTGACCTGAGAAGTTGAGCTCTTCAATCACAGGATATGCATTTATAAAATCAGATATATCTTCTCCTTCATTTTTTGCTTTAATTAATGCTTTTTCTAATCTCGTCAAATTCTGCTTTACAGGAGAAGCTGATTGTGTTTCTGTCTCTCTCCCTCCCCCTTGTTCCACCCATGAAGGGTTAATTGTGGGGGGAGGGTCATGAGATGTGGAATCACCTAATTCCTCCTGCTGTGAAGTATCATACTCAGAATTGTAATTAACTCCATTCTCATCTGATTCGTCCTCCTTTTCACCTAGTAAAGTTGGCAATTCTTCCTCCTGTACTTTCCTTTTCATCATTCTATCACTTAAATAACTTCTTATAGCCAATTGTATTACATTATATGTATTAATTATTGAGTTAGGCCCATTTTTATCATAGAATTGACAAAGATCCTCTCCAACCAATTTCCATTCATTTAGATCTAATTCCTTATCAAGAGAGAAACAAGGACATATGTCCTTTACAGTTTGTAAAAGTTCAGTGATTTGCTGTAAACTTATAATTAAACCTTGACTTTCCATAACTTTGACAATGCTCTCTAAACATTTTCCTTGAACAGAAACAGGCTGTTTTCTAAATATCTGTCCCATTTTAGATGAAATTCTACTTTAACTCTTTTAACAAAATTTCTTTGTTGCACTCACCCTAATTTCTGAGTTGAAGAGTCTTTTCCACTGGATTAGGATCAGAGGCTTTTCCACTTGAATCAGGATCGGAGCTTTTCCACTGAAATCCACTGAGGGGGTCTGTTAGCCCCACATGCGCCAAAATGTTGTGATCTAGTTCAGATGGATCTGAATCGGTCCCTGTTCAGGCGCCAAAATGTGGTGATCTTTTTCTTCTCAAAACGCAGCCAGGTGATAAAAGTTCAGATCTTTTATTATCTCCAATATAGCCCGGTTAGCTTAGAGGCCTATCTCTCTGCTTGGTTCCAAGAGCTCTCTCCGAATGTCACCAAATCCAAAGGTCTGGTCCTTCAGCCTCTGCCTCTGCTTTCTTCAGCCTCCAGCCAGCTCCAACTCTTCATGTCATTCCGCTGAAATCTCGACTTGTAGCGTCTTCACTCTAAAGAACTCTCCGACTGGCCCATTGGCCTATTTATGCTCCTTCCAGAGAGAGGGATTATGGGTAGTTCTACTTAGTACCTTGTTTCAGGTTCTGCCCAAAACATCTTCTTGTAAGATTAGATCAACTCTAATTAGTTAGCAGTTAGTAAGGATTCCAACAAATTTCAATGACCTCATGATGAAGAGAGCTATCTACACCCAGAGAGAGAACTGTGGGAACTGAATGTAGATCACAACATAACATTCTCACTCTTTTTGATCTTGTTTACTTGCATTTTGTTTTCTTACTCATTTTCTTTCCTTTTTGATCTGATTTTTCTTGTGTAACAAGAGAATTGTATAAATGTTTACACCTATCAGATTATCTGAAACAAATGGCTAGGCAAGGGTCAATGTTGAAAAATTATCCATGCATCTCTTTTGATAATAAAAAAAGCTTTAAAAAATGAATAGTGTCTTAGATTGGAGTGAACACTGTAATTTTCCTTAAAGGAAAAGTGGTAAAATTGATTTTATGATTGTTCTTAGAACACGAGAATGAGAAGTAGAAAGAAAAGTGAATAGATGTGGAAAAAGGAAGATGTACATTGATCAACCTTCATGTCCTCATAGAATAAGATGAGTAATTCTACTCCTGGTCACCTAGTTATACATTTAAGTTGAATTTTAACATATTCAGAAACAAATAAATGTAGTTTAAACTCAAGGAGGGACCAACAGCTGAATGTATTTTTTGTGGGAAAGAGACAGAAGGGAAAAGGGTGAAAACATTCTTCAAGTAAGTATGGGTCTTTATCAGCTATTGGGTTCTCTACAAGTCAGTCTTAAAAATAGTAAAAAGTTTAAGAAATTAGTGGACTCTATAAGTAGTGGTCAGTAGTATGATACTAAGGAGAACACATTTCCTAACTTGCCTAAGTATAAACTATTGGCTTTCTTCTTCAATACTATGGAATCAAAATCTATTAAACATTAGGCAAGACTGAGGAACTGAGATATCTCACACCTTACTAGAGGAAATTATTATTCAATTCTTTATGATAGAAAATGACATATTATATTTATAAAAGCAGTGTAAGATGATAAAACAGAGCAGCACAATGCAATGTGTTGCAACTTAGCAAATGGATATTTAAAGTCAATAGATCCCTGGAATTTCAGAAAAAATTGAGTTTGAATCTGCTATTTAACATTTACTAGCTATGTGACTTTAAGCAAGTCACCTAATCTCCTTGAGCAACAATTTCCCACTTCTAAAATGAGGAAGTTAAACTTAATAACCTAAATTTCCTTCTTGCCTTTAAATCTTCATCAAATCAAAAATTCCATGATTCTGTGAGTATTCACTGTCCAAGGTACTATGATTGGTAATGGTCAATGTACTAATCACCAATACCAATTACCAATTACCAATGTCAAAGGGTAAATGTCTTAAAATTTACAAAATGTCAGGATAGAAAAGGAGTGATGAGACAAAAATCAAGATCACTGGTGATGACTCAGGATACAATGGGTTATGAACAAATTCTAAGTATTCTATAGTACTTGCGGCAGCCATCTTGTTGACCATTGTAACAAATTATGTTCATCCACCCATTTTACCAGATTTACAGGTTTGGGATAGGCAACTCCAACACATCAAAAGATTTGAGACCCCACAATTACCCTGGGTTAGCCTAACTGCAGAAATGGCTTACCAGGATGTGGCACTTAAGTTTACAATATCAGTTAGAGGTGCAAAGAACCTTAGATTCTATCTAATGCAACTAATTTTGTAGAAGAAGAAACTGCTTCCTAGCCATATTAAGTGAAAGAGACAGCTCTGGATTTTGGTTCTCTAATTCCAACTTCAGTTATTTTCTTGTAATCATCATCAAGCTGTTGTAGGAGCAAATCACTTGCCTCTTAGATATTCACTATTCTATTTGATTACCCTATTTGAGTTCTGAAGCTATTTCCAGGACAGAAATGATCTGATAATAAAATTACTTCCTTATGCTCAGTTGTCTAAAAGAATAGCCAAAAAATGGGAGAGATGATCCCACATTCAAACTTAGAAAACGATCATTATCTCTCAAGCTTTAAATTTTTTAATCACACTATAGTTAAATGAAGAAGATGAACACTGGGATGTAGTGAAAAATATACTGGATTCTGAATTCAACAATATAACACTTGATATGGGATCATAGACTAATCATTGAATGCCTCTTCTAAAACTCAGTTTCTACACATGTTAATTAAGTAAAATAATACATTCATTGGCTTTCTCATTTTTGTTGTTGGTGTAAGGAAAGGGTTTTGTTAAATCTAAGGATTTAACAATAGGAGCTATTATATTTGCAACCCGAAATGCTTGCTAAAACCTCAATTGAATCAAATCCTATTGAACTTTGAGCCAGGCTAATGTTAAGCTGTGCAGAAGCATTGTAAGTAGCAAACATTAGACAGTGCACTCAGAATAATCAATGACTACACTGTACTTTTAAATAGACTTGTTAATAGAGCACTAAACTCAGATGTCTAAATCAAAGACACCAGTCCATTTATATAGAAGTCTGTAAGTAAATCGCTTTAGTGACTTCCACTTTTGTCATTCAGCCCAAGAAAGAAATATTTTACTAAAGATCACTGTTTCTTTAACTGTGCTCAAGGCCATCATGGTACTCAGAGGATATATCATTGATCTCTACCCATTCAGATTGAGACAAAGTCCCTGTGTCTTGGAATATTTAAATTACCCTAGTCAATATCACCTCTCTAGTTTTTGTATTGGTTTAATTCTATTTGATTTCTGAAATACTGAATTCAAAAAAAAAAAAAAAGATTGTTCTACTTCTTTGAGAAAAATGGAAGAAATGCTGAATCAATAGATAGGCCCATGCTTTTTGTTTGTTCCTAGACATCTATATACAAAATACAATAATATTTAATTTAGATGTTGTAAGAATTAAACTAGCAAAAGTAAAAGTAGGAAAAAAGTAGGAAATTAAGCAGTGATTTCACTGAAGAAGTCATTCTTAAAATAGCAGTCACACATCTTTCCCCAGGGAGCCTATTCTCATTTTTTTTTTTGGCAAACCAAAAAATTGATGTGAGGAAATCATAGTGGAGAAACTTTTTGTATTAATAACAATGTCAACCTTTCCACAATTTGTAACCTTAGAGAATTGCCCAAATAAATTTATTTAATAATTTCCCCATTTACACTGAAAGCAATTTTGTTTTACAATCATTTTTAAACTTTTGAGTTTCACATGTTAAATTATGTAAAACATTTCCAAAACAGTCATGTTGCAAAAAAGACAGTTCTCCCACCCTAATGAAAAAAATACTCAAGAAAAATAAAACACACACACACAGAGACAGAGACAGAGACAGAGACCAAAACAGAGAGAGAAAGAGAGAGAGAGAGAAAGAAACAGAAAGAGAGAGAGAAAGAAACAGAGAGAGAGAGAGAGAGAGAGAGAGAGAGAGAGAGAGAGAGAGAGAGAGAGAGAATATACTTCAATCATTGTTCAGACACAATCAGTTACTTCTCTGAGTATGGATAGGATTTTTCATCATAAGTCTTTCAGAGTAGTCATGGATCATTGTCCTCTTGAGAATAGCAAAGTTCATTTACAGATGGTCACCCCAAAAGATTGTTATTATTTTGTGTACAATACCCTTCACTTTGCTAGAGTTCATGAAGAATTTTCCAGGTTGTTTTTTTTTTTTTCCTGATAGCATCCTACTCATAATTTACCATTGAATAATAATATTCCATCACAAACACACACCACAATTTATTCAGCCATTCCTCAGTTGGGTGGGTATCTCCATAATTTCTATGTTTTTTCCCCCAAGAAAAGAGTTGCTATAAATATTTTTGTGTTTATAAATCATTTTCCTTTTTGGAAAATTTTTTTTTTTGGTATTCATGCCTAATAGCTGTATTGTCAAGTTAAATTATAGGCATGGATTTTAGCCTTTGAGACACAAATCATATCTTTTGATCCTTTATAAACTAATGCATAGCTTTCATCTTTTATATATTTTTCTTTTTTAAAATTTTTAAATTTTATTAAAGTTTTTTATTTACAAAACATTGTATGGGTAATTTTTTCAATATTGGCTTTTCCAAAACCTTCTGTTGCAAATTTTCCCCTACTTCCACCCACCTCTTCCTCAAGATGGCAGGTAGTCCAATATGTGTTAAATATAATAAAATATATGTTAAATCCAATATATGTATGCATATTTGTTCTGTTATCTTGTTGCACAAGAAAAAAATGGATCAAGAAGGAAAAAATAACTAAGAAAACAAAATGCAAGCAAACAACAGAAAGAGTAAAAAGACTATGTTGTGATCTGCACTCACTTCCCATAGTTCTCTCTCTGGGTGTAGATGGCTCTCTTCATCACTGAACAATTGAAACTGGTTTGAATCATCTCACTGTTGAAGAAAACCACATCCATCAGAATTGATCAACATATAGTCTTATTGTTGCTGTGTATAATGATCTCTTAATCCTCTCATTTCACTTAGCATCAGTTCATGCAAGTCTCCCCAGGCCTCTCTGAAAACATCTTGCTGATCATTTCATTAAAAAAATGATATTCCATAACATTCATATGTCATAACTTATTCAGCTATTCTCCAATTATTGGACATCATTCAGTTTCCAATTTTTTGCCACTACAAAAAGGGCTGCCACAAACATTTTTACACATATAGGTCCCTTTCCCTCTTTTAAGATCTCTTTAGGATATACGCCCAGTAAAAATACTGTGGGATCAAAGAGTATGCACAGTTAAATTTTTGAGCATAGTTCCAAATTGTTCTCCAGCATGGTTGGATCCATTCTCAGTTCCACCAACAATTTATCACATCCCCTCTAAGATTCATCATTATCTTTTCCTGCCATCTTAGTCAATCTGACAGGTGTGCAGTGGTATCTCAAATATATCTTAATTTGCATTTCTCTGGTCAATAGTGATATGGAGCACCTTTTCATATCACTAGAAAAAGTTTCAATTTCTTCTTTTAAAATTGTCTGTTCATATTTTTTGACTATTAATTGTAGAATGGCTTGAATTCTTTAAATTTGAGTCAATTCTCTATATGTTTTAAAAAGCAGGCCTTTATCAGAATCTTTTAATGTAAAAATGTTTTCCCAGTTTATTGCTTCCTTTAGGTTTGTTTGTACAAAACTTTTAGCTTAATATGATCAAATTTATCTATATTCTGTTCAATAATGATCTCTAATTATTCTTTGGTCAGAAATCCCTTCCTCCTCCACAGATCTGAGAAGTAAACTATACTATGTTCTTCTAGCTTGTTTATATTATCATTTTTTATGTCTAAAGCATGAAACCATTTTGACCTTATCTTGGTATATGGTGTTAGGTGTGAGTCAGTGCCTAGTTTCTGCCATGCTAATTTCCAATTTTCCCAGCAGTTTTTGTCAAATAGTGAATTCTTCTTCCAAAAGCATGGGCTTTTGGGTTTGTCAAATACTAGATTACTATAGTCATTGACTCTTTTGTCTTATAAACCAAACCTATTCCACTGACCGACTACTCTATTCCTTAGCCAATACCAAATGGGTTTGGTGATTGCTGCTTTATAATATAGTTTTAGATCTGGTACAGCTAGGCCACCTTCCTTTGCTATTTTTCATTAATTCCCTTGAAATTCTTGGCTTTTTGTTCTTCCAGATGAATTTTGTTTTTATTTTTTCTAGGTCAGTAAACTAGTTTCTTGGGAGTCTGATTGGTAGAGTACTAAATAAATAGATTAGTTTAGGTAGTATTATCATCTTTAGTGTATTTACTCGACCTATCCAAGAGCACTTGATATTTTTCCAATTGTTTATATCTGACTTTATTTCTGTGGAAAGTGTTTTGTAGTTTTGCTATATGGTTGCTGACTTTTCCTTGGTAGATAGATTCCCAAATATTTTATACTATAGTATATGCTATACTATTTATTTTATAATATTGACAATTATTTTAAATGGAATTTCTCTTTGTATTTCTTGCTGTTGATTTTGTTAGTGATATATAAAAATGGTGATGATTTATGTGGATTTATTTTGTATCCTGAAACTTTGCTAAAGTTGTGGATTATTTATAATAGTTTTAAGTTAATTCTCTAGGGTTATCTTTTGCATCTTATCATTTGCAAAGAGTGATAACTTGGTTCCCTCATTACCTGCTTTAATGCCTTTAATCTTTTTTTCTTCTCTTATTGCTAAAGCTAGCATTTGTAATATATTGAATAGTAATTGTGATAGTGGGCAACCTTGTTTCACTCCTGATCTTATTGAGATTTCTTCCAGTTTGTCCCCATTAGATAGATGTTTACTGATGTTTTAAAATAAATGTTACTAACTCTTTTAAGGAAATTTCCATTTATTCCTGTACTCATTAATGTTTTTAATAGGAATGGGTATTGGATTTTTATCAATTTTTTTGCATCTATTGAAATTATCATTTGTTTTTTGTTAATTTGGTTATTGATATAGTTAATTAAGTTAATAGTTTTCCTAATATTGAACCAGTCCTGCATTCCTGGTATAAATTCTTTTTGGTCATAATATATTGTCCTGAGGATGATTTTCTGTAGTCTCTTTGCTAATGTTTTATTTAAGATTTTAGCATCAATATTCATTAGAGAGATTTGTCTATAATTATCTTTCTCTGTTTTCATCCTACCAGGTTTTGATATAAGTACCATGTCTGTGTTATAAAAGGAATTTGTAGGAATCCTTGATTCTATACTTTTTCAAATAGTTTGTATACTTTTAGAGTTAATTGTTCTTTAATATTTAGTATAATTCACATATAAATCCATCTGTTCCTGGGGTTTTTTTTTCTTAGGGAGTCAATTAATAGCTTGTTCTATTTCTTTTTCTAAAGTAGGACTATTCAAGTAATTTATTTTCTCTTCTGTTAATCTGGGCCATGTATATTTTTGTAGGTATTCCTCCATTTTACTTAGGTTATTAAATTTACTGGCATAAAGTTGGGCAATGTAACTCCTAATTATTATTCTAATTTCCTGTGCATTGGTGGAAAGTTCTCCTTTTCATTTTTGAGACTAACAATTTCATTTTCCTCTTTCCTTTTTCTAATCAAATTAACTAAAAGTTTACCTATTTTGTTAGTTTTTTTTTCATGAAACCAATTGTTAATTTTATTTATTAATTAAAAAGATTTTTTTAACTTTCATTTTATTAATCTCTTTTTATTTTCAGAAATTTAAGTTTGATATTTGATTGGGAGTTTTTTAGTCACAAGCCCAATTCATTGATCTTCTCTTTCTCTATTTTATGCAAGTAAGCATCTAGAAATATAAACTTTTTCCCTTATTCCTGCTTTGGCTGCTTCCCACAATTTTAATATATTATTTCATTATTGTCATTCTCTTGGAGGAAATTATTAATTGTGTCTTTGATTTGCTGTTTCACCCATTCATTTTTAAGGGTGAGATTATTTAGTTTCCAATTACTTTTTGGTGTATTTTCCTCTGGTCTTTTATTGCATGTAATTTTTATTGCACCATGATCTGTAAAAAAAAAAAAAATGCATTTCCTATTTCTGCCTTTCTGCATTTTATTTTGAAGTCTTTATGCCCTCATATATTTGTATAGGTGCCATGAACTGCCAAGAAGAAAGTGTATTCCTTTCTTTTTTCATTCAGTTTTTTTCCAAAGATCAATCATACCTAACTTTTCTAATATTCTATTTACCTCTTTAACTTCTTTTTGTGGTTTGATTTATCTAGTTCTGAGAGAGCAAGGTTGAGATCTCCCGCTATTATAGTTTTGCTGTCTATTTCTTCTTGCATCTCTGTTAACTTTTTCTCTAGAAATTTGGATGCTATACCACTGGTGCATATATGTTTAGTATTGATATGTATTGATATTGCTTTATTATGTATGGTACCCTTTAGCAAGATATAGTTTCCTTCCTTATCTCTTTTAATTAGACCAGTTTTTGCTTTTGTTTGATCTGAGATCAGGATGGCTACCCCTGCTTTTTTTTTTTTTTTTTTTTTTACTTCACCTGAGGCATAATAGATTCTGCTTCAGCCTTTTACCTTTACTTTGTATACAATGCACTACTTTGAATGTGTTTCCTGTAAACAACATATTGTAGGATTCTGGCTTTTAATCCAGTCTGTTATGCAAATCCACTTTATGGAAGAATTTATCCCATTCACATTTATGGTTAAAACAACTAATTCTGTATTTCTTGCCATCTTATTAACCCCAAATTATACTTTTCTCTTTCCTTTTCCTTTTTCCCCCTTCCCAGTATTTTACTTATGAGCATCACTTGCCTCAATCAGCCCTCTCCCTTTAGAGTTGCTCTTCCTTATATCTTTCCCCTACTATTTGTTTTCCCTTCTTCTTTATCTACCCTTTCCATTTTCCCCTTTCCTCTCCTACTTTTCTATAACATGAGAGAAGTTTCTCTGTGAAACTAAATATGTCTAATATTTTCTCTATGGGTCAAATTTGATGAGAGTAAGATTCACATAATGTCCATCTCCCTCCCTCCTTTTCCTTAATTGTAATAAGTTTTCTTTGCCTTCTCATGATATGTAATTTCCCTCATTTTGCCTCCACTTTCCCATTTTCCCAGTACAATCCCCTTTCCACATCTAGTTTCTTTTTTTTATTTTATAACAGTAAAATCAAATTATACGTGAACTCTTTATGCATACCCATAACAGAAGTACAATTCTCATGAGTTCTTTTCTTTTTATTTTTTATACTTCTCTTGAGTTCTATATTTGGAGGTCAATATTTTGTTTAGCTCTGGCCTTTTCATCAGAAATAAATGGAATTCATCTCATTCATTGAATGTCCATCTTCTGTCCCATCCATCTTCCCATGCTCTTTTAATGGGGTAGTTTATTCTTGGCTGCATATGAAGCACCTGGAATCTGGGAAGGAACTTGGGTTCCTTTGCTTTTTGGAATATCAGATTTCAAGTCCTTTGATCCTTTAAGGTGGAAGCTGCTAGGTGATATATAATCCTTATTGTGGCTCCTTGGTATTTGAATAGTTTATTTTCTGGCTGCTTATAATATTTTTCTTTGGTCTGTTAGTTCTGAAATTTAGCCACGTTATTCCTTAGAGTTTTCATTTTGGAATCTCAGAAGAGGTTCAGTGAATTCTTTCAATGGCTATTTTACCTTCTGATTTTATGACATCTGGACAGTTCTCTTTGATGATTTCTTAAAAATAAGTCTAAGCTCTTTTTTTCATCCTGGTTTTCAGAAAGTCCAATAATACTTAGATTGTCTCTCTTAGATCTATTTTCCAGGTTAATTGTTTCCCCAATTAGGTATTTTACATTTTTTTTCAATTTTTTCATTTTTTTCCTGAGGCAAGTAGGGTTAAATGAATTACCCAGGGCCACACAGCTAGGAAATCTGAGGCCAGATTTGAACTCAGGTCCTCCTGACTTCAGGACTGGTTCTCTATCCACTGTACCATCTAGATGCCTCTCAATTGAATTTTTAAATGAGTATTTTAATATATCAATTTTTTCCATTTTACAAATTCTGTTTGTTATGGAGTTATTTTCCTTTTCCATTTCATAAATTCTATTTTTCAGGAAGTTTTCTTTTTCCATTTTGTCAACTTTATTTTTAAGGAGTTATATGTTTCCATTTCACAAAATCTATTTTGCACTGAATTTTCTTCAGATAATTTCTGTGTTTTCTTTTCCAAACTCTCTTGTAAATTTCTTGTTTCCTTTCCCCATTTTTCTCCCAGTTCTCTTTTAAGATCTTTTATAATTTCTCCCAGGAGAGCTTTGTGGGATGGGGACCAATTTATATTATCCTTTTGGTTTCATCTGGAGATGATCTGTTTTTAGTTTCCTCAGGTTTTGAAATCTGGTCTTCTCTTTCACCATAAAAATTATCTATGATCAGAGCTCTTTTTGCTTTTTTAATCATTTTTTTTAAATTGAGTTCTGTTTTTAAGGTAGGGGTGTTTTTCGAAGCTTCCTCTATAAGTGACAGCAGTTGGGCTGAGTCTGTGCTGACTCACTCCTGGTGCTGGGTGGGCATGGCCAGATCCCATGAAACTCAAGTGTTTCAGAGTTCCCCATTTACTTTTTGTGTTTGTATTGGATGTTTTATAACTTTTCTGCTGATCTACTGACTTGCAGCCAGAGCAGAGTAGCCAACACTGCTGTAGATTCCTTCCTGTGGATTCTCCAACACGCAGAGCCCCCATTTGCCCTGAGTCTGCATTGCCTGCACTTGGCATCTGTGCTCAGCCTGCTTGCACTTGGCCCACCTTCCTCCATGCCAGATTGAAACAAACCTTTTCTGGTGATCTGCAAAATTATCTTCTACTGGTAATTTGTTGCACTCCCAATATTTGATTGTTTCTCAGTCCAGAACTATATCAGAGGCTGGATTGGTAATTAGTGTGAGAGTCATGAGAGAAGGTCAGACAGAAACGTGTGTCTCTTCTTCTATATTAACTCCACCCCACCCCTTATTTTTTACAAATTTGACAAAGTTCCCATTATGTTTGAGAGATGAGGTCTTATCAGAAACTTACTTCTATTTTTCCCTCTTTTTTTTTTTATCATGAATTGCAGGTATACTATGAATTTTTAAATTATTTCTCCTGGGTCTATTTTCCAGGTTAGTTGTTTTTCCAATGAGATATTTCATATTTTTTCTATTATTTTTGTTTTGCTTTATTGTATCTTGGTTTCTAATACAGTCATTACTTTCTATTTGCTCAATTATCTTTTTTATGTAATTATTTTCCTCAGTGAGGTTTTGTACCACCTTTGCCAATTGATCAATTTTGCTTTTTAAGGCTTTCCCTTCATTAGCTTTTTGCATTTTCTTTTATATAACTTTCATTTCTTCTCCTGACTTTCCTCTGTCTCTCTTACTTGATTTTCAAAATCCTTTTTGAGTTCTTCCATAGCCTAAGATCAATTATTATTTTTCTTGGAGATTTGGGATGCAGGAACTTTGACTTTATTATCATCTTCTGAATGTGTTTTGATCTTCCTTATCACTATACTAACTTTCTAACATCAAAAAAATATTTTTGCAATCTGCTCTTTTCCTTAGCCTATTATTTGACTTGTAACTCTTTGTTAACATAAGGCCCTGTTTGCAGCGTGAAAGGTGCCTTCAAAGGGATCTAAGCACAAACTTTCTTTTCTGCCCAAGAATGTTAGGTGTATCCCTGCCCCAATGTAACAGTAAGATCTAGTGTGATAAAACAACAGAATCCTGCTGAGCTGGTGCTAAGGAGAAGGGCTGGACTGGGCAGGGGGTAGGGTTAGATGTGAGTTGATATGACCTATGCTGAGATTATACTCTGGATTCCCACCCTATTGCCACAGACCTTTTCTGCTAACCTTTCAAGTCATCTTTGTCGTCTCTGGACTGAGAGAGACCTGAGAGCCAATGCTGATGTTGAATCAGAGGTCCATGGACCTATTCCTACTTTATTGATGTGGGACCTGATAGGTTGGCTATCCAGTGGTGTGGCCTGCACTGGGACAACATGCTGGGTGCTTATCCTGAGGTCACAGATTTTATCTGCTGATCTTCTAACTTGTGTTCGATTGGAAAATGTTCTATTCTGCTTTTTGAGGTTTTCTGACACTCTAAAATTTTTATAGAGTCATTATTTAAAGGAATTTGGAGAAGTTTGGGAGAGATGTTGGCCTGGATCCTGCCTTTACTCTGACATCTTGGCTCCATGTCCAGAGTTGCCCAATTATGAGAGAATGATTTGATGATTTTCTCAGGATCCCAAAGCATGTATCAGTGGTTGGATGGTAAGAATTGAACCCAGCCTGTGTTGACTGAGGCTAGCTCTCTATTCACTACACAACACTGCCTTTCAGTGTTTATTTTAAAATATTTTGTTAATATTACTTTGATATAATGACAATATGAGATTTGAAAAAGATTAGTCTTTACCAAGAAATGGTCCTCTGAAACATTCTTACAAATGGTCATCTAATACCCATTCTGAAGCTTTTAAAGAAAGGGGTATCTATAACTTAATTTGACAGCTTATTCCATTTTTGAATAACTCTATTTATAGGAAGTATCTATATCATTTCAAGCCTTAATCTACCCCCTGAAATGTCCATTAATTAGACTTATTTCTGTTCTTTGGGATCAAATAGAACAAATTTAACCATTTTCTCCATTAAACAGTTTGAAACACTTAAATGCAGTTATCATGTCATCACAACAGTTGATTTTCCTTTTTTCTAAGTTTGAGGTTCACCACTAATATAGTATTTTCCCCTCCATTTCTAGAATACTGGGGCAGTTTTCCTTAATGACCTCTTTAAAAGGCTAGTCAGGTTCTTATTTTGGTCCTGGCCTTCATGTAGACCAATGATTTTTAAATTGTCTCTTCTGAGTAGATATCCATCAATTGGAAAATGGCTGAACATGTTGTGGTATATGACAATAATAAAATATTATTGTTCTATTAAAAATGATGAACAAGCTGATTTTAGTAAGGCCTGGAATGATTCACATGAACTGATGGTGAGGGAGACAAGCAGAACCAGGAATACATTGTACACAATAACATAAAGAATGGGCAATGATCAACTATGAAAGACTTGTTTCTTCTCAGTGGTTCAGTGATCCAATGCAATACCAATAGACTTTGGACAGAAAATGCTATCTGTAATGAGAAAAGTGACTAAGTGACTAAGGATTGATAACCAATGCAGAGCTACTTTTACAAATGTGAAACCCATTCTAAGGGACATGATTAGTCAATTCATCACTCAGGGTCCTTCTTAAAAATGTGGAGTGTCTCAGAGTGTGAAATTCTATACATCTTAGTTGTAGAAATTATGTAGAAAACAGTATATTTGACCAGGATGCCATTTGTTTTTATGTGCGGAACAGAAAGAGGTAAAATTAGAATTTTTATGAGGATTTAACTGGATTGATAATGCAGATGGCTCAAATCACTCATTCATTAAAATAAGTCTAGCCATCTGCGGCTCTATAGATGTGTCTGAAGCCACAGATTTAAACTGTAATAATTCAGTTTGCACTTGGTAGTGATATACAAACATGACTTCAGTAAGGATCTACATTTTTGAATTTTTTTTACAATTTTTTTCAAACCACATGTTTTGCTTCCCTCTTCAACATCCCCAATAAGTGGTTATCTAACATTTTCTTAAAGTCAAGTGGAAAGTCCTCCTTGCAAATGTTCTCTAGCCTATTTTTGGAATCCTTAATGGGGAAAAAAAAGCTTTTCCTTATGAGACAAAATCTTTCTTTCTACAACCCATTTCTTTAGTCATGCTTTCCAAGATGATTCAGTATCTAATTGCTCTTCAAAAGAAAGGCACTCAAATTTTTGAAAAGAGTCTTTCCAATGGTAATAGATTTCTACAGAAAAATACCCATACCTATCATCATAAAAGCAGTTTACAATGAATAATTAAGCTCAGACAGTGATAATGACTGTCCATGTCCTGTCCAGGCTGTGTGTGTGTGTGTGTGTGTGTGTGTGTGTGTGTGTGCATGCGTGTGCACTTTTTGCCTTCTGCATTAGAATTCAAGCTTCTTTAGAATGAGAATTGTTTCAGTTCTTATATTTGTTTTCCAGACACTAGAACAATGTTTTGGAACTATGAGGTGCTTAATAAATGCTTATTGATTAATATAAATGTAACTTAAAATTGCTTCACTTTTTTGGAGTGCTTGTATCACTGCTAACTGATATTGAGTTATTATAATCTTTTAAAGCCACTGCATCAAAAATAACAATCATCATCTCTCTCTTTTTGCAGAGGTAGAAAACTACATGTAAAGTATCTTGAATACATATCAGGCTTGAGTTTTATGTTTGGTTTTCCTGAATAGCTTGTTCTTCTATTTCTTTTTTATTCTTTTTTTTTCCCTTAGGCAATTGGGGTTAAACGACTTGCCCAGTGTCATACAGCTAGGAAATGTTAAGCGTCTAAGGCCAAATTTGATCTCATGTCCTCCTGACTTCAGGCGTAGTGCTCTATCCAATGTATTACCTAACTACTCCACATTTTTATTCTTTATTACAAATAATATCTTGTTTGCTAAGGGAGATATAAGTGTGTATGTGTGTGTGTGTGCACACACAAATGAGGTAAAGGAAATGATAGCAATTAAAATAGAATTAAAGCATATATTTTGGTTAAGGCATGTTTCCCTTTCCTTTTACTTACACTATTTTTTGAATCCCAATATGATTTTATATTATTTCTTTTCAATTTTATTTATTAGATTAAGTCCAATACTCTTAAAACCTTTTTCAAATCCTTTATTTCCTGTTCAAAATGATAAACATGACCCCCTTTCCTTTACCAAATTTACTGATGAAACAGACTGAATTGTAAATCAATTTTTTATATCAAAGAAGATACATCCTTTAAAGTTGCATTCAAACCTTCAATATCTCTTCTTTAGGTCTATTCATTCAATCATTTCTGCTATGCACAAGGACAAGAGGATTATAAAATGATACGTTTCTAGCTATAAGTGATCACAAAGATCATTTAGTCAGTCTCACATTTTATAGGTCAGAAAAATGTGTCCCAGTAAGTTTAAGTGATTTATTTGCCAAAGGACAAACCAATAACATTAATTAGATATATCTTCCTTTTGCCCATAAGGATAGCAAAAGAAATCATATTGATCGTTTGGTAAAAATCTAGAAAAATACTGATATTATCTGACTCCAGTTTAATGACATTAACCAAAAAAAAAAAAAAAAAAAAGAAAGGAAAAAAAAAAAGGAGATGAGATTAAACTGCTATGACTCATTCTTAATGAAACCATACTGGCTCTTTGTGAACAATCTATTTTTTTACATGTTCACTAATAACCAATTTATTAATACATTATTGAATTTTTTCCAAGAGTCAAATTAAACTTTATTGACTTCTATTTTCCAGAGCTCCCTCACTTTTCTTTTTTAAAATCAAAATATTGTACTCTCTTTGGTATTCTATCTACTTTCATCATCTCCACTAGCCTTCAAAACTAACGGTATATCTATGTGTCTGTATATATACATACATATATAAATATGCATGCATGTATATAAACACACTTATATGTATATGTGCATATATGTATATTGGTGGGGATAAGGATGAGGTTAGAGTTGTAATTCTAGTTCTTTCAGTAATCTAGAATGAGTAATTCCTTGAGGGAAGCAAAATATTCTCTACATTCCTTATATCATCTTGCATTTTAAATTACTTTAATATTCTCATCTCTATTTCTTCACTCCAAAAATAATTTTCCTTCTCAGGGAAAGAAACGTGAAATGAGAGCTGAGTAGTCCAGCTTTCTCTGTCATTGATTAAAAAGTCCTATTTTTCTCTAAGAAATATTTTTGATCTTGTCTTCAATCCTTCTCTTTCTCACATGTTGGATTTTAAAACTAAATCAAAGAGAAATGTTTGCTTCCCCTTAACATCTATCAAAGGTTTTACTTCTTTTGGAGAGTTAGAAGGTTTCATAATAATATTAACTTTTTTATTCACTCTCCATTATATTCCATTTCTTCAATCTTCTGTAAATTTATTTTTAAATTTTTATTTGATGAGGTCCTTTTTTGTAGAAGTTTTTCTTTTCTTTTGTTTTCAAAGTAATATTCATGGAACTTATTTTGGTAAACCATCATTCCCAGAAAAAAATCAAGTCATCAGATTTTGCTATTCATTTATCCTAATCTTTTGAAATAATTGTTCCTTAAAAAGTTATTATCTGACAAAAATTGCTGGGAGATTTGAAGAATAGTATGGTAGAAACTAGGTATTGACCAACATCTAAAACCTATTCCAAGACAAGATAGAAATAGAGAAATTTATGAAGTTATTGGATAATTTTGATTACATTAAGTTAAAAAGGGTGACCCAAACAAAGGCAATGCAGCCAATATTAGAAGGAAAGCAGAAAGTAGGAAATTTTTTTACAGCCAATGTTTCTGATAATGGCCTTATTTGTAAAATAAATAGAGAAGTGGTTCAAATTTATAATAATATAAATCATTCTCCAATTAATGGTCAAAGGATATGAATATTTTTTCAAATGAAGAAATTAAAGTCACTTTTAGTCATATGAAAAAATGCTTTAAATCACCATTGATTAGAGAAATATAAATTTAGACAACTCTGAGGTAGTTCTTACCTCTTAGATTGGCTAAGATGATAGGAAAAATAATGATAACTGTTGGAGGGGATGTTGGAAAACTAGTTCATTGTTGGTGGAACTGTGAATTGATCCAACCATTCTGGAGAACAATTTGGAGCTATACCCAAAGGGCTATCAGACTGCACATACCCTTTGATCCAGCAGTATCACTATGGGGTCTATATCTCAAAGAGATCATAAAAAAGGGAAAGGGCCCACATGTGCAAAACTGTTTGCAGCAGCCCTTTTTGTAGCGACAAAATACTAGAAAATGAGTGGATGTCTACTATTTGAGGAATTGTTGAATAAGTTATGGTCCATGAATGTAATGGAATATTATTGTTCTATAAGAAATAATGAGTAGATAGATTTAAGAAAAGCCTGGAAGGACTTGCATAAACTGATGTTGAGTGAAGTGAGTAGAATCAAGAGGATATTGTATGCAGCAAACAAGATTATGTGATGATTAACTGTGATGGACTTGACTCTTTTCAACAATGAGGTGATTCAAAACAATGCCAATAGATTTGTGATAGAAAGATCCATTCACATACAGAGAGAAAATTATGGAGACTGAATGTGCATCTAAGTATCATATTTTCACTTTTTTGTTGTTCCCTTGCTTGTTTTTTTCTTCTGTTTTTTTTTCTTTTGTAGCGATATGAATTTGGAAATATATTTATAAAAATTAAACATCTACCCTATAAGCAGAATTGCTTGCTGTCTATAAGAAGGGTGGGGTAAAGGGATGGAAAAAAAATTGGAACACAACTTTTAACAAAGGTGAATGTTGAAAACTATCTTTGCATGTATTTGGAAAAATAAAAAAGTTTTGGAAGAAAAAAAAACCTCAATTGGTATCATTAATGAAAACAGTAACATAAGATCTTTTCTTACTTGTGCTCTTCAAAATATCTCCCTCTCCCTCCCAAATTGAAATATACAACAAGATTGAAACAAAAATAGACAATTGGAAAGGGAAAGTTTAGAAAAATAAATTAAGTTAGTATTGTGAATGTGAATATTATGGATTCAAGAAGTCAAGGTTACAAAAGTAAAGAGAAATGGCTACTAAATATAGCTAACCATAGACATTTCCTTCAATATATCTTTGTATGATAACAATTTGAAAATCCTTTACTGTCTGAGTTTTATCCTCTGGATAGTTTCCACATTATTAATGTCATTGATCAGTCACTCAAAATTGGCCTAACAAGTCACACACACACACACACACACACACACACACACACACACAAATGAATGAGCAATGTCTATAACCCAGATACTAGTGTGTAGTCGTGCCAGCAATTGAACTAACTCAATAGTACAAGTCTCTTGCACTTAGTGTGTACATGGAAAATAAGCTTCATTTAAGATTTAATAAGAGATAGAATATAGATGGGTTTTTTGGTTTTGTTTCTGGAAATTATAAAATTTGATGATACCAATTTTTTCCTCCTGAAACTGCATTCCTTTCCCAAGTGATACTATATCATTTCAAATCATAGATATATAAATCTCTAAAGAATCAAAATTGGTAATGATTCAAAAAAGCAAAGAAAAAAAGAATTGGAATCATAAATGCATCACAGTATAGAACCGACTTGCACACAATAATCAATGTAAAAAATTTAAAAATAAAATGGAAAAGTAGGTCAATCAAAAAGCAAGAGGAAGGAAGAACATATGAACAACTCATATTCAGATGTATCAGCTATAATTTTGGGACACAAAAGAACTATTCCAGAATGTTGAAGTAGCCTTTCTTTGGAAATTTGTGTGGAAGAAATATATATTTTGAGAAAGTGCAGATGGATTTTATTCTTCAATGGATGAAAGCATTTTTCATATTGATGAGGTCATATTCTATCCAAGTACTGAAAAAATAGCATGAGTTTGCCAGTGTTAATCAAGACAAATCAAAGATTATCAAATATTCCAAAGTAAACTGCATCTCATCAAACATTGGCCTCATAAAAAGTATTGTTACTCTAGTCATAATTTAAGATTCATGTTGAATTTAGCACTTACAAAACAAAATCATCAATCATTAGTAGAGACAAAAAAAGAAAGAAAAAATGATAAACCAGGAGAGTCCCTCCATATCATAAAACAGTCACATGAAGTCTTTAAGATGAAAATAGTCCTAAAAATATGGAGAAGAGATGACCAAAATAAATCCCAAAACTCCAGTGGGGCTGGGATCACATGTATGCAATCATTCCTTCTAACAATGTGCCTGTCTGCCCGAGGCCACTCGTACATATTTTTCTTTAAGTATATGAAAGGTTGTTAGTCTAATGTTCCTTTAATTCCTTTGGAATTTTGAGAAAAAATAAACAAATAATCAACATTAACTGAAAAACCCTTCTTCAGTGCAAATTAAATAAATGATTTCTCAAAACTAAATAATTTAAGGTCTGGGTTGTTAGAAAATTAATTTGTGTACCTTTCTTTGTCCCCTCTCTCTATTAAATTTAAAGTGTCACAGATTTAGAATATCTTCTAGAAGTGCAGGTTTGTTTATTTTTTGCTAAATCTATTTGTTCATGACTATGATCCTCATTAAATATCAGTTTTTCTTTCTTTCTCCATGTTATATAAAATTAGGTTTTAATTCCTTAAATCTCACATGGCTCATTTCAGGATTACTGAGAAAGAAGAAGTAATTCACAAGGCAATAGGGTAGCAAAACTACAGTTTCCTGTTACAGGAATTTTTAAAAAACATCCCTCCTTTTAGACAGTTATGTTAGTGGTAAAGCTCATTGTAATGCACTGCTCTTGTTAAATGTGTGCAACTGAGATTTGCAATCAGGAAGGTTCAGTAGGGGCATAATGTGTTGATGGTTTCTTCCATGCTGTCTTAAAATAATGGAACCAATATTGGAAGTGTTATCAAGTGATTGTGATTTTGAATTTTTCATATTAAACATCACTACCCATCTGTAGTTGAAACTTAATGCTTATGCCATCCCTTTGACTCAAAATTTGGATTAGTGAGTATGAATGAATTTTCCCTTATTCAGGAAGTCAATTAAGTTTTAGCAGGTGGCCCAAGTGACAGGATAAGAAAAACAGATGTGAGGAAGTTCAGTGACAATTTTAACAATGTGCTTGATTGGAAACAAGGGAGTAGACGTCACCTCTGCCCCTAAATTTTTCCACGAATCCACTGGTATTCTATTTGTTTCCTTTAAAAAGGAACTTTCACCAATTCACTTCGATGAGTATTTCACCATGTCAGGATAGAATAGACTCAAAAAGATTTTTAAGCATGGCTTAAAACACACTTGAACCTATTCCACATATCTTTTGTATATGAATATTTCCTATCTCACTCCTTATCTAACATGTATCCAAAATGTAAAATAGGATCTGCTTGGGATTTGAAACAAAGGGCAAACAACTAGGGACATAGCTCAGGACCTCAAAATTTAGGGGGCATTTATAGCATTTGTCACACTTCAGCAAAATGAAAGCAACTGAACAAAAGAAATATAATTTACAAAGGTAGAAAAGGGAAAAGCTAGATGCCAGTTTCTTTTCATAAACGATACCTCAGATGAGTTATTTTCAATCACTCTGAGCCCTATTCTTCAAACATCATTCTGAACTGTGATCTTTCTCTCAACTAAGATCTTTCTCATTTCTCACCTTAATTTGCTCTGCATGATTGATTTAAGGATGCTAAAAGATATTTGTCCTGAGTATCTATTTGCCTGTGATGAGTGGATAGAGTGTATTCCAGAAATGGGCAGGAATGATACTTGTGATTTTGCCCTATTATAAGGTTTAGATTTAATAGTTTCACCCCTTCCCCACCCAGTAGCTCTACAGAATTGTTCCTCTCAAGAATTCCCATCATAATCTCACATTTCCTGTGTTAAACTATTCCATCCTTGCTAATTGAATAGTAGAAATAATTAATGAATTAATTTCTACTGGAATAATTCCAGCTGTATCTTTGAGAAGAGATTAGAATGGTTTATAATATTAGACTGTGGGTTTTCTTCCCAACAAACTCAGCCCCTTTCTAACCATAGTCTGTAGAACTAAACATTAAAGGAGATTCCTACAGTGCTCATGTTGGCTACACAACAGGTACTTAATAAAACAAATTAGTTACTTCTTGGGTATATCCAGTCTCAATTCTTTTGAGATTTTTAACAATGACAACAACTTAGGCAAATGTGTTGTCAACTAAAGACATAATAAACTATTTTGACCATTTGCCCCCTGTGCCTAAGTCAATAAAATGTACTTTTTTCTTTCAAAAGATGCAATGATTTCTCTATAATTTATATCAAAGATATTTTTAAAAGAGCAGCAATTTTAAACACAAAGGATAAAAGAAAAAAATGATCTTAATTTTTTTACAGAAAAATCTACAAAATATTATGAAATACTATTTGTAAAGATGCATTGTGTTGGACTTCCGGTTAAGATGGCGGAGAGGAGGCTCACAGCTGCATAAGCTCCACGCTTTCTCTCACTATCCATTTCATTACAAGCCTCTGAATCAATGCTTGACTGAAAAAAACCCACAAATAGTTACCAAGAGAAGCCATCCTTGAGATCTGCCAAGAAAGGTCTGTCTTTACTGGAGGGCTGGGGCGGTTTTAGATCGGGCGCAGGCGGCGGCAGTGAGGGCACAGGAGCAGACTGGAGAGGGGGTGGAGAGTGATCGTAGCCGTCTCTGCGGGGAGAGCTTCGCTACAGGTTTGGATACTTTCCTCCGGCAGCAAGTCAACAGCCCAGCAGAAAAGCTAAAAACACCGGGGCTGAAGAACACAACCCCAAACAGCTGGAGTCTCTCAGGACCTGGCCGCCCCCCCCTTCCCCCCCCTCAGTGACTCAGCACGCTTTGGGATCTCAGAGCGCAGGCGCAGCACAGTCCTGCTAGTGCCTCACTGCTGCCCCCTGCAGTCTGTAGAGGAAGCTCGATAACACACCTAGCCCCCCCCCCCAAAGAAAGACTCCAGTTTTTTCTGTTTTTCTTTGGTAGTTTGTCCCTGATTAATAGACAGAATGAGCAAGAAGCTGAAGAGGACTTTAACCCTTGACAGCTTCTATACAGATAGAGAGCAGACTCTAAATCCTGAGGAGACTAAAAACAGGCAGTCCCCAGGTGAATCCCCAAAGGAGGAGACGATCTGTTCCTCAGCACAGATGAACCTCATAGAAGTGATTAAAAAGGCTCTCACAAGGGAGCTAGAAGAAAAATGGGGAAAGCAGAGTGAGGCTTGGCAAAAGGAGAGGGAGGCTTGGGAAAAGGAGAGGGAGGCTTGGCAAAAGAGCCTGGAGAAAGTTAAAGAGAGAGTGGATAAAGAAGTAAAATCCTTGAAAAATAGGATTTGTGAACTGGAAACAGAAAACAGCTCTCTAAAAAACAAAATTGGCGAAATGGAAAAAAATTCCACAGAACAAAAGAACTCAATTGGACAATTAGAAAAAGATTTTTAAAAAGTGAGTGAAGAGAATACTTCACTGAAAATCAGAATTGAACAAGTGGAATTGAATGACTCGAGGAGACAAGAAGAATCAGTCAAGCAAATCCAAAAAAATCAAACAATGGAGAAAAATGTGAAATACCTTCTGGGGAAGACAACAGACCTGGAAAACAGATCCAGGAGAGACAATCTGAGAATCATTGGACTCCCAGAAAAACATGATGAAAAAAAGAGCCTGGACACTGTCTTCCAGGAAATTATCAAAGAGAACTGCCCAGAAGTCATAGGAACAGAGGAAAAAATAAACATTGAAAGGATTCATCGATCACCCACTGAAAGGGATCCTAAAATCAAAACACCAAGGAATATAGTGGCCAAATGCCAGAACCCTCAGATGAAAGAAAAAATATTGCAAGCGGCTAGAAAAACCCAATTCAAGTATCAAGGAGCCACAATAAGGATCACCCAGGATCTGGCAGCATCCACATTAAAAGATCGAAGGGCCTGGAATATGATATTCCGAAAGGCTAAGGAACTTGGTATGCAACCAAAAATAACTTACCCAGCGAGAATGAGCATCTTTTTCCAGGGAAGAAGATGGACATTCAACGAAGTAAGCGAATTTCATCTATTTCTGATGAAAAAACCAGAACTTAACAAAAAGTTTGATCTACAAATATAGAACTCAAGAGAAATCTAAAAAGGTAAAGATTAATCTTGGGAACTATATTTTGACTATATAGATGTATAAAGAATACATGTATACCTTGTTCTAGAAATTGATGTGGAAAGGACATTGTACCAGAAAAAGGGTAAAGTGGGGGTAGTACATCTCATGAAGAGGCATAGGAAACCTATTATATCTGAGAGAAAGAATGGAGGGGGATGAATATAGTGGGTATCTTACTGCCTTCAGAATTGGCTTTAAGTGAAAAATCTTAAGACATATTCAATCTATGGTGAAACTTCTCCCATCTCATTGAAAAGTGAGAAGGGAAAAGTGGAAAGGGAAGGAATAAGCTAAGCGGAAGGGAATACGGGAACTGGGAGGGAAAGGGGTAAGATAGGAGGAGGAACTCTAAGGCGGGGGGAGGGACACTAAAAAGGGAGGGCTGTGAGAAGCAAGGGGTGCTCACAAGCTTAATACTTGGAAGGGGGGGAAAGGGGAAAGAAGGGAGGAAAGCATAAACCAGGGTTAACAAGATGGCAAGTAATACAGAATTGGTCATTCTAACCATAAACGTGAACGGGGTAAACTCCCCCATAAAGAGGAAGCGGTTAGCAGAATGGATTAAAAGCCAGAATCCTACAATATGTTGTTTACAGGAAACACACCTGAAGCGGGGAGATACATGCAGGTTAAAGGTAAAAGGTTGGAGCAAAATCTACTATGCTTCAGGTGAAGTCAAAAAAGCAGGGGTAGCCATCCTGATCTCAGATCAAGCTAAAGCAAAAATTGACCTAATTAAAAGAGATAAGGAAGGACACTATATCTTGCTAAAGGGTAGCATGGATAATGAAGCACTATCTATATTAAACATATATGCACCAAGTGGGGTAGCATCTAAATTCTTAAAAGAGAAACTAAGAGAGCTGCAAGAAGAAATAGACAGTAAAACTATAATAGTGGGAGATCTTAACCTTGCACTCTCAGAATTAGATAAATCAAACCACAAAATAAATAAGAAAGAAGTCAAAGAGGTAAATAGAATACTAGAAAAGTTAGATATGATAGATCTCTGGAGAAAATGTAATGGAGACAGAAAGGAATACACTTTCTTTTCAGCAGTTCATGGAACCTATACAAAAATTGACCATATATTAGGACATAAAAACCTCAAACTCAAATGTAGTAAGGCAGAAATAGTAAATGCATCCTTTTCAGACCACGATGCAATGAAAATTACATTCAACAAAAAAGCAGGGGGAAGTAGACCAAAAAATAATTGGAAACTAAATAATCTCATACTAAAGAATGATTGGGTGAAACAGCAAATCATAGACATAATTAATAACTTCACCCAAGAAAACGATAATAATGAGACATCATACCAAAATGTATGGGATGCAGCCAAAGCGGTAATAAGGGGAAATTTCATATCTCTAGAGGCCTATTTGTATAAAATAGAGAAAGAGAAGGTCAATGAATTGGGTTTGCAATTAAAAATGCTAGAAAAGGAACAAATTAAAAACCCCCAGTCAAACACTAAACTTGAAATTCTAAAAGTAAAAGGTGAGATCAATAAAATTGAAAGTAAAAAAACTATTGAATTGATTAATAAAACTAAGAGTTGGTTCTATGAAAAAACCAACAAAATAGACAAACCCTTAGTAAATCTGATTAAAAAAAGGAAAGAGGAAAATCAAATTGTTAGTCTTAAAAATGAAAAGGGAGAACTCACCACTAACGAAGAGGAAATTAGAGCAATAATTAGGAGTTACTTTGCCCAACTTTATGCCAATAAATTCGACAACTTAAATGAAATAGAAAAATACCTCCAAAAATACAGCTTGCCCAAACTAACAGAGGAAGAAGTAAATATCCTAAACAGTCCCATCTCAGAAAAAGAAATAGAACAAACTATCAATCAACTCCCTAAGAAAAAATCCCCAGGACCAGATGGATTTACATGTGAATTCTACCAAACATTTAAAGAACAATTAACTCCAATGTTATATAAACTATTTGAAAAAATAGGGATTGAAGGAGTCCTACCAAACTCCTTTTATGACACAGATATGGTACTGATACCTAAACCAGGTAGGCTGAAAACAGAGAAAGAAAATTATAGACCAATCTCCCTAATGAATATTGATGCTAAAATCTTAAATAAAATATTAGCAAAAAGATTACAGAAAATTGTCACCAGGATAATACACTATGACCAAGTAGGATTTATACCAGGAATGCAGGGCTGGTTCAATATTAGGAAAACTATTAGCATAATTGACTATATCAATAACCAAACAAACAAAAACCACATGATCATCTCAATAGATGCAGAAAAAGCATTTGATAAAATCCAACATCCATTCCTAATAAAAACACTTGAGAGCATAGGAATAAATGGACTTTTCCTTAAAATAGTCAGGAGCATATATTTAAAACCATCAGTAAGCATCATATGCAATGGGGAAAAACTGGAACCTTTCCCAGTAAGATCTGGAGTGAAGCAAGGTTGCCCACTATCACCATTATTATTTAATATCGTATTAGAAACACTAGCCTCGGCAATAAGAGTCGAGAAAGATATAAAAGGAATTAGAGTAGGCAATGAGGAAACCAAACTATCACTCTTTGCAGATGATATGATGGTATATCTAGAGAACCCCAGAGATTCTACCAAAAAGCTATTGGAAATAATTCATAATTTTAGCAAAGTAGCTGGCTACAAAATAAATCCCCATAAATCCTCAGCATTTTTATACATCACCAACAAAACCCAACAGCAAGAGATACAAAGAGAAATTCCATTCAGAATAACTGTTGATACCATAAAATATTTGGGAATCTATCTACCAAAGGAAAGTCAGGAATTATATGAGCAAAATTATAAAAAAGTCTCCACACAAATAAAGTCAGACTTAAATAATTGGAAAAATATTAAGTGCTCTTGGATCGGCCGAGCGAACATAATAAAGATGACAATACTCCCTAAACTAATCTATTTATTTAGTGCTATACCAATCAGACTTCCAAGAAAATATTTTATTGATCTAGAAAAAATAACAACAAAATTCATATGGAACAATAAAAAGTCAAGAATCTCAAGGGAATTAATGAAAAAAAATCAAATGAAGGTGGCCTAGCTGTACCTGATCTAAAATTATATTATAAAGCAGCAGTCACCAAAACCATTTGGTATTGGCTAAGAAATAGATTAGTGGATCAGTGGAAAAGGCTAGGCTCACAAGACAGAATAGTCAATTATAGCAATCTAGTGTTTGACAAACCCAAAGCCCCTAACTTCTGGGAAAAGAATTCATTATTTGATAAAAACTGCTGGGATAATTGGAAATTAGTATGGCAGAAATTAGGCATGGACCCCCACTTAACACCATATACCAAGATAAGATCAAAATGGGTCTATGACCTAGGCATAAAGAACGAGATTATAAATAAATTAGAGGAACATAGAATAGTTTATCTCTCAGACTTGTGGAGGAGAAAGAAATTTGTGACCAAAGATGAACTAGAGACCATTACTGATCACAGAATAGAAAATTTCGATTACATCAAATTAAAAAGCCTTTGTACAAATAAAACTAATGCAAACAAGATTAGAAGGGAAGCAACAAACTGGGAAAACATTTTCACAGTTAAAGGTTCTGATAAAGGCCTCATTTCCAAAATATATAGAGAACTGACTCAAATTTATAAGAAATCAAGCCATTCTCCAATTGATAAATGGTCAAAGGATATGAACAGACAATTTTCAGAGGATGAGATTGAAACTATTACCACTCATATGAAAGAGTGTTCCAAATCATTATTGATCAGAGAAATGCAAATTAAGACAACTCTGAGATACCACTACACACCTGTCAGATTGGCTAAGATGACAGGAAAAAATAATGATGAATGTTGGAGGGGATGCGGGAAAACTGGGACACTGATGCATTGTTGGTGGAGTTGTGAACGAATCCAACCATTCTGGAGAGCAATCTGGAATTATGCCCAAAAAATTATCAAATTGTGCATACCCTTTGATCCAGCAGTGTTTCTATTGGGCTTATATCCCAAAGAAATACTAAAGAAGGGAAAGGGACCTGTATGTGCCAAAATGTTTGTAGCAGCCCTGTTTGTAGTGGCTAGAAACTGGAAAATGAATGGATGCCCATCAATTGGAGAATGGCTGGGTAAATTGTGGTATATGAATGTTATGGAATATTATTGTTCTGTAAGAAATGACCAGCAGGATGAATACAGAGAGGACTGGCGAGACTTACATGAACTGATGCTAAGTGAAATGAGCAGAACCAGGAGATCATTATACACTTCGACAACGATATTATATGAGGACATATTTTGATGGAAGTGGATTTCCTTGACAAAGAGACCTGAGTTTCAATTGATAAATGACGGACAAAAGCAGCTACACCCAAAGAAAGAACACTGGGAAACGAATGTAAACTATCTGCATTTTTGTTTTTCTTCCCGGATTATTTATACCTTCTGAATCCAATTCTCCCTACGCAACAAGAGAACTGTTCGGTTCTGCAAACATATATTGTATCTAGGATATACTGCAACATATCCAACATATAAAGGACTGCTTGCCATCTAGGGGAGGGGGTGGAGGGAGGGAGGGGAAAAAAATCGGAACAGAAACGAGTGTCAATATAATGTAATTATTAAATAAAAAATTAAAAAAAAAAAACAAAAACAAAAAAAAAGATGCATTGTGTTTTTAATTGATAGGCAAAATGGCCTAAAGGAGAGAACATGAATTTGAAGTAAGTTTAAATCATAACTCTATTACTTACAAGTATATAACCTTAAGAAAGCTATTTTCCTGGTTAGACTAGATTAGAGTTTTAAACATTTTGTGTCATGGAACTTTTTTGGCAATCTGATGAAGGACCTATGCATCTCTCTTCATAAAAATATTTTTAAAATATAAAATTGATTACGCAGACTTACAAAAGAAACTAATTATTCAAAACATTTATAAATATTTTAGAAATTCAAAGATTCCATGTTAGAAATTCTTGGACTAGGTTGATATAAAATGCCTTCCAGATTTATATGCAATAAACTTATTATCATGAATCATAATTTTCTCATTTCTTAAGCTATAGGAACAATGGTACTTCAAAGAAATAGGGTAAGCTAAAAAACCTCATTACATATTAAAAAGCTAGAAAGCGATAATAGACCTCTGAAGTTCTAGCATCTTTGGGAAGTACATGGAAATATCTCTTGCTTATTCTATTTTTTTTAATTTAAATTTTATTTTATTTAATAATAACTTTGTATTGACAGAATCCATGCCAGGGTAATTTTTTTACAACATTATCCCTTGCACTCGCTTATGTTTCGTTTTTTCCCCTCCCTCCCTCCACCCCCTCCCCCAAGATGGTAAGCAGTCCTATATATGTTAAATATGTTGCAGTATATCCTAGATACAATACGTATTTGCAGAACCAAACAGTTCTCCTGTTGCACAGGGAGAATTGGATTCAGAAGGTAAAAATAACTCGGGAAGAAAATCAAAAATGCAAATAGTTCACATTCATTTCCCAGTTGTCTCTGTCCATTATTTATCCATTGAAACTCAGTTAGGTCTCTTTGTCATAGAAATCCACTTCCATCAGAATACATCCTCATACAATATCGTTGTCGAAGTGTATAATGATCTCCTGGTTCTGCTCATTTCACTTAGCATCAGTCCATGTAGGTCTCTCCAAGCCTCTCTGTATTCATCCTGCTGGTCATTCCTTACAGAGCAATAATATTCCATAACATTCATATACCACAATTTACCAAGCCATTCTCCAATTGATGGGCATCCATTCATTTTCCAGTTTCTAGCCACTACAAACATCTCTTGCTTATTCTAAATATTTATCGTGCAATTAGAGAAACTGAATGATAATTCTGAAATTCAACTTGGGCCACTGGATAACAACCCAATCCTTCAAGGTACTGAAAATGAAATGAAATAATTCATAAGTCAATGAATCTACCTTGTGAACTTCTCAGAGATTGCAATGGAATTGTAAGCTTATTGATAGAATCCTCAACAAACTGACTGTAATCCCGCTCCCCCACCTGCCCATCTTGTGCATTTTTTTCCGACATTGTGCCATAGATTCTTCACAAAATCTCCTGCCCACATGCAATGCAATTCCTCGTGTTCTCTTGCCAATATGAGGTTACCAATGGACCATACAATTTATTTGTTACCCTTTTTTTCTCACTTTATGATCTATCTATCTATTTATCTATTTATCTATCTATCTATCATCTATCTGTCTATCACTATTTCCTTTGGGGCTTCTATATCTATTATAGAATGCATGAAATGTTAACTAGAGGTTTACAGTGAATAAGTTATTTCCTTTGAATAAGTTAGGCACCTATGGACTCCAAAAGGACCAGAAGTTTCAATAGATCAGGTTGATTCTAATGCTTTGAAATAATTATCATTATCTTTTCCTAACCCAAATTCCTTATAAGACACAGAATTTATATTGACAAATTTGAACGATTTGCAAAAAGTAATAAATTATTTTGAACTTACGTATTTTGTTGATTGCTTTTCGATTCAGAAATATAAACTTACCCACCAATATTTTTAGTAAGCTCATCAACATTTTTGGTAGGCACCTGACAGTTATAAATTACATACTTATTGTTTTCCTTCTTTTTTCCCATATAAATATATGGAAAATGTTACTTACCAATATGTTACAGTACCATGTTCCCATAGAACTTGATCCAAAAAAACCTACACTTCTAATATGAGATTTCTTTGAAAAAAAAATCAAATATATACAAACATGTACAAATTTGCATATACATTTTCAATATATTTATACATTATACATATATTGTGATTTTTAAAATAAATATGTATTTTGATATTTTATTAATGATGACAGGACTCCAATATGAAATAACTTAGGCTGAGGCCCAAATACTTACAAAAATATAAACAAATCGATTATATATCCTGACCCTGTGTGTCAAGCACTTTAATCATGACAGCTTCTCACTGAATTAAAATCCTGAACTGCTGAAATGGTGAGATATTCCTATTGTCTCTGATAGCCAACTCAAATCATCACACAATTTCTGATCCTGATAAGGAAATTCTCCTTACTCTCCTCTTCCCCCTCCCTACCCCTGCCATTCAAGTCTGGCAGTGGTAAGTGAATTCAGGATTTCCTTGTAACAACTGGGTTAATTTGAAATTACCCTTCCCTCATTTTACATTAATTATTTGTTCTTGATCAAATCTACTTTTAATATACAAAACTTTTCTTCTCTAGTCCCTAATCTGATTATAGACTTCCACCAAGCTCTTTGACATTATATACATTCTCCTGAAGCTTGATAAGTTTCTTTTCATCTATGGGCTAGAACTTCTGATTACTGGCATTATCTTAGTGTGTGTGTGTGTGTGTGTGTGTGTACATGTGCACATGTTTATGTGAAGGGAGAGAAGGTGGGAGGAATGGTGAAAGAGAGAGAGAGACAATAGCATGACCAAGATTTTTCTACCAATAGGGATAAGTAGGTACTTGAAAAAATAAATTCATTATAGCAATGAAGAACATGCTACTTTTCTTAACAAGAAATAGGTAGTCCTAAGAAATGATACATGCTGAAGAGGAAGAGGTTCAGAAAGGGTTTATGTAAGTTCATACTCCCCTTTGGGAGAAACCTTAAAGGCTAACTAGTATTTTTTTTTCATTTACATTTAAGAACATTGGGAACTTGAGTGGTTAATTGGTTTGTCCAATGTCACAAAGGTAAAAATTTCAGGCAGTATTTCAAGCCAGGTCCTTTGATTCATAGATCTCTGACCTCCAAGGGAACCTAGAGTATCCCATCCCCCAACTCTCATTATATAGTTTAGGAAACTGAGCTGTTAAATGATTTTCCCAGTTTATCCAGTTATGATCAATGACAGTAATTTATTCTAGGGCCTTGTAGTCCAGATTCAGGATCCATTACACTTTACATCACCTTTCCCTCTTGGAGAAATGATTGAATATGGTCAATAGATTGATCTGGTTTAATATTCTAATTCTACTAATACTCTTAATACTGCTATGTATACTGGAGCTTGTGAAGAGAAAATGGTTGTAAAGATACAAAGACAAGAAATTTCAAATCAATAAAATGAGTAGTGAAGAAACTTTAATGAAAAGACCTTCATACTAATAACTGAAAATTAGGTGATGATATTTTAACACTGAATTAAGAAGCTATAATCAGGAAAAGCATGACATTTTATTCTATTCCTTTTCCTATGCTATTTTCTGCTTTTATACAGCACTGGAGATTTGTTTATTGTTAATATCATGCTTTCAGTCTGCATTTAATTCACTATTTTCTAATCTCTCATCATTTTGTGTCCAATGGTTGATATATCTGAACTTACATGCTTTGAACAATAAGATTAATAAATTAACCAATAAATTCAGAAACACACTTTGTGGGTTACAGCTACATAAGAAAGATAAAAATACAATTAAATGACAGAATATTGCGAAGTATATTCCCATATCTTGGAATTATGTTTCTAAGTGCTGACATGATTCTACAAAATGAAGGATTTACAAAATATTACATTCTTAATTATATGTTGATCCTTGAACCCTGTGGACACTCAGTAAATGTTTGTAGATGGTAATTTGGGGAATTCAAACTGTTCTCTCAGGAATTATGTTAGTGTGATGTTCCTAACTCCTAACATGTTTTTATCCATAAAAATACTTATTTTTAACTATTTATAGGGGCACTTGGCTTGTGACTTTGAAAGAAATGGACATATTGTATGGAGGTCTTTTTCTCTATCTATGAAATTGAAGAATTACTAATTACATATGTATATTATACATATACACATTTGTGTATATATATATGTGTGTGTGTGTATATATATATATATATATGTATATATATATATATATATATATATATATATTATATATATATATATATACATATATATACTCAGTGTATCTCTTTGCCTGTCTCTGTTTCTATGTCTTTGTGTCTCCCTGTCACTGTGTCTGTCTCTGTCCTTCCCTCCTTCTCTCCCTCTCTCTCTGCATCTCTTTCTCTCTGTGTCTGTCTCTGTCTCTATGTCTCTCAACACAAACACAAATATACACAAAGATAAAATCTAAACACAAACACAAATTACAAAATAATTGAATCTTAAAAATGTGACATCTAGGGCTAAGATGATAGGAAAATATAGCGGAAAATGTTGAAAAGGATATTTCCTTTTAAAGGGACATTAATACATTGTTTGTGAAGTTGTAACTGATCCAATCTTCTGGAGAGGAATTTAGAACTATAACCTTTGGGCATAATTACAAATTGTTAATAATATAGTCTTTTCTTAAGAAATTCCTCCAATAGTATTATTATTCTATAAGAAACGATCAGCAGGATGATTTCAGAAAGGCCTGAAAGACATACATGAACTGATACTAAGTGAAGAAAGAAGAACCAAGAGAACATTGTACATAGCAACAACATAATTATGTGATGATCAACTCTGATGGACTTGGCTCTTTTCAATAATGAAGTGATTCAGGCCAATTCCAATAGACCTGTGATGGAGAGAATCATCTGCATCCAGAGAGAGGTCTTTTGGGACTGAACATGGATCACAACATGTTATTTTCACCAATTTTTGTTGGTGTTGTTTGCTTGCTTGTTTTTTCTTAGTCATTTCCTCCTCTGATCTGATGTTTCCTGTGCAGCATGAAAAATGTGGAAATATGTTTAGAAGAATTATACATGTTTAACTTATATTGTTAAATGTTAATATCTACATTACTAGATAATAGTTATCTAGATAACTGTCTAGATAAAGGAGAAGGACAGAGGGATGGAGAAAAATTGGAAACCTAGGTTTTGCAAAGGTGTATGTTGAAAATTATCTTTGTATGTATTTTGAAAAATAAAAATTATTATAAAAAATAAAGTCATGGAACAAAAAAAAAAGAATGTGACATCTAAATATAGATGATAATAGATTTAAAATTTTCTCCTACTTTCTTTTGTCCTATACTTTCTTTCTAACTCTAAAAGACTTTTTGAGTCTTTGGTAAAAATTTATTAGATTGGTCAAATAGAGTATGGAGTAATCCTTACCAAACCAACAGCAGTGGTTGGTGAGGAAGGGCTAAAGATGGGGATGCTAAAGAAAGTGATTAGCAGATCTTGTTCCAGCAGTAAAGCTGAAAGCAGCAGTCAGAAAAGGATTCTAAAAGCAGCAGCAGATCAATGACAATGGTAATCTGGCAAAAATCAATCTTTTACAAATACCATATTCTTATACCATGTTCCACAATATATTGTAAATTCAAAATAGATACCTAAGCTGAACATTAGATCTTTCACAGTTGTAGGTAAAATATGTATCACTTTTTAATATTTTATTTTACCTAATCACATTTTTTAAATTTAATGTGCATTTTTTAAAACATTAAGTCCTAAATTATCTCCTTTCCTCCTTCCCCATGCCCCTTCATAGAGAAAGCAATAATTCAATATAGGTCATGCATGATTACACAAGTTAAAGAAAAGTATGTTTTAATCTGTATTCAGACACCATCCTAAGTCCTTCAAAATTGTCTTGGATCATTGTATTGCTGAATATAGCTAAATCATTTACAATTGATCATGTTGTTATATTGGTATTACTCTGTACACAGTACATTAATTTTGCATCAGCTCATGTAAGTCTTTCTAGGTTTTTCTGAGTGTATCCTCTTTATAATTTAATCTACTATAATGGAATTCCTTCATAGTAACATAACATAATTTGTACAGCCATTCCCCAACTGATGGGCATATCCACAATTTCCAAAATTTTGTCACCAGAAAAAAAATGCTATAAATATTTTGTACATATAGCACCTTTTTCTTTTTCTTAATCTTTTTTAGGATATTGAATTAATGGTGGCATTGCTAGGTCAAAGGATATGCATTGCTTTATAGTCCTGTGGGCATAGTTTCAAATTGCTCTACAGAATGGCTAAATCAGGTCATAACTCCACCAACAATGCATTAATGTCTCATTTTCTCCACATTCCCTCCACAATTTATCATGTTTCTTTTCCATCCTATTAGCCAATCTAATAGATATGAGTTAATCTGTCATAATTGTTTTAGTTTGCATTTCTTCTATCAATGGTGAGTTAGAGCATTTTTCCCACATAGCTGAAGATAGATTTGATTACTTCATCTGAAAACTGTTCATATCTTTTGATCACTTATCAACTGGAGAAAGGCTTTTATTTTTATAAATTTGACTCAGTTGTTTTTATATATTTGAGAAAAGAGGCCTTTATCAGGGAAATGTGTTTAAATTTTTTTCAATTGCTACTAATTATATTTCCTTCATCCCATTTTCCCCCATCCTTGTTATTTTATGTTCTTTCTCTTTTCATCCTGTCCCTCCTCAATAATGTTTTATTTATTTTTCCTACCCTCTTCCCCAATCTGTTCTTCCTTTTTTTTTTTTTTGGCTGAGGCAATTGGGATTAAGTGAGTTGCCCCAGGTCACACAGCTAGGACACAGTAAGTGTCTGAGACCAGATTTGAACTCAGGTCCTCCTGACTTCAAGGCTGGTGCTCTACCCACTACACCAACTAGCTGCCCCTGCTCTTCCTTTTATCACCTGACTTTCTTATCCCTTTCCTCACCTACTTTCCTATAGGATAAGGCAGATTTGTGTACCCAAAAAAGGGTGCATATCATTCCCTCTTTGAGTCAATTCTGATGAGAGTAAAGTTCACTCCCTCCCTCCCTTCTCTCCCCTCTTCACTCCACTATAAATTATTTTTGTCTGTTTTCTGTGAGATACTTTGACCCATTTTATTTCTTCCTTTCCCTTTCTTCGAATACATTTCTCCCTCATCCTTAAATTTGATTTTTAGTTATCACCTATTCACATTCAACTCACACTTACACCCTCTGTTTAAATACACTCCTTCTAACTGTCCTAATAGTGAGAAAGCTTTTGTAAATTACAAGTATTATCTTTCCATGTAGGAATGTAAACAGTTTAACATTTTTAAGTCTCTTATATTTTCATTTTCCTGTTTTCCTTTTTATGCTTCTCTTCAATCTTGTAGTTAAAAGTGAAATTATCTATTCACCTCTGGTCTTTTCAACAAAGCTTGAAAGCCCTCTTTTTCATTGAATGTTCATTTTCCCTTCAGTTTTGCTGGCTAGGTGATCCTTGGTTGTATCCCATCTCCTTTGCCCTCTGGAATATTAAAAGTTCTTTTAATGCAGAAGGGCTTAAATCTAGTGTTACCCTGCCTGTGCCTACACAAGGCTTGACTTATGCCTTTCTGATTGCTTGCTATATTTTCTCTATGATATGAGAACACTTGAATTTGTCTATAATATTCCTAGGAGTTTTCATTTTGGGATCTTTTTCAGGAGGTGATCAGTGTATTCTTTCAAAGACCATTTTACCTTCTGGTTCTAGGATATCAGGGAAATTTTTGTTGACAATTTCTTGAAAGATGATGTCTAAGCCCAGAGATTCTACTAAAAAGTTATTAGAAATAATCCACAACTTTAGCAAAGTTGCAGAATACAAAATAAACCCACATAAGTCATCAGCATTCTTATATATAACTAACAAAATCCAACAGTCAATTACAAAGAGAAATTCCATTTAAAGTAACTACTGATAGTATAAAATACTTAGGAATCTATCTGCCAAGGGAAAATCAGAAACTTTATGAGCAAAACTACAAAATACTTTCCACACAAATTAAATCTGATCTAACCAATTGGAAAAAAAAAATTAAATGCTCTTGGATAGGGTGAGCAAATATTATAAAGATGACAATATTACCTAAACTAATCTATTTGTTTAGTGCTATACCAATTAGACACCCAAAAAACTATTTTAATGACCTAGAAAAAGTACATCAAAGTTCATATGGAAAAACAAAGGGTCAAGAATTTCAAGAGAATTAATGAAAAAAAATCAAATGAAGGTGGCCTAGCTGTACCAGATCTAAAATTATATCATAAAGCAGCGGTCACCAAAACTGTTTGGTATTGGCTAAGAAATAGATTAGTTGATCAGTGGAATAGGTTAGGTTCAAAGGACAAAACAATAAATAAACTTAATGCTCTAGTGTTTGACAAACCCAAAGCCCCCAGCTTTTGGGATAAGAACTCACTGTTTGACAAAAATTGCTGGGAAAATTGGAAACTAGCATGGCAGAAACTAGGCATTGACCCACACTTAACACTGTGCACCAAGATAAGGTCAAAATGGGTTCATGACCTAGGCATAAAGAATGAGATTATAAATCAATTAGAGGAACATAGGGTAGTTTACCTCTCAGACCTGTGGAAGAGGAAGGAATTTATGACCAAAGAAGAATTAGAGATCATTACTGATCACAAAATAGAAATTTTTGATTACATCAAATTGAAAAGTTTTTGTACAAACAAAACTAATGTGGACAAGATTAGAAGGAAAGCAATAAACTGGTAAAACATTTTTATAGTCAAAGGTTTTGATAAAGGCCTCATTTCCAAAATATATAGAGAATTGACTCTAATTTATAAGAAATCAAGCCATTCTCCAATTGATAAATGGCCAAAGGATATGAACAGACAATTCTCAGATGAAGAAATTGAAACTATTTCTAGCCATATAAAAAGATGCTCCGAGTCATTATTAATCAAAGAAATGCAAATTAAAACAACTCTGAGATACCACTACATACCTGTCAGATTGGCTAGAATGACAGGAAAAGATGATGCGAAATGTTGGAGGAGATGTGGGAAAACTGGGACATTAATACATTGTTGGTGGAATTATGAATATATACAACCATTCTGGAGAGCAATTTGGAACTATGCTCAAAAAATTATCAAACTGTGCATACCCTTTGATCCAGTAGTGCTACTAGGGGGCTTATATACCAAAGAGATCTTAAAGAAGGGAAAAGGACCTGTATGTACAAGAATGTTTGTGGCAGCCCTCTTTGTAGTGGCTAGAAACTGGAAACTGAGTAGATGCCCATCAATTGGAGAATGGCTGAATAAATTGTGGTATATGAATATTATGAAATATTATTGCTCTGTAAGAAATGACCAGCAGGATGATTTCAGAAAGGCCTGGAGAGATTTACATGAACTGATGCTGAGTGAAACGAGCAGGACCAGGAGATCATTATATACTTCAACAACAATACTATATAATGATCAATTCTGATGGACCTGACCATCTTCAGCAATGAGATGAACCAAATCAGTTCCAATGGAGCAGTAATGAACTGAACCAGCTACACCCAGCAAAAGAACTCTGGGAGATGACTAAGAACCATTACATTGAATTCCCAATCCCTTATACAGACAGTGTAGAATATTTTTTCAGTCAAAAGCAACTTAGAAAGTCAGCAGAAAAGTGACACAAGGGTAGGAGTCCAGCATGCAGTCCTGGTGCAGTCCATGTCAGCCAAGGTAGCCCCAGCCCTGGCCCTAGCCTCTGCCCCAACTTCTGAAAAAGAAGCAGCAATACTGGTGGCTTCTAGACCTCTCAGCCAAGAGACACCAAAGAGAACTTGGGAGGTCAGCAGAAAAGGTCTATGGAACCAGGCTGGGAGTTCAGCACACAATCCCATCACAAACCGCACAAAAGTGCTGGTCCCAGACCCAGTCCCATCTCAGCCCTGGCTCCAGCATCATTGAGGTAGGACCTCTGAATCTTATTAAGCAGCATTGCTAGTGGCTTGTGGAATCTCAGCGTGGGACACCAGGAATCCTTGAAAGATCGGTGGAAAGGATTTTTAGCAATAGGATAGGATTCCAGCATATAGTCCCAATACAGCTCCAGCCCCAGCCCCAGGCATCAGTAAAGCATGGCTCTGTTGCTTTATCACACTAGATCTTCAGTTACAAAGGGGCAGGGACACTCCTAACAGTTACAGGGCAGAAAAGTAGTCTTGCAGTCAGATCTTTAGACAGGTCTCTGAAAACAGTTTTGGAGAATCGCACCCACCATTCTAGAAAGAGTCCTACTTTAACAAAGAGTTAAAAAGCCAAGTAATAGAATAGGAAAATGAGCAGACAACAAAAAATGTTTCTGAATATAGATAGTTACTATAGTGACAAGAAAGAGTAAAACACACTCAGAAGATGATAATAAAGTCCAAGTTCCTATATCCAAAGCCTCCAAGAAAAATAAAAATTGGCATCAGGCCATGGAAGAGGCCAAAAAGGATTATGAAAATCAAGTAAAAGAGATAGAGAAAAAACTAGGAAAAGAATTGGGAGTAGTTCAAAAGAAAATACAAAGATGTAACGAGGAGAAGGATGCCTTAAAAAGCAAAATTGGCAAATTGGGAAAGGAGATACAAAAGCTCACTGAGGAAAATAATTCCTTAAAAATCAAAATTGAGCAAATGAAAGCTAATGACTTTAGGAGAAATCAAGATACAATAAAGCAAAACAAATAAAAATGCAAACAAAATAGGGGGATGTGTGAAATATCTTATTGGAAAAGCAACTGACTTGGATAATAGATCCAACAGAGATAATTTAAAAATCATTGGTCTACCTGAAAGTCATGATATAAAAAAGAGCTTCTACACCATCTTTCAAGAAATTATCAAGGAATACTATCCTGATATTCTAGAACCAGAAGGTAAAATAGAAATCGAAAGATTCCACCAATAATCTTCTGAAAAGGATCCCAAAATGAAAATCCCAGGAATATCATAGCCAAATTCTGGAACTCCCACGTCAAGGAAAAAAAATATTACAAACATCCAAAAAGAAACAATTCAAGTACAGTGGAACCACAGCAGGATAAACACAAGATTAGAATATAATATTCGGCAGAGCAATGGAGTTAGGATTACAACCAAGAATCAATTATCCTGATAAATTGAGTATAATCCTTCAGAGAAAAAGGTGGTCATTCAGTGAAATAGAGGAATTTCAAACATTCATGATGAAAAGACCAAAGCTGAATGAAAATTTTATTTTCCACTACAGGACTCTGGAAAAAAACAAAGAAGTAATCAATAAAGTGATATCATAAGGGACTTAATAAGGTTTATTTGTTTGTAATTCATTAGAACTTTCTTTTTACTATGGGGATTTTAAGGACTATATATGTATGTATGTAAGGACATATGTGTGATTTGAACATGAAGGGATAATATCTTTTGAAAATGATGACATTATCCCAAAGAGATCATAAAGAAGGGAAAGGGATCTGTATGTGCACGAATGTTTGTGGCAGCCCTCTTTGTAGTGTCCAGAAACTAGAAACTGAATAGATGCCCTCAATTGGAGAATGGCTGAATAAATTGTGATATATGAATATTATGGAATATTATTGTTTGGTAAGAAATGACCAACAGGACGATTTCAGAAAGGCCTGGAGAGACTTACACGAACTGATGCTGAGTGAAACGAGCAGGGCCAGGAGATCCTTATATACTTCAACAACAATACTATATGATGACCAATTCTGATGGACCTGGCCATCTTCAGCAATGAGATGAACCAAATCAGTTCCAATGGAGCAGTAATGAACTGAACCAGCTATGTCCAGCTAAAGAACTCTGAGAGATGACTAAGAATCATTACATTGAATTCCCAATCCCTATATTTTGGCCTGCCGGCATTTTGGATTTCCTTCGCAGACTAATTGTATAATATTTCAGAGTCCGATTCTTTTTGTACAGCAAAATAACAGTTTGGTCATATAGAAAAAATGATGACATTAAGAGAAAAATATAGTGGGAGAAAGGAAAAGACAGCAGTGAAATTTGTAAATTGCCTGCCATATAAAAGAAGCAAGAAAAAAAGTTTTTGTAGTGGAGGGGAAAAGGGAAAAGAGAGAGTGAGTGAGTGAACCTTACTCTCATCAGAATTGGCTTAAAGAGGAAATAACATGTATATACTCAAGGGGGGTACAGAAATCTGCCTTACCCTGCAGGAAAATAAGAAAGGAATGGGATAGGGAAGGGGTAACATGATGAAAGAGAGAGCATGCTGGGATAGGGAGTGGTCAATAACAAAACATTTTTGAAAATGAGAAGGATGAAAAGAGAGAGAATAGAATAAATCGGGGAAATATAGTTAGCAATAGTAATTGTAAGAAGAATTTTGAAGCAGGTTTCTCTGATAAGGCCTTATTTCTCAAACAGAAAAAAACGGAGTCAAATTTATAAAAAACAAGAGCCATGTCCCAATCAATAAATGATCAAAAGATATGATCTATACCCAGACAAACAGCTATAAATTCATGCATTTCATTTGACCTAATAATATCACTTTTAGGCATGAATACTAAAAGAGATTTTAAAAAAGAAAAATCACTTATTGTTTGACCTCCTTTCCATCTGTGGACTGTGAGTTGTGGCAAGTTCTGCTGAACTGCTGATCTGCTGGCTCCCAAAGCCTGCTCATGGTGTTCTGGGACAGAGTCTATGCTAGTATAGTTTGTGCTAGACTGTGCTCCACTCTCACCCAGGTGCAAAAGTTCTTTCCTGCTAACTTTCAAAGTTGTGTTTGACTGGAAATGTTGTATTTAAAGGCTTTCATAGAGGTTTTGGGAAAAGCTCAGGGGAGTCACTGCCTTTTCTCTGCCCTCTTGGCTCTTTCCTCTCTCATGCACTACTTTTTTAGGAGATGTGTTCTAAACCGAGAGAGAGACAGAGACAGAGAGAGAAACAATTACAAAAGATAAATTGATAACTTTGATTACATGAAAATGAAATGCACAAAATAAATACATCAAAAAATCTTTCTCCCTGTATGTCTATCTGTCTCTCTTCTCTGACTTTTGTCGTTCTCTCTCTCTCTCTCTCTCTCTCTCTCTCTCTCTCTCTCTCTCTGTATCTTTCTCTCTCTCTGTATCTATTTTTCTATTTCTCTATCTCTCTTTCTCTTTCTGTCTCTGTCTGTCTATCTGTGTCTCTCCCTCTTCCTCTCCCTCTCCTTCTCTCTTTCCCTTTCTCTCTCTCTCCCTCTCTCCCTTTCCTCCCCCCCATTCTCTTTCTCTGTCTTTTTCTCTGTGTGTGTTTCTCTCTCCTTCCCTCCCTTTCTCCATCCTTCACTCCCCCCATCCCATATCTCTCTAGCTAAACAGAAGCCATTTCACTCCCTCAAATAAGTGATCTAGTGATATAAAAACCATTTCTCAAAAAAAAAAAATTGCAAACAATTAACAGACACTAAAGAATTCTTCAAGCCCTTAGGCATAAAAGAGTTGCAAATCAAAATAGCCCTGAGGTTTTACCTCACACTTAATAAATTGGCAAAGATGATAAAAAAATTGAATGTTCAATTTCTGAGAGATAGAAAGACAGGCACACTTGTGCATTATTCATGGAATTGTGATTTCTACAACTATTTTGAAAAACAATTTGAGTTGTGCAAATAAACAAAATCACCTGCTCTTTAACCCTAAATCCAAGGAAATTATTGACAAAAAGAAACTCCATAAGCATCAAAAAATGAATAGAAACATTTTTATGGTGACAAATGACTATAAACAAGGTTGATTGCTCTCAGATTAAGGGATTGCTATGGTGCATAAAAATAATGTAATATAGTACTATGCTCTAAAAATGTCTAACATGAAGTCCAGAAAGATGTACATAAACTCATATAGAGTTAAGTAAACCAAATCAAGAAAACAATACCAAAAATGACTACAACAATGAAAATGTAAAATAAAGCCACAAAATAATCAAAGGTGAATGTTGCAAAATTCATTGAACCTTAATGGAGCCAAAGAAGACAAATGAAAAGATACACAATCACACACAGCAAACACACAAATTAAAAGCATAGTTTTGAAGATGCAAGAGATTCCTGGTATGAAACATCCGAAATATTTTTGTAGATATTTTGATAAAATTACTAGTTTTATTGATTTCCTCTCATCTTCTTTAAAAATAGTCTTTGTTAAATGGGATATTTCTCTGGCAATGAAAGTGGAAAGTGAGCAGGGAAATTTAGGTGTTTAAAAATAAAAAAAAAATGTCAGTGAAACATTTATTTTAAAATTTTTGATGATTGAAGGTGTCAATTCCTTTATTCGAATCATTGACACCCGTATAAACAGCATAGGGTTTACATGAAGATACATGGAGACTTTCCCTTACTCCCAAAACAGATATTGATAACTAATCTTTCTGCATAACCATTTAATCAGTTCCATATTCATCAAATTATATAATCTAATTCCACGTTTTCCATTTTCACTACAAACCTAGCATAATACACTTAATCTGTTAATGTATATAGCAATTCACTCATTTACTTAGTTTACTAAATTCTGTCCAAGAAGGAAATAAGTAATATTGTTGTGACTTGTTGCTGATGAATATTCTTGTAATCATTACTTGCTTTTCTAGATGTCTGCCAACTATTTCTTTATTTAATGATTCTTTCCAGAATTTCCCCTAGAACTGAAATTAACCTCACTGGTCTGTAATTTATACTCAGTTCTCTTCTTTTAGAAAATCAGATCATTTCCCCTTCTCCAAAAATTATTCCAATACTTGAATTAATCTAGAGCAACTTGATACTGTCATATTAATCTAGGGTGAATCCTCTGTGAATTTATAACAGTGTGTTCAGGCAACTCCTATTTTCCCTCTCCTGAGTTGTTTACTTTTTTTTTCTTTAAAATTTCAATCCTGAGAGTGTTCTAATTGAACTTTTCCTGTAGAAGTTTAGTCTATGTGATTCTAGCCACTCTTCCTTTGAACCCTTTAAAATTTGCCTTCCTGATTCTAGATATTTGTCAGAATATGTTTAAATTTCTTCTTACTTTCTTCCACAAAATCTAAAAGGGAATTTTTATTTCCCAAATTTCTCATCATTTTTATCCCAAAAGGAAGTGCATCTCTGTTAAAATCAAATCCAGTAAATAATCTCTCCCCTTTTTTATTACTCTTTATTGTGAAAAACTAAATTATCATTAAGGTAAGTCAATAATCTCTTAGTTGTTCTACTTTTTGGCAGGGAGATAGTTATAACAGATGCTTAGTTTATTGAAGTCTGTCATCACTAGCAGGCTTGTGATCTGTTTCACAAAAACCTGATCTAATTCTTCTTTCTCTTCAGATAGTCTGTAGTACTTTTCATTCTGATGAGGAGAAAGAATGCTTTTATTCTGCTTCCCATTGATCTTTATCCAAATGTTTTCTACCATATTTCCTGCATTTTCTTACATGAATATCTCTTCTTAATCAATATGCTATCCCACCTCCTATTAATGAACCTGCAGCACTAGGAAGGAATGCACAACTTCCACCAGCTGCCAAGCCTGCTTATATTGGTGTCTCAAGAATCTTGTGATCTTTTGGTCTTAGCTGTAGCATGCAAGCAAGTTGAACCACAAAATTACTATAGCTTAGCTTTAGAAAGAGAAGCTATCAGACCATAGGTTGTAGGGGAATTTTTAGCACAGTAAAGAACATGCTTATTGAATATAAAGTAAACTACTAAGTACAAGGGCCTTAGAACAACAGGAAAATCCTTTACTTGACAACATATACATTTATAAACAACAAATTCTCTATAAAATACAGTCTTTAACAATGATCCTTGAAATGTTTGACTTCCCCAGATGTATTTATATCTTGAAAAGTCATTGAGAGGTCTTCTTTAAGGACTATAACTCTTGCATATTTCCTTGGAGTAACATCCACTCTTAAAAACCATAGAATTAAAAGTACAACAAATAGAGTTATGAAAAACAGGTGTAATACTTAGTAGTAAGTTCCCAGAAAAACTAAACATGGGGAAAAAGCTATATCCAGTTTGATCAATAAAAGTCTCACATATGTACACACTCACAAGAAGCATATATGGATGGCTATTGCTGTTATAAAATGAAAAGATCAAATGATCTTGATATGATCATTGCCTCTCCTAAATAATTTGTATATCAGTGTACAGTAGTATCACACTATGAAACTGAGTGCTTAAGACTTAAAATGCTAAGGCTTAAAGAAATTGATAGCTTCATAGGGAGAGAGGAAATAAGCATTTATTAAGCTCCTCCTCTGTGCCAGGCACTCTGCTAAGCAATTTACAAATACTATCTCAATTGATCTTCACAAGAACTCTGTCAAGTAGATACTATGATCTTCATTGCACAGGTGAGGAAACTGAGGTACATTGAGATTTAATAACTTGTCATGAGCCACAGAGCTAGTAAGTGTCTGAAGCCATATTTTAAACTTAGGTCTGATTCTGCCTCTATTTATAGAGAGAGCACTGGATTTGGAGAAGAAGGACCAGATATGAATCTGTCTTCTTTTATTTACTATATATCTCACCTTTGGCAAGTCATTTAATTCCTCTAGTCCTCAATTTCTTATTTTATGGAATGAAAACATGATTTAAATGATGAATCTCTAACATAAGCTCTAAATTCTTTGATGCTAAACTTTTTTCAGTAGCCAATGGCCATGGAAATATTGTGAGCAGAAGAGTGATGTGATTGAACATGGACATAAAGAAGACCAGAAAGATAACAAGCATTTTTTTTCTTTTTTTTTTTTAATTTTTTATTTAATCATTACATTATATTGACACTCGTTTCTGTTCTGATTTTTTTCCCCCTCCCTCCCTCCACCCCCTCCCCTAGATGGCAAGCAGTCCTTTATATGTTGGATATGTAAGCATTTTTTTTCAATCATAAAGTTGTGTGTAACATGTGAAAGGAGGAGGAAAGGATTGGAGACATTATGAGATCGCTTCTAGGAGGGTAGCTGTGAGGTGGAAAATGGAGTGAACAGGACAAGTACCATGTGGGGAGGTACTCATCTATAGAGCAACTGTAAAGGCAAAACTCCTGAACATTCCTATTTATATATTATTTTATCATATATTATTTTGTCTCAGGACTTGTCATGCTAAAGGATTTCTGGTCTACCTAACAACTATGTGCATTATCAGTAAATACTCTGCACATTCTGGTTCTCTGAAACAAAAGTCCTTTTACTTCTCTCTAGTTACCAGTCTCAGACACCTACTAGCTCTGTCACCCTGGACAAGTCATTGAACCCTGTGATGACTGTGTATTTAAAATCAGCCAGAGTCAGGAATTCAGGTTAAGGGAAAAATCTTCAATCTTTATTCTTTTTGAGGTGAAGGAGGATTGCGATAGCAATATGGGCAGCTGCGACAGGAAGCCAGCTAGCAGAGAGGGATCGGAGGTGAAGGACGGTCACCAATGCGAGCAGCTGTGTCAAGAAACCAGCCAGCAGTCTCTCTTTACGCTTCCCTTTCCACTCCCTTGCCTCCACCCACCAAAATCGTCATTTCCTATACAACACATCAGGACTTGCACAAAGAGTGTGTGGGGGCCATTATTTCTCCAAGTACATATATTAATAGAGTATGGTCCAATTACTATTTAGTGCTTGGGACCTCAGTGCATCAACTCGAGACTCAGCCCACTTTTAAGTGCTTTTACCTCCCTTCCTGAGAAATCAGGGGGGTCATGATCACCTCCTTTTCGGTGCTTTCACCTCCTTTCCTGAGAAGTCAGGGAGGGTGTGATCATTATCCCTTGGGGGCTCTGACTTCCCTGAGGAGTCAGGGACGGCATGGCCACCTGTGTTCTAAAACAAAAGAAAGTAAGAGATGTAATGGGCTGAGTCTCGAGTTGATGCACTGAGGTCCCAAGCACATGAGGCTAAATAGTAATTGGACCATACTCTTTTAATATATATACTTGGAGAAGGAGTGGCCCCTGCCCACTCTTTGTGCAAGTCCTGATGTATAGGAAATGACGATTTTGTTGAGTGGAGGCAGGGGAGTAGAAAGGGAAGCAGAAAGAGAGACTGCTGACTGGTTTCTTGACACAACTGCCCATATTGCTGTTGCAATCCCCCTTCACCTCAAAAAGAATAAAGATTGAAGATTTTTCCCCTAACCTGAATTCCTGACTCTGGCTGATTTTAAATACATGGTCATCACAGAACCCTGTGTCCTTCATTTTCCTCATCTGCAAAATGAGCTGGTGTAAGAATTATCACAATGTTCCTTATTTTTGCAAGAAAACCTCAAATGGGGTCACAAAGAGTTAGACATACTGAAACAAATGAAGAATAAAAAATAGTTACTGATCTAAAGGAAGAATTAAAGATTGAAGGATAATTAAATCAGTTCATGGTTAGCAGGAAGAAGAATTGTTAAGTTTGATAAAAAATCATTTGACAGGTGGTATCATATTAAATTCATATGCTTGTCAGATAGATATACTTTCATAATGTAACACAGTAAGATCATAGCTTGAGAGAGAGAATGGAATTTTAAGACCATTAAGGACAACTCTCTCATTCTATCAATGAGGAAACTGAGTCAAATGACTTTCCCATGATTATTAAGTAGGAAATGTTAGCTATTCTTGAGTCCAAGTCCAGAATTCTTTATTGGATCAAACAAGAAGGAACTTTTAGAGGTATATAAGAAAAGCTGACTGTGGATGGATCAGATAAAGCATTTGACTCACAAAGTATAAATTGCTTTTGAGACAACACTTGGAGAGCTTCGATGAAAGATGCCATAAACTTCATTTAAGAAATTACAAAGTTTAAAAAATGAAGCTCTCTTTTTCCCTTTAAGTAAAACTTGGCTCACAGTAGCTTAAAAAATAGAAGAAATATTATGAGAATGTTCAAGTCATCAATAAAAAACTGAAAAGGCAAACCTTTAAAAAAAAAAAAGGAACTTGCACTAACCTTTAAGAGAAAGATGGTGCTAATAAAAATGAAGTGCAAAATATTGACTTACAGAGATTCACAAGGACGTTAGGGAAATGGACAGAAGAGAATGAAGTTGAGACATTGAAAATATAAGCATGTACTCACATTCATAATATAAAATAGCAATAAGATTTTAATGGACTATGAGTAATTTTAAAAACCTGCAAATTGACTTTGAAAAAAAAAAAGAACTCGTTTATATAAATGCCTCTGGGGGATATGGAGAATTTCTTTGTGTCCTGAACTGCTGCTTGGTAGTATTAGTCAACACTTGGTCTCTCTCTAAACTGTGCTTCTCATGGGGAACTATTTAATTTATCACCAAATCAACTCTCTTCAGAATGGTTGTTTATCTCATATTCCCTTTCCCCAAAAGATAACTAAGCTTGGGTGGCTATTTTTGCTAAATTATACCTCTCCTTAGGGTTTGTTTATTTATCTCTAAATGGCCTTTCTCTAGGGTGGCATGTGTGGGGCTTTGGTTTGTCTATAATAAAAAATGACCACATTTTATCACTGAGTGTTCAAATGTTAGCAAGAGAAAAATAGTGTCATGATAAAGGTAATTAACTGGGGAGAGTTTCATGGAAGAAAAACACATTTTATTTGTATTTGTATTTTTATTTTCTTCTGTAGTATTTGCTTTAGAACTGACTTTTTTCTTTTTACATGGAAAATTTAGGTGCCAAATTAAAAAGAACTGACTGTTGAAAAAAAATCATGTTTAAAGGAATAGAGATATAAAATCCAGTTTGATAAAAATCTTGATTCACTAAAACTCAGGTGGCCAGATCTTTCATTTAAATGAATGTGTCCTCCTGAGTTATACTCTTAAGAAAATGGTTTGGGGGCAGTAAACATTCAACTTGTCTGTTATTTTTACATTTCTGATATTGTAGAAAAATTTATTTTCAGGATCATGAAGTATCAAAAATGAGTTGCAATTATGTTTACTTCAGAATTACTTATTAAAGCAGAAAGGAAACTTGATTTTTTTTCATATTCAAGAAACATTCAATATTTTGCTCATAAGACATATTACAGGGATACAATATCAAAAGGAAATAGCCCTTGCTTTGGTTCTCAAACTTTTGTTTTCAGTATCTTTATCCTATTAAAAATTATTGAGGATCTCTCCAAAGAGTTTTTGTTTATCTGGATTATATTTATAGACATTTATCATATTGGAAATAAAAACTATTTTTGAATTTGTAGACCCTCTAAAAGGGTTTAAGAGATCCCCAGGATTCTCTAGATCATACTTTGAGAACCACTGTTCTAAGGTCTAGGCTCAGCAATAAAACAAGCATACAGATAAGTAAAAAACAAATAATTTGGAGTGAGTAGAAATAAACCAGTATAGGAAAAGGAGTGTTCATGGACAATATGAATTTTTCATTCCTTTCCAGGCTATAATTTTCCCATATTATGCCACAGCTCTTTATCCTAAAACCTCACTCTAGTCCAATAATTTAGACAGTCAAAATACCTTCTGTACTTGAAGCCTCTCCTTGAGATTGGATATATTCTCATGGAGCCTTTACTAAAAAATGTACCCAGGCCAAGAATGCCTTATACTCTCCAGAGTGTACCCCAGATTTTTCAGTCTTACCTCTAGAACAAATATCTTTGCTTTAGTCCTTCACCCAACTCTTTGTTCTTTGCAGTTCCCTGTCCAATGCTGCCTTCCTCCATTAGGATTAAAACTTCTTAAGCTAAGGGTCTACCTTTCACATATTTGTATTTCTAGCCTTTGGCACAATGCCGGGCATGTAGAAAGTACTTAATCAATGTTTATGGACCGACTGAATGAAATGTTCAATATCAAGAATGTTCAAAGTAAAACTAAGCATCAAAAAGAGGGAAATGATGGTTCATTTTCTATTGATCAAAAAATCTAAATAAATTTTATTAATTTATCCTTAAATGAACATTTTTAAGTAAATGGCATGCATGAAAGAAAATATGAGGATGACATCTAGGTATTATTTAAAGGTGATGCCTTTAAAGTCTTCAAAAAGTTACCTTTTGTAATCCTAATACAATCCATATTGTAGCATTCCAGTTAGTCAAGACTTTGGTGTTATGGGTAATTTTGTTGGAGTCATTTTAGATTCTTAATTTTCTCTCCTCTTCCACATCCAAATCAGTTGCAAATTTCAGTCAGTTCTATCTTCTATCCATCTCTCATCATTCTTATCCGTTTCTTTCTCTTGAAAAGACAATATTTTACTCAGGCTTTCATGACCTCTCACCTAGATTCTTTTAATATCTTCAAAATTGTTTTACATTTCTACTTCCACCTCCCTCTAATCTTCCCTTCATACAACTGTCAAACTAATATTTCTATAATGCAGCATGGGTCTGATTCCATTGTTCAGAAAGACCCATGGACTCCTTCCTGTCTCTAGGCTGAATAAAAATACTTTTCTCTTTAACACTTTCTCTTATTATATATAACTACTATTTAGAAATTTTGTACTTCAGCCAAATTGTGCTTCTTGCCATTCGCTTTTGACTACAGTCCATCTTTCCCTACCATGCCTTTGCCTTTTCCCCTACCTAAAGCATGCTCTCTCCTGCCTCCATCACTTTTATTCTCCAACATCTTTCATGCTCCAAATAAAATGTCAATTTCTTTCTCCAGTACTTAGTGCCCACATTTTCATTACCTTATTTATATTTAATTATTTTTGTAAATAGCATTTTCCCCTAAACAGTTGAGATTATTTTTTTTTAGCTTTTTATTTTCATCACCTGAAAGGCATCATGAAATAATAAATTAATAAAGAGTAGACCCAGAAATTAAGTATACCCAGGTTCAAATACCACTTCTGATATACTGTGTGATCCTGGAGAGATCAAATAATCTAACTCGGAGAAACCTGATGACAATACATTTCAGAAAATGATGCTAACTTCGGTGGAATGAGTTTGTTCACCTGGGAGCTTCATGGATTTGTAAAATCATTGGTCCATTTCCTATAAATGTCTCTAGCATCTAGAACAGGTTTTTCTGAGAATCTAGCAAAGTTCTCAGAAAAACCTATGATTTGAAAAACATTTATTGGCTTGAATTGAATATTAGTATTTTGTGATACCAAATATTAACAAGATAATCTGTTCTGGTTCTGTATGTTTAAATAAAAAGTTGTTGTTTATATTGGAGAATGACTAAAATGTACTGATTTTTATGAAAAAAGGTGAATATGTTTTTATTACAGAAATTTCTAGATCTTAGGAAGGACTAAATGTTTCCAAAACCAGCACTAACAGATTTTTGTGATCATTTAAATATTAGAAACACCTGGAAGGGAAAAGAAACAGCTGCAGCAGCTGTTGCTACAGAGGTTAAACCCTGAAATAGGAAAGCATCTGGAGCTCACTTGAATACTGCACCAGTTAGCTTCCCAGATCTGCAGTCATACTTGCTTGGAAGCAATCGACAAAAACTTTATTTATTGAGAAATTGTCTTCCTTTCACATCATTCAAACCTGAACTTCTTAATCTATAAATGCAACTTTTATTCTAGGCTAAGTGAATTTCCTTAGACAACTTGAAGAAAATCTAATTTAGTTTACTTGAAATCCTAATTTTATTGGTAGCACAGTGGATAAAAAGATCACTGGGCTTGGAATAAGGAAGATTTAAGTTCAAATATGACATCAGTTATTTATAAGCTATGTGTTCATGAGCAATTCATTAAACTTCTATTTGCCTCAGTTTCCTCAATTGTAAAATGGAAATATTAATAATACCTATCTCACAGGATTGTTGTGAGTATAAAATGAAATAATATTTGAGAAAAAGTCTTGAGAAAAATATTTGAGAAAAGTACAGTGACTGACTATATTGGTTATGTTATATGAATATTCCTTCCTCTTCCTATTTTCATAAAAGACTTCATGGCAAAAAAAGAGTTAGGAAAGACCTAACACATTTTAAACAGCATTCTAGCATATAAATTTTCTCTACCAACACACTTGGCAACCTGATATTTTTTTAGTAGAAAATTGAACAAAGCCTAAGTGTTTAAGTCTGAGATCTTTTATTTTTGTTGTTCTTATCAGTCATTTTTAGATATGTCCATTTGGAGTTTTCCTAGCAAAGATACTGGATTGATTTGTCATTTATTTCTCCAGCTTGTTCTATAGACAAGGAAATAGGGGCAAACAGCATTCAATGATTTGACCAGAATCATATAGTTAGTAAATACCAAAAGTCAGATTTGAACTCAGGAAGATGAGTCTCCCTGACTTCAGGTTCTTTCCACTCCTACCTACTTGCATCAGAGTCATATCATTACCCTCACATTCCTGTCTCATTGGGAAATCAAGCAAAAACATGACATTTCAATGGTTATTCTCTTCCTCATACTGCTTCTGTGATATTTTTGTTACTGTTCATCTAAAATAAGTGGTAAAACCTTGAAAATTATTTTTGAACAGCTCTTAAAAGAAGAGATATAGTACTTTCAAAAACAGCAAATATATCATTTAATAGAAATTGTATTTTAGGAAAAGCATGACCAAAAGATATTATTATCTATCCAAATTACAGATTTGGGGACATGCCCCCTTCCCTTTTTGTGTACCATTAGTGCAGAAATTGAAACATGACCCTAGAGTGAGATGATTTTAAGAACAACTGAGAAGAAAAAGTTACTTAGCTCATTCTGCATCTTATGCAGTGAAGTGCCCATTTCAGATAACAGTTGTTGACATCTATCTTGGAAACCTAAATGAGGTGATAACAACAGAATACATATGGGCACTGACCTATGGTTTCGACTTTTAATGTATCCTCTCTTGCCTAACATTATAATGTAAATTTGTCAACAGGTATCATGGCCTCTGAGACTGATGCCTAATAATTCCTTGGCTGTATCTCTTCTCAATAATGATCTGTTTTTGTCTATTTTAGTTTTATATTAACAGATATATTATTCTACCATTGCTAGTAGTGCATGTAGGGCAACCAGTATATTGCATGTGATTAAAGGTAGATGTGTCAAATACACAGTCTGTGGGTCACAGGCAGCCCACAAAACTCCTGAGTAGAGTCTAAAGCAGATTAAAATGTAATTGGGATATATTCAACAAAATAAATAAAATGCAGTACAACATAATGTTAAATTGTGGTTTTCTAAGTCTATAGGTGGCCCACATAAATCTGTTTCTATTTGAGACTGACACCAATAATTTAAGGGAAGACCCCTTTCAAAAATAAAAAGAAATGTGTCTTGCACACTTCCATGGTATCTGAAAATCCATTAAGTTAATAAAGCATCTATAAAGCTGTTAATCTGTGCAAAGCATTATGCTAACCTTTGAGGATACAAATAGAAAAGTAAGGCAGTTTGTGTTATAGGGGAGTTTGCACAGGGTATGACACATGGAGGATTCAGCTGTAAGTCAGATGGAAATTGCAGTGAAAAATCAAGTTGCCTTTTCTTTGAATTTATTGCCAGTTTCTGATATTGACTCATCTTTGAGTACCAAGGATCTTAATGACAAGAAATTTTTTTTTTCTGAGTCTTCCATTGCTGTGGCTATAGCACCAGCAAGAGCAGTTGCCAAAGGGCATCTTCCCATAAAAGTAATACTGTGACATAAGCATGATTCATAATTTTTTAAATATTCTTTTATATGTTGAACTTTGGTCAACATTTTATTTTTATTTGGATTATGGATCTATGTCGAGCTTAATCTCGAAAAACTATCTTCTGCTGCTATAGGTGAGGGTGTAAGTATTGCCTAACCCCATAAATAAGTAATAAAACAAACAAATGGATGGATGGACAGATAAATAAAATACATAAACAAATGAATGAATACACATATGCATTTGTCTCCATAAATACATATATGTGTATGTAAATTTCTATGTGTGCATATGTAATAATTATCTATAAATATATAATTACTATAATGCAAAAAATATACAATTCATTTTCCTGGTAGAGCACTGGTATACTGTCCAGGTTTTATGGGTATATAACAATGAATTCAACATAATGGCTCTGTAGACCTTCAGTTTGGTAAGCAGTCAAATCCCTCTTCTCTCTTACACTTTCCTTCAAAACCTCCCCAAAACTGAGCTAGCTCTGGCAGTGTATGTGTCACCCTCATTCATTGTGTGGATGTCTTGGAAAGTATACTGCCAGAGTATTTCCAGTTATCCTGACCCATATCTGGACTTAAATGGCTCTGGAGGAGAAAGTAAGGCTGGTGATTTTTCAAAACCCTCCCTCTCTAAAATCCAACTCACTTGCATGTCAAGGCATCACCTCCCTGATGCCCTGGTCCTCTTCAAGAACAAAGGACAAATAATCACAATAACTGTCAAGGCAAATGAATTTATCCACAGTATTGATTTTTTTTTCATTTGCTATAACTGATGATTCCACTTATGGATGGTGTGGTGCTGGATGCTAGAAAACCTCTGTTTTCTTACTGTTAATTATTACATCAAAATAGCACAAGCAGCAGAGAATAGATCCATACTTGTTTCTTTTGAGTTTCAGAGTCCGCACTGAATACCCAATCATCTGCAAACAAAAAATCAGCTTCATAGCTGTTGGAACTCATTGTTCTCATCCACCCATTCCTTCAGAGAAAGACACTCCCTAATTCACTAATGGTTTCATACCCCTCAGTTATCCTCCACCTCGGTTACCTGGTCTGCCAAAATGGTTTACTGGGATATAACTCCTGTACATGCTATTTTCTTGTAATCACAGAGGAGAGTTGGATAAATCAAATGGACAATTAATATGGAAAGCACACCAAAATGGAGATAATCTATCACCCACCTTTCATAATGATATTTGTGTATGTATATAAAGTTTATCTTGATTTAATTTGGAGAATCTGATCATATTCTTATAAGAATTCCTCTATCATTTCATCATCAGCAACCAATGTTGGTGCATAGGTTGCAATTATTTTTGTAGTTATATTTTGGTAATATATTTCATTGGCTGTATTAAAACTGTGTGAATATTAGCATTAATTACCCTTTTCTTGCTATTCTGCCACCATCACTACAAAAGAAAAAGACACTATGTAAGGCTAAGGGTTATGTTGATGGTTTTTATCTTGTTTTGCTGATTTTCATGGCCAAAAGAAATTTGCTGTGAAATGAGCAGAACCAGGAGATCATTATATACCTCAACAATGACACTGATGGAAGTAGATCTCTTCGATAAAGAGAGTTAATTTAGTTTCAATTGATCAAGGATGGACAGAAGTAGCTACACCCAAAGAAAGAATACTGGGAAATGAATATAAACTGCTTGCATTTTTGTTTTTCTTCCCAGGTTATTTATACCTTCTGAATCCAATTTTCCCTGTGCAACAAGAGAACTGTTCGGTGTATCTAGGATATACTGTAACCTATTTAACATGTAAAGGACTGCTTGCCATCTGGGGGAGGGGGTGGAAGGAGGGAAGAGAAAAATCGGAACAGACGTGAGTGCAAAGGATAATGTAAAAAATTACCCTGGCATGGGTTCTTGTCAATAAAAAGTTATTTTTAAAAAAATTTGCTAGCGGGTGACAAACTTGCTGACAATATGTCTTTCTATCATTAGCTAATTTGGTCATTGAAAAATAGCATTAGTTGCCAGCTTCATCTTTAAATTTTTTATAGCATGATATGATTTTCTATAACTGATAAATACATAAATTCAACATAACCTTCAAGAAGTCAAGTCATGACCATATTACAGTGTGGAATCAAATTATGATGTTCTACACATTACCAATGTAATTTCCATAAGACTTAAACACAGAACTCTTGTGCCCAAAAGCTTTCCGTGAGTCTCTATTGCCTCAAATAGAAACACACTAGCCTTAGTGTTAAGGCCACTGATCTAATTTAATGTTACTTCACTTTATGTACTGTTATTATTTTCAAATTCCCATTAATCAACTCACCTGCCTAGGATGCACTCCATCTATAGCTTGATCATTCAATTTTTACGTTAATTTAAGGTTCATCTAATATGCCACTCTTCCAACAATTCTCCAGTGATCTATTAATTTGAAAATGTCTTCACCATGCTACATTTTTCTAGAATATATTTCCCTAAAAAGTTTTACCCAACACTTTCCTTGAATCATACTTCTCTGGCTACTGCTATAGATAGTGCTCTCTTCCTATTTATACCCCACTGGAAATTGCACTGTATCCAATTAAATAAAAGATATCTGTTTTTCCTCTTGTTAGTTAAAAGTGGATTTAGAGCCTGAATTATAATAAGGATAATTCTTTAGTTTGATATATGTGAACCTGGGACCAGCGTAATGCTTATAAATGTGTAGTATTTACATTTATCACTTCTTACCACTCCTGCAATTTGTAAGAAGAATATGTATTATTAATCTTTTTGTCACAAATGAATAAGCTGAGTCACAGAGAGTTTAAGTAACTCTTCAAAGTCACAAGCAAATTAGCAGCATAGTACAATCCAGCTTTTCTGTATCTTGAACCAAAGTTCTTTTTATTAGACCATAGTGCCTTTCTGAAGATAATGAAGGGGTGGGATGAATAACTAAAGTAGTAATGCTGTTGTTTGTCAGCTGCTAACAAAATCAATTCCTTTTCTTCCCTTCATTATAGCTGTCAAACAAAGTTGCTCAAAGCAAAAGCTGGAAGAAACAAAAGAAAAGCCTTTTTTTTTTCTATTCCCTATCTCAAATATTCTACAATCATATCTTCCTGGTTATTTTTTCTCTTCTTTCTCCAAACTCATCATGTATTATCCATAAACCATGTTTGCTGTACAATTTACTTTTTGCTTCTTCCAGTCTTTTCACTTTCCTTCTGACATATTGCTGGAAGTCTAACCCAGCTAGCCACATAACTGTTTTCTTGACCTCTTTCACCATGGTACCCAACCACTTCATGAATTATTACAGGTCATCTAATGGTCTAGTTCATAAGATGCTTTGCCTTGACTTTTAAGCTTTGCATAAAGTGTGTGAGCGTGTTGGGAATACAATATTGCAAAGTGGGTAATGATGAACTATTTGCTATCAAGCAAATAGGATTTTCATTAGAGATAGGAAGACCTTTGAATAGAAAGGTGGCTTCTGGAGAAGACAGTGAGAAAAGACATTCAATTAAACAGCAAGCGGTCAAGTACAGGGCACATTCTAAACTACATTTGCCATTGCTCTTATAAATGGATAATAAAGGAAAAGCATGCAATCTAACCTACTGTGTTTTACATGATAAATGTATTGCTAAAAAATTTGATATAACACCACACCTACACAAGTAAAATTCCATTGAGTAATACAATTACAATTGTATTGTAATACATTACAAGAAAATTACAAGAATTACAAGAAAAGATTATATTTACATGCCTTTGTGGATAAAACATATTATCAGTGTTTTTCTTGATATGCTGGGAAATAATTCTCCCCAAAGGATAAATATTTTTGACAAATATTCTTCTGTTAACATTCTATTACTGTTGAACAACATTGAGTAACCCTTATGAACTCTCATAGATTAAAGATGTGGTATCAATATATCCACTGTGATATAGGCCCTTTATATTAGAATCCATTGTCTAGAACCAAAGTACAGGGTTTACATAAACAGAATTCTTTATTGTGAATGCCTTAGGAATTATTTCTTTTGGCTTCTGCCTTTAGTTAATATTTCCCTTGGAATATCAGATATACATTTCCATAGTATTAAAAAAAAAGAAAAAGAAAAAGAAAAAGTATCATCAGTACCCATTCAAGTACTTAGGCTAATTATTCATGAAATACAGGAAAGGCTTTGCTTAAACTGACAAAAAGAATGCAAAAGAAAAAAAAAAACTCACATTTGAGCCCAAGTGTTGGAATCCTTACTAACTGCTAACTAATTAGAGTTGATCTAATCTTACAAGAAGATGTTTTGGGCAGAACCTGAAACAAGGTACTAAGTAGAACTAAGTTCAATGAGTTCACACCTCCCTTGAAGCTCGTTGGGCCAGAGAGCACTATGGGAGAAAACCCATAATCCCTCTCTCTCGTATCCCACAATTCCTCCCTCTTGGATAAAAGAAACAGACAGAAGCTCTCGGTCAGATTTCAGTAGAGTTACGCCAGAAGCCCTCTCTCCGAGGCAAGGCAGAATATTTTCCATTTGGCTGGCTGGTGGCAGAAGTGTTCTTGAGAGAGGAAGACGCTACAAGTCAAGATTTCACCGAATGACATGAAGACTGGAGCTGGCTGGAGGCTGAAGAAAGTAGAGGCAGAGGCTGAAGGACCAGACCTTTGGATTTAAAGACATTTGGAGAGAGCTCTTGGAACCAAGCAGAGAGATAGGCCTCTAAGCTAACCAGGCTATATTGGAGAAAATAAAAGATCTGAACTTTTATCACCTGGCTGCGTTTTGAGAAGAAAAAGATTACAACATCTTGGCGCCCAACGTGGGGCAAACAGATCCCTCAGTGGATTTCAGTGGAAAAGCTACGATCCTGATTCAAGTGGAAAAGCCTCTGATCCTGATCCAGTGGAAAAGACTCTTCAACCCAGAAATTAGAGTGAGTACAACAAAGAAATTTTGTTAAAAGAGTTAAAGTAGAATTTCAGCTAAGATGGGACAGATATTTAGAAAACAGCCTGTTTCTGTTCAAGGAAAATGTTTAGAGAGCATTGTCAAAATTATGAAAAGCCAAGGTTTAATTATAAGTTTACAGCAAATCACTGAACTTTTACAAACTGTAAAGGACATATGTCCTTGTTTCTCTCTTGATAAGGAATTAGATCTAAATGAATGGAAATTGGTTGGAGAGGATCTTTGTCAATTCTATGATAAAAATGGCCTAACTCAATAATTAATACATATAATGTAATACAATTGGCTATAAGAAGTTATTTAAGTGATAGAATGATGAAAAGGAAAGTACAGGAGGAAGTGCCAACTTTACTAGGTGAAAAGGAGGACAAATCAGATGAGAATGGAGTTAATTACAATTCTGAGTATGATTCTTCACAGAAGGAGGAATTAGGTGATTCCACATCTCATGACCCTCCCCCCGCAATTAACCCTTCATGGTAGAACAAGGGGGAGGGAGAGAGACAGAAACACAGTCAGCTTCTCCTGTAAAGCAGAATTTGACAAGATTAGAAAAAGCATTAATTAAAGCAAAAAATGAAGGAGAAGATATATCTGATTTTATAAATGCATATCCTATGATTGAAGAGCTCAACTCCTCAGGTCAAAAAGAGAGAAAATACACTCCTTTTAATTTGGGACGCAATAGGCAAACAGGAGCTGTTGTACAAATCACTTTTGACCAACTAGCTGGTGAAGGTCAGTATGCAGAGAGTTCAGAACAAATTTATTATCCCATAACAGTGTATGAGCAAATTTCTAAGGCTGCAATAAAAGCTTGGAATTCTCTCCCTGGACAGAAAGATGGAAATAATGCTTTCACAAAAATAGAGCAAGGTCCCAATGAACCTTTTGCAGATTTTGTGGGACGTTTACAAACAGCTGTAATAAGAACCATTGGAGACAATGCAGCAACAGAAATAATGACTAGACATTTGGCTAAGGAAAATGCCAATGAGATTTGCAAGAGAATTATATGGGGGCTAGACAAAAATGCTCCTTTAGAAGAAATCATAAGATGCTGTGCCACAGTGGGCACAAATGCTTATTATGCCCAGACTATGATGAACATGGAAAGACAAGGTCCTTCTTGGCAGAGGAATTCTAGAGAAACTCATCGATGTTTTCAGTGCAGAAAAATTGGACATTTGAGAGCTCATTGTAGATATGGAGATAGAGTGAGAAGACAGGGTGAGAGAAAACCCAAAATCCCATGTCCAAAATGTAACCCAGGCTTTCACTGGGCCTCTAAATGTATATTGACCCAGAGGAATGAGAGCCAGGGCCCAGCTCTAAAGTATCAATCAAAGGACAGGTGGAGCATGATAGCAGCTGAGGTTACACCCAGAGAGACTTTAGAAATTCAGAACTTTGATGTCATCAACCAACAGAAAAGCAATCAGGATTACAGTTGGGAAGAATACAGGCCTTTTAAGACAACAAGACAATATCCAATGCAAACAGCTCCAATGTAATTACCAGATGATGAGGAGAAATCCCAAAAGTGGTAAATAGAAGAGAATTAGATAGGTTAACTGCTTGGGGAAGAGGATCTGCTTATATTTCCACAGGTGGAAGAAAGAATCAGATGGCTGACAATGAGACTGTCAAAAGGACTCTTAAAATCTTCAGAAATCATTGGGTTCCCTGAGATGAAAAATTGTTGATGAGACTTTTGCAGTACTTCAGAGCTTACAGGAATTATTAGATTCCTGGCACATGAACTAATGGACAATGGATTCCTTATGGACTATTTCTAGGACTTATGGACATTTGTAAATTTTCAGGTCGATTTATGTTGTTACATTACTACTAGCCTGTGTTATATTACTATGTGCTTATGTATTTTAAGCAATTGCAAGAATCATTGGATTTCTTGAGATGAAAGATTGTTGATGAGACTTTTGCAGTAGTTAAATTTTCATGTTGATTCATGTTATTTGTTACATTACCACTAGCCTGTGTTATATTGCTGTATGCTTTTGTAAATTATGTATAATGCCTCCCATATTGATGGATTTATGTATACCACGTATATCTGTTACAAAGTTCTGGCCCATATTGATGGATTTATGTGTACCCCTTCAGAAACCCCCTATGTTTTAAAACAAAAGAAAGGGGGAGATGTTGGAATCCTTACTAACTGCTAACTAATTAGAGTTGATCTAATCTTACAAGAAGATGTTTTGGGCAGAACCTGAAACAAGGTACTAAGTAGAACTAAGTTCAATGAGTTCACACCTCCCTTGAAGCTCGTTGGGCCAGAGAGCACTATGGGAGAAAACCCATAATCCCTCTCTCTCGTATCCCACAATTCCTCCCTCTTGGATAAAAGAAACAGACAGAAGCTCTCGGTCAGATTTCAGTAGAGTTACGCCAGAAGCCCTCTCTCCGAGGCAAGGCAGAATATTTTCCATTTGGCTGGCTGGTGGCAGAAGTGTTCTTGAGAGAGGAAGACGCTACAAGTCAAGATTTCACCGGAATGACATGAAGACTGGAGCTGGCTGGAGGCTGAAGAAAGTAGAGGCAGAGGCTGAAGGACCAGACCTTTGGATTTAAAGACATTTGGAGAGAGCTCTTGGAACCAAGCAGAGAGATAGGCCTCTAAGCTAACCAGGCTATATTGGAGAAAATAAAAGATCTGAACTTTTATCACCTGGCTGCGTTTTGAGAAGAAAAAGATTACAACACCCAAGCCTCTCTGGAGTGCTTCCATTTTCCTTTATATATTCCCCCAGATTTTTAGTACTGTTCTAAGATTGAATACTTCAAGAAAACGTGAAATAATTATAATTAGTAAGAAAGAGAAAAAGTTATGGAGGAAGGAAGGAAGGAAGGAAAGAAGGAAGGAAGGAAGGAAGGAAAGAAGCCTTTATTATGTACCCATGGTGTGCCAGGTGCTGTGATAAGGGCTTTACAGCTATTATCTCACTTGATCCTCACAATTTTTAGAGGTAGGTGCTGTTATTATTTCAAATTTATAATTGAGAAAATTAAGTCAGATAGAAGTAAGTCACTTGCCTAGAGTTACACAGCTAGAGTTAATCTCAGGTCTTTTCAGGCTCAGTGTTCTATCCACTGTTTCACTGTAATTTTTTTTGCCTCCAAGGCACTCCACCTCCCCATGGTATCTAGAAGCTTTCCAGACTCACTATACCACCTATAAATGAGATTCCTCTAAAAGGGAAAAGCAATCAGCATTACTACAGAATAAATGTTTTTCCCCCATTAATATAGAATAAATGTGTATAGTTCATAATACAAATGAAGGAGAAGGTTCTTAGGGTTAAGCAATTCTTCTTAATATTTACCTTTTTTGTTTGATGCATATTCACTCTGATTCCTGATTATTCTCAACAATCCCCAACTTGTTATGGAAACTTAAAGTAATCTAGGAACTCTTTTTCATTGTAGGAGGCAATTGTCAAGAATTCAATATTGTCTAGGAGTCACACCTTTCAATAGGCTGCTCATATTAATGTCATTATTATTTATGGTCTCATTTAAAATATTTTCTACCTTAATTTCAAATTGATCTTTGATTAACATTATACTTAGTATTTTAAGTTTAAGTTTCTTTGTCATTTGACGTAGGTGAATGGTCTCTACATATACTTAAATACAATTGTTGCTATTTAGAGAGTTCCCCGGAATCTTATGGGGAATCAGTCAATCTGCTGTGAAAGAGAGAGATCATTTAGTTACATAAAAAATAATTATTCCTTTAGCGTACGCTCTAGGAGATTACCTTAAGGCAGGTCATTTTAATGATTAGTTATGCTGTATTTAAGTTACCCAACACATTTTTGGAAAATTAAGATAGTATAAATCTTCTTTAAAATATCATTGGTATTTTAGCTGAATACACTTTGATAGATTATAAAGCCAAGTTTGATTGTCTTATATACTTGAGATAGAATGTGGTTCCTGAAAGTTAATTTAGGGAAAACATCTTCCCTTAAAAACCTGATCATCTTGAAGGGGAGATTACCTTGCATTCTTGATGGCAATACCTGAGAGGGGGCTCAAGGGTTAATAGAGTCTTTCTAAGATGGAAAAATGGTAGATCTATGAAGCCCTAGTTCTTTCAGTCTAAATGAGTCCATAAAGGATCATCACCAAGATGCGTGCAAAGTGATTAATCTATATTCTAAGTTGTAATGTCCAGGCTAGTTCTCTGGAGGCCCTCAGGCTCAGTTGGAGTTAGGATCAGTCAAAGTCCTTAGTCTTTAGGAGGATAAGTGAAGGAGGCAGGCAAGTGCTATGTGTTCAAAGATTGATCCTGACTCTGGAGTCTGGAGCCCGAAGTCTTGCCTGCTGAGCCAGCTATGATAGAGAGACTCTGACTCTCTCCCTCAGCCCTTCAGTCCTTCCCTATGATTACCTTACCACAACACATTCAGCAGGGGCCAATCATGAGGAGAGACATCACATCACCATATCATCTAAGTATATGTTATAGAACCAATATCTCACATTGAGTATAGCCTTAAGTACTCTGTTGTCTTAAATTCAAATACATCTTTTCAGAGTTCCAGCCCTCTGCAGTCCTTCTAGCCCTCTACACTAAGTCATTAAAAAATTACAATCTATATTGGCAGAGCCAGTAGTCATAGTAATTTAACCTTATTAAATGAGTGAGCAAATATTATGAATGTCCTTGTTTGCAAAAAGTAAAAATCAAGCCCAATTTTCATGAGATTATAACTCAATCACCCCCATCCTTCAACATACACACACACACAATTTGAATATGGTTTTATTATTGTGAGCAAGGGAATCAAATATCTTCTTTCTCAATTTTAACAGAAAACTTTTTCTTATATTTTATATTAGAACATATTTTGGTAATCCTTCAAATGAAAGCAATGAAAATAATGTATACATTGAGACTTCTGACTGTCACCCATTAGTATTTTTCTAATTAAGATTTATGTTGTACTATGTAAGTGTTAATATTTGCAGTAAATAGAAAATAACACTCTCATAACTATGTACAACTATGTTCAGGTACTTTGAGTGAAGATTCATATTCATTTATGGTCAAATACATCAAGGATTAAAACACGAAGAAAATGTAGTTAACATCATAATCTAAAGTGTTTTTTTTTCTTTTTTGAACCTCTGAACTCCCTAATGTCTTAGAGTTTACTGACTAGATTTCTTTCTTAAGAACAAAGCCTTAAACAAAAAATAATCTGATTCTTGTTGGTCACCAATATATCCTAGACCGAGCTCAGTTTGGTCATTGTTTGGGTGCTGATTCAAATTTAATGTAAATAGCAATCTTTTCTGCTTTGGCCAGAAATCCTGGGAGTCTTCTCTCAGATTGATTCATTTATTTAATTAGTTTCTTTATTTAGATATTTTCTGGATGAGGTAAAAGAGGAGATTCTTTGTTTCAGTTGCCTCCTAGAGTATCATTTCAGTCAAATTTTTCCATTTCATCCAGAACCATCTCTAGTTGTCTTGATCCATATCTTGTCACTGGATGCAGATGGTTCTTGAGGACAAAGTAAGGCAGGTACCCTCCCTTTCTCCCTCACCCACATCCAATTGCATGTGATGGCATCACCTTCCTGATATCATGGTCGTCATCAAAAATTAAGGACAAACAACATTATCTATTTACTATTTCTTTCCTTGTACAAATAACAAACTTTCTATTTCACTATTTCTGGTTCCATAAGTTATCTGTTAGATTGCCCATCTCCTGCCTGTCCTCTTCACTATTCAACCCTCTATGTGTTTCCATTAACAAAATATTTTCTATGCATTTTCCAACTCTGAAATTCTTTAAAATTCCTCATTGGTCAGACAGTCTAGCAGAAAAAGTTTTAGGTGACAATTGCTGCACTATTAAATATTGATAAATATCAAAAAGAAAAAAAAATAAAAAGTGATGGTTTTATGTCATCAATGATTGTGAGAAATGTAAAGACAGAAAAATAATTGATAATGATATTAAGAAGAGAAAGCTTCAAGATTTCATATTTCAGAATTTTTAAATCAGGAAGTTGGATTTCATACTTAGCAAAAATATGAGTTCATTTCATGGAAGTTTAAAATCTCAAGAATCATAATTAGGATGGGACAACCAAGACTAACCCAGGAATAAAAATGAGGATACTAACAGCATTTGGTATCATAGGATCAGAAATTTAGACCTAAAAGGGACTTTATATGTATTTCAGGCCAACCTTCTAATTTCAAGATGAGGAAACTAAGGTAAAACCAATTTATTTGACCAGAGTCATACAGGTAATAAATATCTGAAGTGTCATTTGAACCTAGATCATTCTAAGCCCAAATCCAGAATCCTATCCACTAGACAGTGCTGTTTAGTCCAGTAGCAGAGTCTCTATGTTACCTCTCTCCAAAGAAGTAATGTCCAGAAGCAGTAAGATTAGTGTGGATTAGAGTGTTGGTCTAGAGACAAGAAGATGTAAATTCAAATTTGATCTCCAGAATTTATGCTATTTGTCCATGAGCAAATTGTTTAACACTACTTCAGTTTCCCCAAATATGAAATGAAGATCATGGCAGCTACCTCTCAGTTATTATTGTAAGAATCAAATGACAAAATATTTATAAATCTCTTAATACAATATTTGTACTCAGTAAGTGTTTAATAAATGCTTACCTACCTTCCCTTATCCAAAAGTCAGAGAAAAAATAATGATTTGTTTAAATTCCCCTAGTTGCCAAAAATGTCAATTTACACTCTATTCTTAAATCTCTATAATGCCCCTGGCATTTCCAAATTTCTTAAGTTATATGGTGAATTCCTCAAAAAATATTCCTAAAATCAGTTTTAAAAATCAAATTAAAAAAATCAGTTTTAAAAGTGTTGGCAATATAACTTTGAAAGAAGACAATAACACAAAATCAGTTATTGCCTGTATAAAATAAATTGAACTTACTGCTTTCAGATTGCTGTGCAAAACAAAATGTTAAATGGATATAGTGTGTGGTAAAATTAAATTAGTTTTGTCTAAAAGCAATTAATTACTTATTAATAGGAATTACCTAGGTAAGTTACATATACTGCCTTAATTCACAAAATACTTGTCATCTCACCATGTACATAGTCTACATAAATTAGAGAGTTTAGTATAGAGCTATGGATCTATAACATAGAAAGTCCAGAATCACCCATAAACTAGTTCAATTCATCTCTAAGAATTTATTATATTTATCATTTTCTTCTTCTCATCTTTATATTCAGTGTACTTGACACAGAAATAGTACTGGGGATGCAAATCACTGTCTTGCTTTTATTCTTTTATGTTTAGTGTCAGATGATCTATTTAATACATAGATAAAATAATAACAACAATAATATATTAAATTTAGATAACATTTTAACATCTCCAAAGCACTCTGAATAAGTTTTGCTATTTAATCTTTATAATAATCTTTTAAAGTAGATACTAAATGATAAAATGATTTGCAATTTTTAAAAAAGTTATTGAATTTTAGGCTTAATTTTCAGCAGACTCACATATTGGCAATAGCCCCAGTAGCAAACAAGAGGATGGGGAAGAAATGCACTTCTTCCTTTCCCCATATGGATTTAATATCAACTACCCAATCTCTAGTTTTTGAGAAAAATTCCTGAAATTTAGTTTCAGACATGATCCATTCAGAAACATATTGCTTTGTTATTTTTAAATTTAATTCTAAATTCCCTTGATACTGAAACGTGCACAATGTCACAGGTATTTCTGAAAGGAACACATTTTGGTAAGGCAAGTGGTGTCAATAAGCTGAATAAAGGGTATCAGAGATCTAGGTGCAGACTGATGAGCACATAGGAGATGGAGATGAGAAGTGATCAAAGAAATGATAACCATAAATGGTACCCAATTCATTTCTATTAAGTTTCAATTCAGAAAGAGTCTGGTTTTCCTGAACTATTGATTGTGTGTTAAATACATTCAAAGGGCAAAGTGGCCACAAGTAGCTGCAGGAAAGGGGTTTTCAATTCCTTTTGTTAATCAAGAGAAGCAGCAAGCTATAGAAAGTGAAATGGTGAAAGAAGAATCACAGCTTGCTTAGAACATTTTTTAAAACTATTATCATTGTTAAAAATATTTTTAAGAATGTAAGCTGTGAAGCCCAGACCTTTATAAAAGCATATTGATAGAACATGGCTTGGATCTAGTCCTATCTCAGTGAGTATCTTTCCTGGGGCTTTTGATTGTGTACTCCAAGCTTCCAAAGCGGGAAAGAGATCCTGCTGAGGAATAAATCAGAGGAGACCAATTATGGTAGGATGGGGCCAGTGCTAGAAGCAAGGGAAGAAATGCCAAAAGTAGTGAATTTTAATAAAATTCCAGATGTAGCTCAAGTGTGTCTGAATCTCTGTAATTATGGTTTTTCACAATATCATCTGAAATAGTAGGTTTCATAATATTAAACATTTAGAAACCATAAATCTCATTTAAATAGCAATGATCCTTGGACAAAATAATAAAGCCAATTTGGCAACTTTTTTTTTTGAAGCATGGGTTTTAAAATTTTTCTTTAAATGTTCCTTAATTGTTCAGACATTGACAGTTTAATTTTTCTTTAATGTATCAGTGCAAAGTTATTATTACCCTGGCTCCTGGTACTCTGGAGCAATGTTGTGGGGATATGGGAAATGCTGGGAGCAGTACTGTCAAAACTGACTCTCCATTCAAAAATGTCTTTTTCCCATTCATGCTGGGTGATGTGCATAGATTTTTTTCCACTAGAAAGAAAGCATGTCTTAAGTAGTTTAGGATGCTTTCATACAATTGAGAACCATTTTATAGAATGGGGGCAAAGATTCACAGACCTACCACTATATGTTGCTAGACTCAGAATTCTAAAATAATAATGAAAACAAAAACAATAACAACGTTTCATAAACCCTCAGGAAAGGAAGAACAGCACTGATAAATATTCTTAGAAAACAAAAGGAGCAAGTTTTTTTTAAAGCTACAAAAATACTTTTGGAATAAGCAGAAATCATTTAACCAACAATACTAAAGACTGGCATAATCCATCTAATTTGTTAAATATAATCTACAATGATTAAACTCTACATAGAATTTTCCAAGCCCTCCAATCCTTTAATATAAGAGCCTGAAAATCTTATGTAATCCTGACTATAAGTTCTTGATATTTGAATAGTTTCTTTAAGATTTCCCTCTTAATCCTAGAGTTCTGGAATTTGGCTATAATATTCCTAGTTTTAATTTTTGAACCTCTTTCAGGAGATAATAAGTATATTATTTTAATTACTATTTTACCCTCTGTTTCTAAGATAACAATTTTTTTGATAATTTTTTGAAAGATGACCTCCAGGTTCATTTTTTGATCATGACTGTCTGGTAGTCAAATTATTCTTAAATTATTTCCCTCTGATCTATTTTCCATGTCATTTTTTTTAATTTGGTATTTTAGATTTTCTTCTGTTTTTTTTTTCCATTCTTTTGTTTTGTTGAAATATTTCTTGATGTCTCACAGAATCATCCTTTGCTTTCCCAAGTCTCATTTTTAAGGATTTATTTTCTCCAGTGAATTTTTATAGCACCTTTTCCATTTGACCAATTCTATTTTAAGAAGTTGTTTTTTTAATCAATTTTTGTGCTTCCTTTTCTAAGCTTTTGATTCCAGTTTTATAACTCTCCTGCATAATTTTCATTTCTTTTCCCAGTTCTCCTTTCACATCTCTTATTTGATTTTTACCATCTTTTTTGAGCTCTTCCAAGAGGAATTTTGGGGACTGAAACCAATTTATATTTCTCTTTGAGGAAAATGCATGCATGCATTTTGACCTTGGTGTTCTCTTCTGAGTTTGTGCTTTGATCTTTACTGTCATCACAGTAACTTTTTTATGGTCAAGAATTGTTGCTGTTGTTTTTGCTGACTTTTAAACTTGATCTCTGCTCATGAGGAGTAGGAGGTGCAGTCCCAAACTTTCTGCACTGGGGACCAAGTAGCTGTTCACTGGTTGTCTGTGCAGGTCGGCAGATTCCCTACACTGCAGTCACCCAAAGTATTCTAGCTGATTGCATGGGGCCTCCGAGTCTGCCAGACCTGACCACTAGCCTGCTGCTTTGGGGCTGGAGGCCTCATACTTAACTCACTCTGCCATTGGCCTGTTGAGATGGGATAGAAAGGCCTCAACTGCTGGTATGTGAAGGTGCTCTCTCTCTGGCTTACCAGGACACTACCTGTGATGCACTGCTTTCCCTTTTAGCCAAGTGAGACAGACCTTTTCTCCAGTCTTCCTGGTTAAGTCAAGCAAGAGAATTGTTTCTTTTCAATCTTTTATGGGTTCTATCACCCCAGAATTCATTTTGAGAAGTGCTTTAAATTTGTTTTAAGAGAAATTGGGGAGACCTTGAGCAATATCCTGTCTTTTCTTAGCCATCATGCCTCAAAATATGTTGTTAAAGAGATCAGACTCACTGATTAATATAAATTTTGCAAATTAGAAATTATGCAAGAGGGGCAGCTAGACAGTTTAGTGAGTTGAGCACCAGTCCTGGAGTCAGAAGAATCTGAATTCAAACTTGGCCTCAGAGATTTAATACTTCTTAGGTGTATGACCCTGGGCAAGTCACTTAACCCCATTTGCCTCAGCAAAGGAAAAAAAGGAAGAAGGAAGAAAGGAAGGAAGGAAGGAAGGAAGGAAGGAAGGAAGGAAGGAAGGAAGGAAGGAAGGAAGGAAGGAAGGAAGGAAAGAAGGAAGGAAAGAAGAAAGAAGAAAGAAAGAAAGAAAGAAAGAAAGAAAGAAAGAAAGAAAGAAAGAAGAAAGAAAGAAAGAAAGAAAGAAAGGAAGGAAGGAAGGAAAAAAGAAAGGAAGGAAGAAAGAAAGAAGGAAGGAAGAAAGGAAGGAAAGAAGAAAGAAAGGAAGGAAGGAAGAAAGAAAGGAAGAAAGGAAGGAAAAGAGAGAGAAAGAGAGGGAGAGAAAGAAAAAAGAAAGAGAGGGAGAGAAAGAAAGAAAGAGAGAGGGGGAGGGAGGGAGGAAGAAAGGAAGGAAAGAAGGAAATTATGCTGAGAAATATATGTGTGTGTGTGTGTGTGTGTATGTTAATTTTGTAAAAATTAAGTTCCTGCTAAATGTCAGGGATAGGAAGTAGAGATGGCCTTTTTGGTAGAATTATATAATGTAAGGTTTTTGTCTTTCATGGACTGATTGACAACAAATGCCAGTGCTATAAACACAGAGCTAAAGTAGGCCATTAACACAGAACAAGTTGTTATCCTACAAGTGCTTAGGTATATAACACTGACTCCTAAAAACATATGATTAGCATTTTAATTAAAATTGACCTCCAAAATATTCATAATGTAAAAGCTATAGTGAATCAAAAACTTTTAGAGTTTAGAGACTCTTTGAACTCATCCATATTAACTGAAAATAAATATAATGTCTATTGTCCTTTCTTCAAGTAGAGTTGTTTTAAGGATGCTTTCAATGAATTTACATGCTAATAATTTTATTAAAAGCAGTTATTTCATTTTAAATGTTTAAGTATTATCAAATTCAAATAGAAAATGGGGAAACTAAGCCAAATATAAGAATCCCTGAAGGCCACATGTTGACTAAGAAATTGTATTCTATTGGATTTTTAAAATATATTTTGTTTAATATTATAACTATGTTTTCTTTGTTTTAAGATCCACTCATAGTTCTAAGTGCCATGTATTTTACATTTGTCTCAGCACTATTTTTTATTATTTATTATTGGAGTTATTAGAAAATATTAGAAAAATGAGAAATAATAATTGCTATTGACTAACAGAGAAATATTTTCTTTTTAAATGGTCAAGTCTTCTAGGGGTTTTTTTTGGTGAAATAGACTTTGGATTATGGAAATTCAGTACCAATGAACAACTATCAAAAAACACAGATTTGTTCTTAATGAGTCTGGGTTAAGTATTAACTTTGGATTTTGCAAGAAAATGTTTTTTTAAAAAATCTATGCAACATATCACTATAACACTATAAGCTATAATAAATTGCCATCTACCAAATGTCTCCCAAAATTTGACCTAGTGATGAATAAGATTATATATCAGAAGCTCACTTTCTTTCCTAAACTGAGAGATAAATCTTCATACTGTAAATACAGATCTGAAAATGTCCTTAATAATTCAACAACAACAACAAAACTGTAACAGACCATTATTGCAAAAACAGCTATTGACTACAATATTTGAATAATAATATTGACCCATAAATTTAATAATAACCTTTTAAATGCCTTTTGCCACACCAAATGCTCACAATGTTTAAATCCCATGGAACAATAAAGGTATAGAGACTAGCATACATGTGAGAGTAGTATGAAGTACATATCATTTCTGTGGTTTTTTCTGTTACTGGATTTGTATAAAATATACTTTATTGAGTTTTTTGAGATACTTCATAGCATAATATTTTTATTCATCTTGAAAAGGGATTATTTAGCAAACCTTTCCTTTGAAAATTACCATAAAAGAATACCAGTAGCATCGTGAGTTCTCTCAAGATGGATGCTATCTGAAAAAGAACAAGAACAAGAGCAATAGCAACAATAACATATAGGAGGAGAAGGAAGACGAAGAGGAGGATCAGAATGAGGAGGACAAGGAGAAGGAAAAAAAGAGCAACACAATAACAACAAATATGAGAAGGTGGAAGAGGAAAGATTTCAACAGGAGTGGAAAAGTAATAATTACAGATTCTGAAAGAGATAATGGTTACCCTGTCCAAGTCTTTCCCTCTCCAATCCATCTTCCACCCAGTTGCCTAAACCCCAACTTCTAAAACTGTGTGTTGTGATTGATTGACATTTTGAATCAATCTTCTCTTCTTCATTCACAGTGGCAATATATTTCAATATCACTTTTCACTTGAACTATTAATATCCTTTTATGTATTCTTCCTACTACTAGACTCCTTGCTTTCATCCTTCACCATATGCCAAAATCATCTAAATATTGCCTAAGTCTGACAAAGTCATTCTGCAATTCAATAGGCTTCTCTGTACTTCTCTATTGCCTATAGAATATAATATAAACTTTTGATACTTTTTCATCCACTTTTTACAGTTTTAAGTATTATTCACCTTCACACACTATCATTTCAACTCTATCGTATGCTTAGCTCTTCCCCATTCCTGATCTGCTAATTATTTCTTCTAGGCCTTCATTCAAGACATCTCTTTTACCAGCAAATATATGCCTTCCTGTTATCAGGGAGAATCTGTCTCTGCATTCAGGGATCCATCCAAGTGATACCTTCTTTGTTAAATCTTACTTAAAAACTTAAAAACAAAAGTGCTTTTTTCCTCCTAAACACTTAGAATTTAAAATTGAAGGGAACTGGAGTAATCATTTACTGAGGTGGGACTTAGAGAAACTGAAATTTTAAGGTTTTTGTCTTAATATGAGTTTTTATAATGACAAGGAAAAACAACAACAAAAACTATTGATAGTCATACAATAGACTTTACATCAGACATACATAAAGCACTCTTTCTGGAGCTTATTTTTGCCCATATTTCAAAACTTATAATACAGGATGTCTTAAAGGTCTTAGTTCAATTTTAAATTATTAAAGTTATTAAAGTTTTAAATTACAATAAGACTTTTAGACACCTTGTATACATATTTGAAAACTTATTTCATCCAACATCAATCTTACCCAAGCTCCTTGAGGACTAAACTGGATTACATTTTTTGGTATTCTCAGTGTTTAGCAAAGTGCCTTGCACATGCTAAGGGCTTAATAATTTTTTAAGGATTGAAATGAATTACTTTGTTTTGCCCTATATTAGTACTTTGCTCATGAACTCTTATCTCCCAGATTCTAAACTAATATATTTTAGATCACATTTGGCTAAAATGTCTAGAGGCAAATAAGCTTCTTTATATGTTGGGATTGCCATACATGAAATTGGTGGATGATCATAAATAAATTATAGGAACATAGGATAGTTTACCTCTCAGACTTGTGGAGGAGTAAGGAAATTGTGACCAAAGAAGAACTAGAGATCATTATTGATCACAAAATAGAAAATTTTGATTACATCAAATTAAAAAGTCTTTGTACAAACAAAACTAATGCAAACAAAATTAGAAGGGAAGCAACAAACTGGGAAAGCATTTTTACAGTCAAAGGTTCTGATAAAGCCTCATTTCAAAAATATATACAGAATTGACTCTCACTTACAGGAAATGAAACCATTCTCCAATTGATAAATAATCAAAGGATATGAACAGACAATTTTCAGATGATGAAATTGAAACTATTTCCACTCATATGAAAGTGTTCCAAATCATTATTGATCAGAGAAATGCAAATTAAGACAACTCTGAAATACCACTACACACCTGTCAGATTGGCTAAGATGACAGGAAAAAATAATGATGAATGTTGGAGGGGATGCAGGAAAACTGGGACACCGATGCATTATTGGTGGAGTTGTGAATGAATCCAACCATTCTGGAGAGCAATCTGGAATTAGGCCCAAAAAGTTATCAGAAAGTTTGATCCAGCAGTGTTATTATTGGGCTTATATCTCCAACAAATACTAAAGAAGAGAAAGGGACCTGTATGTGCCAAAATGTCTGTGGCAGCCCAGTTTATAGTGGCTAGAAACTGGAAAACGAATGGATGTCCATCAATTGGAGAATGGTTGGGTAAATTGTGGTATATGAATGTTATGGAATATTATTGTTCTGTAAGGAATGAACAGCAGGATGAATACAGAGAGGCTTGGAGAGACATGAACTGATGCTAAGTGAAATGAGCAGAACCAGGAGATCATTATATACTTCAACAACAATACTGTATGAGGATGTATTCTGATGGAAGTGGATATCTTCGACAAAGAGAAGATCTAATTTGGTTCCAGTTGATCAATGATGGACAGAAGCAGCTACATCCAGAGAAGGAACACTGGGAAATGAGTGTGAACTTTGCATTTTTGTTTTTCTCCCCGGGTTATTTTTGCCTTCTGAATCCATTTCTTCCTGTGCAACAAGAGAACTGTTTGGTTCTACAAACATATATTGTATCTAGGATATACTATGACATATTTAACATGTATAGGACTGCTTGCCATCTAAGGGAGGGGGTGGAGGCAGGGAAGGGAAAAGTCAAAACAGAAGTGAGTGCAAGGGATAATGTTGTAAAAAATTACCCAGGCATATGTTCTGTCAATAAAAAGTTATAATAAAAAAAAAAGAAATTGGTAGATGATTTGGTTGACAATTGTTTAGTGGGAACTGAGTATAAATCATTTTTACCTATTGTCTTGCACTGAATTGTAATCCTGAACAGTAATCTGTCCGCTGTGACTTCTACATATTTTGCCACTCTAATATCTGAATAATAATGTTCACCTATCAGCAATATAGTGAATGATCTTTAAGAAAATGAGAACCAATTTCCTCTCTCCCCAATCTCCAGAGTAGTATTTCTGTCCCTGAACACAGCAAGTGTGATTTTACTTTTCAGATAACTTGAATATGATTTAGCTTTCTAAGTTACTTTCATCTGACTCTCTGACAGAGTAGTCATCATGCTCTGCTAATCAAGTTTTTGACAAGTCACCTGCTAACATATACTAGTGATTTCTAGCTGTTGCTTCTGCACCAATGGCTATCCACTATGAAATTTCTTTCTTTTCCTTCTTTTTTCTTTCTTCTGCTGGGTTGTGTTTACCAATGCCATCCTACCAGCATTTTATAGATATCTCTCCATTACTGGTCATCTCATCCATCTGTCTTTCTCTAGGAATTTTCTGTCTAATACTTTGGTAACATTTCACAGCTTACATTGTTCCATAGAGCCTCTTTATGAGAGCCCCGTAAAGCCATTTTCCTTATGCCCCGCACTGGTGCCTCCAGTTCTGCCCTATACATCACCGGCCTTCAGCTCAGGGCTTTGCATCAGTACTTTTCCATTTTGTGCTCATTACTAGCACTATGGCCTTTAATTAGGACAGCATCAAATCTCAACAATGGCTTTATTAACTAGTTGCAGTTGTTTAAAAAATGAAAAATAATTTTAATAAATTTGCAAAGGAGATGACTTTAAATACATATATACATATATATATATATATACACAAATTGAGTCCCTTATTTCCATTTAAAAATTGTAAAATTCACTATTTAGACTGTTAATGGTTAGTATATACATATGTAACATACATATACATATATGTGTATTTACATACATGTGTGTGTGTAAATCCATGTGTGCATATGTATAAGATTTAACTCACTTGGTCTTCACAACAACTCTGGTAGCTAGGTGCTATTTATTATCCTCATTTTATAGTCGAGGGAACCAAGGTACATGAAATTTAAGTGATTTTCCTAGGGTCAGTCACATAGTATCTGAGGCAGAATTTGAACTCAGGACTCATTCTTGACCCTAACTTTCACACCATCTAGCACTGAATATCTTTATAATATAATTATCTTGTTCTCAGTAATCCTTGTCCTTCACAAAAGAAAAGCAACATCAATACAGATCTGAGAGGAGGATATAGAGAAAATAATTTTATTTGACTAGCTATGGAAAAGATTTAGTATGGATATACAGATATGGATAGTTATGAAGGGGAGGACAAAGAAGAAAGAGAACTTGGATCAGTTTTGACAAGGAGACAAGCATCAGTGACAGGAGGTTATAAGAGACTCTTTTGGCCATATTCACCTTGCAAAAAATTCTATAATTTGTGACTGACAAGAGCCAGGTGATGAGGTCAGCATGACTAGTCCCTTTAGGGAGCTAAGGAAATAGGAACAGAAGAGGTTTAATCTAGTCATGAAATGGTCACATGATCGTGCACTCAAGTTCTAAAAGAAATTTGGCCTGGGCAAAAGGAAAGCAGGCAAAAATCCCCAAAGAATGTGAATAATTTCTGACTCCTTTATGATAGACTTTTCAAGGGCATCTATCTGCATTTCTGGCATTTCCCGAGGTCAAACATTTCCCTCCTCAACATTTCCTACAGCATTTTCTTCTGGACCTCTCCTCATCATCATATTCTGCCTTTCAGCATTAAAATAATATCATATGTGTTTGTGCACATGTATCCCACATTATAATGCAAGCTTCTTAAGAGCAAATAGTGTGTTGGTTTGGTCTTTGTAACACCAAAATCCTACAGAACATCTTGCATGTGATGTTTTCTAAATGATTGTTTGCTGGATTAATTTGAGGTTAATTGTAGTTATATGATCATTAAATCATACCTTTTATGCAATTAGGAACTATGCCCCCCATTTTTATATCCTTAAACTCTAGCACAGTGCTATATATGCAGTAGGTATTTAATAGTTGTTTTCTAAATTGAATGAATGTTGTGATAATCAGTGTGAGTCTTACTGGGACTGGTTAGTCAAAACTTTGCCCCAGAGCACTATAAGGCAAAGGATATCGCATACCAGAAACTACAAATGGTTGAGCAAAGCACCTAATTAGCAAGAATCAGTAGTTATAGAAAATTCTTGACTGAATTATATCTCTTTTTAATAAAGTGAAGCCTACTGTCTAAAATCTATAAGAGAAAATGTATTCAATTGTTTGTACCTTGTAAATGATTTTTTCTAAACAGAACATCAAAGTTAGATTTTGCTATTATGTAAAAAGTCACTAAATCATTCCTCACACATGTGAGGACCCAAAGATCCCAGTATTACACAAAGACCCTGAAGTAGTCAAAGTTAATCAATCAGTACACAAAGTAAATGTCTATTACATACTAGATACAGGGTTAGAAACCGAACATACAAATACATAAATGGATCAATTCCTGATCTTTAGTACTTTACATTCATAAATAGAGATGCTAAATATAGCAAAGTATTTATAAAAGCATTTTTACCACAGGAAACAAAAAATAGAGACATTGAAGGGACAACCACCAATTGGACAATGGCTGTAATTTATGAGTTGTAGTTGATTAGCATAATGGAATAGGACTGTCCAATAATCAATGAAAAATATAAAAAATTCAGAGAAAGATATAAAGACCTTATAACCTCAACAAAATTTAAAAAGTAGAACTAGCAAAATATTATACCAAACAACAACAACAACAACAACAATAGCAAAAC